>NC_135359.1:11180416-11863333 GCF_051622035.1 Arctopsyche grandis
AATATGTTAGTACTTTTATTAGTACTGGTGCACTCGCCACTATGACATCACGTCATGCGTGAATATTTCCACAGTGGCCGAAGAAAATTAATTCTGCTTGATATGTTTCTGTGACATATACTGCTACATAATATGAATAGATCGTGTCGGTTACTGCTGTAAAGATACGCCACGTATATATTATATTTTATTTTATTTTTATTTTACATATATACCAGGAAGGCCTTACAGGTAAATCCCAATGCGCCTTCCTGGCCAATTACAAATACAAATACAGCATTTTTATTAAGTCGTTGAATTGCGAGACACTGAAAAAACTCGCAAATTAACGAGACATCTATGAATTGTACATAAATTTTTATTGTACATCAATCAAATTTTTTTAAAATAGTGGTGACATAGTAGGTAGGAAGGATTTTTAGCCAATTTTTTTTTCCGGGAACCGTTTCAACAATGAAATCAGAGAAAATTGGCAAACTCTGATAGGAAACGATCAACCTGGAGTCACAAATCCAGGTCTGACCAACAGCATACTCTGAAAAATTCATTTTTCATTCAGGGATAGAACCCGGCACCTTCTTGACGGTAAGCAGAAGCTTAACGTCCGAGCTATGCTGCTGGCTATGAATGTGTCAATATATAATAGAATGTAATAAATAATATTTTCCTACTGCTGCTTTGTGCAGTTGCCGGCTTGAGATGATCTGGTAATTTGAAAAGTGGTCATAGTCTCTGTGTATAAATTTAGAACGTATTTTTCTTTTTTTTCTACCTTTCTAAAAAAAATAGCCAACTGTCGCATTAGCAACTTTGATGAGAGGAAAATTGGTGCAAAAATTATATTTCTATCACGAGAAGTTTTTATACGAGTTTTTGTCGTTGTCGTTCCGAAAAGCTGTGATTCAACTATAAGATTGTTTTGTAAATTTGGTGAAGTTAGTATTATAATATATGTAGTATAAGCCTTTGTTATCAAATTTTCATGCATTGATAGTATTATATTATTTGATAATATGAATTTGTATATGAAATATCGCTTATTTAAAAGATTAAACGAATTTAAATCAAATTAAATTTAAATTCACATCAATTTAATTATTATCGAATCTTATATTAATTAATGTATATATATATATATATATATATATATATATATATATATATATATATATATATATATATATATATATATTTATTAAAACAACATTTTATTAATGACGGCATGTCTTTATTAGATACATTTATATATTATTGAATTCCAAATCGATTTTTTACACAACTTGAATGATTTCTTTTGCCTACAATACAATACAAATCTACCTTTCCTAGAGATTTAATATAATACATATTAATGATACAACCATTTACTTTCAGTCTTTAAATTATCCTATCATTACGATAACAAGAAATTACAAGCTTTTGTTTACATTGGGTGGCTTTGTAACGGCACAAGAATCCGTAGTGTTGAATCTGGTGAGATGAGTTCTTTTATATTTCACTTCGCAAACGATTGAGCTAAAATTCCTACAGTCTTCCGATCTTTATGAAACTTTGCTATTTTGCGTGGTTTGGTCATTTTTTGTCTGAAAGGGGTCGTTTCACTTAATTTCATCAAATCCTAAGTCCTGTTTTAAAAATAAAATTGACGAATATAATAATTACAATATACATACATCCGGTGAAAAGTCTGAAGTGGCCAAATAATCTCCATTGGGTGGAATTTTTATACATATATTTATCCCAAGAATAAAGATGATGAGGATTTTTATCTCGCCTTTGCACTTGAAAGCCGATCCACATTCCGAACGACCTCTAACTGCAACGGTTAACGACAGCGTGTCCTCGACAGTGAAAGTTTATAAATCAGACGTAAGCGGGTTCAACGCAGTATTTATGAGGGGTTTCGAAACGGCATCCGGGATACGGGACGGCTAAATCCCGGGATCGAAATGCATTGTGCGGCGTATGGGCACGTCGAGAGTGGGTCGCCAGGAGTTTAATTAAGTGTGCAGGAAACGGGCAAGCTGTGGCCCGAAGGTGGTTGTCGCGCAGCCTCCGTTGGGGCATTTGTACCGGTGGCGAGGGCTTTATTACCGGCTCACCTGTGATATACGGACCGGCTCGGCGGGTGTTATTTACCCGCCAAATTACCCCTGCAAATCCATGCAAAAGTGAGGTCGGAAAAATTATATTGCTTCGGTACAGTGGCTAACTGCGCTACGTCAGTAGGGGATGTTGAGGTCTATTGATCCAAATGGTATAGTTAATTTAGATTTTGTAGTAACCTATTACTTTAATTTTATTTATAGAATTGTTGCGTAGGGGTGGGTGGAGGCTCCAAATAAAAGGCCAAAGTCGCTTCACAGCATTTATTGGGTGATTAAGGAGATCCACGCACTGCCAGTGCTCCGTCCAGAATCCCTTCATATGGCCAAAGTACCTGCTTATAAAGGGCAGGTCGCTCACTGCATCTTCCCCGACGCGTTTGTTTACCTATTGTTATAGTCACGTACCGGGTCTACCTCACGGCACATTTATCTAAAATAACGTTGAATGTTTCTTCGTTATCCCACACAACGCGGCGTAGTAAGTATCCTCCGCCAATGATGTACGTCGTATTAGTGTTGTTAATATCAATATTTACCTTTTGGAAACAATCGTAAATATCAGACTTCTGTGTTTTACGCATCCCGATGTCATCAAACAAAGATAAAGGGTAGGGAGCCAATTCATTTTCAAAATATTTGTCTATTTCATCTTGAAATGCTGCAGTAATACTCATGCGTTGGAATATACGTGGCGAACTAATGCATATTATGACGATTACAACTTTTACAACTTTTTGAATCGTTATACCTCAGAAACGGTGGCTCTTAGAAAAAAAGTATTTATACATTTTTATAGATAATTTTATGATCTACAATTTTTGTCTGAGGTAATTTTATGATAAAACTTACCGTTTTGTTGAAAATCGTGAAAACCCCATTTTTTTGACCTTTGACCTCAGGTAATTTTTTTTCCAGGTATCAGAACGATGACGAGTTTTGACATGTCATTTATAATTATGTTTTGAACAATTTTACTCACTTTCAGCTTGTTGTGAATTTATGTATCTTTGAATGTCTAAATTGACCGGACTATTTACTGTCAAATTTCATAAACCAATTGCAAATGATTTTTCCTACTACCGGTATAACGGTATTTACCGGTAAATGAAAGAATAACGTTTTTTTCCTGGCTTAAATAACTATATGTGGTTACTTTTCGTAAAAACGTTAACCTAAATAGAATCATAAATAATTAAAAATACATTTCAGGTGAATAATGTCATATAAATGTATTAAAGTAAATTGGTAATAATAAATTATTTTTATTTTTTTCGCTTATTTATTTAAATTTACCAATCGCTTATTTCTTTAAATTTGGATATTATTTATTTTAAGTTTGGACCATTTAAAAATTTCGATCATAGTTGAAACAACTGTCTGATCACATTGATTTCGATTTGGTTGATCTGTGTTGCCAACGAATTTATCAATTTGAAATAGCCACATTTAATACTAAAAATAAACAAATTCCAGACAACCTAATCCACTCTAATCCATTTCCATCGATTATTAATGTAATAATATGCTTGTATAGAGATAGAGATTTCAATTGTTTCCTCTTGGTCGATAGTGAAATATAGTCTTCATAGATATGTTTTAAAATTCGAAAATTTTGGAGAGGGTGACAGCTAACTCTTTGCCAAATGCCCGTAGCCTTTTTTGTTTGACTTTCCGCCCCCCAATCAGAATTTAATTGCTTAAACGCCCATAACTTTTTCTTTTCTTTTTCACAATATATCTTATGAAATTTGCATTAGAGGCTATCGTTATCTCTCATGTACATGTATGTACATATATTTTTACTTCACTAATAGATAATATAATTTTATTAATAATTCGTCTGCAACCTTCGTATTTATTTAATATAAAAATGTCATGTTTTGCAAAAATCTAGATAGATATTTTTCAGATTGAATATTTTTTCAGCTAATTTTCATATAAAATAAAAATCGTATGTATGTATGTAACTTTATTCGAGTACAATTTGGGCTTGATTTACCCTTCATGTGAATGTGCAATAACCGGATTTCTTAATGCCGATTTTACAACATTATATTTTGGCACGAAAATCGAAACGAACAGAGACATGTTATAGTCAAACTTTATTTTATTTTTTCGCAATGTCGCCTCTGCTTGAAGCGGCGCCCTGGGGCGGCCGCCTAGGTGGTCTGATATATCGAGTCACGCTCTTCCAACAGTTCCTCGACTTCGCAAATTCACATAAAATTAAATGCGGTTTATAATAATAAAAAATATTTTGAACTTATAGCGCACACACCCTAGGGTCGGAAGCTTTGTCCGCATACAATTTATCGTAAAGTAAAAGGGTTGAAAATTGTCGTGATATTTTATAAAGCGTGACCCGAAATTTAAGATACCGATATATTTTCTTCAAATTACCCAGCATATCGTCGACACCGGAAATTTGACCCTGATTTTTTTCTATCGTCGCTTCTATTATAACTTATATTTTTTATACTTTGGTTCTCCTACGCTTACATACTTATCGCAAGCAAGCGGAAAAAAGTAGCACTTTTGAAAAAAGAAAATAACCCTTTTTCACGCTTTTTTATGACCGGTAAATAATTTTCAGTATAGTTGGAAATTGAAACATTGCTATGCTTTAAAATAATATTTAATAGAAAGTTTTCAGTATATTTATAATATATGTACGAGGATTCCAAATGATACACGCAGATTAGACCAAACAGCGTTTATTAAACGTCTTTATGTCAGACCCATACATATGTACACAGTTAGCTAGTACACAAATACTCAGCCTATACACACTTTCCACTATGCAAGCTCGTTATCTACACACTCTGAACGTTCAAACCCAAAACCTACATACATACATATATATATATATATATATATATATATATATATATATATATATATATATATATATATATATATATATATATATATATATAAACTATAAATACTCAATCAGAAAAGATTGGATGGTTTATTTTCCACAAACTCCTCTTTCAGATGGTTTTTATTAAAAAAAATCCTCAAAATAATTAACTTCAAAACTCAAAAGTTGTTAAATACAACACTTTAAAATATGGCAAGATATATATTGTGTTCTGTGATGTATACAGTATATTCTGTGTTCATATTTAAAACATGTGAACACAGTATATACATATATTTAATTATATTTTATTTAAGGAAAACCAACAGTCTTAATTTCAAAACAACACAAATAATAAAATACATAACAAAAGACCAATTATAGGTTTCCGCTGGTAGTAATAAACTAAAACATACACGTAATCATACATAAAATTTCAAATTAACATAAGAAAAAACAGAGAAATTAAATTAAAAGATTATTCCAAAAATGACTATTGCTCGCCTTGCTTGCTCATGCGTATTATCAAAAATATCAAGGTTATGATCTCCCACTAATCGAATAAAGGTATATATGTACATATATAATATTTATAGTATACTAGTGTTTTTACCCGGCTTCACTCGGTATTTGTAATACGAACCGCTTAAACATGGCCAATCTAATAGTAAACATTTTATTAAATTTATTCGAATACTCATTTGTTCGATGACGTCATGGATTTACGAACCAACAATACTTACATACATACTTACAAAGTCTCTTTCGAAATTATATATTAGATCCGTACTAATAAAGCTAGTTATGTGCAATAAAATGAGGCTTTATAAGAATGTCCAAATTGGCTTATTTCCTCTTTAATATTCATATATAAAAATATGAATCTTCTCTCGATGTTTTTATTCGAAAAAGTGAGAATATCAGAAGGGAATGTCAATTTTATTTTAGCAGCCATTAAATAGCATGTTTTTGATTTTTAAATGCTTTTTATTATTATGAAATTATGTTCACAATACATCTTATATCTATTTTAATAGCTACTGATCTACTGATCATTTTCTATTTTACAATTTTAATTTAATTTTGTTTGTAATTATAGTATTGTGTTATTCTAATGTTAATGTACAGCATAATAGGAAAAATAGCTCAAAAACCTATTTAAAATTTTTATAAATGCTCATAATACATGTAATACATAATATTAATTAAAGACTCTCTAAAGTCGATAACCTAAAGCAGATTGAGCTTAGGTAATCTGTGTTTATACCTGAAGGGTATACATATTTTGTTGTAATCACCTAGACTCTTCACAAGTGTGTTAATATGGTTATTAGTGATTCTGTCATAGAATCTACTGGTTTGTTTGTTAGTAATGTTTGTAACAAACGGAATATTATTTATGGCATGCAGTTTTTTCAAGTGAGTATATGTGGGTGTATTATAAATTATTTTTAGGAATTTATTAGCATGTTTAAAAACGTGCATATGTACTCTTCTATTATATACATATGTATGTATGTACCTGATTTTATTTTGGTCGCCAATTTTTATACGTTCATACACATTATCGCCTCTAAGGACTTTCACATCCTTCGTGGCTTCCTTTACCAGATTTTTTTATTTTTTATTTTATACTCCTTCTCCCGTAGCACATTTATCTTTTAATGGAACACGTCACGCGTCACAGTGAGCGTGAGTAAACACGAGCGGCAGCTGTGGAGAAATTGACATTTTTGCGAAAAATATTCGCGGTATTCACCACTAGAGGGATGAGGGCTAAAGAGGGATAAGAGAGAGGGTAGGTAATAATATGCGACATAAAACTGGCGCCGCAATAATAAAAACCAACCAACGCATCTGACCTTCTCGATGTCACTCTATATATTCCCTAGTGATGTCCTGCAAGTCATAAGCCTTCAACATTTTTACGCATATACGATATAAGAATATATGTATGTATATATATATATATATACATATATATATATATATATATATATATATATATATATATATATATATATATATATATATATATATATATATATATATATATATATATGTATATATATATATATATATATATATATATATATATATATATATACATATGTATGTATATGATATAGTCATATATACAAGTATGGGTGCTGCTTCCTTATGGTAGATGTACATATGTATATTTATTTTTTAAATTAAGAATAAGTAAGAGTTTTTATATCCTTTCCATGCATCAGATGTTATTATGATCATACATTAGTCTCAATACCTAAAATGTTATTATTTTAAAACACGTACTAGACAAGGAAATATGTACGCCGTGTATGCAATACATTTAGCAGCTTGACATGCTCTCACAATATTAAATTTATAATACAATATATATAATAGTACCTTTTCTGCACAATGAGAAAATTATGCATTTAAATCGGAGGAACCGAGCACAATAATGCGAATGGATTTGAAAACAGACCAAATGTTTATATTAAAAATGATATCCTGTTGGTCTAAAACTAAATTAAATTAGACTTTCATGAATATTACTATCAAACTAACCAGGATATACTGTGAAAGAATCACTTACAACCATACTAATAAACTTGTGAAGAGTATCGATGATTGACAACAAGATATACATATGTACCTATATACATATACTCTTTAGGTAAAAACATAAATGAACAAAGCACTGTTTTATTAAAAGAAAATAAAATATATTAAAAACACGTAGGTACATATAAGAATTGTAAATAGGTTTTTGAGCTATTTTTATAGTATGCCGTAAATACTAACATCAAAATGAGATAATAATATAAATTCCAACAAGAAAAATAATGTGTAAATAGATAATGATCGCTGAATCAGTAGCTAATAAAAATAGACTTAAGATGTATTGTTAACATAATAAATGTTACACATTAATTATGCACAGTAATTCTGGCCACAGTGTCATATTGGGTTGACCTGTAAAGACACTGGTATACTTGTATATTAAAAATAAATAAATAAAATGAACAATACAAAGCTTTTAAAAAACAAAATCAAATTAAACAAAAATATAAATATGTATGTAGATTAGATAGATTTTAGAAGACCACTTGTGTTTAGAACTTGTACAAAACACATGTACATATACATATGTATGTATGTTAACTCGTTTACGCTATTTTTGGATGGCTGTAAATTTAATATTTATATTACTCTTAGTGTACACATTCAGATAGTCTTTGTCGGGGTGGTAAAACGATATCTCTTGGCCGCTTCCGGCGCCCAGAGTCTGACAAGTGTTCCATTTCCTGTGGCCGCTCTTTGTGTTCTCAATTTCTTAAATCGTATATACAAATTTTCTAGGGTTATTAAACTGTGTGATGACATTAAAACAGGTGCACTTGCAGAACATAAGCAGTATAACACTATCTAATTAGTCCTTCTGCTATTAGTGATTGTTACGAATTATACATACATAAGTATACACATATGTATGTAGTTCATATAAACCCGATATATTATACTGTTTTATATATGATTTTTGATTGTTTAAAAATAAAAAAATTTGGTGATGTGATTTTGATCTTTTGTTTTAAATTGTTAGGTAGGAATTATTTATGTAAATTTTCTATCGACTAGTTTATATCAATATAGTTCGATAACATCAGACTTAAAACTATATAGAGAGTCTAATAAATAGTTATGGCCAGTCAAGAATAGAGGTTTTCAGCTGTTCGGCTAAAAATGTCAATATTTTCTCATAAAGTACATACAAATTTTATAAAAAAGAGTACACGGTTTAATTTAAAAATTCTTATGAAAAGGTTAAAATTTAACACCGATTTGAAATATGTATATCATATTGCTGTGTGTATGATTACCGTCAATCAAACTTACATTTATTCAATGGACATTTGATCTGAGTTTGTCATATACAATATTAAATCTCTAACATTTAAGCTTCGCAATTTAAATTCATCGTTTACAAACTACAAGATGGATATTTCTCACAATGAAACGGTACAAGTTTGTTAGATTGAAAATTTCGAAAGTGCGTCGATATGTAAGTTCTGATCATAATTTAATAATTATATGTGTTACAACTTAAATAAATAAATATTCATGTAATTTCCTAAAATATTTTAATACATTTTAAAAGCTATTTTCGAAATGCTTAAAAATATCAACTCGTCTTATTTGTTGCGGTTTAACTATTACAAAAACTGGTTACCATCAATCAAACTTATATTTTTTCAATGGACTTCTTACTTTGTCTAAATATAATACCTATTCAATCCCTAATATTTTAGCTTCACAATTTAAATTCATGGTTTACAAAAAAACCACGAAATGGATATTTCTCAGGATTAAACCGTACAAGTTTGGTAGACTGAAAATTTCGGAAGCTTGGAAAAGCTCGTCGCAAATGTAAGTTGCGAGTTGAAGAAGAGCTTTTCAAATATGCACACGGCATGTATGTATGTACATATGCACAATGTATTTACATACACATACCCATATTACATACACGTGTGTAGGATATTTGATTTAAATGCATGCACTCGCCTACGGTGCATGTCTCACAGCTGGAATTTAAAATTGGATATGCCGTGTCGTCGCAATATTGCACAAAATGTATTTATTGTTTTTAATAACAAAAGCTAGCAGAGGAATTTGCCACTAACTCACAGGAACGTCAGTACAATACCTACATAAATGTATCTAAACCCTCGCAAAAATGCACGTGTGCACATTACATTTTTACATTCGCTGAAGGCAAGTTGTTTGAAGTGGGGCGATTTAAATATGTGTTATAAAAAATGCAATAGTTTTATATTCTAATATTACCATGTCAGTGTACTGCGAAGTTTAATTATAATAGTAGCAATTTCCCTTATTGTGCCAACGAAGACCGATTTATACGAGACTGACTTGAAGGATGGATCTATTCACTTAGTTCTGGCTCAGTCACTTGTATGTATACCGTGTAAAGCCTAGATTTTGAAACATTGGGTAGTAGAAACAGTACAGTTAAAGTCTATTAATATATTGTATCTTATATATAAAGCTATAAATTGTCCTGTGCAAGATTTTCACTGATCTACAAGCTCTTAACCAAAAAATGCCGTTTATTTGCCGTTTATTGAAAATAAATTTTGACATATGTAGAACTAATTTTCAATTCGTATCGGTGCATTTTAAGGTGTAGAAATGTTGGCTTTGAATTGACAATAAATCCAAGATTATATTTTGCATAGCAATACTATTTTGTAGCAATAACAACTAGTTGGCCTAGTGACTAGCTGTCAGTCTGCAGTAGTACGTCAAAGATTTGCGAAATGTGTATAAAATCTTTTATGAAATCATGTACATATATGTTTAAATGTGTGATCAAAGTGCAAGAGATTCTCAATGATGCACACGGATTATACCAAACAGTATTTATTATACGTCTTTAGGACTGATCTTCCATAGAGCAATTCGTTTATTTCAAATAAACGAATCCTCGTAAACAGCAATCTATTTTTACTTTATGTATGTACGGTTCCCAGAAGAATGCTCTGAGTTGCACTGAATAGTGGCGCAGTTTCGAGAAATCCTAATTTTCAAAGGAGCTCAAGAAGAACTTATGCAATAGAATTCCACAAAAAAGGGTTAGCACCCTCGAATAACATATGTACAAATAGCATTTGATGCTTTTTTGTGGAATTCTATTACGTTGGTTTTTATTGAGCATCTTTGAAAGTTTGGATGTCTCGAAAGTGCGGCTATTGTGAGTGCATTTATCCGATCACCGTTTGTTCTGATGTTCTGACTATGTGAATTCATATAAATAAGTGAATATAATATTAAAGGTTCGGTTTATAAAGTCGATGATGCAAATGTTCGTCTCATTGTATTTTATGTTATCGCAATTTTTATTTATTTAACAGGTGGCAAAGCCATTAGACCCAAGGGGTTTGACTTAGACATATTATATAAATGAAATAAAAAAAAGGAACAAAAAAGTAAACGAGAAAACGAAATGACAAAATAAATGAAAATACAACGAGACAAAAAAATAGAACAGTAAAATGATAACTAAAAAAACGAATAGAAAGAAATGAATAGAAGAAAGTGGAATTATAAAATCCTTTTGAGTTTATAAAGACATCTATGTAACTTGTTTTTAAAAATATTAAGGTTTTCAGACATTACTATAATGTTGGGAAGACTATTCCAAGCTTTAACCACTCTGTTAGAAAAGAAGAGGTCTCCAATCGATTTTTTCAATTTTTTCTTTTAGGAGTCTGAGAGAGTGACCTTTAAGATGAGTGTCGTCATTGAACATTTATGTGGTAGTCTGCGCTCATCATTGTTTTCATGATTGATTGTGATTTATGAGTGAAATTTTGATTAACTCTCTTCCATTTGGGCCTTACAGGGATGTTTTGTATTTGTAATTGTTTCTTACATATTTATTGAAACTGGCTGTAGGTGCAAGGCATTCCTTATGCTATATTTTTTTTTATTTGATATTTTTACTTTATCTGTTATTATTAAATGCTATTTTTTATGTTTATGTATGGATGTATTTATGTTTATGTTAAAAAAAAATTTTTTTATGTATAATTGATGAGTATATTATTTTTGTTATGTATTAATTTATGTTTAATTGTTATTTTGTTTTTTTTGTGTTATATTTTTGACCATTGTGGTGCTTTAGGAATTCCTGTTATGCCTCAATGGTCTGTTTAGAATAAAATAAATAAATAAACATAAAGAGGTTGGACATTGGACAATTGTAATGATTATTTGATATTTTAAAACTTCGACTAAGTCGCCTCTTATTCTTCTCGTCTCCAATGTGGTGAGATTCATTATTTTCAACATCTCATCATGAGAAAGTGATTTAAGTTCAGAAGGTATTTTAATATTTCTCCTTTGGACTCTTTAAATAAATATAACATTGTTTTTAAATGAGGATTCCATACATACATACACATACTAAAAGTTTTATATTATTTTAATTAAAACTTTATGTTTTTGTTTTTCCTACGTATGACCATATGAAAAGTGAAATTAGAGTATGGGAACTTGGATGACAAGCGAAGTACATAACACAATATTATATTTCCAAACTTCTTCATTTCATAAAATCATATTTGGGGTTGAAATTCAATAGTGAAATTAAATCCATGTTGACTGGTGGAAATGATTACATATGCATGTATGTAGATGTGGTAGGAAAATTAGCGGGGGTATCCATTCTGTGTGAGCGATTTAAAATGGCTGAACGAGATGAAACTCCATGTAAAATGAATACACATCAACAGTACCACGGTAGACGTATAAAAATCCGAAATGACAGTGCG
Source organism: Arctopsyche grandis (assembly GCF_051622035.1). NCBI lineage: Eukaryota > Metazoa > Arthropoda > Insecta > Trichoptera > Hydropsychidae > Arctopsyche > Arctopsyche grandis. The sequence goes on from NC_135359.1 coordinate 11,192,731, forward strand.
GTTATACGGGTGTATATCCCTGGCAGGAGTGTGATTACCGAGGTATTGCTGAGCGAAAAGCTCTTTTGTTTGTAGCATCCGCAGTGGAGACAGTCTTCATGTAAATTGTAGCCTCGAGCCATTCATCTCGACATGGTTGTTCGGAAAATAGTTCACCATTTTCCACGACAATATAAAAAAAAATATGAATACTTTTATACATGACTTTAAGACTCGAAAATTTTATAAGCAACGACACACATCTAAAACCATTCAATCCATCGCCAAAATATGCATATCTTCAAATGACTACAAGTACAAAATTTTCCGTTTAATTTTACGCATTTTAAATTTTAATTCAAAAGCTACAACTACAAAGAAGAAAACCAAGATAAATATACGAAACATACACATAAACGTACAGTGTTCATATGAATGCATTTTGAGACATACTATATTATAGGTATGTATATATACCAGAGGCGTTTGCACACGTACTTCCAAACTGCACATCATGAATAATGAAATTTCCCGTTGGAAAACTCTCCCCTGCTCTTCCTCGAGCATTTAGCATTTAAATTATTTTTGCACAGCTCACACACGCACACTTACACAGAAAAGCGAGATGAACGAGCAATATTATTCTGCAAGGAGGAGACGGTTGTGTCAATGTCGGTGGTGGCGATGGATCAAAAGGAATTGTCAGGACCGGCCCTTTATCTGGAAACTTTGGGATTGGGGAATATATATTATACGTCCGTATTTATGTGTAACATATAGGTACATACATCTACAAGGTGGGCCATGTGTTTCAAAAAGGCATTTTTTTTCGTTAAATCATTTTATAGCAAAAATTCGCTTGTTAGTTCTTCTTTAAGCTGATTTAATATCTGCTGTCTTGGATTTCAGTTATATTTTAGGTTTAATATTTAATATAAATAAATATGCAATTATGAGTAATGGACGTGCCTATTCGCTCTATTGTCACGGATATTTCATTGGATCCTTCTTGTTGAAGCTTGTGGAATATATGGTTGATTTGGGTATCACTTTTGATCCTCAACTCACATTTCAAAACCAAATCAAGACAGTCACTGACGTTTCCTTTCGTTGACTCGTATTTGTCTTGAGATATGCTAGGTTATTCTCCAACCCTTTGTCTTCTCGCTTGCTTTTCAACTCGCTAGTGAGAAGCAAACTAGAGTATTATGATTTTGTGTGAAATCCACATTAAACAAATTACTTTCTAATGATTGAAAAAGTGCACAAAAGATTTCTTCGTTTCCTACATAGGAAAGAGTTTGGGTATTACCCACATCTCTACCGTACTTCTTACCTTTTGGGCATGCTTAAGTATATGTAATTCCCTTGAACTTCTCATTAATTCGTTTTTCTCCAGCTTCTACGTTGAAATACGTCAAGCCCGTCGATTCTGGAATAGCTGGGACTTTATGTCCCTAATAATTATATGCGAGGGTAGACATTATCATTTGATAGTTGTACCTCCTAATCACACTGTTTCTTATCGAATGGCTCCTATCCAAGAACAGTCCGACTTCCCAATAAATTCGTTGCTGTTGAGCCTGAATCTAATATGTTCTACCTCAGTGAGCGTAGATTATCGGAGATTGTTTTAACTTGCCTGTCTGGTAGCCTGTTTTTATAATAGTATGTGTGGAATTTTGATCTTCTCTGTAAATCGGCTGTAAATGCAAAACATTCCATACTATTTATTCAGTTCATTTGATGTTTTTATTATATCTACTATAATTAATTCTATTGTTTTAATGATTATTTATTGTATTTATGTATTTTTGTCTTTATACACTTTTTTCTCGTCTCTATTAAAATTTCGACCATTGTAGCGCATTAGGGATTCCTATAATGCCACTATGGTTCAAACTTAAATAATAATGCGTTAGTTCAATATATGCACGTATGAATATTACCGAATTGTATTCTACTGATTTTATTAATTTTTAATTAACTTTATTTAATTTAACAATAATCATTTAAATAGTTTTATACAAAATTAGCATCCAATTCAATAACTAAAATCATAATCATTTTCTATTTTCCGATCCAGACGGCAAAAAATAAACTTTTCCCAAGACATCTTCCCTGCAAGTCAAATATGTATTAGGAATGTGCAAATAATGTGATTTTTTATAATTTTAAATTTCAATCCGAAAAAAATAAAGCCTGAGATAACTTATGGACCGTCTTGTATATATATTTAACGGAATGTCGATATTTGAAACGGAAACTCGCCGAAGCGCAATGCGGATTGAAAAAGGAGGTGGGAGGAAGTCTCCCAGCCACTCCCATTCTGCGTACCGATACTGACACTCTAAGCTAAGATACTCTCAACGATTTCTTACAATTCCGATTCGAATTTTAATGTAATAAAATCTCACGATTTTCCAACCCATCAACGGCTGGGGATTTGGCTATTAGACAGGAGGGAGCAATTTTGCTTTATAACATTTGCGAGTCTCAATGACCAGATCAAATTGACAAAAACATCAATGCTAACATCCCACAAGTATATCTCATATATTAAAAATTAAAAAAAATATGCATAGACTACAACTACATATATACATATGTATGTACACGTGCTTTTTACACATTAGAGTTGTACAGATTGGATAGGCTATATATATATTTTCATATATGCAGATTTTCTTTCTATTTCCTTCATTTGAATATTCTGATTTAACTATATGTTTGTAGGTATGTATATATATATACATTTTTTTTTTATTTTTTTTTATTTTATTTTAACAAAAATCAATTAATCAAGCACACTCGTCTAACAGATTGCTCCAAAGCGACGAGTGTGCTAAAAAGATTAAGAAGTACAATAGTAAAAAATATAAGTTAAAAAACAAATATATACGATTCAATACGTAATATTATTTGGTTATATAAAATTGTGCGAATTCGCCAAAAAATAACGTAAAGGTAATTCGCTCGAATGCACCTGTTTAACGTTGTCGAATAAGTATTCGATTTTCATCCACACTTAACGACGCGATTCCGGATGTTTTTATTATGTATTTTCTTTTGTCTTTCCTGCTTTATTTCAGTCGATGTTTTATTTCTACAAAACGTCGGTAAAATTGTTCGTGCATTTACGACTATGCTGTGCTCTTAGAATTGAGAGCGAGAGATGCGATGCGCCTTTACGGCGACTTTTAATTAATTTATTTCAGACTTTCCAAAACTGCTCTCCACTTACGTCAAAGCAATCTTTGCACATTAAAATTTAACAATGAAAATACAATTCAAGTTTCGATAAAGTGGAAAAATATTATTAGTATATGATCAAAATACTATATCGTCTACCCATGCATTATTTTTATTCAACTATGTGTAGCAGTATGGCTCGGTGATTGCGTTTATGTTAAGCGCCGACAGGTTACCGGGTTCGATCCCATGCTAATATTTAATACTGCTAGTCAGACTTGGACATTTGTGACTCCAAGTCGATCATTTCCTATCAGAATTTGCCAATTTATCCGATCTCATCGTTGAAACTGGCAAAAACTTTCCTACCCACTATGTCATCAATATCTGAATTTGATTTATGTACAATATGTAAAAAACTATAAATCCATAGTTATCTCTATGGACTAATTCATTAGTTAATTTTGTGTTCTTCGGCATCTCGAAATTCAGCGATTTATGTAATAAAAAATGTTTGTAATTTGCTAGGAAGGCGCATTGGGGTTTACCTGTTAGGCTTTCCTGGTATATACATACATATCTATGTAGATAAATAAATAAATAAATATATGTATACATTGTATCGTATTGAATAAATTCAAGAATCATATATGAAAATAACATAACCATAAAAATGACAATGAAGAGTCTCGGTGATTACAATAAAATGTCTACATCCTTCAGATATAAACACAGATTACCTAAACACAATTACCTAATCTCTTTCATTACAACAAATTATAATAAATTAAATAAAAATTAAGAAATATTGATCGTCATCATCCCAACTTATTAAAATACAAACAACACCTAGAACGTGACAGTACACAGACATTTTATAAATACGAATGTTATACATACGTGGGTTTCATATGCGAAAAATGATATACAGAACTTGTATAAATGATATATAGAATATAATTAAATTAAATACAAATCAAAAGAGGTCCACATACACAAATATTAAATATATGAATATAACCTTTTCACGCGCGAAAGAGACAGCAATAACTGAGCGAATTAAGAATTAAGAGATAAACTATTCCTAACCGAAAAAGTTTTACCATTAAGAACATAATCGCAAAGTATTTCATTTTGTGACTTTTTTCGCGTACAATTGCTTAAAAATGTGTGTCGTCTCTCTTATATGACGGATTGCTTTATTGGATTATACATATAATATATGTGTATGTTTGTTTGCATACATATTGTACATATATATGGATATGTAGATAGGCTTTTTCGACGCCACCGAATGTAATTTTTATGTCAAGTAAAATAATATTTCTATTCATATAATAAATACTTATATTGAAGTAGTATTTGGGGAAATGGAAAATAAATGACTTACACAATTACTGATTTGAAAAATGTACCCATCATCATTAAGATATTACAATAGAAATATGTATGTTATAGGCTATTTATATAGTTGAATATACCAGATATTAATAACGTGTTTTTTATAGTAATCTTACTATCGAAATCAGATATACAGATACTGGGTTAATTGACAATTATGATTTCAGTATACCTGACCCCAACCATTTACAACGATTACTTTAATATGTATTTAATTCGAGTGTCCTTATTACATTTCGAGGATCAATTAGTCGAAGAAGGTCAGAAGGCTACTCGTAAACGATGCGAAAGGGCTGAAAGGGATATTTTACGGGATGGGCAAGGGGGTGGTTGGATAGGAATTCGCGTTAAAGAGACGAGATACGAATTTAAAACTTTTAATGGGTTAAGAGAGTCTTAATCGGCTTTAGTCACGGCGGTGGTTACATTTTCTTTTAATTATATTCCAAAACAACGGACGAAAGCGGCTTAACTGATTTTTATTGGGATAATTAAAAACATCCATCAGCGTAAATGAATTTCAATACCTATACTTAGATATTTGAGAATACCCATCTAGCATTTTTAGGTGTATTTTCGACTCCGTCTCGTTGTTTTCGGTATAGCAGGTGTGGGTTTTTTAATTGTGATTACAGACTCGAATGTCTCTGCGTACAAACCATTAGCTCACTGGTTTGTTAACGTGATGTTTATTTGTTTTAGCCTTTAGGAGACTGTAACAATGCGTCGAATGGAATTACAGATGGTCAAGGCGCGTTTCAACTAACTTTACACGTGTTGTGAGGATCTCATGAAGGGCTAATTTTAAACAAATAAATAAAATATTCATATACACATTTCATCAACTTATTAAATAAACCAATATATTCCAGCACTTTGGTGTAAATTACCTTGCTTCATAGATTTTATTTAAAAAAAATACATCTTGAATCATTACATTCGTAAGAAGATAAAGAAATTTATAACGAAATTATGAGTCAAATTTTGTTTTTCAATTTAAATCGCTATATAATTTTATATGTAATCAACAAGTCTACTATTTGGATGACCCTCGAATTTATACGTACATAACAGAGATGCATTTCGGAATGCATCTCACCCACGCTTTATCTACCGTTACTAAACAATAATACTCAACTACCTAAATACCTGTACGTGTTTACATTAGAGTTGTACGTGCAAAAGTGGACAAAGTCCAACATGCACGTCCTCGATAATGAGTGACAAAATCTCAATTAATGTGTAGATTTAATTTAAATTATAGACGGTGTACTTTTAGGATGTCAATAATATAAACTCGATTAATGTATGTTTTAAATATGGCGAATTACAACCACAGTCTTGAAAAAGGTCAAATTAGCTATACTCCAACTTAAAGATGGCGATGGTGCAATCTTGAAGCATGGAGCGATGCAATTCCTACAGCCAATTGCAGTTAGCACGAGTGCAAGAGCCTTCGCCACATTTCAAATGCACTTTGCGGAAAAATCGCACGAGTTTCCTCCTGGTGCAGAGCCCGAGACGGAAAACTCGGAGATTGTTCGATTTCCTCGATTGGACGTCTTTGTTAAGCTCGTTTAGGAAATTTCTACCGATTTCTATCTCTATATTACACAACGAGTCCTACTTGATACATATGTAGGTATTCGCAAAAAATGGTATTTCATATTAATTATATTTGGATTATCCTTCTTCGATTTGCTGTCGCTGATATGATGAAACGATTTTCTTTAACCATACGTATGAAAGAAATTGAATAAAGTCTTTGGTAAGTTTTTTCTGCCCTTAAAAGAAGTTCGAATGAGATAAAAAAAGTTATTTCGCGTCATAATGGATTTTCAGTGTCCCTTTTCGTTGAATCCGTTCATATTGAATTTATCGCGGAAAAGAATGTTACGAAAATACGTGTGAAAGTTCATTTCAATTTATATATTTTTTAGCACATTAAAAATTTATATACATACATATTATACAAAATACACAATATTATATAAATTATGCATTTTGTATACAGAGGTATAATGTTTCAACAATTTTGAAAAAATATCATAGAATTCAAAGTGCGCTTATATGATTATACATACATACATACACATACATATGTACATACATGAATTGCTTATTGCGTATTTTTGTCAGTATTATGTTAAGAATAGGATATATGTACATACATAATATAAAAATTAAATGGTAAATATGTACATGACGCTATGCAATTGTATGTAAATATATTTTATTTGATGATTAATAATTTTCTAAACAAAAGATATAATTATATCATAGTCTTACGTTCAATCTGTATCTATGTGAAATTTTAGAATTTTTTTCAATCATATCTAATGACAATTTTGAAATGAGTTCAATATGCGTAAAACAAGAAAAAAATTTCATCATACTTTTTATTTCATATTTTATAAAAATCAAAACAAACCAAAGTCTGCTAAAACATTGTTTCAAACCTAAAAAAAAAACAAAATAAAAATCTAGGAAACGTAATCCCTAGAGTATACGTTACATATAAAATGTAAACATTTTCGTTAACATCAAATAACATTACTTTTAAGTAATAAAGAATGATTGAATATTTCATGTGGAAGAAATAAGCATTTTCAGAGTAATTTTTCTCCCTCGAGGGGTTGTTACGCATACATACATATGTACATGTGTATCTGTGTTTTCTTAAGACTGTCTAAAATTCATGGCGAGGAGGAAAAATACTCGGTGGATTTGATCCATTATGTTAGCAAGACTGCTTCAATCTCATTTATTTTGTCGCAAGCCACTTTTCGATCCTTATACGCCTACTATCTGTTTGCATTTCAAAGGTAATTGGTTATGTGCCTATCATGTATTCTCAATAAAACCAAACTCTATAAAAAGAACACGCCTATTCACGTATATATACGCACATCGTGGAAATCGAAAAGGGCACTCGTAACAGATGAGACCAATGACACATTACGAATGGTTCCCAGTTGAGTAGCTCTCTTCAGGTAATGGCTACTAGAAAAATGAGAGAAATGTTGATTTTCTGGAATTCAGCCAAGTAATGACAGTGAATTATGCGAACTCCCCAACCGATTCGACATTTTATTTTGAATTTTTGCACTGTGGTGGCTAACAGGGCGGTTCTCGAATCCGATAATTCAACTTAAAAGTTTCCATACGCAAGTAGTATAACAATTTGAAAATTCGTCCAAATTATTTCAAGAGACAGTAAATTCTTTTTACGATACTAAATATTTATGAATATAAACTGAATATTAAATTTATATTTTTCTAAATAAAATATAATTTAAAGTACACATATAACTTTTAATTAAATCATAATAGATGCTAGGTTTAAGTGCAAGTAAATGATTATGATATTGTATTCATCTTAAAATATTTATATTTCATAAAACATACATTTACGCTTCAAAAGAGAACACTTGCCATACATATATATCTACATACATATGTATGTAGATATGTATGTATGGCAATCCCTACGTATGAGTGAAATTAACTGAAAAATTTCTCGTTTTCCAGAATGAATGTCATCTCGTGCAAAATAAGATACATTTATTCCGAATTAGCTGTTAGTGACAATTCATTCGGGTGTATGAAAAATAATATATTGCGATTTTATTTTAAAATAACTGTAGCAAAAATAAAATAACTTTGATCAATGGGTATATTTATGCCTTTGTGTGAAAGAGCACCTCTCAGTTTATAATAAAAAGATTCATATTATTACAAAAAAAATATCACCATTTATTTGACGATTAATTGTAATTCATATTAAAAAACGATTTAAATGTATCTAATATTTGAATTTACAATGAGCTGTAACCGAAACGTTCTTGTTAAATATGTAAATGCAAATTTGCCAAATCTCTTCAGTTTAAAAATCAATCTTCACCCAAGTGCCTATTTATGTATTTCCACAAGTTTGATTATTAAGGAAAAACAACATTTATTTTTCACTTTCTTTGCATTTTCGCATAATCCGTATCCACTTTTCATCCCTTCCATTAGCCCGCTAAGAAAAATATAAAAGAAAACAACAGTCTTTCGAGAAACGCCGAATAATAGACACATTTCTCCATTGTGGAGAATTTTTTCCATATTTTTTTTAATCCAACATAATAAATCAACGCCATTGAGAACGCAAATGTGTATTTTTTTTTTTTTTGTAGAACGTGAATCTGTACAGGCTATTTTGATTTGTTTGCACAGGGTTAACGAGGTTTGACCATCGATTCGTTTGCTTCGTACGACAACCCCACTATATTTTCGTTTAATTTACCGAAATAAACAAATACATTGAATTTATACATGTACATATGTATATACCTACATAAAAATCGAAATTCGGCACATTTTTGAGTTTTGTTTTACCCAAATAATAAATTTGTTTTACCGCAAAGAATATATAAACATATGTACATCCGCTACAGCTATTTTAAATTTTCCACGTTTGAATAAGCATAAGTAATAAGTTTCGTAAGTTTCATTTTGCAGATTGACTGAAAAATTCATGTTATATTATACTTCAGATACCGTATTATTGAATTATACTTAAAATGGGAATACGTACATATTATATTATGTACTTGGAAGTGCTTTACAAACGGTTCTCTACATATAGTATTATACATTCTGGAATTTGTCTATGAATATATTGGGTCACTGTTAATAGGGTTGCTTTTACATGGCTATTTAATTTAAACCCTGCGTCATATTACCTATCCGAATTCGAGCTGGGATTAAAGTTATAGAAGCACGTCCCGTTTTTATGATACGACAGCCGGTTTTCGGCGTGTGACATTCGAGCACCTCTGACCTGTCCGCCATTAGGCGCTAGCGCAGATTCGCGCCAACAATGAGCGAAATCCGGAACCCGAACGAGGGGTAAATCTCCGTGAAATGTCGAATGCAATGACATTAAAAGCCTACATACCCCTCACTTCCAGGGGTAACTAAGCTCTTTCGGTTTGGAAACAACATAGTCATTTCACCATAAAGCAGCGCGATTGTCAGCGTTTCGAATAAACACTTCCGATACGTAGTATTACATACATATGATAATTTGGTATGTAGGATGTATTCGAGAAATAATCACAAATATTACATCAACTGACTTCAAACGTATTCGAATTATAAAATAACACATGTAGTGATCAAATTCTATCTACAATATTCAATACAAGGTCAATGATAATGTTTAGAGCAACATATCCACACTTACATATTTCAATTACAAATTACATTCCGGATTAGTTTATTAATAGTTCATATAATAACATGAAAGTTTCTGGCATCAATAAATAACATATTGTTACGTATACTAAAACGAGCCGCCGAGTAATTGCGATCGGATTAGGCCGGGTAGCGTCCTGAGAGACCGTGTGACCGGTGTAAGTGGTTTTAAGGATTAGCGATAAGCTAAGTGCATGAAACAATGATTGCACTTCCCAGAATTGACCTGTTGCGCAGGAGCGAATGTCGTGGGAAGACATATCCGTACGTGACCATAACAATAGGTAAACAAATTAGACGTCGAAGATGTCCTGAGAGATCTATCCCTTATAAGGCGATACTTAGGCGATATCATGTCATTCTGGACTTAGCACTGACAGTGCGTGTATTTCCTTAATCATCAATAAATGCTGTGATACGACTGTTGGCCCTTTACTTGGAACCTCCACCCACCCCTACGCAACAATATTTATAACCATCTATTATATAAAGATAAATGCTAGTTAGTTTATTTGATTTTAAATTTAGAACCATACAATTCGTTATACTACCTTTAGTTTATATCTACCGTAAATATTCATATTTTTAAAACAGAAAAAAACAGCATTACAACGTACATAACATAACATCAATACCAAAAAGCTAGTTTCTAAAAATAAATTACAACATTGAAATACAATTTAAAAAAAAAGAAGAAGAACATTGAATAGTGGTAGATATTGGATATATGTAATACCAAGAATAATGACCAAATAATATAAATTTAAATCAAGAAAAGGAACCACCTAATGGATCAATATGAGGGGAGTATTGTTAATAGAAGAGCAATATCTACTTATATAAAACGGAATTACAGAAATAGTTGGTGGAACAGGAATTAATGTAAAATAATGCAGGACTACAGAGGAATCTTATTGGACATTGGAATAGAATCTTAATTAAAAAATGACTAATTTATTTAAGTGAAATTTAGAATATCAATTTTATAATTTAAAAACTTAAACATGAAACATAAATCATAAATTTTCCTCCTAGATCGTAAGGAAACAAAACGATCATTGTGAATACATCTGAAATTGCAGTAGGAATTGAATTTCTTATTGATGCGTTCTAAACTATTAATACATATATGTACATATACTCGCTAGAAAGAATTCCAAACAGTTCTATCAAATTCCAGATAACTTCTTGCAAATTAATTAAAAATCATGACAACATTATCTATTGAAATTGTTTCGAACTTTCACACATACAAGCAAAGTCAGAAATCCACCGAAATAAAAATTATTTCGAAATTAAACATTATTTTTTATTGCTGTCTAGATTTGAATAACCCAAGTTGAAATAACTCAAATAAGAATTTTCCATTGTTCATGAAATTTAACTTGCTATTAAGATCTCCCTTAATAACCGATACTGAGACCATATAATGCAAATGATATAAGATATAGTGTGAAAAAGATTATAGTGTGAAAAAGGTTATAGGCGTTTAAACAATTAAAATCTGACAACAAGAGTGGGTAGCGTAAAGTCAAACATATAAGGCTACTGACCACTAAACGGCAAGATGTCCAAAAATTTCGCTATCTCAGACGTCTTTATTACGATTATTTTTCACCATTGAACTATCAGAATCGATTTAAATTTCTATCGGTGACCAAGCCGCGCAAAATGGCAACGTTTAAAACCGATCGGAAGAATGTAGGAATTTCGCCTGAATTATTAGCGTAGTGAAACATAGAATAGCCTTGTAAAAACTTCGGGTGTGAAGAAGGATTCATATCGAATAGCTTCTTTTCACTAAATAATTGCCTTTTTCTTTCAAAGGAAAACTATTCGAGAAGTTTTCTTACTTGAAAAAGTATTAAGGAGGTATTCTGTTCCAGAAGTATGTTAATATTTTTTCATAGAATCACTTAAAAAGACTGCGGTTGGACGCCCCTTCTACACCCCTACCCCTTTACTTCCTTCCATGCCCCTGTAGACGAAAAGGACCCCGTTACACGAGGGTCGCAACCCTTTTCGGACGCACAAGTGAAAACGCTCGCACAATTAATCACGTCAGCGCCCAAAAGCGCGCCAGAGGTGTTGAGTGGAGATGTGTTTTTGACATTTTTGGGCCAGAGTGCTGACCGAAAAGCTTCCCACTTTAATGTAATTTACATCGGAACCCATCCTCCTACCTCGAGGAAAAAATGATGGTACGAAAAACAATATTACGTTTCGGACCTCCTTCTTCCCTCTCCCCATCCGAAATGGGATTCGATTACGCGTTCTCGAACTTTAGGTAGAATGGCCTGACTTCGCTGAAAATTGTGTCCCCGGGAGACTTTCAGAATACATATGACGAAGCTGGAACTACGTACGTAATCCTGTTTCGAGTCAATATATTTGGACCAAATTGGATTTGTACACGTAGGCAACTCCGTCTATTTTTACGTGCAGATGACCAATGTTCACGCAACATATGAACATCCTGAATTGAAACACAAATAATTCCTCACTTTTATATACATAGACCTAATACATGTACCAACATACATAAAAACATCCATTTGAATGTTGATAATGAAATCATGTATTAACAAAAAATACTTAAAAATGAGATTTTATTAAAACGTATGTAAGTTTCACTGACAAAATGAATTGCACAAATGTTTGCGAACTAAGGGTTGAGAACCTTCATTGTGATTTATAATGCCAAAGCCATCATTTGGTATGCACATTTACTAGACTGGAAATGTCATAGAATTCCGAGTGCATTGTGTGCATTTACCTCGTATTTACTTAATTGCAAACTTAATCGAGTGTGCAATTTTACGACCTTAAAACCCCATCTCCATACATATATAGTACAATTTAGGTACATATATTTAATTATAACTTACAAATTCAATTTTGTGTAAGCCTGAGAGACAAATTAGAAGCAAATATAAATGTATACATACACACAATTAAAATATGGGATCCATTAATGAAAAACACATAGTGCAAAGGGAATATCAAATTGCTGTACTTTTAAAAGGGCCTCGACCGAGACACGTTCAACAAATTTTCTTCAATTTTGTGCGGTAATTTTATTTACCTTTAAAAGCGGGTAACTTTTAACCTAATTGACCAAAAAAAAAAAAAAACACCATTAGTGTAATTGCTGTGAAAACGGGTCACCTGTGCCGCGACGACAAAACGGCGAGGGAAAACTAATGAATGTTGACATTTTGGCATTAAAACGCAAAAAGCGAGACCTTCTATTAATTTAAAGCACTTTATTCATAAATGACCATACATACATACATAGAATACCTTTGAAGTCGATAATTTTTCGGAGCCTTCATTCGCAAACATGTCCTTTGAAGTCAAATTATAAAGGTGATATTAACGGCTGAAAATTTGGTATTCGAGAATTTTTTTAAATTTTATAAGCTTTTAGTAGCTTAAATGGTCTTTTTTCTCTATAACATATACAATACGTTTATGTATATCTGAATGTTCACATTATTTGAATCAAATTTTTTAAGCGAAAATTGAAAGTATAATATTAAATAGCCGTTAAATATTAAATTAGCCAGCAGCATGGCTCGGTGGTGGCGTTTATGCTAAGCACCGAGGTTGCCGGGTTCGATGCCATTCAAGTATTTGATGCTGTTGGTCAGACTTGAATATTTGTGACTCCAAGTCGATCGTTTCCTATCATATTTTGCCAATTTATATGATTTCATTTTTGAAATGGTTCCTCCATCAAATTGGCAAAAATAATCTTACCCACTATGTCACCAATATCTGAATTTGATTTATATGCAAAAAAAATCTCGAAATTCAGCGATTTATGTAATAAAAATGCTACAATGTCTATAATTGGTCAGGAAGGCGCATTGGGGTTTACCTGTTAGGCCTTCCTGGTATATATGTATCTACTTAAAATAAAATAAAATAAATAAACCCATATATGTATGTACATGTACACAGTTTAGGTATTAGAAATTTTGATAAACAATAACAAAAATAAAAAGCGTTACATAAACACGGCATTCTATGTTGTGCATAATTAAAATAACTTTTTTTGTAAACCTAGTTCAAAGATCATATTTGAGATTTCTCGTATGGACGACAAAAATTTACGTAAATTATTAATGAGAAAGTATTCTAGATAACAATGGCCGATTTCTTTATTCCCATCGTTTATTTTACGTGTTTCTTTTTAATCAAATCATTTTAAATTATCGCAATCTCACCGAGCGTGATTATAATAATTCTCGCCGAAAAAACACGTGTTGGAGCTATTTTTATGAAAATTGGGTTGTTTGATACTAATCTATCGATAGCGCCTGTTATGAAGCGAAAGTAATTAATAAAAACATGCAATTTATTATTTGGAATGTGTATAAAATCTTATGTAATAGTTAAATAATCTTTGGGGTCAATCAAATTTGTTGCTATGCCATTTTAGTAGCGTTGCTTTGATATTTTTATATCAACATGTTTTTTTCCCCATCTTATATTAACTTTATATCGTTTGATTTAATAAAAAAAACGCAAAATGTTTCTTGAAATGAAATATACTTCAATTTCATTTAAAATGAAATATACTTCAATTTCATTTAAAATTAAATATACTTCAATTTCATTTAAAATTTGTAGACAAATTTTCAATATGCCGAAAGATATTCTCTTAGGTCGTTATATTTTCAATAGCAAATAAAAATCCACTATATCTTGTAGCAATAAAGTTATCTTCAAACTTAAATGTGTTTATATTATTATTACATATGCATACAAGCCTCTCTTCTTCAAGCCGATATTGACGCTGTCCTGGAGTTTAGTTCTATTTTAGGTCTAGATCTTAATATTAATAAATCAGCAATTATGAGTTATGTACGTGTACATTTGCTTTATTATCACGGGTATTCCAATGGATCCGTCTTGTCGAAACGTGTGGAATCTATGGTTGATTTGTATCACTTTTAATCCTCAACTAACCTTTCAAAACCAAATCAAGACTGTCGCTGACGTTTCCTTTCGTGGACTACGATTTTTCTTGACATATGCAAGGTATTCTCCACCTTTCGTCTACTCGTATGCTTTTCAACTTGCTTGTGAGAAGCAAGCCGAAGTATGTATAATGTGATTGTGTGGAATTTGAATGAATCAAATTACTCTCTAGTGTTTGACAAAGTGCAAAAAGGATTTTTTTACCTATATAGGAAAAAGTAAGTGTATTACCCACATCTCTACCCTACTCCTTTTCGTTTAGACATGCTTGGGTATTGAACTTCTCATTAATTCGTTTTGTTCTCCAGCTTTTACGTAGTCATTCCCGTCGTTGCTGGAACAGTTGGGACTTTATGTCCCTAATAATTACATACATATGTGCGTGGTAAACATCATCATTTGATAGTTGTACCTTCTGGCCGCAAAGTTCATTAACGGATGGCAGCTATTTCTAGAGCTATCCGACTTCTTAATGAAACCGTTGCTGCTGTGCCTGAATGTGTTATTTTCCACCTCAATGAACGTAGGTTATCGGGGATTATTTTAACCTATTTTTCTGGTGGCCTACGCTCCTCATTATTTTCATAATTTGATGTATTGTATTAATGGAATTTTGGATCTTCCCTCTTCCATTTAGGCCTTGCAGGGATGTTTTGTATATGCGGCTGGGTCTTATACATATGTATATTGGTACTGCCTAAGACATTCCCTACTATATATGTACATATTGTGTTATTTGATATTTTTACTTTTTCTGTTATTATAATAATGCTATTGTTAAATGATTATGTTTAAATTTATTTTTGTCGGTACATATTTTTTTTCTCATATCTCTGTATTTTTTCAATCATTGTGGCGTATTAGTGACTCCTGTAATGGTCACAATGGTCCAAACTTAAACTTAAATAAATAAATATGAACATATATTTATATATATGCACATACACACGCACATCTGTAGATATGTAGGTATTATAAAATAAAATTTCATGGGCATTCAAATTCTTAAATATAAATTTTTCATTTAAAATATAACACAGACAATGAGTCGTTATTGTTGATTTACTGCATAGAACGATAGTTTCTACAATAGTAAAATTATTATCTTATATGTTATGCAAAAAACAATGCAGTACAATGATTGCAATTTCTCACACACTTTGACACTAAAAAAATTCAATTATTATTTTACAAACGGTGAGTTTTAAACTGAGAACCAATTTACACGAAATTCAAACTCGATATCTGAGAGATTACTCCGAGTCATATTTCGGAATGTCTATTTTTACTGTATTTTAAATCTTTTTCGAGCTGCGAGTTTTAGGTACTATCATGAAATAAATAATTTATTTATTACTACCTAAAGGACAGTTGATACGTCGCACAGTGTAACGGTTCAAAGGACTTTTGAATTTAAATCGAATACGTACGCATTCGGAATCAAAGGACTCCGGAAGCGCGCATCGGTCCTTTTTCAACCGCGGCGCACTAAGTGGCGTTTAAAGTGGAATTCCTAATAAACCGAACCAGTTGGAGGGATTCTTAAACAGGACAAGGTGGAGATGTGGAGGTTGGGTGGAATAGGGAGATATCCCTGCCACATTATATATCCCGCAGGATACCGGGCTAAAGGACGCTCTCGTGGCGGTTAACCGCTAGCATGTTTGACTCGCATTTCATTTGCGGAGAGTGAGGCAAGATAGATCTATATCAGAGATTCTTCACCTTTTCAATGACAATAGATTCCTCATCAAGGCTTTGGACATCCAAAAATACGATAACTATTATCATAAGTGGTTATCGGATATTATTTTAACCTGTATATCTGGTAGCCTGCCCTCATCATTATTTTCATAATTGATTGTGACATATAAATGGAATTTTAATCTTCTCTCTTCCATTTGGGGCTCCCAGGGATGTTTTGAATTTGTGGCTGGTGCTTATATAATATATTGGTACTGGCTATATGTACATAGGTGCAAGACATTCCCTAGTTTGTATTTTATCATTTGATATTTTACATTTTCTCCTATCATTACAATGCTATTGTTTTTGTGATTATGTATAAATCCATTTTTACATACCTCCTTTACGTTTCACTTACGATTACAATTCAGGAAAAAGTTTGCCTCTTATCCGACAGTTTTCATACTTTGTAGTTTTCATACTACCATCCAGTAGAATGGTTGGAAATGATGATGGTGAATGGTTGGTGTCAGTCCTATGGTTTTATAGATAGCATGTCCGATTTTTCCAAACCTCAGGTTAGGAGCTCATGATATATGTGAACGTGGCAAATGACGGGGGTGAGTGTGGTGGAGGGATGGCAGGATCTCTTTGACTTATCGAGGGTCCTTAGCGTAGGATTAATCAGCCCAGTTTTCCATACTGAAGTGGAAAGTGTACACGTGTGGATAAAGCAGCCATTAAATTTGATTACATCGCGTGCGCTTGCTCGTATGCCGTTTCGCGGATTAATTAAATGCGCCGCTCTCGCTGCCGGGGAAAATTCGCATTTATATTTGCCGAAAATTTTCCCCCTTTAACACACTCTCTTCTTGTGGGAATATTAAATTCGGTAAATATACCCCCTTTTTCACTCGTAAATTTTTTTTCGAAGGTGCAAGGGCTCGGAAAAATTAATTAACTTTTTTTCATACATTTTTTTAGCCGAATTGCTTATGAGCAATTGAACATGTTATCGATTTTTCGAGTGGCATATAAGTATGTGCGTGTATCATGAAAATGCCAAAAAAAAGTTAAGTTATTGAACTGTTTAGGCCTGTTGCTTTGTTCTTGAATTGGCCAGTGATTTTTTTTATTTTTTAAATTTATATTTCTCCATTATGTTATTACAGGTTGCCCCTGAGCGACATCTATTGTATTAAACATATACATATATACATTTATAGATCATAATTTTTTGAAATCATATTCAAATAGTAATAATATTGTGGATAGGATAGTTTTTGTCAATTTGGTGAAGAACCGCTTCAACAATGAAATTGGATGAATTGGGAAACTCTGAATAGATCAATTTGGAGTCACAAATATCCAAGTCAAACCGCAACTCTACAGTTAATACTCGAATTAGCACTTTTCAATCGAGACCAACCCACAAAATTCAACATGCCAACCTCTCGGTAGTTATAAAAACTAATTATTATATTAAAAATTAGTTTTTATAACTACGAAACCACCTAATTATTATATTAAAACCATTATAAAATTATAAATTGTCGTTTTGACATTTTGACACATTAATATCAATTTTTATTTCAGATTATAAGTCGTACGAATTGTATCGCGCAGTTTATTATTAAAATTAAAATAAAATTATCCATTCACCCTGCACGTTATCGTATATTTATGTCATAATTAAGCGTCACCAATTCCCTCCAAAAAGTCATGACTTAACGACTCCAACTCTACAGCCATTTGCAATGTCATTATCATTGCAATTATTTCTTCATTTCCATTGCAGTATGCAGGAATTCAATGAACCGATGAATTCCTACATATTTCATGAAATCGACAAACACTTTTGACAAATTAAAAAAAGCAACCGTTAGTCAACTAAACATTATAGCATGACATTTTCAAAGAACTGTAGAGTCAGAATCGTTGATTCATGGCTTTTTGGCTGGAATCAGAGACCCTGAAAGTTCGAGCAAATCCGACTTCAATTTCGCGTTTTAAATCGTGTTTATTTTATTACTGTAGAATGTATTATATATGAATAATGAACGACTAGGAGTAACTTAACAATACTTAATGTATGCAGATCGCAAGACGCAGTGTTTCTATTTATATATTTTCGCATTGAGGAAAGGTCTGATATTTGACAAAACGCGTACATATTATAAATTTCATGTTCTACAGTCCTTCAATTTCATGAAATGAGCAATTTAACCAATTGGGTGTATCATATGTAAATAATGCTAACATATCTATAAAACTGTTTACAATAGAATTGTGTCATATTATGCATACACTCTGTAAGTATGGGAATTTCAGTACCAAAGTAAAATTTAATGCTAAACGTCAATCCCACGTAATTCAAAGTTATCTCACCACTTTTACTGATATTGACATTCTGTCCTAGAGGCAGACAAAGCCAGACTGGCATAATATAGTAGCGTTAGATTAACGATTTGAATTTTACCCAGGGCTTTCACTGTTCCATAAAAAAGAACACCGGGGCTCTTGTCGTCGTCAATGGTGAATGGATTCTGTTGTCTACTTCTGCGCTTGATGTGCGAATGCGATTGTTTTTAAACTCGTTTTTTTTTCTTGTTTATTGAAACGATCATTCTTCTCAGCCGACAATTGTGTTCGGTGCAAATTTCTCTTTTATCTCGAAAAGACAACGCAAAAACGCGCGATACAACACCAAAGTATTTATTATACATATATTTAATTTGCGATGTCTGCTAATGAACGTTATTTTTTTATTATTGTAAAAGCGAAGGAGGGAAAAAATAATTGATATTTTTGCTAGAACGATTTTTAATTAAATTTATGACAAAACAAAAATGACATTTTATCCATCGATAGTATAGGTCAGGGATGGCGAACCTTTTTGGCTCCGCGTGCCAAAAATTCTCAAATATTATTTGTCGATTGTGTGGCGTGCCCAAGCAGTAAAAAGACCAAAATAGAAGAAATAAAAAAAGATTATTTTTCTGAATTTTATTTACAAGCTAAAAATTACAATTAATGTGAGCGCGCAGAATACGGGAGGAAAAGCCGGTTCCTCTTGTTTCTGTTGTACCCTGCTCGCTACCAAATTAAGTGAGTATGTACCGTTTACCATGCACCCCTTTTTTTTATCTTTCGACTTCAGATCTTTCGATTTTCGATCTTTGCCTTCCGATATTTGTTTTTTCGGTAATTTAACATTCTGTCTCGTCACGTAGACCCGTATATGTATATTATAGAATTTTTTAGGTTTTTCAGTTTGATCGGTAAATATGTATGTTTATTGGGCTCATGAAAGTGTCTATTCTATAAAAATACAAAATCACTCGTGTGTTTTAATTTCAAATTTCATAAGGCAAAATAAGAAATAAATATCAAAATACACTTATTCATATACTAACCGTTACTGATAAATTGTTGACCAATCGATAGACACTTGGCCGACAGACATTAGGCTGACTGACACTTGACTGAACGGACATTAGGCCAACATACATTTGGCCGAATGAAATTTTTGTTGAAAGTTCAAGGTGATTTCTGATTAATTAATGTGTTTTCAGTGATTTTTGAGTAATTTTGAAACACAATCGGCCAAATTTCCGTTCAATCAAAAGTCCGTTCGACCAAAAGCCCGTTGGCCTAGCATCCGTCAGTTAAGTGTCCATTCGGCAAAAAGTCTGCAATTTAGATTATTTATATATACATACATACATATATTACTAATTAATTACAATAACCGAATATCAACGGACTGAATGTATCTACTTATCGTGTATTTGATTTGTTGACCATTTATTTTAATATCTGACCAAACGCATTTAAAGATACTGACCAGATGAATTCATTCTAATTTATTTTATATTTAATATAACAAATTTATTTAACTTACATACATATACATATGTATATAAATAAAAATATAAATGATTGTTTTTTAATAATATATCAAAATGTGATATCTATAAAAAGTATAATATATATGAAATTTATGTTTAGACGAAGTATTTTTATGAAACAAAAATAAAATAATGAAAAATATTCACTTATGGGTATATAAAAAAGAAAGAGGAATGATGTATTGTTGTGGAAAAAAGCTTGTCTTAAGCCAGGATTTTCCTGTGTATTCGAAATAATTTATGAATTTCCCTTCCGAATTTTTATACGAAAACATTCTACGGGTATAATTTGATGTACATGTACATATAAACCTATGTATGTACGTACATTTATATACTTGCTGAATTTGCACAATAAAAAATACGTCCTTTTTGGATCGCTGCGAAAGTAAACTTTTCGGCTACCGTTGAAGAAGTAAATAAATCAGCTGTCCGTCGAAAGGAAACTAGTGCGAAATTTTAACTTAAGTGCTTTTCGAATCCGTATTTTTTCCGACTCCTAAAGAAAACGGTGTGCGGGGACACATTTTCCATCGGTCACTCGGTATTGTTGAACATTCCCTTTTAATGGGGAAAATTCTACACTCCCCCAAAGGAAATACGGAAAAGGCGAAAAGCCCTTTAAATGCCACGATATTTTTTTTTTATTATCAAACCCTACAAAAGTGTTTGTTTGTCAAGTCGTTTCGTCAGTCCTAATTATCAATTAAATTTACAGGCTGCTGAATATTTGCTAATTGACTCGCATTTCAATTAATAAAGTATGCTCGAATGACCCGAAATGTATATTTATTGTGGAAATAAAAAAAAATCGTCCCGAGTTCCAGATTTATCTTACTTCTTGTTTTACAATCAAATGCCGAAAGGCATTGCAAACAAATGTTTTGTTCTGACACTGTAAATAAACATCATGTTATTTTTTTTCTTTCCTTTTACTTTACATCCTGTTTACGGAAAAAATTATATAAATTATATAATTGAATCTAATTAAAATATAAAATTTAATTTAAATTTTACATCTTTTATTTTATTACATTTGTTTTTGAGCCTAACTATTTTAATCAAATACTATGAATATACATATATGTATTAACTATTTGCCGTGTAGTGAAGTTTTTGGGGAATGGTTTATTTGACATTTAACTTGATTTTTTGTAAAACTGCATATTAGCAGCAGAGAAAAATTTCATCTTTTTCACCATTATTAATCGGAGATTATTGAATTGTATTTATTTTTATCGTTACATATGTATATAAAAAAAAGGATTTGTAAGATATATATTTAGTTAACCTATCGATTTTTAATCAGTCTTAATAAAAGACTCAAAACTATCCCAAATAAATTGAGCAACAAGAAATCACTTTTTTTAACTACCGGAGCAGAAACTGATCAATCTTTACTGATTTTTGTTGGCTTTTTCTCGTTTATAAGATGTAATTGTTTAAAAAAATGCGCAATTTTTACACATTTTTGGTTTTTGCAGTCTTTAATTCAAAATCTAGTATCGCTATGCTAAAAGTAATTATTAAAATCTATAATCAGATGTTTTTTCTATAGATTATGGCTTTTTATTTCTTTAAAATACGTATAATACGTCATTTTTTATTGCTGTATTCAAATTTAGCGGGTCAAACTTAGTGTAGATTGAAAAGTTTCCTCAGTGGTATTGTTAATTCTTATAAAATTTTACAAAACAACGTACAAGAAAAATGTAATAAATTCATCTTTATAGAACAGCAGCTTTTATATTCTCATTTCTACAAGAAATACTTATTAGCAAGAACATACTTGAAAACTAAATCTTTGGACCTGATTTTTTTATACCGAAGCTTTCTCATAGCGATCTTGCGAAGAAAAGTTACAGAGAATTTAAAGCAACAGGCAATGATACCAGGAAAGTAAAACTTCAACTTTACAAATACATACATACGCATTTATATCTGTATGTATATATACATAGACAATCAACGAGAAAATAAATAACCCAGAAGTACATAATCCGTTTGTATTTTCGATTGTATGTACCCATTTCCATTCGAGAAGCTCACGCAAATAACACACAAAGCTCACGCTTTTCTTTCCCCCGGTCGAATTCACGTGGAAATCGTCGGAAAATGCCTAACGACGACGGGCTTTGTCCCACCCTGATGCGATGTGTGGGATACGTGCCACGTGCATATTTTCGTCCCCGTTTATACATACGCATGTACACACACGTGCATTATAAACTACATACAATGGCGATTGTTCGAATTTATCCACCTCCCCCCTCATACGTCTCGCGTGCCGCTCGTCTCTTTCTCTTGTTCTCGTGTGCCTTCGCCCTTATATTCTACTGTCGTTTTTCCAGAGCATGTTTCACCTGTCACTTGACACGAAATCTTGCAAACGTGGCCCGCGTTTTTCAACCGCACAATATTAAACTCTAACGAAATACATACATGAAAGCCTCTTTGTGCAAACATTTGAATACGTCTCGTGTATCAAAAGAATATCATTGTAGAACCACTGCTTTCTAGAAAAATAAAACGAGTGCTCCTTCAATACAACATACATATGTACGTACAACAAGCATCTTGGCATGTATTTTATCATTACATAAATATTAAAGTTTACTTTTACATCATATAAAAAATATTAATTAACGTGAGGGTTTCATTGCTCTATGGACTGGATCTTTATTACGGAATTATATTCATTTATTTATAAAATTAAGTAAAAAAATATCGGTGGTGAAAAAGAATCGCCCTCTGTATTCTATATAATATATGTATATAATTTCGAAAGAGACTTTGTAAGTATGTAAGAAAATATATAATGTTGGTTCGTTAATTTGTGACGTCATCGCACAAATGAATATACAAATAAATTTAAATAAAATAAAACTATTCAAATAAATGTA
Organism: Arctopsyche grandis; assembly: GCF_051622035.1. Classification (NCBI taxonomy): domain Eukaryota; kingdom Metazoa; phylum Arthropoda; class Insecta; order Trichoptera; family Hydropsychidae; genus Arctopsyche; species Arctopsyche grandis. The sequence goes on from NC_135359.1 coordinate 11,216,036, forward strand.
ATAAAATATTTACTATTAGATTGGCCATGTTTAAGCGGTTTATATTACAAATACCGAGCGAAGCCGGGTAAAAACACTAGTTATATATAATGTAAAATCAAGATTTTTTTGTAGACATAAATAATGATAATAACATATGTAAGAACAACTTGTTCTGCAAAAATTCCTTTCATCATTTCCCTGTATGTACATACATTCTGATTGTAAGCATAATTGAAATTTGTTATAGATTTATTATTGAAGTTTTTCACGGGACTTCAAATAACATAATTTATATAAAAACAGACGCGATGTATGTACATATGTACACATGTGGGTATGTGGCGGTCACGTCGATTTCAAAAAAACAAATTTTAAAATACCAGGTGTATATACTATGTACATATGTATGTTTCGCCCAGAGATATTTAATAAAACAAATACACGCAAACGAGGCACACAACCAATTGGCGATAAATGGTCCACTTGGACTAAAACGTTTAACCAATAAGACGACACATTCTGATCAATGGGTGCATTTTAAGCATTCGCTATAGAGATGTAGCGTGACGACCGATCGTGTCGAAGAAACGCGGAGAAGCGGGGTAGCGGGGAAGTGGGGACCTGATCGTCTGACATTTGCTCCTGATATTGAGCACTTAACTTGGAACGAGTGACGTCAGCGTCAGATGCACTGCGCGAGAGCGTACATCCATGAAAACACACACACATTCATTCATCATTTAGGATAAAACGGTTTGATCAATGCGCGCACTCAAGATTTTCCTATTAATACGTGCGCGTGACTATAAATTACCTTAAATTATATTTACATATATCATATAACTATATTTTACATAATTCGTGTATCAATTCCTTTCCGAAATCACCAGTTGAAATCAACGGGCACAACACTAGTTTTATATATTGTTCGCATCACTTTGACAATAATCAGAAAACTTATTATAGATCACCAAGTCAATTAATTATTATGTACTAATAAGCTCATATTATGTACTAAGAATACATATAAATTTTCATATGTATGTACGTTTATATTATTTAAATTAATAAAAATATTTGTTATATATTATAATTTATTTTCTTTGGTCCACTTTTGTTTTGTGAACAAAATTAAAACATTTAAATTCGTTAAAAATAATTAAAGTGTAAAATTTTTACTACGGCGATTATAGTCATTTATTATAATTAGAGATAAAATATTAATTTCACGGTTATGTACGGGATTTGCATATAAATTTTCATTAGTTTCGAAGATATCTATGTAGGTGCGGCGCAAAAACCGGAGCGAATTTATATTTCAATTATCCGGTTCGGCGAAATAAATTCCTCGAGTATGGAGGCGACTGTACGAACGATAATAGTAATGGAAATAATAATAACAAAAAACAAAATACAAATAAAATTCCCACCGGATGCTGCACTTAGGTTTCTCGTGGAAATGTGCACCAACGGCGATACGGTTTGCCGTAGTCGAATCTGGGCCTTTTTTCCCCCTTTTGCCAAAGCCGGATTTCACTCCCCTTGAATTTTTTAAAATTGAAATTATTTTTCATAATCTTTAAGCTCAATAGCATACACAACTTCACATCGACTTCTGGACCAAATTAAATTCAATAATATATAATTACATATATACAAGTTATCAAAAATAAAGTAAATATAAAAGATTTTTAGCTTCCTAAACCCATAGGGGAAATTACGATACCGCATGTTTTTCATGTGTATGTATTTGCTTTTGACCTGCGAAGACGATACCGCACAATTGTAAACAAAGCTCACTTTTGTATATCAAACGATAATATTTGTTTTATCGTCCGGTATTGACAAACAATGGTTCCGAAGCTCAGGTTTTGGACTTCGTTAAAAAATAAACAGATTATTTTATTTCAGGCCGGAAAATTTTCACGTTATCTGTTACGGGACGGTGAGTTTCCCCGTCGCTATTTTTTCGAGACCGTTATTTGTTTTAACGGGGCTATAATTTAATGTGAGTTGCAGTGGGGTTAAAATAAATAAATACTCGAATATACATATGTATGTATTTTTCCCATGTAAGGTCTCACCTTGAATCTGCCTCAATTATCTGGTCACATTTTTATATATCCCACATTAATTGTATTGAAAAAGTCCAACTAAAATTTATCAAATGCTTACACTAGCGTTTTCCTATCTACACCCATACTACTGTTCCGGATATTTTAAAATTTCAATCCTTTCACAATCTTTCTGTCAGGTGACGACTCATTGATGCAACATTCCTTTTTAAGGTCGTAAATGGTTTCCTTGATTGTCTCGATTTACTGAATAAGGTTGGTTTCTGGATCACAATTAGTTATTCTTGACATGTTAAACTGTTTTCACTTGATAAATTAATCCTTTCAAAACCAATTCTCTAAAATATTCCTATCTACAGTTTGTTTATCGTATGTTGATGATCTATTCGGTATTTCCTTGCATCAATTCAGGACTGCCATCGGGAGAGTTTTGATTGATTGATCCATTTCTATTTCTATTATATAATCTTTATCCAATATTATATCACTTTATATTAAGTTATGCACTGTTCTATTTAGTCATGTTTTATTTTTTATTATTTTATTTTTCATTTGTTATGTCTGTATGTACCATTTTATATAATTCGTAAAAATTTATAAATGGGCTCAAATGTTATTTTGTAAAATTTATTCTTAATTTTTATGCATTTCTAAATCTGTTGTCTGTTGATTTTTCAATAAATAAATGTTTGCAAATCTTTGAATGTAAAGTTGAGAGTCAATTCAAATATGTACTTATTTATTTAAAAAATCCTAAACATGTAGAAGGTTTTAATATTTTTCAATTCATGAAATTATCTTTTAGACATTGAATATTATAAAATAAGTCTTCATACAATCATTATTTAGATATTGACTATTGATATTTAAATTTTAAACAAACCCTAGTTAATCATAATTGAATGAGATTAAAGTAATCACAATTCCCTGCTGAATCTTTCCAAGAGATTATGATTCCTAGCATTCTCCAGCGTTGAAATGAGCATTTCCTACAGAATTTATTAACATAAGGCAAACTTCGAGTTGTTCAAAGAGTTTGCACTATAAGCGTAGTTGCTCAGTTTCAACACATTATCATAAACACACGTATAATAGTACATTTTAGCACTGATGAAAAGCGTTAAATAATTCACATCGCGTTGATGAGCACTCGAATAGATATAGCGTGTCTCAAACAAGTTGCACCGATAGAATAAACCAGCTTGTTAGATACACCAGTACTATGAAAGAAGTATATTTAACTACTTTATAATAATAATAAACATCACCAAACCTCTATTCCTTCCCACTATTTACATATCTTCTTATCAATCTGGTTCTGGACTGCTTGGTGTCATGAAAGGAGCCTCTTCAATTTTACAATATTTATGTAAATACTGAATTGTGCATAGTTTAGGGTCAAATACACAACAAAAATAATTGCTGTATTTACTTTTCGCAATTATGTAATGTTTGCTACTGATAAATTCAATTATTTTTTTAAACAAAAATTATTTTCAAATGAAAAAATAAATGACAATATTTAATTATTTTTTTCAAGTGAAATTCCGGCTGCGATTTTTGGTGAGTGGATTTATTTATACCGTTTAAATTTATATCGCCTAATATTTTGTAAGGAATTTTAAGCACAATGTGATGATAGTATACATTTCGTGGAACACACACTTTTAAGAGGAATCAAATATTTTGATTTTTAATCCGACTGACAAACAACCGACACTCTAACTAACCAGTTAGTTTCTAAGTAACTTAGCAACCTCATTCGACATGTTTGTTCAAACTTCCACTCGATTTGCAGAATATTTTACTACTTTCATATCGAAAGGTTTACCGTTGATTTCTAAGAGAGAATGTCGGTGTATATTGAGGTAATGAATTGTTGAATAGGTATAATATACCTATAATTAGAACATAATATAAAGCGGATATTATCTACAAAACACACTAATATTCAAATTTCACCATGACTTGGATTCTATAAATATATTATAGCTATATGTTATAAATATATAATAACAAAAACGATTCATTAAATTATCCGAAGCATATAAATATCATTCAATTAGCGTGCTTTATGAAATGATTCAGAATAAAAACTCATGTTAGTTTTATATATATATTTTGGGTGATATGATAAAAAAATCAAACTTCATGAAACCGAAATCAAAAAACGTATAGCAAAAGTCAAAGACGCTATAACGAGGCCTATCTATCACCACACGAGTTCTATTACCACATTTTTTAAGCTTCTTTTAGTCCAAATTTTCAATTGATGGTGTCGAATCTCGGATCATTAGATCAGTGAAAGAATTTTTTAAAAATATATATATTTATCCATTATGTCATTACGGTTTACTCCTGAGCTATGTGCATCTATGGTATTAAACTTGTACATATATTTATAAATTTGAAATTTGAAATCATATTAAAATAGTGGTAACATAGTGGGTAGGATTGTTTTTGCCAATTTAATGAAGGAACCATTTTAACAATGATATCAGATATATAGGCAAATTCTGATATGAAACGATCGACTTGGAGTCATAAATATCCGATTCTGATCAGATTATACTCGGGATAAATTATTTTCAATCGAGGTCAACCCACAGGATCGAACCCGGCAACCATTCAGTGGTTAGCATTTCAAGCTATGCTACTGCCTTTGTAAATGTGTTGCTTAATACATGCATATGTTGAGAGTATCATAGAGAGTTAGAAGAACTAATAAGTTTGTCCTTCTGGAAGTTAAGATCGCCAATAGACTGTAATCAATCTGACTTCAAAGAATTCTAGACTTCTAGCTGAACAGCTTGGAAAGACCCGATGGGCCATAGAGCTCCAAATCGCCACTGGCTCTTCTATGCCTGAAGCTATAAAATAAAGCTAGCAGATTCTTGAGGAAGATGGAGACTAGCAACGAAACGGCGGATGCATTTGGGAGATCGAGAACCTCTGCACAACTTAAGATGAAGAACAGTCAAACTAGAAAAGGTTATATAAATGTCTTATATTATTTAAGCTGTATGAGGTATTGGCTTTGAGGTAGATATCGAAATCTTGGTATATCAATTGCATCTATTGGACTTTGGAATTATATTCAATTTTCTTGAGACAGCCTGTATATTTACGGCCAAGAGTTTATTCGAACCGAAAGCAAACACGCGAAGCAATCGCATATTCGATTCGTCTGATTGATCCGAAGGGTGAAAGCAACCGAAGGGGTTAAATTAGGGAAGGGGTGATCGAATTCGTGCAAGTAGCTGCCAAATTAACACAAGGATGGCAGCCGAACTGGAAGCCAATAGTATTTGTGTCAAAACCACTGCAATCCGCGCAATTCTACCGGTTGAAGCTGTTCATAATCTGTTTACCACAGCATCAAAGCACCGTGATTCATCGGACTGACTAGTACATATGTATGTATACGTATTGTATATATGTACTAGATACTATTATATTTTCTCGTTAATTCGTTTCGTTCTCCAGTTACTGCGTGGTAATACGTCATGCCCGTTGTTGCTGGAACAATTGGGACTTTATGTACCTAATAATTATGTGCGTGGTAGATATCATAATTTAATGGTTGTACCTTCTGCTCGCACAGTTCTTTTTCGAATGGCTCCTATACCTAGAGCTATTCGACTTATCAATGAAATCGTTGCTGCCGTCCCTGAATGTGATATTTTCCACCTTGGGGAGCGTAGATTATCGGATGTTATTTTAACATATTTATCTGGTAACCTGCGCTCATCATTACTTTCTTAATTTGAATGTGATGTATGAGTGGAATCTTAATCTACTCTCTTCCATTTGGGCCTCGCTGTGATTTTATTTTTTATTCATATTTTGTTTGATTTATTTTACTTTTTCTTTCTCCTTTATTCATTTTTATGTACTATTTTAATTGTATTATTATTTTCCTTTTGTTACTTTTTTATTTTACCATGTTTTCTGCTTTCTAATTTTTCTGTTTTTTACTTGTATTTATATCTTTGTTAAATGTAAACCATTGTGGCGCATTAGGTTCTTCCTGTAATGCCACAATGGTCCAAAACTATTAATAAATAAATAATAATTTATTTATTAAAATCTGTTCAAACGTTAATATTATACATTCAAGAGTTTGATAATATTCCGTAGCGAGAATCGATGTAAGAAACAATACAAAAGTTGTACAACACGACACTCTATAAATTGCGGAGAAAATCGTAGAACGAGTGAAATGAAAAACTTTTGCATTGGGTTATTTAATTAATCAAAACTCAAACAGGCTCCGGTGCTATTCTGTTTTTATTTCCGCGAAACGAAATTAATTCGAAGCTAAATCCCAACTCATTTGTGAAATTGTGCATTGTTCAAAAGAAAAGGCCACGGACGAGAAGGGAAAACGCCCCGGGTGGCCAGATCCGTCTCTCAGGGTTTTTCCTTCTTTTTTCCACTCCCCTCCTTTCTGCCTTTTCTCTACCTTATCTTTCGTTCTGTGAATCGCCTTTATTCGACCCCTGAAACCCCGCCTTACAGCGCTGGCTTATCTCCGAAAATGTACTTCTCGGTCTCATTTGAACCCACTCCGAGATATTATCATCCAATTATATGCGCGTCAGATCCACATGTGCAATATCGATAGGATTTTACGACTCAAAAAAAGCAGCTCCTGGCTATGAAATGCAATAAATTTTATTATTTTTGAATTTGAATTATTGCAGCACTTGCCTTTGTTCTTTAGCATAAATGTATTGTGATTGTATAGATTAGCAAATTGTGAAATGTTTCAGCATGTCAGGGTGACGTGAAACTTTTATAAAACAGACTAATAAATACAATTTTTCTTTTGAGCTAAATTGGTATGATGAAATATTATATTATATAAGTCGGCTGAATTTCTATTCCTCTTGAATTTATATTTAATTTTATACGGAGTGCATTTTTATTTTCCAATTTCTCTAGTGATCGTTTGTTCAATTTCCGCGTTCGATTCCGTTCGTTTCCGCTCTTCTTCCGAAATTGATTAATTGGCCGCTTTCAAATTAATGAAAAGCGCCTCTTGTTTTCCCGCCGTGCTAATGAATTATTGCAGAAACCTCTTTTCCCCGTTAATGTTAATGTATTGTTTTCATCACGCCGTGTTCTTTTGTCCGTGTTTGTGGCGCTGTTTTGTATTGTAGCCTTCGAAAGGGCACTCAATAAACACAATGAAAACGTCAATGTCGAAACAATGCGTTGTCGACTAAAAGGTTGCTAATAAACATTGATAAATATACAGGATGATTAACGCCATAATATTGTATATAAAGCATATTAAGTGTATGAAAAGGCAAAGACAAAACTCATGCTAACAAACATTTAGACCTACTAGCATACATTCAAAGTAATGTAATTGAAAATCCACTTTATGTTATTACTTTATTGGAATATTACGTAAGTAGGATACAATTTAATCGACTGTGGAACATTTCTAACCACAATATAATATTTTTTTGAATCCACGAGAGGCTCATAATATGATCCCTCCAATGAGGGTGTCTTAAACTACGTTGAATAAATCCCTAACACCCCAAGAATTTCATGAATACCAAATGTACCCTTCTGTCTTAAATTTAATACATGTAGGTACAATCAATTATCATAATTTAAATTTATCGGTAAATGGTTGAATGAAAATTTTTTTATCTGTCAATATCTGTCAATTATATAAACATATATGTAATATTCAGATTCGAAGTATTTTAGAAATACACACTATGTACATAATTGTTAAAAATAATGATTTTTACTAAAAGTTGATTGAAAAAATAAATCTAGAATATGAAACTTCAAACATTAGACAGGATATTTTATTATGAATCAACCACTATTTGTTTTTAAATTTCGTAGAGTATATATCAATATAGATACATACATACATAGCTGGCTCGTCTCGAATTCGAAAGCGGAAGACCTGCGGAAGCTCAGATAAGCTTCCGAATTTTCCGGGAAAGCTTGGCTCATTGTTATTACAAGTAGTCTTTCTGTTTGCATTTAATTTTCTTAAACCGCCGACTAAATGGAGGAAGGAGAAGAAGCTGTAAGTCTCCAAGGGGGATGTGGGGTGAGGGGAGACAGTGATTAAAGACGCTCGGATTGGTATTGAACTCGCGACTTTAACGTAAAAGCTTCGACAATATACCATTTAGGGATGTTGTGCAGAACAAATTTACTACCCATTACATTGTGAGGCGATTTTGCTTTAGGCGACGTAGCATTTTATGTTCCAAATAATACTAAAAGGATGAATAAACTGATATTTTGCCAGCCGACAAACTTTATCTACATATTATTTATTTATTTATTTATTTATTTATTTAATAGTTTTGGACCATTGTGGCATTACAGGAAGAACCTAATGCGCCACAATGGCCTACATTTGAAAAATATATAAAAACATGATATAAAAACAAGTAAACTGTAAATAAAGGAAAAAAGCAAAAGCAGAAAACATGGTAAAATAAAATTACAAAAAAAGTAACAAAAGGAAAATAATACATCATTCAGAGAGAAAAAAAAAAAATAACAAAAGTGTAAAAATTAAAAATAAAATCCATAAATCCCATTCTTTGTTTACACTGATCAAAATTAAAATAGTATATAAAAATGTACAAAAGAGAAAGAAAAAATAAAATAAAATAAAACAAAATATGAATAAAAAATAAAATCACAGCGAGGCCCAAATGGAAGAGAGTAGATTAAGATTCCACTCATTCATCACATTCAAATTAAGAAAGTAATGATGAGCGCAGGTTACCAGATAAATATGTTAAGATAATATCCGACAATCTACGCTCCCCAAGGTGGAAAATATCACATTCAGGGACAGCAGCAACGATTTCATTGAGAAGTCGAATAGCTCTTGGAATAGGAGCCATTCGAAAAAGAACTGTGCGAGCAGCAGGTACAACCATTAAATGATGATGTCTACCACGCACATAATTATTAGGGACATAAAGTCCCAACTGTTCCAGCAACAACGGGCATGACGTATTACCACGCAATAGCTGGAGAACGAAACGAATTAACGAGAAGTTTCTCCGAAGTTCAAGGGAATTATACCCAAGCATGCCCAAAAGGAAAGGAGTAGGATAGAGATATGGGTAGTACCCATACTCTTTCTTATAAAGAAAACGAAGAAATGCTTTTTGCACTTTTTCTATAATAAGAGAGTAGTTTGCTTCGTGCGGATTCCACACAATTGCATTATACTCTAGCTTACTTCTAACAAGCGAGTTGAAAAGCAAGCGAGAAGACAAGGGGTTGGAGAATAATCTAGCATATCTCAAGACAAATCCAAGTCGACGAAAGGAAACGTCAGCGATTGTCTTGATGTGGTTGTGAAAGGTGAATTGAGGATCAAAAGTGATACCCAAGTCGACCATTGATTCCACGCGCTTCAACAATACGGATCCAATGGAATATCCGTGACAATAGAGCGAATTCGCACGTCCATAACTCATAATAGCACATTTACTAGTATTCAGTTCAAGCCCTAAACTGGAACTGAACTCTAAAACAGCGTTAATATCAGCTTGAAGGAGAGAGGCTTGCCTCTCATCCTTAACAGCAAAGAATAGTTTAACGTCGTCAGCAAACAAGAGACATGAAGCATTGCGTAGTACTTTTGGGAGGTTATTAATGACTATTGTAAATAGTAAAGGGCCTAAGGTGGACCCCTGAGTTACACCAGATCGCGTAAAAAATGAAGGAGATTCATAAATACCATATCTAACAAATTGCTTCCTATCACTAAGATAAGAAGCAAAGAGTTTAAGAAGACGTGGAGAAAAGCCCACTTCAGCTAATCTGATCATAAGAGCGTCATTGTTGACAAGATCAAATGCTTTTCGAAAGTCAAAGTAGGCTACATCAACTTGTTGTCCACGGTCAACTTTAGACATGGTATAATATGAAAAGCAGGCAAGATTAGTGGTAGTGGAACGACATGGTGAAAAACCATGCTGCTCATCACACAACAATCTTTTGAACTGCAAAAGAATCAAACGGTGAAGGATATTATCGAAAATTTTGGGAATAGCCGAGATGATAGCAATAGGTCTGTAATTTTCAACCTCATTTTTAGAGCCACTTTTATGAATGGGAATGACTCTAGATAATTTCCATTTATCAGGATAATTACCAGAATCCAGAATAAGGTTAAAAATAAACTGAAGAGGCTCTAAGAGCGAATTACAGCATGCCTTTAATACGTCAGGGGGCACACCGTCAGGCCCAACAGACCCTTTCAGCTTCAAAATTGCTATCCTAACATCTCCAAGCGAGACCCGCGGAATGTCTATAATAACACCTTCAGTACCAATTTGGGAAGCCAAATTAGCATCAAGGGATGGTGATCTCTGATCAAATACAGAGCTAAAAAAACTAGCAAAAGCTTTAGCGATCTCAGGACCGACACAACTTTTATTATTAAATGAGAACGAATGCTCAAGGCCATGTGAAATATGCTTACTCTTAATAAATCTGAAAAAGTGGTGAGGATTACTAGCGATAGCACTCTCCATCTCTTTGAGATAGAGGGTATAACGCTCACTCACACCACGTTTCACGATCTTCCTAAGAATCCGAAATTTCTCATAGTCACGAAATGATTGGCTACGTTTCCATCTTCTATGAGACAACCATTTTGCACGAACATCAGTTATAAGTTTGGACCCAAACCACGGTGGAAAAACCCGACGATGTATGTACATATGTGCATTTTTTCATCAATATATCGCTTTCAAAGATTGCAGTTGTTATATTAATCAATTAGGGCAACGTATTAAAAATTTGATTTAATCAAGAAAAACGATTTTAAAAATTCTTCATAATTGTACTCCACAATTGCCCTACAAGTGCCTTTGTGCCACAAATTTCAAGTGCCTTTGGCTTTTTATTCTACAAGTGTTTTATATTATATATTAATATTTCAACGGATTGTTTTGTTATTATGCTATTTAGAATATAATATGTAGTGTAGTTTAGTAAAAAGAGCCAAAAATTTCTCAACAGTCTTTAAATAACACTTCATGTAATTAGACAGACGTCAACTTGTTCTCATTTATTTTCCACATTTGATAACCAACCATATATATTATTATATTATTGGTTAATTATCAACATATATATTATTATTGCAATACATGTGTATATGTATATATTTTTAATTTAAATCGATTTTCGGTCCCAATTGATTGTTCATAGAATGCATTGCAGTTTTAAATCAAAAATGCCACTTTGCCTAAAGAAAAAAATTTCGATCAATGTGTTTTTCCAGTGATGACGTATAAATGTGAAACTTGGGCATTGTATGACAAAATGTTACACAAAGTCCAATCTTCTAAAATAAGTATGTAACGTTGTATGTTTGGCATAACGAGGAGAGATAGGAAACAGAATACGTGGGTGAGAAGTATGACAAGGGTAGTAGATATAGAGGCGAGAGTGAATATATTGAAATGGAAATGGTTACGTGGTTAAAATAATGGACAAAAGATGTGCTGTAATGGTACGCGAGAGAATATAAAAGGATGACATGAAGTCCGCAAGGAAAATGGGTGGACGAAATTGAAATAATGTTGCGCAAAATAGACGAATAGAAGCATGTTGCAAAGGCTTTTTTCCAGTAGTGGATGTTGAATGACTGTAAATGACGATGATGATTTATTGTCTAATCGACTAAAAAAGGTTACTTCCATAGTATACATGTACAAGTACATACATATGTTATATATATGATATGATAGAATAACTGAGGACTGAAAATTATATTATAGACTTGCGTTATCACACTTTATATTACACTTCCACAATAATAGCTTAACTTTGCAGAGCCTTATAAGCAAATCGTCGCGAATCACTGCAGTGGAGCTATTATTGGTGGTTTTCGGGTGGGGTTAAATGGATTGGAGTAAGTGGATAGGGATGGGAGTGAGACCCATCGAAACGGCGTATATATAATTGGTCGAATCGGGGGTAAAGTTTTAAATTGAGTTTTCCGCAAACAAGCATGCGACTCGAGGGCGAGGGAAATCGGACCCATTCAAAGCTTAAGTGCTGAGCTTTCCTTTAGAGCTTTTGGATACCTCTCGACACTGGGCCCTCGACTTCTCCCCGCTCGATTAATTTAATAAATATGAAAAACGATCGTCGTTGATCTGCAAAACTCTAGCTTTTTAATTGCCACAGCGATAAAGTTCGATGTGGAGGTCGTCCTCGCCGCGCGGCAAATAAACGGCCGATCGTAAAATCTCGATGACTTTTCGCATTCGCAATCAGCCTTATGTAAATCGCTGTAATTTTGATCGTATCATTCTGCAAATTGAGAATCTCCGCAGAGAAGGGCTTAATTGTATAAAATTTGGACGAAATTGAATGCAGTGCATTATCTTAATAGAACATTTATACACATTTCGTCTTCTATACAACCAAACGTATTGCTTTGTATGAGAATTGCGGTTTTGAAATGTATACTATTTTTTTTACTTATAATTTTAAATGATCTAATATTTTGAAAGAAACCATATTTTATATATTTATATACATATATAATTTTAAATAATTTCAAATTATGAAGAATGACTTTGACAAAGAATATGCTGTATAACGAGAAAAGTCGTACGACTACCATTAATCAATCAAGATCATAAACAGCACTCAACATCAATCAACATACTGAATAATCTTCTATATATATATATATATATATATATATATATATATATATATATATATATATATATATATATATATATATATATATATATATATATATATATATATATATATACTCTTTTCTTAGGCAAAAACCAAATGATCGCAATAAGATCAGAGAGCGGAGTAATAATTAGGAATAGAGAAGAAATCATAGACAGAGTTTACACGTTCTATGCAAAACTATACGAGAACGACAACGGCCAATTCCCCGCTCTGGAATCGACACACGGCCAAAGGGTTCCTGCAGTATTGCCTAGCGAAGTAGAGGCCGCGCTAAAAACTGCAAAGAACGGTAAAACCCCAGGGGAAGATAATATTCCCATTGACTTACTAAAATGTGGCGGCTCCCCCCTAAATAATATCTTAGCTAGGCTTTTCAGCAAATGCATCCAGAACCAAGCTATACCAGAAGGATGGAATAACGCAACTATCATCTTAATACACAAAAAAGGTGATAAAAGCGATATCAAGAACTACCGACCCATTAGTTTACTTTCAGCGGTCTACAAGCTCTTCACGAAGGTTATTACAGAAAGGCTGAAGAATATCCTCGACGAGAACCAACCTATAGAACAGGCAGGATTTAGGGCAAATTTCAGTACAATGGACCACCTCCAAGTAGTTGGCGAACTAATCGAACGCGCCAACGAATATCAACGGCCATTGTGCCTAGGTTTCTTCGATTATGAGAAAGCCTTCGATACAGTGAGCCACAATGCAGTACTTAACGCTCTACAAACACAGGGAGTACCGGAACCCTATGTGGGGCTGTTAGCTGCAATATATAAGAATGCCACAGCTTCGGTTAAAATTTTTTCAGGTACAGATAGATTTAGCATAAGAAAAGGAGTAGGACAAGGAGATACAATCTCGCCCAAGTTATTCAATGCGGTGCTTGAGGGAGTTTTCAGGAACTCGGAATGGGACAAAGCCGGAATAAGCATCAACGGTCGCTTCTTGAGTCACCTTCGGTTCGCAGACGATATAGTTTTAATAGCTCGTGATTCAGCTGACCTACTTAACAGACTAACACAGCTGGACAGGGAAAGTAGAAAAGTAGGATTAAAAATTAACGTAGATAAGACCAAAATAAAGTTCAATAGGTATTGCATGCCTGATAGCATCCCATTAGATGATAAACCAGTAGAAGTAGTAAATAATTATTTATATTTAGGTCAAATAATTGACATGTCTGGTAATAAAGATGAAGAGATAAAGAGAAGTATGAAATTAGGATGGAGTGCATTTGGACGGATGAATGCTGTTTTTAAATCAAAAATGTCACTCTGCCTGAAGAAAAAGATCTTTGATCAATGCGTTTTGCCAGTGATGACGTATGGATGTGAAACTTGGACACTGAACACCAAGATGCTACATAAAATCCAATGCACTCAAAGAAGTATGGAGCGCTGTATGCTTGGCATAACGAGAAAAGACAGAAAGCGGAACACGTGGGTGAGAAGTATGACAAGAGTAGTGGACATAGTGGATAGAGTGAAGAGATTGAAATGGCAATGGGCGGGTCACGTAGCTAGGAGGATGGACGAAAGGTGGACAAAAGAATTGCTTGAATGGTACCCGAGAGAATGCAAAAGGGTAAAAGGAAGACCGCAAGGAAGATGGGTGAACGAAATTAGGAAAATGTGCGGGGTGAGATGGATAAGTGTTGCGCAAAACAGAGACGGGTAGAAGCGTGTTGGAGAGGCCTTCATCCAGCAGTGGATGGCGAGTGGCTGTAAATGATGATGATATATATATATATATATATATATATATATATATATATATATATATATATATATATATATATATATATATATATTTGAGTTTGAATATTTATTAATTAAGAAAATTCTAATAAAGAGCTCAAGTAAATTTACATTAAAAATAGCTACAATTTTCATCTTCATCTTCATTGTTCTAAAAAATTACGGGTTTATTATGCAATCATGTCTTATGCACACAATTTATGTTTATTCTGTACTGAAATTCCTTCATACCGTAAACAGAATCGCGCAAAGCTGAAAGCTCCAGTCACTTATTTCCTCCATCTATCCACCCTCTCGGTTGTATCCACAACTTTAAAGCATTGTATGTGTATTATAAATCGTACTGGCGATATTCTTCGGAGCAAGAGTTAGCGCGAGTTTAGCCCATTATTGCCGTAGCAATTTTCACGCGGCGTTGCCGACGAAACTTTATCCTGTGTGGCTGAAAGTCGCAAGAAAACCGGAAACGACGACACCGGAACGCGTCAGGGGACATAAGGCTAACACATCCTGCTCTCTTATAAAGCCTCACCCCATAAACAGTATAGCAACGCCATAGCCTCAACAAGTCCACATAACCGCACCGTACAAGTTCGAGTGTCTTTTTATTGACACTAGCGCGCGCACCCACATAATTTCCCATGAGTGATTACTATTTTCTTTCACCATAATAAAGTCAATATTTATACACGCCTATCCCGTGCTGAACGAATTGATGGAAAACAAAAAATAATTCGCAAAATAAAATATCACTAGATCTGAAGTAGATACGCTCACTTTTCGACGCCAAAGTAAAATCGGAATTGCTCCCTTATAAAGATTAATGCATTTCATAGTAGTTATCATTGTCTTGTAAATTTTGCTTTGTGAGGCGTCATTAGAATTAGAAATACTTAGCTTTGTTTCTTATTAGAGATTTAATACAAAATTTCGGTAAATCATTTACCTCTCAAATTAGTTCGTTCATATTAATTGGTTCAAAAAACTACATATGTATGTAGTTTTTAAAAAACTACATACGTATAGATACGCTCTGAAGTAGATACGCTCACTTTTCGACGCCAAAGTAAAATCGGAATTGCTCCCTTATAAAGATTAATGCATTTCATAGTAGTTATCATTGTCTTGTAAATTTTGCTTTGTGAGGCGTCATTAGAATTAGAAATACTTAGCTTTGTTTCTTATTAGAGATTTAATACAAAATTTCGGTAAATCATTTACCTCTCAAATTAGTTCGTTCATATTAATTAGTTCAAAAAACTACATATGTATGTATGTACATATATGTAGATGTGAAATTTCAGTTTAATATAATGACAGGTTTCGGGGAGAAAAATTAAAAAACCTCAATTCTCAAGAGTAAAAGCAGTACTACATATATACTTTCACTATGCACGCTTTCAAAAATTCTAGAAAAAATAATCTACACTCGTTTACCCAAAGTCGTAAATAAGAAATTAATAAATGAACAATTTGGATTTCGCACTGGACATTCCACGACCCAACAAATAACAAGACTAACTGAACACGTGACGAAGAACTTTAATATGAAGAGAAGTACTGGAATGGTATGTCTCGACATAAAAAAAGCTTTCGACACGGTTTGGCACGATGGACTCATTCATAAGCTCCTTATTAACAAAATACCAAACTACCTAATTCTCATCATCAAATCGTACCTAACTCGTAGAATGCTAGTGGTCAGCGTAAATAATGAATTATCGTCTCCAAAAATAATCGCAGCTGGCGTTCCGCAGGGGAGATTGCTTGGCCCACTCTTGTTCTCCATATATGTATATAAATGACATACCTATTCCAAAAAACTGTCACATACCTCTATATGCAGATGGTACCGCTTGCTTCACAAGTAGCAAAAAACCAGACACTATTCTTAAAAATCTTGAATTTTGCAATTAAAACAATGACTGAACACTTCACTAAGTGGAAAATTCAAATTAATCAAACCAAAACATTCGATAAAAAATGAGATGGGCACCTCACATTGAGGCAACGAAATGCAAGGCGATGCGGGGTATATCCTCAATATATCCAATATTTAATCGCCATAGTTCTTTATCAACGCTAAATAAGATAAAATTATATCGCGCGCTCATATTACCATTATTAACCTATGCTTCACCTATATGGAATAACGCCTCGAATACTAACCTTTCTAAGCTGCAAGTACGACAAAACAAATCCCTAAAAATAATTTATAATACACCCATATATACTAACTTGAAAAAACTGCATGCCATATATAATATTCCGTTTGTTACAGACATTACTAACAAACAAACCAGTAGATTCTATGACAGAATCACTAATAACCATACTAACACACTTGTGAAGAGTCTCGGTGATTACAACAACATGTCTATACCCTTCAGGTATAAACACAGATTACCTAAACACAATCTGCTTTAGGTCATCGAATTTAGAGAGTCTTTAATTAATATTATGTATTAGATGTATTATGAGCATTTATAAGGATTGTAAATAGGTTTTTGAGCTATTTTTCCTATTATGGTGTAGATTAACATTAGAATAATATAATACTATGATTACTAACCAAATTAAATTAAATTGTAAAATAGAAAATGATCAGTAGATCAGTAGCTATTAAAATAGATATAAGATGTATTGTGAACATAATTTCGTAATAATAAAAAGCAATAAAAAGCAAAAAAATCAAAAAAAATATATACATATAAGAATTTGCGAGACATCTACATATGCTTTAGATAATAAATTTTTGAAACTATATTCATATTCAAATATTTGCAGACTCTATAGGAAACGATCGACGGGAGTCATAAATATCCAAGTATTATCCAATTATTATACTCAGAAAAAAATCTTTTCAATTGAGGTTAGCTCAAGGGTTGGAACCCGGTGCTTCTCGGTGCTTAGTATCAACGCAACCACCGAGCCACACTGCTTTCTTAATATAATATATAACTTTGGCGAAATACTGCTTACTGATTGTATGTCTTTAGACTATCTAAATATTATTTTTATAAAGCTTCAGTTTTATTATATTCAACTACATACATATATATGTCAGTATCATCGATATGTGACAGATGATGCCGAATTTGTAAG
Source organism: Arctopsyche grandis (assembly GCF_051622035.1). Taxonomy (NCBI): domain Eukaryota; kingdom Metazoa; phylum Arthropoda; class Insecta; order Trichoptera; family Hydropsychidae; genus Arctopsyche; species Arctopsyche grandis. The sequence continues at coordinate 11,233,710 of NC_135359.1, forward strand.
GAAAATTATGTTCGTCAAAATATGAATGAAGAAATTTGGTTGAATCATTAAAACAAGTTATGTTTGTATTTTGCGTAAGTATTCAAAATATTTCCAACATGTATTTGTATGTAAGAGGACAAATAAAAAGCAAATGTAAAAAAATATTGTAGTTGTGACTGAGAAAAGGCGTCGCTATGCAAAGAACGAAAGTACGTATACATACATAAATATGTTTGTTATGTGAAATTAAAATACTAACTTATTTAGGCTGGCAGTTAAGAGTGTACATTTGTATAATGTTTCGATGAGAATATCATTTTTTCATTTGGGTCGAAATAAAAAGGAAGTGTGTAATAAAATATTTGGCAAACACACAAAGGACGTACGCCTCGCGTGTGAGATTCTCATAAACATGAAATAATACAATTCCGCAGTATAGGTACATCGAACGTTAACAATAAACTCCTCGCATTATGAACACTCTGGGAATACGATCGACTCAATTTTAATCTATACTTGCGTGGATAAAAAAGGTTTTTCCTGTTTCTCATTTATTTTTTCCGAAGGCTCACATATTCAATTATTACCGAGTACTCACTCTCCTTCCCTTTCACTGCGTAAATAACGTTCGCGTAGGAGAACTCATTCATTTTTAGGTTGATTCCTGTTAACCGGTAAACAGAGCAAAATAGGCTGTCAATTCCCATCGAAAGCTTTCTCCGCTTTTCCCATTTAAGAAGTAAATGGAGAGACGGCTTTGTGCCCGACTTCTTTTCTTCCCTATTAAACGGCATTCATGAAATATTCTCGCGAAAAATGGGCGAAAATACATTTTGACTCGAATTAACGTCGTCAGCCTTCCACGGACCGTTGAATGTATTCATTGAATCGGAAATATTAAAAAGAAATAATATGGAAAAAGGGAAAAATGTTTTCCCCGCTCGCGTCTGTCGTCTTATCGGAAATATTCGATTTTTTTTATATACCCAAATATCCGCTATTAATAAAATTCCATATTAATTAAATTAATATGCGGAATGTTTTGACAGTACAATATACTTATAGAACAATAATAATTTAATATAAATTGTCAAATTATTAAAAAAAATAGCTGTATACATATAAACCAGTTTACCGGTGAATCAATAAAACATATTCGCTGCGTTTTATTATGTTATATTCTGGCAATACTGGCCCAACCCAGAACTTACAATTACAGAAAAAATACAATAATGAATAGTAGAAGTATTAGAAAGAAGATGTAATAAATCCGATGATGACATTGTAGTACATAGTTCCAACTATGATTAATTGTCTGTTATTAGCGACGGAAAGGCTTCATTTAGCTATAAGAAATAAAACAAAAGTCAGTTTGGGAAACAGAAGTCAGTTTGGGAAAATAACCTAACCAGAAGAAAAAAAAGAAATTATGAGAAAAGAAACGACCTTTTAAATGAAATGAAATAAAACTGAAAAAAATATATCACGTCTAAAAATATATCACACGATAGTGTGAATACATTGTTTTCTTCTCTGTTATTTTCTTAAGCGACGAATAAAAAAATAAATATTTTTTTAGTTTACAGAATTCATTACTACTTCAACCATTTTTATTGGGCAATATATCTTAATATATGAATAGAAAAATATTTCGCAAAACATTAAATATAATATATGAATTTTGCGTTTAACAATATTTAAAAATACTGGTGGCCTGTAATACGCTTATTCTGCTTTTCCAAGATTCTAAACATATCGAATTAAAAGAAGCGATAACAATGTGTGAATTAAGTGAAACAGAAATAGTGTTTTTGGAACTGGAAATTGGACTTCCGCCATTTTCAAATATAACGACTCATATGGTAAATAATATTTAGTGCCGTTTGGTTTAATATGTTTAGAAAAAAAATGTAGTTTATTTTAAGATTAAAATATGTTTTAATTTACCGGATATTTTATACAACAGGTAACACTGAGCAACAAAAAAAATTACCAGAGTGGAGACTAACCAATCTTTACTAAATTTGATCCACTAAATTCGATATATGAGCGTTTAAAAAATGTGAGATTTTTACAGTTTTTTGATTTTTGCGGTCTTTAACTTAAATTTTAGTATTGTTGTGCTCAAAGTGAGTATTGGAATCAATAGTCAGATGGTTTTCCTATTGATTGTGATATTTCATTGCCTTAAAATACTAATAATTAATTTTCTAGCTAATTTTAAAAGTCAAAAATATTTTTTTTTTTACGAATTTTTTATCCATGCTATTTTGCATTTATTTGACAGTTTTTTTTATTTCACCATGTTTATAAAGTTTGGTTTTCTATCTCAATATTTTTTTTTATCTAAACATACTAACTTGAGCGGTAATTTCAATTTAAATGCTTTCATTGTGTATATGTTTGTAACGCGGATAGCAAGGTGTAAGCGAGATAAAAAGCCGGTTGATTTGAGCCAAAAAAGCCGGCTTCGAGTTTTTTGAAAAATGGTCCAAAGGTCGGTTTTTCGATTTCGGTGTAAGCCGGCTTGGAAGCCCTAATGCATACATACATATATGGATTCCAAGGGGAAATTTTTTATAAATTACAAATGTATTTATTATGTATAAAATTACCTTTTAGATTAACCTCTTTACCAATTTTTGGTAAATATTGAACGTATTACGTTGACATTACGTTGACTGAAAACCGATCGTTCATCGAAGAAAATATCACCCAAATAAACATAAATATATTGAATGAGTATGAGTACATAAAAAAATTCGATACTTAATGTGTGCTGGCTAATATTTGAAAGCATACTTAACCTAAATACGAAATACATTTCAATACGAGAAGCTTAACTTTAGGTTTGGAAACGTCCAACATTTAAACCACCTCTCTGAGGAGTTTATCTGCACTTTCTTCACATTAAATCAATGCAACAAACTGCACTGCAGACGTAATGAATTTAAACGGCACGACCGATGGATTTTATCATTCGGCATACTTAGAAAATGTACCTTGTATTGTAATTCCGACGTTCGAGCATATAAATTTCTTAAGAAATGCGCACACTTGCGTGCACAAGCACGATGCGTTTCGCATTAGCGAAGCCCGGTGCTTTTTTTGCTGTCCTGCATAAATTTTCCCGTTCGTGATTCCGCGTTTTCCCATATAATTTATGAAACTTCCGGTCTGCACTCGCGAGCCCCACCCTATATAGGCACAAAAATAACTGATGATATTAGAAAATGGCCGATAATTGAAATTTATTACAGCTGCTTGGGAAACAATTCACTTTGGCGCGGTAAAAGCTTGAAGCTTTATGAGAAACAGGAAAGCACACGTCGGTACACCGAACTGCAAGCACTTTGCACTAAAGCTCTTTCCCCCTGCTGCATACTGTGCGATAATCTCTCTGAAAGATTACAGTTAAATTGTTTCACCTGTAACGTGGGTGGGTGGTAGCGTTTTAACGTCACTTCCAATCGCAATGGTTGCAACTTTGAAAATGCGTTTCGCATAAAATAAATTTGTAAAATGTGTAACCGCTCCGAAGGGAACGTTTCGCTGTTTCCGCTCTGGCTGCCTTTTATTCGCAATTGCTTTCCTTGTCTGTGTATTTAAATTTTCTAAATATACAGCATACATACATATGTACATATGTATATAGCAAGGGATTTTCAATACATATGTACATACATTGTACATTTATCAACTGGAAAATGTATCTATCTTTTGAACGTATTCATTATGACGAACTTTCATAACGTTTGATTAATGTTAATGTTACAGTGAAAGTATAATTTTACTGACGTTTTAGGAAATTCATATTCCAAATACTTTAAGTTTACCTCTGATATTTCTATTAAAAAGCTTTTCGATATCTTCTTCAGTGTATAAATGTATAATTACATCAAAAGGCAAATTTGATGGTGTTTTATCAAATTTTGCAGTTTTTCCAAATACAGCTTCATATACGTACATATAAGGACTGTTAATTCCTGAATTGAATTATGTACTTTTTATCAATTGGATAGTCCTCAAAAGTCAGTTTCTCTCAGTCAGTATCTCATTATTTTCTTCCGATTTGACGCATGTTATCAATGTCCTAATTTGTGCTTTCACTGAAAGTGTTCTTCTATCAGTGAAACTATAATTCCACTGGATAATACAGATTCACTGTAACGTATGTCACATATGTATGTATATGTAACCTATCGATCTAAACAATTACTTAGGGTTTATCGTGTGAGAGACCTTGGCGTTTGACTTGATAGTAAGTTATCATTTCGTTTTCATATTGATTTAATAATGAGCAAGGCATAAAGGATTTGGTTTTCATTTGACTATTACCCTTTAATTCCCATAGTACTGTTGCCTTGCTTTTCAATCCATTTGTTAGTCATCTGGAAATTTCTAGTACTGTTTGAAATCCTTTCTATCGAGTATATATAGTTATTAAAAATTTAAGACGCTTATTTTAATAATATTCCTCTCATATTGATGCTTTTTGTTAATTTTCTGGTTTTAATTTCTATTGTTTGATCACTTTTCTTAGTATCACATATGAACATATACATATGTATTGTATATCCTATATCTACCATTATTTAATGATTTTCTTCTTTGTTTTTATTTTTTGTCATTGTTGTTATCAAATTTAAGAAACTTTTTATAGTCAATGTTGTATACGTTGTAATGCTGTTTGTCTCTGTATTTATAATAAAGAAATATAAAAATTTGAGAATATGATTTTTGTTGTTTTTGAGTTTCTCAAGACAGGGAAAAATTTTCAACTCGACTTTTATAGAAAATTATATGGAAAAATATGCACTGAAATATAATGAAATTTTGCAAGTGGCTTCAGTAAAAATAAATATGTTAAAATGTACAACTTTGGGAGAGTTCGTGAGTTCTCGACCGAAAAACATTTGCATGACATTACAGAAAAATCAAAAAAGTAAACTCTCATCGTTCAGCACGAAATTCAGTGAAAATTTTCGTAAATAATACGACCTGTCAGCGCGCGTAAACTTCTCTCCGCTTCGTATTAATAAATTTCGCCGGCTCGTGAGCAGACCGCAATTTGTATCGTCAATTTTTGCCGAATTGAGTCGTTACAAGTTTTTCCATTTGCGTTGGCTGTGAGCTCCGGGACAAATTCAAACTACATAATATGAGAGGGGTTTGAGGAGTCGTGGGCGTGTGAGCCATCATAAAACGTAACCCTTAATCCGTCTAATGACTTTCGGAGGGCGAATTTGTATGTAAGAAGTGCGGGGTGGGTCGTAAAGACGGCCTTTTATAGTTGTTTACATCGGAATTGGCCGCGTTATTGCCTTGTGCCAGCCCTGTCCCGTTTCAGGGCTGCCACTCCTAAGCAGCGTCTTCGCCGGCGCGCGACTGCGTCGTTAAATTAACCCGCTCGACGCTTTAACGACGGCGTAATAAATGTTTTTTAACTCCAAATTGAAGCTGGGGGAAAGTGGGGCCATTTTTTTCTTCGGTATAAAAAGTCTTTGTTTTTAAACGACAGGTGGGAGCAGAGACGTGGCATGGTACGCTGCATATTAGCGCCGGACACTAAAAGAGCTCTTCAATTTATTCACCTATTTCATTAAAATCATTGTTAGTTTGTCCTCTTATTATTATGTACATATATTTTTATTTTATTTTATTTTTACATAGATGCTTGTAAAAAAAATTTAAATGTAAATCGAATATTGTTTTATTTTTCTGTGTTGATTTATACCTGAAACTGAAGGGTAAATACATCTTGAAATCACTGAGACTCTTCACAAGTGTATTAGTATGATTATTAGTGATTATGTTATAGAATATTCTGCTTAGTTTGTTAGTGATATTGTAGCGTTAATGTGTAGAGGGGTTTCCAAGGTTGGAGTGAAAGACGCAGCGAGCCTTGGTAGAGGTAGTTTACTGTTGTTCCGTCAACGAGCCAGCTCCAAATGATGCACACAACAAATCCGTTGAATATTTATACTCAGCACTGAGACATCATTGGTCAATGGGTCGCGAGACCTTGTTGACCAATGATCTCTCAGCTGTTGAATATGCCGAGGCGTTTTTGGAACGAACTAGCTATCAGGTGATCAGTGCCAGTAAACCAGCGAGTACCAAAACACCTAATCTCTATGTTAGGATATCTACGACTACATATATACATATGTAATGTTATTTTGGCATTGTAGTCTTTTTAATGGGCGTGTTTATAAATGATTTATTTCGGATTGTTTATAATTATGAGTAGTAAGTATTAGACTTATAATTTTATATTTACAGGCACAAAAAATGGTCCAAAGGCAATTTTTATTGAATTTGCATTCAGATCTCATTATTATTATTGTCTACAAAATATTTAAATATAATTGAATGTATACTGCCGATAAAAGTATCTCTCTTAGACAGAAAGGTAACTGAAAATATCACAAAAGATTTTACTTCGTAAACAATATTTCTCATTGTGATAATTTTAACTTTCCCAAAGTCAATATTTAAATTACACTTTAGCGCAACTCGGCGCGAACGTCGCGAAGCTGAAAGCAGAAAATTCTCTCAGCACTTTTCCGGCAGTGATATTTCGGATGCGGGTTTTCCAAACAATACGACATCGAGCCTTAAAAGTTTACTTGATCTATTTCGCTAAAGTGCGATAAGATTTCGCCCGAAATTACAAACGTCTGTTCTCGGGATCGCTAAAAGCTTCCGGAGCCTTCATCACCTGCTAGAGCAAAATCTTCACGGTTTCGGAATCAAAGACGACGACGAACATTGTATTTCCAACGGTTTAATTTTAATTAAATTAAGCAGTTAAATTTTTAATTAAATTTATATCTACATCGAACACTTGTTTGTCTTTTATATTGTATTATATTAAACAAAACACGGCGAAATAAGCACCCTTTTATATATCAAGCAAAATACTCGAAATTTTTAGTAGTTACAAAATATAATTTATATCATTTAGTTTAGTAAATACTTTATGCTACTGACATATGTATTTTAAGTAAATATTGATAATACATATAAACTCAAACAAGAAAGGGTGTAAAAAATAGTGACAAAAATATTTAGCTTATTCATAAATGATTTTTAATTTATTTTAATTGAATTAAAATTTTAAAATAATCGATGTTGGCAAAATATCAATTATTTATTTCCAAATTAAAATCTTTTTGCACGCAATGCTATATAATAATTTCTGATTTAATTATAAGTGACTCCACAAAAGCTAAGGTTATTTATTTTCAGTTCACCTTGTATGAAGTGCATGTATGTACGTATGTGTGTAGATTATGGCCCGTTTTATTTATTCCACCCAATTGAACGTTTGCGGAAATACAATTAACGTTCGTACAAGTCGATAAGCATTAACGAAACAATTTCTATAAACGCAACACAACATTCTCGTGACTGACGATCGGCGATCACGTGAACGTACGGATTGCCTTCGCGAGAAAATTCGCGTGGTTTCGAGTGGAAAACTCGGGAAAATCGGTGGGCGTCGCCGTCGCGTCGGACGAGCACAACTGTATCAAGATCTGAAACGTTGTAAAGTTTAAGCGTTTCTCGCGCGACTTTCGACTCGGCCTGTGAGCGCTTACATATATACAGGGTGCGATCGAAGATAGGGAAATGCTTCGGAGGCGTTGCGGGAGATAACGACCAATTTATCGCGAGCGAGCGTGTTCAATATGAAATAAACAAGATCGCGGAAAACATCTACTTTTTTCCACCTATTCGATCCTCCCCCCCCCCCTCTTCTCTTCTCCGCTTCTTGAAAAACTCTCTTGAATAGCGTTTTCCTCCACCGCCATGTTTTTCCAATAAAATATACAAATTTACAATACTAGAAATATGTGCGGAACGAAAATGGAAAAGCTTTGTACGCAACGCTCAAAGAAAGATGTGAAAAATAGCCGCAAAAGATGCAAGATTACATACAAATACCGTGAAACAAACGTTTGCTTTTATTTGTTGGTATCATATAAAGCAAAACACAAAGGATTCTTTTTTAAATTTTACATATATGTACATACATGTTCAAAATAAAACGTTTTTTTATCATTCGAATAAGAAACCTTTTCTGTTCTGTCATAATAATTTTCCAAACTAAAAAATTATATATTTACATCATTGTTTACAGCCTATTCACCATCTAATGTTGGGTGCAGTAGATGGTGAATTGTAAGTAAGGCCTCTTCAACACGTTTCCATTCGTCTCTGTAGGAAACTTTCACGGCGCAAACACACTCGAATCGTACGCCATGTACGTGCTCGTAGTTCCCAGCTAGTTAGGGCGTTTCTTCGGTCATCATTAATTCGTACAATCTTAATCTTTCGACAAGTTTCTTCAACATATCTTCAAACTTGGGAATCGCTGACATCAATCACTGAAAAATCTATGTCAATGCAAATAATGCATACTGTTTTGGGAAGATCGTTACGGTACAGACTAAGCTGCCAGTGTTTTTTTTTGCATGTGCAAAACATTATTTGTGTCTTCATCTTCATCCATCTCATCCTACACAATTTTCAAATTTCATCCACCCATCTTCTCTTTAGCATTCTCTTGGATAACGCACTCACAAAGCTATGCTACTGGTTAAACTTATAATACTTTTCACTTATTTATTTATTTAAGTTTGGACCATTGTGGCATTACAGGAATCCCTAATGCACCACAGTGGTCGAAAACAATACAGAGAGATGAGAAAATAAAATATATTTATACATAAAAAATAACTATATTATATTATAATAGTAACTTATATTTACATAATATTACATTATTCACCTATTGATCATATTTAAAAATTTTATTATTGAATTTATTTTCTTCTCCTTATACATACATATATAAAAAAAAATAAGTTTTGTTAAGATAGTTCAGGCAAATTCTTCAATTCTTCGACATCTGGAATGGACACAATAGTCAAGATAGTTTATTCTTGTCGTTAGATATAGTGGAAGGAACAAGAGGAAGTTGTGCCGATACGCTATGATGTTTCACTATTTAGATTACAATGAAAATTGAAGTCCTCATCAATAAAATAAAGGTGTGTATATGTATGTACTACATTTTATGCATAGAAAAATTAAACTCAATGTTACCTTAAAACTTATTACCGAGTATTGTATCCAAAAATTAAAATACATTGAGTGTAAAATTATTCATGTACTTTTCAATGAGATTCCTGCTTCGTTTTTAATCATCTTAAAATGTTTTAAACTTATTTTAGTAAATCGTTAAAATTTAGATTGAGTAAATCAAGTGTTGCAATTTCAGAGATTCGTTCGCACTAGCGCCATGGTTCATTCACACCCACCCTTTACGACGCACTCTTGTTTAAATTATCAATTAGCATAAGTAACACGATTTACGTGAGATTTTACATATTTTTTACGGCGCAGTATTATGGTAATGCTATTCGCTTACAGTGAGAGAGTTTCGCATACCGCCCACCGGGAAACGCCCGCCGCATAAATTTTTCCGTATTTACGACAGGAATACAAGTAAATACCGTAGAAAGTATCGGACATATTTTCTTTGGCGAGTCGTAAAACTTCAGTCACCCATTTATTTTTTATCTCCGGCCGTAAATATAAAGGGGGTCATGTCGAGTCAATGAAGCAGAAATGAAACAAGGAGACCCGTTAGTCGCGCGGCCTAAGGGATGGGGGTGGAATTGGAGAGGTGGAAGATTGGGGAGGTGGCAGGAGGATAACGAATGAAAAACAGAGTCGTAAAGAGGCTCGATTGCGTCGATGGTGTCCTCGTTTTCATTAAGTATTTTAAAATCACTGATCGATATTGGCGCGTTGACGCGGGATCGACTCGGGGAAATCCTCAATAATAAAACGGGGAATTTATCGGAGACGTGCGGGATGACATAAAAGAGGATTCAGATGGAATCCCTTCTATTTGATGTTACTCCTTTTTGACGCTGCAGCTCGGATGCATAGTTGGATTTTCATTCGGGTCTCAATATCGAATTGATTGAATCTGAAATACGAAATACAAGTTTTATGAAAAGACAATGAATTAATAGAAAATACGAATGTATATTGTTATTATGTATTTCGCACATCGCCATTTCAATCTTTTCATTATCTCCAATATATCAACTACCCTTGTCATACCACTCACTCAAATGATTGCAAACCAAGCGGGCGCATGCTCATTTCATACTTTTGTCTCGGCTTTTGCCATTTTAAACTTGCCAGAAAGATCCAACTGAATTTTAAGAATTGCCAATCATCAATGTACATCGAAATGTCATCTGCGCAACCCCATGAATATCTCGTCTTTCGTACATGCTGAAATTCAAACAGTTAAAATTTAATCGAAATGAGCATGCAGCCGGGTGGTTTGCAATCATTTGCAGCACACTCACCCACGTATTCCGTTTTCCATTTCTCCTCGTTATGCCGAGCATATAACGCTTTATACTTACATATTTTAATGCATTGGACTTTATACAGCAATCCAATTTCAGCATCCACACATCATCACCGGTAAAAATATTGATAGAGAATATTTTGCTTCGGATAAAGTGGCATTTTGGATTTAAAAACGGCGTTCATTATCCCAAATGCACTCCATTCTAATTTCTCACGTCTCTTTATTTCTTCATCTTTGCTGCTGGAAATGTCAATGATTCGATCAAGATAAAACAATTGTCTTAACACGTCCCTCTAGTTACTTACTGTTGGACAGTCCTGTCATTGATTTTTTTACATTTGGATTTATTTGAGTCGTACTCATTTTATATGTATTTCAATGGGTTTGCTACAAATCGCTGCAAACGACGCAGCTGCAATTTCAGTATTTGACGTCTCGGCGAAATTCGCGACTGTTTTAATTTAAGCATGTACGTAAGACGAGATATTCATTGGGTTGCACAGATGACATTTCGATGTGCATTGATGATTGGCATTTATTAAAATTGAGTTGGATCTTTCTGGCAAGTATAAAAAGGCAAAAATCGAGACAAAAGTATGAAATGAGCATGCAGCCGTTTGAAAGCGTTCAAAAAAATATTTCAAAAATGCCTTTCGAACTTATGATACAAGATTGAAAAGAATGAATCTCTCCACATTGAAAACGAAAAGAATGACAGGCGGTCAAATCAAGTGCGCAGAACTATGTATAAATAGCCACTACAATAACTGTCCTATGATTCTATGTAAAGTTAAACAAACACACTTATCTGATAGGTCAAACTCTCAGCCTTCAAAAAGATCTTACAAAAAAAAATTACATTCATTTTTTCAAATACATGGCTAAAATTTGTGTCTACCCAATGAATTAATAACTTCTAGTAACGTAAACCTATATAAAAATAAACTTGATAATTTCCTAAAAATTATTGGGTTTTTATAGTTCTTCTTTTTCTAGCTACTGCTATTTTCTTTTCATATTTTTTTTATTTTTATTGTTTCTATTTTCATTTTAATATTCTTTTTTTATAATCGAAATATGTACATGTACGAAGTAACACAATATGAAGTTATGTGATCATGTGAAAATTCGAATTCGAGATTGACTGATTCGAACGCAGATTCGACCACTGATTACTGATCACTAGAAAAATGGTGTGTGTGTTAACATCGAAGTACGTGGATGTCTCCGACATGAAGCTAGAGGAGTTTAATCATTAACCAACTCATTAAAAATTACATCGAAATCTTGTGTCAGATTGAAGCAATGACAGCTAGCTATCCAAACACGTATTTATACCACTAAAATGAAAAATCATACTCATCACTTCAAGACAGATAATAATAATTAAAAAATTAAAAGGATTTTTTTTATATAAATATATATATATATATATATATATATATATATATATATATATATATATATATATATATATATATATTTTGTCCATACCTTGTCTTCTGTTTTAAAAGAAACCCCTTTTTAAAAATCAAAAGTTTCCGGAAACCCGTTGTTAGAAATCTAAAAAGACATAATTTTTATCAAAAAACATAACAAATCTTGAAAATTCAATGAACTCGTAAATTTCGATTAATAATATTTGAGATTATGTCGACGATAGCGATTTATCAATAAATCGAATTCCGAAAAGTATCCAAAAAGGTGAGAAAATAGCTTTTGTGTGAGCTCTGCAAAACTAAATAGGTATTTAGTTTAATGAATAATATTCCTAATGATGAAAGAAATTGTTTAACTTTAGATAATATATCCCACTTTATGACTATTAAGCTTCATGGAAAGCCACTTTCTAAATTCCATTCAAAGCCATTTGTTGAATCTGGTTACGTCAGGGGCATCATACTGGTGATGAGTGATGATACTACATAAAATAAGAAAAATCCACTGTCTGTGTACTGTCAAAACCCACTGTCACACTATTGAATTCAAATTTAACAGCTAGTGGATTTATACAAATAAGCATTTGAAATATTATAACATTCAAGTAATATATAAGAAAAATTTAACCCAAGTCACTATAACGTAATTATAAAATATGTATATAGTGAAAAAACAAAAAGTTATAGGCGTTTAAACAATTAAAATCTGATATGGCCAGATGGCGGCGAAAAGTAAGAAGAGGATAAAAAAAACGCTAAAGAAATAGTAGGAGGTATTTTCAAACGTGTCTAATACGATATATTTTCACCATCGTAATGGCGGATGACACTTCCACTTATATAGATGACCAAACCGAGCAAAATGGCAAAGTATGAAAACGATCGGATAAGAGCCAAATTTTTTTTTTGAATAGTGATCGTAAGTGAAAGTAAGAAGAGGTTAGTAAAAATTATATGTATGACGAAAAAAATGTATATATACATATATATAATACATATATGTAAATTGAAAAAAAAATGGAAACCCGTTGTTCCAAAATTGGGGTGACACCATTGTATGTACATATGTATGTATGTAAGTACATGTTTTCTCAACAATTCTGCGGTACTTGCAAAGATTTAAATACGAATATATGTACATACATACATATGTAATAACAACCAAATCTAACCACAAGAGTGCGAATTAAAATTTTTATTATTGCGTAAAAAAATTAAACTCCAAGATAATCAATATTTACCAATGACGACACCATATAAAATGATAAAAATTTACAAACAGAAACGTAGCAAAAAACCCAAACCGCAAGCTTACAACACAGACAAAACAATCAAAGAAGCCACTGCTACTCCGAATCTCCATACGAACCAGCATCCGAAGGAACAGACAAAGTGAAGAAGAGCGCGACGAACAGCGAGTACCACCGAACTTTGCCGAGCATTACCGAAGTGCACCGACCGCGTGCCGTCGACTTCATACGACCAGTCGCGGGCCGACCGCTCACCGCGAACGTGCTCTGTGATCGTTTCTCGCTCGCTCTTTCGTCCGTTCGTTCTCTCGTACTTCGCAACGTTCGCATTGGCCGAAACGCAACGTGTCGAATTACCCACGTGTCAGACGACTTTTGACCTAGGGATCTAGGGATCGCGAGTGTCATAGAGGTAAAATTTGCGTGCCAATTACAATCGCGTCACGCCGCAACCGGATTTTGACGTCTCTGTCCACTAACTACGTCACCGATTGACAGTGCGGGTAAGTCCACGCAATGTTTACGTTATGACGAATGTGGAAAGTTGGAATTTTATTGTATGTATTTATTATTATTTGGTATCGACGATGCCAATACATTGCTTGATATACACGATGATCTTAATTTGTCAAATCTTAGATACCTCGTTGTTTGATTGACGTTTGTTCAAAAAGTATTGCTGCATGTCGGTTTGAAGGTTAACTTTAAATACGTCTGCTAATTTTTTTGTGCGTTTGTATTCGCAGATTATTTCATCCGATTGTGGTTTGGATTTTTCATGTGGTTTTGTACGCAAAATATTAATTATTTAAGTATTGAATTTTAGTGAAAAATTTTGACCTTGAGAATTTGACTGATGTGAGTGTTTACTTTATTTTATAATTCAAAATAGTAAGTTTTTTTTGACCATCGTTATTTTGTATGTTTGTTAATTACTGCTGTTTGCATTAAATTTTTATATTTTGTTACCATAATATATAAAAATATATGAATTACAGTTCAAAGTATCGCTACTCATTTTTGCTGACTGAAATTTATCTTGATTTATTTTATGAATTCTAAAATTTGAAAATTTTACATCAGTTTCACTATGAAAGGTATATATATGTACAAGCATGCCATTTTTAATATTTTATTTTATATTTATGTGTATTTTCTTGGTGGACTCGATATTTTATTCGACCGTACTAGTGTCATTGACATAAGTACATATGTACGTATGTATTTAGCAAAAATATTATGGTATATTTACACTATATATTCATTATCATGACTTGTTGACCTTGTCGTCTGCAGACAGCCGTACGAAATATTCAATTTTATACGTATTTTTTTATACAAAATTACTACGTTTAATATCATGCGAGTAGCATTTCAATTTCGACTTTATAAAAATCATTTTCCCGGATTTTTCCCTGGAGCTGACAGTTTTTTTATGAAGCAATTATTAATTTCGCAGTGAAAATTATATTTTGTGTGATGTTTGTTATTTAATTTTTATTTTCAATAATTAATTTGCGGTTTTTTACGTTTGACTACGCGCAAATTTTCTTGGAAATGCAAATGTTCTAATCAAACAGGTTTTTACGACGGCGTATTTTTATTTTAAATTCATACGCTTATATTGAAGCAACGGGAAATATAGATATACATAGGTATCATGAAATTATGCTGTTTATTTTTCTATGCTAAAAAAAATTATGTTTGTATAATCGTATCTTTCAACTTTGAACTAAATAATTTTACGAATAGAAGGAAGATAGTTTCTTACTAACAAACTAAAGAAGATATCTGTACATGTGTTTACTTACATAAGTTATGTAACATAACTTACGTTGATGGAAATACCCAGTGATGTAGTTCTAAATAAAAAAGTGCCAGGTCGGTGTTTAATATTTACGACCCCCCCCCCCTCGCGCTTTTTTCGTTACTTAAAAAATATGTATCCTAATATTGGTAGTACAAATATTTATAAAAAATCAAAAGGTAATTAACTTGAAAAGTCAATCAAAGTGGTCTGGATAAGGCTTATTATTCTTTTGAAATATAAAATAATATGAATTTTTAAAAATTTTGTTGATTCGATTAAGGCGTAATTGAAAGTGTCTATAATTTTTTCAAAGGGTTGTTGTTGGGCTATTTTTAAAATATTTTCTGCACTCAAATGAGCATTTGAGTGAGGATACAGTTGTAGTCACCAAATGTTAAAACGAGAGTCTGCTCACAAAATTTTATATGAAATATAAGCAAAAATATTTTTTAATTGTACTCGCAAAACAATTTTTATATCAATGTACCAGAGCAGCGACCTGGCTCGACTACACCACTGGAAATACCCAATATTCAATGATATGTCTTTACAAATAACGCTTTCATTATAAAAATCACTGCAGAAAATGAATATAACTATGTAGTTATGTTCATTCTCAGTAGTACTTTTTATTATGAAAGCGTCATTTGCAAAGAAATATCATTGAATATTGGGTATTTCCATCAACGTAAGTTATGTAAGTAAATACATGTACAGATATCTTCTTTAGTTTGTTAGTATAAGACCTTAGTATAACGTTCCTATTCGCAAAATTATTAAGTCCAAAGTTGAAAGATACGATTATACAAACATAGTTTTTTTAGCATATAAAAATAAACAGAAATACTCTGTTCAATTGGGTGCTCTAATTTCCTTTCGTGGGACTGTATTTATGAAAAGGGTTAACCGGTGCAGTTGGTCGCAGATCTGATTAAATAATACGAAGTCGTTATTGTATAATAAAATGTAATTTACATATACATATGTATTATATATCTACATAACTACAGTAAATTTCTAATAATGATCAACCTATGAATTTTCATTTTCTTTCTTATCGTTAAAGCCCGGATAACCAAGGTGCCGTTTATTGTTCAAATGTTGTAAATGCATTGTTAAAGGTTTGCCGAACCTTTTTTACAAAGCATTTACAACAATGGAACAATGAGCGGCACCTTGGCTATCCGTACTCTACTTATCGCACATGTATTTGTATACATTCAAACTAAGCAGTGGTGTCGTGCTAAATAAAAAATAACCAGGTCGCTGTTTAATTTTTAGAACCCCCCCCCCCCTTAAGATAGGATTCTTGTAAATCCTATCTATCTAGTATATTTAAAATATCAATATGATTCATTCTCCTGGGGTCTTTACCCTCGTAAAAAGTTTGTAATTGATGTTTTAAACATTTAAGTTCATTTAGAAATCGAAGACAATCTATTTCCAATTATTTTTGAGAAAGTGTTATCCCTTGGTTTTCTAAATTTTATTCAGTAAAGTCAATAAGCCCTCACCAGTTAAAATACCATATGTATATATACAAATGGATATTTCAAAAACACATCGAATTAATCTCAAATTTTATGTTATTAAAAAAATAAAAATAAAATAGGCGATTACACCAATGAAACTAAGTAGCTTTCTATGTTTCTAATATGAGTAAGTTGAACTCGAAGAACTCTGCATATTTGTAAATACATATGTACACAGTAGTGTAGTCGGGCCAGGACGGTTGATATGAAAATTGTTTGTCGAGTACAATTAAAACATATTTTAGCTAATTATTCATATACAATTTTGCATACCAAATATTGTGAGCAGACTCTCGTTCTAACATTTGGTGATCACAACCGAATAGTAATCTGGGCATATTCGATACTTAAAAACGTTTTGATGAAATTTATGGGCTTTTTTTATCTAAAACCACTCAAAACTTCGAAAGAAAACATTATTTGAACTATTGATCATACGCACTTGAGGATAGATAAAATAAGCGAACTCAGCTTAAATGAATAGTCATCTCTAAATTCACATGCTAAAAGGAAATTTTGCTGTTGACACACAAACACGGTTTGCAAAATCAAAAATCTTCATGCAGTATGGAAATTTTTATGAAATATAAAAAATCTATCATAATTTCAACAAGAAATAATATTTGAACTACCAATATTAGAATGCATATTTTTTAAGTAACGAAAAAAGCGGGTAGGGGGGGGGGTCGTAAAAACTTTTTATTTAGCACTACACCACTGTATATACATACATACAAACTGAGAATATGTATTTTAATCTAGATTTTATACCAGCGGTCACCAACCTTTTGACCAACTTACGAACCACTTCATAATTTTAAATCCCAAGGACCGCTAGATGAATTTTTTTAAAATGTGCATTTCTAAAATAATCATCAGATAACGTCCATTTTATTGATTAGAAATACATCTATTTAATATTAACAGATTATAAATACGTATTACCACAAAATATTGAAAAAAAAATATTTTAAACAAAATTAATAAGGTTAATTTGCTTATTACGATTTAATTAAAGTTTATTTAAGTTTTGTACATTTTTAGCGTGAATTCCTGCTTTTTGCAAATAAGTTCACTGATATACGGCTTCAATGACGTTACTGCAATATGAAGAGAAGTTTTTATTTTAAACCAAGATCAGTATCGGGTTTTATATGCTACGACAGGTAAAAAATGTCTTTTCGCACAAATACATATGTACTACATATGTTTTTGAAAATTTAAAACTTAAAATTACCCTGACGCCATGCTACGCCTTTCTTGTTTCCCATCTCCAGTGCAGTTCGTGAATTTAGAAAAGTATAAATGCGAAAATTATTATTAACAGTGTTAGAATTCCTCAGAATATAACTTTTTTTATTATTAATAAAATGCAAATAGAGTTCAGATTTTTCTGGAGACCACCAAAATATTCTCACGGACCATCACTGGCCCATAGATTGGCGATCGCTGTTCTAGACTATAGATTTAATTCTGTTTGAAATCGAGTATCTTTGGAAAATAAATTTTCATGCAGTGGTTTCGTTTTGTCTTTTAGAATAGAGAATGGAAAGTGGGAAACTTGATTTTCGCCACACAGTGGTGCAAATTGATATAATACAAACATTTTTACATATAACATAAATTCATGAATTCGTGTCAACAATTGTTGTATAAAACTAGCAAATTCTGACCGGGGAATGTTCATCTGTAATTTAATATTATATGCTACAAACATTCATACATATATTCATTACATGGTATTGTTCAAATAAACTCGAAATTTTCGGAAATGGAATAGATTTTGAAGCCATTGCCTTTCAATCATTTTGAAAACACAGCTTCATTCAAGGTAATTTAATTATAATACAGCTATTATTAAAGTGACTTATCTCATTCACAGGCTGATGTGCTGTCTGTCCTATTATACGTATGTATATTCTCAACTTTGACTTATTAAGGTGCTCATTTCAAACAAGAACAATTAAATTTTAGAACCTCTATATACAAACATACATACATATAAGATAAAGTTTATATTATAATAATGATTTTACAATATATTACACATTTTAGTATAAATATTACAATTCAGTTGGTAATATTTATGCTCAAATTTATATTCAAATTTAAATAAAAGTTTTGTTTATTTTCATCAACAACGAAACTTCTGGTTCTTTTGTTTTTGCGTATTGTATTGTACTTCGAATATAATCCGACATATTTATTGATTGTTACCCGATCCGTACAGAATTGTGTTTCCAAGTCGCGTGTTTATCGATTACTCCACAGCATCCCGATCCCGACGGATTCCTCCCGAAAACTTCAACACTGGCACCAAGTCGTAAGTCGTTTTTATTTTACTGCGGCAAAATGTAATTGAATTGAACTTTCGATCTGGTCATGCTATTTGCCCCCCAAGATCAGCTAAACCCGGGTAGCTTGACCTCGTTGAACCACGTGTTTATAGGAACATTTACCCCCTTCCTTAGCCCCCTTTTACGAACCAAATATAAGAGTGAAATATGTCTTATTCCGACCAGCCACACAGCAATAACCCGGGCCAATCCCGGCATAAACTATAAAAGACGGGTCTTCGTGACCCGGCCACAACTTCTTTTATATACGAGCCCTCTTTTCCTCCCCCACAGAATTTGAGCTACAATATGAAACTTGCTAAGGGAAAGTCTGGACGCGGAACGAAAATTCAATCACGATCTGATATATATATTTATGTATAATACGTATTCAGACACTGAAACAATGACGTTGAAATCGGCGTTGTATAGGAATGTCAGAATCTCATGTACTAACTTAAAGCGTGAAATTGGAGATAATACAATGGAACGAAGTGCATATTTCACAATCGACCCAATTATTATCAGACGGTCACGTTGATTCTCTAAATGATAACGATCGTTTATTCCGCACAGACGGTTCTATTCTGTCCTTTTCATTGAGATAAAGCATTCGAATTTCAATTAGTCGAAGCACAATGCACACTTTCGGACGTTTTATTGCGACTTTTAAATATAATTATATAATCACATTAATAACTGATCGTGTGTAATTATTATAAAGCAAATTAGTATATTTATATAGCAAATATTTATTGAAACATTGTTTAATATATTAATTTTGGCTTTTCCAGCTATTGATGTCTGCTATTGTACGCGTTTGTCTTACTTTCGTTAAATTTAAAGGGGTTTATTGTATCTTCAAGTACAAAATTTCTTTGATAAATTTTAATACAATACAAACAGGTAGCGGTTGATATTGCTGTGTTGTACTTAATTACATATATATGTATATATGTACTATAAAGCTTTATGGCTCTCTTATACATCCAATTATTTGAAATATTTTGTAGAAATCATCTTAATATTAACGTCTAGAGAACCGTTTTAGAATTCCTTAAATCTATTTTAAGATTTTTTCATTAATTTGTGACGTATATTTGTACATGTATCAAATATGTATATTCATTCATAGATTCATACTTAGTTTTATTTCTAAAATCTCCAGCAATAGAAATTATGTTAGAAATTATGTTGAACATTATGTATATAAAATTATATACATATAATCATATAATTAAAGATAGTTTTATATGAGCATAAGAACATATTCATAGAAGTATTTTATAGTGATTTGGAAAATCTATCCGAGTGTTAAGATTTTTTTTCTTGTTATTCAACATGTAAATACCTACATATGTATATAATGTATGTAATATTCATCATGCACTTCATTATCAGCGCAGCAGCTGAAGATATTTATCTTGTGAATTGTGATTAACGTGGTAAGTGAATAAGTATGTATATATGTACATACATACATACATATGTACATACTCTTTATTATTTTTCATCACAAGTTATAGATCATTTATCGCGTCGTCGTCAAAATGCACATGCTAGAACAGAACGACAAGTCTTGGTAATTTCAAGAAATCAAGATTTCTTTAATCAAGGCAAAAGATTTATCATGTTTTATATGTATATGTTATTTGTATTTAATAAAGACTAAGGTTCATAGTTTATAAAACTATAAAAAAGTCCCATTTTTAAAACTTTCTTTGGCATACTAATTAAGCATCATATTTTCTTGGTACTTAAAAAATAAATTTAATACGCATAAAATATTGATTTAAAATAAAAACATAATTATGATAAATGTAGTATTTTCGAAGGGCAATTATAAAATTATTCGTCTCAAACAATTGTGTAATAAATTAATTGATCTCTTGAACATACATATGTATTATAATTATATTATAATGCCTGTTCGGTGAAATATTTGAAGTACGGAGTTTTGTGTAAGGAATTAAACATCATTATATGGTAAGAGACTTTCAGTATTTATTGTACATATACATATGTACCTATAATACGATTTACATATACATATGTACGATAATACGATATAGGTTGTTGGAAATATTACTTAAACCTCTACCTCAAAAAATTGACATATATTAAATGTGTATGATATACGATATTACCCCCTCGATTTGAAGTGGTTTTTTTTTAATTCTATGGTGTCCGGATAACTGCATTTAAATGTAGTTTATAGAATCTATTTATATAGACAATTCATACGATTAGTACATATAGTATACAACCAGTGGTGTAGTGCTAAATAAAAAAGAACCAGGTCGGTGCTTAATTTTTACGACCCCCCCCCCGCTTTTTTTCTTACTAAAAAAAGTTTTATCCTAATATTGGTAGTTCAAATATTTATAAAAAAAATCAAATAATAATTAACAAATATTGAAATTATGATGTATTTCCTTATATTTTATAAAAACTTCCAAAATGCATCCTCTTCGACATCTTCGATTTTGGAAAAACCCTTGTTTGTGTGTCAACAGCAACATTTCCTTTTAGCAATGTCACAAAAATATCAAATTTTAACATGTGAATTTAGAGATGACTATTCATTTAAGCTGAGTTACCTCATTTCATCTATCCTCAAGTGCGTATGTTCGATAGTTCGAAGAATGTTTTTTTTCAAAGTTTAGAGTGGTTTTAGAAAAAAAAAATCCAATAAATTTCATTAAACGTCTTTTAAGTTTTGAATGTACTCAGATTATATCGAGTGTTAAAACGAGAGTCTGCTCACAATATTTGGAATACAAAATTTTATGTGAAATTTTAGTCGAAATATATTTTAATTGCACTCGAAAAACAATGCTTATTAATTTAAGTGCTATGGCGGCGACCTGGCTCAAAAATGAGTAACAGGGCGGCGTCCTGGCCCGACTACACCACTATATACAACAGGTTTTGGAAAAATGACATGTGTTCAGTGAATCTTTTGTAATTTACCCCAGTTACTTGACCCCCGATGTAGCCGTTTAAATTTTGACATGTATTTTTAATACGTCGCTTAAACCCGTATATGTATGTATGTAGGTTTTACCGAAGCTCCTCAATTACAGTCATCGAATTGCTTTCGTCGAAAGGTATGCAATTTCCCCGACGTACAGTCGGAAACCGATATTAAGAGGGCTCAATCCCGCAACCGGATACCGGGGAAACCTAGCTGCGATAAATTTACGCATTTCCCATGCGTGTAGGTGTCGACCGGGATGGGTGGGAGTCGGGAGGGGGTCGAAGAAGGGTAGGGGAGGCGCCGTAGCTTTCGTTTTTAATTAAATTTTCGTCGGGTCTTTGATATGCTTTAAGCCTGGACCGTTTAAACCGTTTAAATATCGACTCACCGAATTTCGGCGAATTCGTATTTAATTTCCTCTCCACCTCGTTCTCACCCACATAAACACACACACACACACTCGAACTTTCAGATGACCGTTTACAACCCCAATTACGCGTATGTTTCAGTATACTACCTACGTACGTATATAAGACCTAAAGTTTCATTAATGCGTCCTTGATTAACCTGGTGGGGGTGGGTGGGGGGAGTGTTATATGCATAGTCTGTTCGAACCGTTTAATATTCCACTGTCAGTGTTGTAAATGTCGTAAGCGCCACGACGCGCCGCTTGTGTTGTTCTTACGGGTGGTCTGTGTATGTTAACATTAATTTATTATGACCGCACGAGTGCGTTTGGTTTATGTACATACATATGTGTGTGTGTATAGTGGTACATAAGTACGGTCTCAAGTTTGTAATTTATTTCTCTATCTTACTAATTTTTACTTTATTTTGATAATTAGTTCCGAAATTAAAATTTTATCTGTTCTGCGTTTGCTTTGAGCTGTTTTATGTTTCCTGTCGTCGGTGCGGCATTTCCATGTGAATCTAACTTATTTAGATAAGCCGCGATGAAAATATTTTTATTTTTATTTAATTTTTATGTGCCTGCCTGTGCAGTGTTTGAAATTTTCACAGATGATATTTTGCCGCGCAATGACATACAAAAATGGCGTTATTTAAACTTAATTTAACCGATGTCGCACGTTATGTGCATGTTATTAGAATTTTACAACCTTTTTTTTATTAGTTCCACTAAAATGTTTTAATATTCAGATTGATATGTGTTTTTTACGTACATATTACTGTTTTATTGGACTATAAAAATCTTATGCATGCATTTTTATGTGCAATTTTGCATTGTAATTAGAAACCCGGAAAAAATAACGATGGAAAAGCACGTGTCAATTTTCTCATGGCGTAACATAAAATATAAATACGGGTAATTTTGATTCGATTGAAATTTAATTTTATAAGTCTTTCGTGTCGATGAAATTGCTTTATTTTTATACGGTTGATATTACTTTTTACTGTTTAATACTTATTTACATACGTACGTATCTGTATATTGTATATATGTACATACATATTTTTTTTATCTGTTGATCGTAGCAAAGTATCGATTTTCTTTCATCAAAATACTTGACAAAGCGGTGCGCTCCGTTCTACCAACTTGCAATATCTCGAGACTCGTTTTCTCGAGTTTTCGTCTGCTTAAACAGGAGTTTGTACATGTATGTAATATATTTAATATACGAGGCATATCGTGGTCATTCATAGATTTTTAAGCTATTAACACACTTTTAAAATATTTAAAAATACGTTTAAAAATCAATTTTGTGATCATGTGAGAATTCAAACTCAGAATCGATCACTGATCAAATTTTCATGATCTATGTACAAAATATGTGTGTGTGTGTGTGTGTGTGTGTGTGTGTGTGTGTCTGTATGTCTGTGAATTTTGGAAATTTTTTGAACACCGTTAGTCCTATCGAACTGAAACGTAGTATCGGTTACTGAAAATCTTATCGATTCGATAACATTTTTTTTTCAATATTTTAAGTTGACAAAGTATTTTGTCTTCCCTACATTTGTGCTCAATTTGTAACGAAAATGCTCTCATATGTGAACATGTACGTATGTACATATGTTTAATTATCGAGTTTTGTTTTGTAACCTTCCTATATTCCCCAAATACATAGATAAGTCGTGGGTTGGTCACATCCGAATATTTTTAATAGTTCATGTTTATTTCGTAAAATAAGTATTTCACAATGTATAGCATTTCCGTATGCGTTTTGTATTTATTATATAATAGTTGTTTTACCCGGCTTCGCTCAGTATTTGTAATATAAACAGCTTAAACATGGCAAATCTAATAGTAAATATTCATTTGTTTTTTTATTAAATTTATTTGAATCGAAAAAAAAATACATATATATCGAATCGTCATAGAAACTTCGATTTGTTTTTGATGTTACCAACCAACATATTTATATACTTACATACAAAGTCTCATTCGAAATTATATATAAAATAAACTCGACGACCAAATACACTGAAAAAGTTGGGAAAACGAGCCTTGAGATATTGCAAGTTGGTGGAACGATGTCAAAGTATTTTAAAAAGGCGTTCGTAATTTTATATATTTTTTCACAATTTCCGCGACATGATCGTTTAAAAAGAGGCAAGCAAACCGGTCTAGTACAATTCCTCGATTAGAGCTGATAGAACAATCCGATCAGACTTTTTAAATCGCCGATCAGCGTTGTCCATTGTTGGCTTCCGAGCAGACCCAATACAATCGCGGCAATGAATTCTGTTAATTACGTGTTGTTTTTTTTATTATTTGTTGTTGTTCGATTCGTTTTTACTAGGCTCTCGAGCGCAGCAACCGTGGTAGATATGAATAAAAAAAAGAAGAAAAAGCACAATCACTGGTTTGTTGGTCGACTCGACTGGGCTTTTAATTAGCGAAACGTCTATCCAGCTAGGTTTACAGGTCGGCCAAAGCGTGCCAAAAGTAGGAGGATTTAGACGGGTAGCGGTTTTCGAAGAAGTGCATTGATTTATCAGACACACGTTCGGTTTGTTATTGTTTGCAACTTCTACTGAATTTCAAGTATTACAGTCCATCAACCGAAAACATATGTATATGTACATAGTTATGCTTGGTCACTAAAAGAAATCACTCACTATACGGATGGTTGAAATCATAATGATCGTATTCCATCGACGATTGTGTTCAAAGATCTGATCGTTAACCGTTCGTGAACGATGAATACTGATTCTGTATATGTACACATGTATGTATGTATGTATGTATTTAAGCTTCTATTAAAATAATAAAAAATTCACTTCTTGCGCTTGCTTTTCTTTTGTCTATTGTCCAATATAATAAATAAATATTGTCCAATATAATTAATTGTCTATTGTCCAATAATTTTGATAAAATACATATAATATCGTTATAGATTTTAGAAAATTGATGTGATGATGCGTTTGTCATAGTCCTTTACTATTTTTCAAACAAGGGGCCCAAAATTGAAAATCTAGTCACAGCGCTGAATAGATTATACAGGGTTGTGGAGTCGCTTCAAAATTTACCGACTCTGACTCCGACTTTATCTTATGATTCGACTCCAGCTCCAACTTGACTTTTTTGCCAACTTATAAAATTTTTAGTATTCTAATTAATAGCAATTTTCAAAATATAAAAAATTGACATTTAACCCTATTTATTGAATTATTTGTGATGACATAGGTATAAATAAAAAATCAACTTGATTCATAGCGTTTGTGTATGAATTTCATACACAAATAAATCAATTTAATAAAAAAAATGTGAAAAACAGGAAACAATCGGTTTTGACCACATCATCGTGATATTTTAATGAAATTATTAAATTTCAATTTATTTGTGAATGTACTTCAATAAAATTGAAGACTATGTAATTGACGCATATCGTTATACTATTAATCAAAGAAAGTAATAAAAATAAGTCGGAGTCTGTAGTTTTCGTACGACTCCGACTCCACAGCCCTGGCTATATATGTATGAATGTAGTATTGGCTGAAAAAATTAGATCTTTATAACAATGTATGTATGTACACATGTATATTTAAAGATTTTTTTTGTTGGAAATTAGATACTGTGTATTTTATACATTTATAAATATAAAAAAATCACAATCTTTTATGTATATAATACGCTGCTAAAAATATATAATGCATTTGCGGTAATTAATACAATTACGGTAGCAGAATGCAATAGTGCAGAGAGCGTTGTTAAGTCCCGTTTATGTATAATAATTCTATAACAACGCTAATATAATCGACACCGTGAAAACACTCGTGTAAAACGAGGAACATTTACAACGACATCTGGAAAATTGATAATATTCGCAACGTCACAACATTGCCGTTATTTCCCACGTTTAGACGCTCGACGATTTATCTTAATTTAAGATCGAGCATTGCGCTGAAACCTCGCGCAATTTACAAACGCTTTACACACGTCCATTTCCTCCTCTCCCTCACCCCCCCCCCCCTCTCATGGCTTCTCTTTTTTTTACAAGGGGATAGAAAAAACCATAGACACACCCCGATGTGAAAAAAAAATACTCTGAGGGAATTTTGTCTCGCTACGCGCTCCGCTAACCATTGTGAATATGACCGGACGTGAAATGAACCTTTTTTTCTCACACACGAAAAATATTTTAATGAGACCACTGTGCAGAGTCTTTTTCACAACTAAAAGACATTTTCGGTGTTGTAAAAATACCATTCCATGTTGACTACGTGTGAAGCGCACTAACTTAACTACCCATGGATTACACACCTATATATACTTATGTATATGTAGGTATTCGTACATATATACATACGTTCTATATTTATGTAGTTTATTGTGAACGTGTGCATTGGAAAGTTCACGAATGTGATTTTTTTTATTTGTGCAAGATAACGCAGTTGACACTGTTGTGTCGTTATCTACATACATAACTGTTTGTCAAGGTTCTGCGTATTTATTTGTATTGTCGATTTTTGCGTCTTTATTCGTTGAATATTTTTTAAAATATACGAAATTTCTTTAAAAATTTTCTCGGACATGTTTTGACTCCTGACAGTGTACTCTCGACTATCCGGGCTAATGCTGGGGAGTACGGGACTGGATAACTGAAAAACACGTATAATCTGAAGTATCATTTTTTGATATTGACAGCAGAAACAATATCCGCATCACTCATGCTATGAAAACCAGATTATTTGAATGGCGAACCACTCCTCAATGTTTTTCCAATCCCTAATTTTCAAATCATTTTCCATTTTCCCATGAATCTGCATATTTCACTTCACAATCCAATAAATCTATTCCACAATAGGAATAGTCGTTCTCCATAATTAAATCAGTGTTTTTGGTTTTACTTTCGACCAAGATTTTGCTATTCCGTGTATACTCATATACTCATTTTTTTCCAGAAATAGATCAAGTCATCATCTGCCTCAGCATGAGTTTAGAGCAGATCAGCACGGTAAAGCCGTTTCATTGATGATATGACACTTTGGTCCATAGGTTGAATTCGACTTGTAACATTAGGCGGTGAAAATTTAGCTATCATAAGACTGTCGTTTGTTTTTAGCATAGTTTCATTGGGATGAAGAGGAGCATTATTTATTTACAGTTCTGTGGCTTACCTTTGATTTTTAAAAAATCTCCCATTTAGTTGTGAACCAATCTTCGAAGAACTCTCTATCCATCCATCCCATTTTTTGGTCATAGTAATCAACAGGAAGATTTTTATATCATTCACCTTAAATAACCTAGGTTTTTTTGCTGTTCTAAATCTGAATCTTAATCTTCATTTATTTATTACACTTAAGCTATAGTGACATTACAGATATACTCCAGTGCGTCACTATAGCTAAGCATATATGTATATGTACATGAATAAACAAAAGATACAAAAATAAAAATTAAATATCAAAATGTAATAAGATGTAAACAAAAATAAAACATGACGATAATGTAAAGTAAAGAACAAACATAACAGAAAAATAAAAATTATATGATAACTGAACATACATATGTACGTATCTAACGAAAAAATCCCACTGATTAATCAATGATCCTTCTTCTTCTAATGCCTTGTCCGCATCCGGATGTTGGCGACCCCCTCGTTGATTATTTGTGGATATTGATCCAAATATACTCATTATTACGCATTCTCATTCAAATATAATAAATTTAAAAAAAAATTATTATTTTCAAGCACGGATAATCGAGAGTACACTGTATGTCCTTCTCTGAAGAACAGGATCGTTACGTATCAGTACGTTCTGATCAAGAGATGGCCAATCTATTTAGGTTTGATATGGCGTAATTCAAATATAATATGTACTTTAATTTGCTATAACCCATCTCGACGTAAACATATGTATGTATTTTGATTTTGTAACCGATAGCCTGTCAGCCTTTCGCAAATACATAGTATACAAGTGTATGTAAGCATTGTGTATTTTCTGATGAAATATTTAAATCTCGAATATTTGATGTTGGATATAATCCCGTGTAAATTCTCCATCGATCGATCGTCTTCGGAAGCAGCGCGAAGTTTTCGCTAAAATTTGGCAAGTTTAATGCTGCGGAAGCATCCATCGTCCCAACCGATACCCAAACTTTGATCCAAAACAACTCCGGAATGAATACACAATGAGCGAGTAGGACAAGTCCGCGAGACTTGTTGCCGCCGCCTTACTTGTTGTCGGGACAAGATGGCGAAATTAAAGATCAAGATGGTCCGTCCGATCGTGTAGATCCTAGTCTAGCTCGACCGAATTGCAAACAATAATATACGGCACATTTTTTGTGACATAAATTCTCGATAAAGTGTCACATTTACTGTGTTCCTTATCTTTTGCATACATATGTACATAAATGCGTAATATTATATCACACACCCACTACGTTTTATTGCCACTTTTCTCGTTATGTATATTTACATTCACCATATTAAATATAATACAACTTTTGTATCTGATTGCCTACTTCGGTGAGTCTAAACTTTGGACCCGTGGATGTTACATATGTATGTTTGTACATACAATATATTTCTACTTTATCTATGTACATATGTATGTACGTAGTAACAATAGATGAAGTTTTGTGATCATGCCAAAATTCGATCTCGAGATTTTGACTGATTCGAACTCGGAATCGATCACTGATCACGTTTTCATGATCTAGTTTTTTATTCGATTTTGAACACTGCTTTTTCACGGTGGAATCGGTTTTTTTCTTTCTACAATTGTCTAATGATAAGTTAGTTAGTATCCTATGTACTATTTTTATATATTTTATTTTAGAAGTTGAATCACAGGTATTCAATTGAACGTATAAAATATTTTGATAATACGTATGTATGTACGTACATAATTATCGTTCAGAGCCATCCACTGTTGCTGGATGAAGGCATCTCCAACATGCTTCCATTCGTCTCCGTTTTATGCAACTCTTATACATCTCACTCCACACACTTTTCTCATTTAATCCACTCATCTTCCCTGCGGTCTTAATTGCACCCTTTTACATTCTCTTAGGTTTTATTCTAGCACTTTTTTCGTCCATCTATCGCCCATTCTTCTAGCTACGTGGCCCGCCCATTGCCAATTCAATCTCTCTACTCTCACTATTACATAGATCACCTTTTTCATACTTCTAATCCACATATTTCGTTTTCTATATCTCCTCGTTGTGCCAAGCATACAGCATTCCATACTTATTTGATTGCACTGGACCTTATTCAGATTTCTGGCGTTCAATGCCCAAGTCTAGCACACATACGTCATCCCTGGGTAAGATACATTGATCGAAAATCTTGTTCTTCAGGCACAGTGGCAGTTTCGATTTTGAAATGGCATTCTTTCGCTGTATGTATGTATGTATGTATGTACATATATACTTAATATAAAAAATGTTGGCGACACCTAAAAGTCTTCTACCATTATGTTTTGTATGTTTAGCGTTTGTGCCATTTCGCTTAAATTACATATATTCGCATTGTTCCCTCGCCGGAGCTGTTGTTTTGAGGGGACTAGTAGGGGGGGGGAGGATGGCTTTTGTAATTCTAGCTAATTATATTTTAGACCAACCCTATATTATAATGGGCACTAATGGTATTTTTCAACGAGTGAGCATTAGGGACGTTCCCCGCGAAAATTTATAATACAATATAACGTACGAGTATATGTAAGCTCGCCCACAACTCTCACTACATATAAACAAACAGGACCAGATATAATAAATGCATGCTAGAGTGCAGATAAATATCAATTTACCAAGGCTGTGAAAATACTACTGGGGAGGATGAAGGGAATACTTTTCGGACGGGGGTGTTGAAAGGGGGTGGGATTATGATTTGAAAGCTTTTCGGTTCGTATTCATTGTATATTGTACATATACATAATATCGAACGCTGTAATTATGTACAATATGTGACAGCGAATTTTTAAAGCACTTCTGGGTAATAATTAAGTCATTCTTATAATAAGAATTATTATAGGATAATTATATAGCGTTGTAAAAAATATCACATATTAGTTATATTTTCGTTTTCCAGCGAAATTGAGACAAAGGGTGGGGGAGTCTTTTTCGAGGGTCTTGTGACGTATTAACGTGTCGGCACATTTAATTTATGACTTTTCTAGTGTAATTATATGTTTTTTTTACGAATTATTTAGATTAGATTATTTTCGTGTTTGGATTTTTATTGTTGTTTAATATTTTTTGAATCAAATTTTGATCGTCTCTTAAAAAGTCGAATTATTTTTTCGAGAAATGGTATATTACTTTCATATGTATGTACATTCTAAGAAAAATACATATGTATGTACACAGTTTGTCAATGTAAGAAATTAAAAATTGTTTGCAAGTACATGTACATATGGTACATATTATATGTATATCAAATCCCTTTACTCAAACCTGTGAATGGCTGTGAATAGCTGTGAATGATTACGATGATGAAAAACGGGATAAATGGAATAAATAGAAAATATCGTTGCAGATTATTATTTTAATTGTAATGTTTTTGCTTTGTTAAAAATTTTCTAAAAATAAAAACAAAACAAAATTCAATAATGACGCACATATACATACCTACTTGTTAAGGAAAAGCAATTTTTACTTTATTTTTTATATGATAAAAATTAATTATTGTGTATCAAAATTCAATAAAAATAGATATACTATGGGTATTCAGAAATCAAATTGGTATTTTTGATAAATTTAAACAATTAAAAATTTCATTCGGCCAAGTGTGCGTTCGGCCAACAATCCATCAACCTTAAATTTATTTTAATACGTGTTGAAAGTATGTAGCATGCTTAACCAAAGGCTTTTTTGTGTAGTGAGAAGATTGTAATTATGGTTTGATAGCGTTTCGGTATTACGTTGCCCCAAAAAAAAAGGTGAAAATTTCTATTTTGAGCAAACATTATCTTTCATAGTTTGAGCTCTATGCAGCAAGCGCGTAACTATCTATGTGCGAAACAGCATAGAGCGAGTTAACGTTGTTCCTTTGCAATTTCCTCTTTGCAAAGGGCAAGTTGGGTGGGTAATGGATGCCTCGCATACATAATGATTATTTTGTATGTTGAACCATGAAGAAATATTATTCCGCCGGAGAAAGTGTAATACCCCCCGGATGCAAAATTTTCCACATAAATTTCACCCTTCGCGCTATTATTTTCAATTATTTTAAAGCTCGCTCGCTTCGATACGTAGTATAAGGAGGGGGTCGAAGGGCGGAAAGAAGGTTCGAAAAGTTTTGCCGCGAATATCGACGACGACTCGGATAGCCGCGATTCCATTCGACGTGAAAATTCAAAAAATTTGCAGACGTCGAAGTGGTCGTGCATTTTCCATTTCTCCCCTTTTCCAATCCTTCGATACAAATTGCAGCGAGGAGGAGGTGGGGGGGGGGAGGAGGAGGGGTGCATGTGTGCACCGCTGCATACGAACGACTGGATTTTCTGAAAGTTTTCCTCGATATATTTTCGCGTTTTCGCGCTTACGTATTACATTATATCAAAGTGCAGTTCCATGCTCGGAATACGATCCCGTTTCGAAAGATTTGCACAAGGCTGTAACTAGGTTTATTGTTATGCACGTTCGTACCAGGGGTAATCTGCAGTCGTCGCACGATAAAATGGTGCGTTGCGTATGTACCATTCGGTCGACTCAAATTATCCCGAATCCAAACATGATATATAGTACATAGTGTTGGATTATTTTACATTTTGTCTGGTTTAACCATTGAGACGGTTCTATTAAAAAATAAATTGTCCAAAAAAACTCGCGATAGAATCGTTTCTGTCTTCTTTCTTATCTGTCTGCTGGACTGCATGACTGGTCATGTGTGGAAAAGCACTCGCCTTAGAATTTTTCGTTTTTATCGTGATGAAATTAAATATAATGTTTGAAAACTATGTATATGTACGATAATTAATAGTAATATACAGTCGTTTCACAACAAGAATATTATAATTTCAGTTATAATTATCGTTTCTTTTGAAAATAAAATCCTAATACGATATCATAATTTGGCATCTACAGTCATCCACTGCTGGACGAAGACTTCTCCAGTAGGTTTCCACTCGTCTCTGTTTTGCGCAACTCTCATCCTTTTTCTTCTTCCCTTCGGTCTTCCTTTTACCCTTTTGCATTCTCTCGTATACCATTCTAGCACTTATTTTGTCCACCTTTAATCCATTCTTCTAACCACGTGGCCCGCCTATTGTCATTTCAATCTCTTCACTCTGTTCACTTAATCCACTACCCTTGTCATACTTCTCACCCACGTCTTCCGTTTCCTGTCTTGCCGCGTTATGCCAAGCATACAGCGTTCCATACATCTTTGAGTGTATTGGATTTTGTGTAGCATTTTGGCGTTCAGTATCCAAGTTTCACATCCATAAGTCATCACTGGCAAAACACACTGATCGAAGGTCTCTTTCTATTTTTATTACTTTATCTATGTACGTAGTAACAATAGATGAAGTTTTGTGATCATGTAAAAAATTCGAATTCGAGATTTTGACTGATTCAAACTCGGAATCGATTACTGATCACGTTTTCATTTTTGATTTAAAAACAGCATTCATTCGTCCAAATGCACTCCATCCTATAGATAATGTCATGCGTCTCTTTATTTCTTCTTATTTACGTGTATTATTTGTCCTAAATATAAATAATTATTGACTATTTCTATTATTGTACATCCGAATCATTATTTCGTTAATCACCTGTCGATTCTGTGTATGTGTGTAATTTTTTGTGTATTTAAAAAGTTAGCGGTAAATTCAGGGGTCAAATCAAATATATTGATGTGTTGACCTTTGACAGAGCTCTTTCTAACCATTTTACGAACGTATTAAATTTTAGATTTGCTTTATGAGGTACATGACCCTTTTTACATACCTCCTTTACGTTTTTAAGGTTAGGTTTTATGTTGTAAAAAAGTGGAAATTTATTTTACCATA
Organism: Arctopsyche grandis; assembly: GCF_051622035.1. Lineage (NCBI taxonomy): Eukaryota > Metazoa > Arthropoda > Insecta > Trichoptera > Hydropsychidae > Arctopsyche > Arctopsyche grandis. Next base: position 11,266,871 of record NC_135359.1, read on the forward strand.
TAAATTCTAAGCCATTATTCCAACTATTTTTCTAAGGTTCGTTGTTCCGCCGTATTATGTATTTTAATAAAAATTTCGTGAAATCGCGTTGATCTCGCATTTCTTCTCTGATAACTTATGTTATAATCTTTCTTTCTAATACATATGTATATGTAAAATAAATAATTCTCATCACGGAGGTTTTAATATGAAACGAAGACCTTATTCAGGTACGTGATGCATTTTTCATCTCCTAAAATGCACCTCGTTTGCATCCGATCGTATTATTATTACATAGAAAAAGCGCTCGGAACGAATTGCCGTAATTTGAGTAGGTAAGCTTAGATTGATGTGATTTTAACTGGTTCGTAAACGAGGCCAAATTTGTAACCTGAGTATCGTAGATGCTTTGGGTTTATGGGAATATATGTATGTATATATGTATATGTACGTTTCAGAATGCTCTCCTGTTTCGGGATGGAAAATTTAGTGTATACAAATGAATTTGTTGAACATTTTGAATTATTTTGCAATGAAATGTGAATGAGTAAAATTTATACTTGTATGTATACTGTAAAGTACTGTACTATAACTATACTGATATGTGATATCTAATATATTGTTATATGTATGTAGGAGGTTGTTTAAAAATGTGTCAGTCGACTTTCTGCATTATAGAGGAATGCCCTCGACTTTCTTGTGCCCTCTTAAAATTTTATCTCAACCATGTGCCACCCCTCGTTTTTCCCTCTCCCATTTCACCCGATACCTGCGCAAGTCAGTGCCTACTCCTCTCCCTCTCACCCTCGGTGTCCCCCCCCCCCCCCATTCTTCTGACCCCATAATTCAATGTCGGCAACTCTTGCGGCTGGCGTCGTTGCTGTGGATTGAAAAATTTTCATCGCGGCTTCACGCTCGATTTAACCCTTTGGCGACGCGCGGGGGAGCACAGTTTCGCGGATTGCCGACTTTCGCCGGTTCGAATACGTCGCCGTTAACGTTTCTGCAATGTGAATCCATTATAAAGCGATTTGGCAACTTTTTTCGCGGAAACGATGGCGTTTAGGCAAATGTCGCTTCAGATTGCTGCTTCGGCAAATTTTCGACACGTACATATGTACATAGATTGATTTGCCAGGCCGAATTGTCGCCGTTGGTTCGATGTGCGGAATTTATGTATGTGCATGGATAGTTATCATTCGTGCTCAAGTTGTCCAGAATTGATTGTTATTCGTCTGGTTGGAATAAATCGGAACTTTCAAATGTTTGTCTGATTGGGTTATGACTATCAGGCATGACTGGATAAAAAATTGAAATATGTTACATACCGGTCTCCGTGACGAGACAGAATGTTAAACGACAGAAAACGCAAATATCGGAAGGCAAAGATCGAAAATCGAAAGATCTTAAGTCGAAAGATCAAAAAAAAATGGTGCATGGTAAACGGTACATACTCACTCAATTTGCGCGAACAGGATACAACAGGAACAAGAGAAACAGGCTTTTCCTCCCGTATTAATGTGCGCGCGCAGAAAAGTGATTTATTGCTATTTTTAAGTTATACCAAAAAGTCGATTGATTTTAGATCATTTACTGTATTTATTTGGTATTCATAAAATTTTCCACGTTATTTCAATCAATTTCTACCTACGTACAGATCTACATTTACTTACATATTTAATTAAAGTGTAATTATTGTCAATTTTGATTTAAAATTTAATCACGAAATTTTCCCTTTGGCTTATTATGTATGCATTTTGAAAGCAATTTGAGTATGTAAATTTAATAGTCTCATCAATTATCACCATGTCGCTTTCAACTAGATTCCAAATGAGTATAATAGGTTTTTCCTTCATCTGTTATTAATAACGTAATGATACATTTGAATTTGAAAGAAAAAACCACAACGGAAATTGTAATGCTCAATTTGGTCACGCGCCATTTTCACTGAATATTATACGCGGTCATTTTAATTCAGTTAACAGGTGTTTCATTTTTTTTTTAATTTTTACTACATCCTCAATTAATTCGATCAGTATAGGAAAGGCATGGGTAACCCACATTCATGTCTACTTTTTTTATCTAAATGTGTATATTTAGATAATAAAAATGCCGTTGACTTCCGAAAAATCTTTTCATACCTTTTGAAATACATTTTGAATACAAAATATTTCTCTTTTATATTCAAAATGTTAGTATTAAATCTATGCGAAATTATTTTTAATATTCTGTGCCGTTTTTGAGGCACATCTTTGACATTGAAATATGAGTTGTTCATAAGAAAACCGCTAAATACATATTTGCTTTCTTAATTTTGTTGACATAAGTCGAAAATTCACACTTGTGTCAGACGATTCGGCAACTTTTCAAATAAAATTATTGAATTTTTGACAATAAACTTTAAAATTTTTCGTTTCGTCTTCACTGGAAGAAAAAAGAGAAGGATGTGATCTCATCGGTTTTTTTCATTTTTTCCCCGGGGAATATTTTAAAACCTGCACACAGCCTGCAACCGACCGGTTTAAGGCTTTTTTCTTTTGACCGCAAAGCTTTTTAGTGCTGAACCGACACTATAGAAAACTTTGAAAAACGTGTTCAAGCATACCTCTTCTGTCTTTTGACGTCGACTTTGACACGCGCACACACACACACACACACACTCAAAATGCTCCTCAAAGCGCCGAGAAGAGGAAAATCTCTCATCTAAATCTCGAACGCTGAATTAAAAGTTATTTTGCATTCGAAACATGTTAACATTTTATAAATAGATATGCTTACAAACTCGTGCTAAAATGACCCCGAAGCGATATGACTTCCTCATAATCGATGCAGATTTAATTCCGCACACGCGCGAAGTAAGTTTCTTGCGGCTTTTGCTTCTTCTTCGTTGGGAATACGTTGGTGATTAATCTGCCTAAGCGGGAGACCTTATCCACTTGTGCATTGTTCCAAGTTATTTTCCAATTTGGGTGTATATACATATATATGTATATATATATATATATATATATATATATATATATATATATATATATATATATATATATATATATGTATGTACATTTGCATGTGTATTTATGTTTGTTGATTCGAAATCGAACGCATCCAGACAAACAACAGAGCCGTAGATCAAGACGGGATTATTTAGTTTGGCGTTGATTGCCAATTAGAATTGACGACAGATACATTAATATATCAGATCTAGATTGAGGATTATCGCGTAAGCCTCCGTAATAGAAGCTTCAATATCGATATTGTTATATTATATCACAAGCGCATTATCGTTAGATTTAATGGGATTATAATCTAATATATAATTTCGAAAGAGACTTTGTAAGTATGTAAGTATGTAAATAAATATGAAATGTTGGTTGGTAACAAATCGAAGTTTCTATATAAATAAATTTTATATAGAAACTTCGATTTCGATTTTTATTAAATTTATTTGATATAGAAACTTCGTTTCTATACCAAATAAATTTAATAAAAAAACAAATGAATATTTACTATTAGATTCGCCATATTTAAGCTGTTTATATAACAAATACTGGGCGAAGCCGGGTAAAACAACTAGTTTAATATACAATTAATGTGTTTAACTACGATACAATTTTTCAATTTGCTATAATGTTATTTATTTCTTCTCAATTTCTTGTAAATCTTCTTTCATTAAAATTATTATAATTTAAACGTTATACATATACGTATGTAGAGTCGAATATTTGTTTGTTCACTATGCAAATCTACAGTTTTGAATTTAAAATAATCAAATTTTGCACTCTTTTAACTAAGACCGTAAATACATCTCCATAAAATTTTTTTTGAAAAAGTTCCGTCTTTAGCATTTTGATTTCAAAATTTCACACGTTGAAAAATATGTGAAATTCTGGAATGTAATTTGACTAGTTTTTATTCTAACTGATTAATATAATATATTCTAGTAGTTTTTGCATACATAAAACATTAAACGTGAATCATGGCATCCAATTTAATGGATGAGAATTTGTAAAAAAAAATTATACATAAATATTTAAATCTAAGTTCTTTCAGGGAAAAAAAATGCTGAATTAATAGTAGTGAAAATTTATTTGTGATAACATTTACACACATATACATATACGTATATATACATATGTACATAGGTTTCTTTTGTTTATATTTTCCCATATGCAATTATGGGCTGCCCCTGAGCGACACTTATAGTATTAAACTTGTATATGTATTTTATATATAAAAAAAATTATACATTACAAATTTAAAACCATATGTAATAGTGGCGACAAATAATCAACTCGGGGTTTGAACTCGGAAACCTCTCCGTGGTTAGCATTAACGCAAACACCGAGCTTTACTGTTTTAATGATAAATCTAAACGATTACATTTGATGTATGTACATATGTATATATGAAGTACCGATAGCTGTGGAATTGTGATCGTGAGAAAATTTACATATATGTATTTCAGTTTGAAATAAGTATTTTGAAAACTTCTCATGCAATTTAGAACATATTGAAATAGTTTATCTGTAAAGCGATTGTGATCACATATGTACATATGATATAAAATTCTCATCATTAATCGAATCGAATAGACGTTTGGAGGATCGCGTGTTTCCAGTAGACACAGTTGAGCGTGTCTGCCGTCTCGTCTGTTTCTAAATTACAATGACCAACAACTCTGATGTCAGCTACCATTTGCCGTATAAAACACTCCAAAGATATAACCCCTTGCGCCCCGGGGCAACCGGCTTATTGTGTTTACCGAGATCGCAATTCGAAACGTATTTACATTGCGATCGTCGACCTTCGTAATGAAAATTGAATTATTTCTTCTACGGATTCGACGAACGAAATTTCTGTACGCAATACCGCTCCGTCTCGTTTCACATTTCGATATTATATTACCATAATGCATTTAGGAGCTTTCATCTTCTTTTTAAAACGAAGATCAAAGCGGATTTTGGAGGCCCCGTTTTATTACGAGACGTCCTCCGAGCTCTCCCTCTCGTCCCTTTTAACGTAATAATTTTGCGACAATCTTAAAACGTTCGCTAATATTTAATTAACCATCCCTAGCATAATAGACCTTTGGGATATTTCATCGTGTATATATGTATTGTATGTACATAATACGTATACGATACGGTGTTCATACAGAGGGATTAATTCAACATTCCGGATGCATCACCGTATTCGGAATGTTCTATGTGAGTCATGGTATCTTGTTTTAATGATACCCCGCTTGGTATTCAATCAGGATTGCCAAAATATTTTAGTTATTCTTCTTCGCGCTTTTGTTTATTGTTTTAGAATGTAGTGAATGAATTCCGTAATATTTCTCAGACCTTCCTTTGATCAACTTTCAATGACAAGTTCTTATGAAATGTCGCCATTGACCCCGATTTCACCATGATGCGTTCGTATAGCGTCCATTGTAATGCCAACTCTATACATAATATTAGGTAGATACGAAACTTTCATGTAAGCTATATGTAGGTATATATATATAATATGTATATGGGTGGGTGTGTATATCTATACGTAAATACATATATTGATAAGTATTTTGATGTTTGTATTTTCGGAGGCAGCGATCAACAAAAAAAGGGGCCTCAACAATAGTTCTGATTCCCTTTGTTGATTAGTTCCACTCCATTTTTTGTGCTCTAAGATTGAATCATTATTCTACGGCTACAACATAATTTATCCTTCGCTGTCGGAATAGTTTTTTTTTATCTTCTCCTCCTCCATCCACCTCCTGCTATTCGACTCATCCCTTTTGTGAAAGAGTGGAATAAAAAAAGGGTACCTAAATCGAAACGGGCGGCACACATCTATCCCTTAAAACGCTCATCCTTCTCGAAATGAAGTTGTTTAGAAAGAAAACTATTGCACTTTCCAGGGATCGCCTACCTTTTTTGTTATTGAATTTATTTAAATCCTTTTTCGACAGCGTTTCAAGTAATTGAAATAGCTTTGAGAACCGATGAATAAATAACCAACATTTATGTAGATTCGATTTTTATATACATCGAGTCCTTTTTTGACTTACCGATTTTTAATTCATGAATATTTCTGGAAAGCTCATCAAATTTTAGCAAACATCGGGTTTATTTTTGGTATAGAATGTATTTTTCGGTAGCTTTAAATATGGCAAATAAGTAATGGTGAGAGTAAAAAAATTGAAATGGCAATGAGCGAGATGGACGGAAAAAGTGCTCAAATGGTACCCAAGAGAATGTAAAAGGGTGCAAGAAAAGCCACAGGTGAGATGGGTGGATAGAATCAGAAAAATGTGTGAGATGAGATGGATGAGAGTTGCCCAAAACAGGGACTAATGGAGGAGTGTTGGAGAGGCCTTCATCCCGCAGTTGATGGCAAATGGCTGTGAATGATGATAATGATGATACATATGTAAGTTTTTGTAACATCGATAATTAAATTTTTATAAAAAAAATATAATCTTTTAAGGTGCTAGCTCATGATAACATCTTAAAGGTATGTATTGAAATAATTTGTGAAATTAAAGTATATATGTATACATATATAATGTGGAATGTTAAGCTTTCCGTTTTCCTTGTCTTAAAGATGGTTCATCTTATTTTTAGAATATACCTGCCTAATACTAAACAACAATAAATTGTATTATCAATGAATTTGAGTATTATGTACTTGTTCGATAAAACCAATACGTACTTAAGCGTCGGCAATTTACTATTCTAACCCTATCTTGAATTATTTCGGCGAGATCTGTCTAGTTAACGATTTGTCAACTTATCGACAATTCATCAAGCTCCCTTCAAAATGTGAAACAAATCTACCATGTCCTGGAACCACCTGAATTTCGTGTAAATTGTTGTCTATCTACTAAACAATGCGTAGATGGATATACGCGAGTATCTTAGAAAACGGGGGAGGGGTTACACTTTGAGACCCTTCACGCAAACCGGGCAAAGGTGCCTTTGAAAACTTAATTAACCCAAACACCTGCTATTCTCCTTTGGCAGGTAAACTCGCCTTGCCGACACTTTTGTCGGAGCAGGTATTACGCATTCACGCATTCTTACGTGTTGGAATGAACTGCTCGTGAGACGAGTTTGAATTTGCCTTCGCTAAACGGTACGATTCGGTTTTACCACCGTCAGACACGTGCGACCCGTTTCTTGCATAGTGCTCGTACTATATGTAACTGGGGAATATACCGTTAAATTTGTAAAAAATTCTCAGAAATTCCGAACGCGTCATACGCTCTCTGTGTTTATGTCCGTATGTCTACTTTCACTTACCGCTTAAGTGATCCGTTTTGTGAAGCGCTCGAAAAAATGGTTTTTTATTTTTATTTTTCCGAGGAAGAATTGTTTTTTTTTTTTTTTTTTTGATGTGTGAAGTTTTGAATATTTTATTATAATGTTGAGATGGGAGCTTTTGACAACTCAATTTGACAGTAATAATATAATAAAAAATCTCATTATATGTATTACTTCTGTATGAATGTATGTACATATATTTGAATGATTTTATTTTATTTTCTACAGGAACTCGAGAAAAAGGAATTTTATTGGAATTAGAATATGTAATCTATCTGCATACTCGATTTTTTGTCAGATGTATGTATGTATATACTTATGTATAATATATGTGCATATGCATATACATATGTACATACATACATATAATATATCATACATACGAAGAAGAATTCCTCTTTGATAGTGAAATTAAATGGACGTTCATATCGTAATAGATTTCTCTTGGTTGTGTCGTTATAGAATTTTACCTTGCTTATATAAAATATTGCATTTCCAAAGTGCATGGTTTGTACTTTTATGTTAATTGACGTCACATTTTAATTAATTTTATTTAGCATTCAAGTATTGCGAGAATCATTTAGTACCTGTCTTAGAATAATACCTGATAGTTGAGCTTATATAATAATTAATTTACGCGACATAATTTCTACGGGTAAAACGATAACGCGACATAATGTCTACGGACAAAATGATAACGTGACATAATGTCTACGGACAAAATGATAACGCGACATAATTTCTACGGGTAAAATGATAACGCGACAGAATGTCTATGGAAAAAATGATACGATGACACGAAAATGATACGAAAAATGACACGAAGCGATTCCCTCAAAACAAATCAGTGCGGAAACAAATATCGAGGCCTTGGAATGTTGCATTCTCGATCGATTGTTCGACAAATCATTCAGAAGTCTTGAAGACAGACAAGATGTTATTAAGAAAGATAGGCTACTTATGTAGGATATTTATGTTAGCACAAAAATGAAAAATTATACTCATCACTAGTCACCGGAGCCTGAGGGGGCCGTGTATTGTTCAAAGGTTGTAAATGCATTGTTAAAGGTTTGCCGAACAATGTATAGCACTATGACTATCCTACCTCTACTCATCACTTCAAGACAGATTATTATAATAAAAAAATTAAAAATATCCATACCTAGTCCCTGTTTTAAAAGTCACGGCATGCCGGCATACACATACATATGTATATGTATATAATAAATAATATTTTTATAAATTTTACATATGTATGTACGAGTATGTATGTACATACGTATGTATATTTTACAACTGTTTTTGTTGCCTCTTTTAAGAGAGAGGCTAGAAATAAGTATGCAAGTAGGATAAAATATTTGCATATTTCATATCGCGTCTTGCTATCAGCTGTTAGATAAAATTGTCAAATTATGATAGGTAGGATTCTGAATTAAAAAAAAATTGGATCGTATTCATATGCACATACAAAGTATACCCACGACTTTCGATTTTTGTTAATGATTATACTGATAAAAAAAATTATTTGAAATAATAATTCATTTTTGCATAGTATTATATGTATGTATGTATGTATAATCCATACATACATATAATACTCAAAACTCGACACTGTTCAAAATTAACACCGGGCTTTCACTTTCCTTGACTGAAATGCTCCCGTTTTAATTTATTACCTTTTCTCTAATGCATATTTTATCAAAACCATCTAGTTTTGGATTAATGTACTCATACACACACGTTCGCTTTGCCAAGGACAGACGAAATTAATTCAGTTTGTACACAGAACCAACGGCCTATTATAAAGCGACCACGCATTATACGACCTCAGATATGCTAGATACCCCCGGTTAGATGGTATCCGAACCATCTCTCACAGGTACATAAGTATGTATACATACATATGTATATGTATACCCAAACTTACCTCGTACAGGTAGTATTGAGCTGTCCTCTCAGTGGGAGGGGAGATCTTCTCTATCCGAATGTGTTGTCGAGGTCTTAATATAATAAAACTGACAAACACCGAATGACATGTTTATCACTATCTTGACTTGTCGTGTAAAAAATTCACGGGGCTTAGTGCTCAAATGGAGAGTTTCAAACGTTCGTGTTTTTTCAACATTTTCGTGTTTAATTTTACTATTCATCTAATGGTCCAAAGCACGACACACTGTGAACGTCGCAGTGTGTTATAAAATGTCCAAAATATGTTTTGTGATTATGCCCACGTACTTTCTAAACTGAAGGTTTGTAATTCGATATACGTATGATATGATTATAAGTTTTAATTTTGAATAACGTTTCATTTCATTTAAAAAAATTGGATTGTTTTTATATATGTATATATACATTTTTTTTTTTTTATAAAAGACATTTTACTTTTAAATAAGTAAAATGTTGAACAAACGAGTTAACAGAAGCTGTATAATAATATTTTTAAAGCACCCACATTTTCAATTATATTTAAGGCTTCTTTAAATATACATATACTTCTTGCCTAAATACAAATTACTTTTGGTCCTTTTGTATGTCAACATTCTTAGCCTCAATTCTCGAGTAAATCCTTTTTATTTTAGCAACTTTTATATGAAATGTTATTTATAAATATACTATCATCATTTACAACCATTCACCTGATTTTTTTTATAAAATGTCTCAATGATTATCGTCTGATTCAACTGACCGATTCTCAATGATTTGGACCAATGACTGCTCAACTGTTGACTCGGTAAGCTACGCCGCGGTTTATTTATAAACTTATCAACGTCATCGTCATCATCATTTAAAGCCATTCATCATCCACTACTGGATGAAGGCTTCTTCAACACCCTTCCATTCGTCTCGGTTTTACGCTACTCTCATCCATCTCACCCTTTTACATCCTCTCGGGTACTATTCGAGCACTTTTGTTCACTTTTCGTCCATTTTTCTAGCTAAGTGACCCGCCTATTGGCATTTCAATCTGTTCATCCTCTCTACTATCTATGTACATATATCAACTTCCCTTGTCATACTTCTCATCCGCGTATTCCGTTTCTTATCTATCCTCGATATGCACAGCATACAGTTCTCCATACATATTTGTTACAAATATACATACGTATATAGATATATGGCATAAATCAACGCAACAAATATAATATTTCTCTACTTACATGTATCTTAAGGTACATGAATAATATTGAAATATTGAATATCGACATAATAAATTATACCATGTATTTTTTAGCAAAAAATTATATGATTTTTATTGTTGTTTCAGGTGAACGAATAAATTGATTGCCTCCCCCGCCTCATCATAATAAGGTAAAATATTTTAAAGTTTGTTTTTGTAACGTTGTTTTATTATAAGGTGTATTTTTATTACTACCCGGTAGGTAGGCTTACTCAAATTCGCCAAAGCATTTTTCGTGTCAATTTTTGTGATGCCCATTAAACGTAAATTGGTTTTTATTATAAAGTATAATGGAAAATTTCTATAAATAAAGTAAAAATTGTAATTCGACCTTCCCACGAATTGTATATAATATATATAATAATTTGGTTGATTGGCATTGGAAATACTGATGATGATGTTTATGTATTTCAAAAATCTATGAAAAATTTTATCGCATGCTTGTATATATTTTTGCGGTGGTAATTCGCTTAAATACTGTGTGTATTATCAATTGGCAAAAAGTCAAATTACCACAATTTGCAGACTGTCGTACAATTACTATCGAATAAAATTATTAGAGCTTAAATATATGTCACTAGTTGTTTTACTTTTATTGTTTAATCTAATAGAAAATATTAATTTGTTTTTAATTAAATTAATTTAAATCGAAAAAAATATAATATTCAACTAATTGAATTGTTGTCATAGAAACTTTGTTTTATTTACGAAGTTCCCAAACAAAATACTTACATACATGTATACATACTTACATACTTAAATACAAAGTCTCTTTCGCAATTATATATTACATAGATTAAACATACATATGAACATACGTTGTGTATTGTCCGATTAAATTGATGGATTATTTTAAGATTGCAGTTCTTATTATACAAAGTTTTCATTACATACGTATTATCATTTTCTTATATTTCATTTTCCAAGCCACAGTAAATTTTGTGTGTGAGCAATAAATCCGAAACGCAATTATCATAGCGAGGCCAAACTTTACAACTCTGCATTCGCATGATGGATGATGATATTGTGAGGAACCGCGGGGAGTGTGAGACCGTAATGAAGTGATCTTGCACCACTAACTACCACCACCGAACCCAAATTCAGTTTGGCTTCACAACACCGTGATTGCCGTCATTTATTATAACAACTCGGCCAGGCCGGTACAAGTAGTAAGTTTTATATTTTTCCCGAGAGGTCCCTCTAATGTGGTCCACGTGTCCAACCCACGCCTGGTCCTCCGAGTTATTCTGGGTGGTCTAGGATTCCTCTTGGACCACCCGCACATCTAACCCCAACTATAAAGTAATTGTTTTGTAATGAATAAGTCTCACTTTTTGGTTTTATTTCCTCCGACTCACTTCGCCTAAGTAGAGTGAGACTTACGATGTATCGAATTAGTAGACATTTTTAGGTTCTGTATTTATCAAGAGGTATCTTTTTGGGTGTTCCTGAAAGTAGCTGCTTCAAATTCAAGTCTTTGAGTTTTTAATTCAGTGCTGCGAAGTTGTTAAAAAAATAGGAGTGATTTTAAACATTATAAAATGTCAACTTTTTTTCTATATTTTTGTTCCTATGTTTGTATGAACATTTCATGTATGTACCTGAAACTTTTTTCTTTTAATATTTTTTTATTTATTAATACATATTAATATATATTAGCCAGCAGTATGGCTCAATGGTAGCGTGTATGTTTAGCACTAAGTGAACAGTGGGTTCGATCTGCTATACTGCTGGTTGGATTTGGGGGTATTTGTGACTCTACATAAATCGATGGTTTCTTATCAGAGTTTGCCAATTTTATCTGATCATTGTTGAAACGGTTCCTCATAATTGGCAAAAAATCATCTTTCCTGCTGTCACAAATCTTCTGTATTTATTGTATGTACAATTTGTAAAAATTATGTACAAATCGAAAATCCATAGATGTCTCAATTTAAAAGCACTGCATTTTAGATCTAGTCTCTCGTCTTAAACAAAAGTGTTCGATAATGATTCAATATTCACATATGTATGTATGAGAAATTAAAATTCGAAATGGGAGTCGCTCTATTTGAAATGACTCTGACTTTTTATAGATTGCCATCAATTTAATATCTATTGACCAGCACTGTACAGTGTGTATAACAACAGTGGTGTTAGTTGTTGGTTTGGCATATGACATATGCCGAATGTGTAACCATTTATTATGTCAAAAACATACCCATGGCGTGATATTTTATTTTATTTTATTTTACATATATACCAGGAAGGCCTTACAGGAAAATCCCAATGCGCCTTCCTGGCCAATTACAAATACAAATGCAGCATTTTTTATTATAATTCGTTGAATTGCAAGACACTGAAAAAACTCGCAAATTAACGAGACATCTATGAATTGTACATAAATTCTTATTGTACATCCATCAAATTTTCAAATAGTGGTGACATAGTAGGTAGGAAGGATTTTTAGCCAATTTTTTTTTTCCGGGAACCGTTTCAACAATGAAATCAGAGAAAATTGGCAAACTCTGATAGGAAACGATCAACCTGGAGTCACAAATCCAGGTCTGACCAACAGCATACTCTGAAAAATTCATTTTCATTCAGGGATAGAACCCGGCACCTTCTTGACGGTAAGCAGAAGCTTAACGTCCGAGCTATGCTGCTGGCTATACAATGTACATTAAAATAATACAATCAAAATTGGTGTAATTATACTCAATTTGCGGTTTCGTCATTGACTTTTGGGTAAGCAATCGTCTAAGCGTCAATTATCGCGAAATACATACATACATAGACCGGTTCTATTATCTCTACGCGGTCATTGTTATAATGCGTTGTCATTTTATGTATATGTATGTACATACATACATACATACACCGCAAATGCTCGATTTTCGTTTTTACATTTTTCTCACATATTCGGTGGGCTTTAGTGCATTTTTTACGGTCGAAATGATGTATGTAATATAAATATGAGCGTAGCCAAGTGTGGATTCGAACCTTCGCTTCGCGAATTGGAGCGTTTCGCGTTCTCATCACGTCCATGCCGATGTATTATTGTATGGGTATCGGTGGTTGTTTAGTTGAAGTAGCGCAGATTCGTGCGCTAGGCTCATATAGAGATTCTCAAAATTTTATGTTCAATTTGTTTACATGCACTTTACATACGTGTATTCAATTTGTCGCAGAATAAGCAACCGCGGAGAAACCATACATGTACATATATAAACCAGTATAAGCCAGTACATATATTTATATACAAAATTATTCAAACATTTGTTATGTAAACAAACATCTGTTATGTATAATTAGTGTTGTACCCGATGAAATATCATCGCATGGGTGTTGGCACTAGTACCTTATTAAATAAAAAATAAATAAAAGAAATGTGTCGGTCCTGTGTTCCATGATGCACGCGGTCGAATTTTTTCAAATACCTTTTAAATATATGTAATTTAATATTTATAAATTGTTTAATTTGACAACAATCGTAAAAACTACCTACCTACATATAAACAATATAAAACACCAATAGAAAAATTAATCAATTGAATAAATTTTCGATAGATGACGCTAAGCGCTTAGAGACTTGCCTAGAAGAAACATTGCTAGCAAACAGTATATATAGAAGTTTTTTCTTTTTTTATTATATTCGTACATTTTGTCAGCAGTGTTTTAGCTGTGACGTTCATACATATGTATGTATGTCATAGTTATTATAGTACGGCGAGTGTTATCTTACACATACGCACACAGAATAGCGCTTTAGGTCGATTACAACTAGTTTTGACTGATTAACAAAAAATTAATGTCGTCGTTTTGCCAAAGCCTCCCATACAAATCGTGCCACGCGTACATCGGCCATTTTTATGGCGAAGGTGGTTTTTTTTCCATAAAATCATCATTTTTTGTTCCCATAATTATTTGTAAAATATAAATTTCTTTGAATATCTAATTATTGCATGTAAATACATATTTATATTATGTATGTATGTATATAAAAGACTTATTTCATCACAAACATTCACACTGATTTCTCGTATAGACAGATGTTACACCGATAATGAGCATGCGCTAACGTATTATTTGATATTTTGTTTTTGAAATTATTTTCAACGCCCTCAAATTGGGTAGTTCATTGTTCGAGTTCGCGTTTACGTCTCTTCATAAATGAAATAAGAGGCAGCGCTAACAATCGAGTTCGATAATTGGCTTGAAGTGAGTAATCTTTTCACTAAATGCATTTTTTATCAAATGCACAAATGTGTACAACTAGATCACTAGTAAAACATATGCACATATGTACATATATAATCATATTCCAATCATGTTTGTAAACTGACTAAATAAACTCATATGAGAAGATAAATTTGGATTCTACAATCATCCCAGTTTGACCTGATGTATTGTTGGAACATTTTTTTTAAATAAAAAAACGCATCCTAGTTTTGGAAACTGCGGACTCCACGATTCCAGTCGGTAATGTATGCGGTTCGCGTGTTGCGGGTATGTGAGCCATAAAAATTCCGCATCTGCGTACGAAAAACTGCTTGCGCCGCGCATCTGCCAACAATGTCGATATGTATTTTAATATCGAAACACTCTGTGTGCTGAATCCGCGGAAAATTTCGCGAACCACAAATCACCCCATGCACGTTCTGCCGCATTTGCCATTTTTATGTGTTTTTTTTTTTTGCCTTTTTTTAACGGTCGAAAGAACGGCGCACGATAATCCCGGCTTCCGTTGCGTGAAAACCAATTGCTTTTCCCCTTCAACCCCCCCCCCCCCCCCCTTTCCTTTCTAATTCGACACTTTTCTTTAAAAGTATAAAAATAGGCCGCAAACACAACCGCTGAGATTTTCAACCTGTTGCTTATCGATTTTATAATAATGTACCGCATAGATTGAAATACGCCTACGTTCTTAAGTCTCGTTTTAAGATATACTTCCCGGGCTTGTTTTATTAAGAGCTTATCCATGTACACGCTGAAAATTCCTTAGAGCAATTTTTAGGTATTTTATATAATGTATTATTATAAGAACTGATATTTTATCTCAGAAATCGAACTATTAAAAAATCATTTGGTTTAGTAGATTCGTTCGTTATAGATCTACATGTATGTATACGCACCTATACGTTTGAGCCGTTATATTTGAAAGTCCAATTTTCAGTTTCAAAAACACTACTTCTGTTTGATTTTATTCGAAAATTGTGATCACTTATTTTAATTCTATGTCTCCATAATCTCGGAAAAGCAGAATATAAATGTTGTTAAACTCAAAACATTATATTTAAAGTTTTGCAAGATGAAGAAGATTTCTAAAAAGGAAGAAAAGTTTTTATTCGTTGTAAAAACTTTTTATTTAGTTTTATGTTGATATTTAAAATATAATATAATACGTACAGTACGCATTTGTGGTTAGTGTTTTTCAAAGAATTTTATTGTTCATTGATATTACAATATAGTACGTACTTATATTGACGATAGGTCTTAAATCTATTTTAATAGCTCCAGTGATCATTTTCTTTTTTATTTACACATTATATTTGTAATATTATCTCATTTTAATATTAATGTCTCATTTGAAAAAAGCTCAAACGTATTTCATCGTTGTCACCATTTTCTTGTATATTTATTTTTTTGATCAATGAAATTGACAATATTATCGTCTTATTACGGTCAATTAATTACTGGATGCAATACTATGGACTATGTATGTATTACCAATTCACCAGCCTGATTAATTATTCTTATAACAAAGTGTCACTCCCGCTTTATTATGCGAAATTAGTATTGTTTGATATGCCAGATAAGATATGATGGCAATTAATGCGACACGTATTCGCATGTCGAAGTTATCGTCGATGAATAGCGTAATTATACGTCAAAATTAATTGTTTCTTTTGATTGCTTGAAATTGACAAGTCGTATTTCTTAATGGTGTTCGCTTTCTCAATCACGCTCTTATTCTATGCTGTACATAAATAGGCGGCGGAGTCTACCTTTCGGATACCTATTTTCACCTGCACGTATCCTATGTCGTGTCGACCGACCGTGAATAGTTTCGTATTGTGCGTGTGTGCTTTGTTTTCCGGGACAAACTGTCTGGCAAGTGCCCCATAAATCACGGTTCCGGTCCGGTATTGACTTTTGATTGTTTGCACGGGGGAAGGTTCGTGTCACCTTTCCCGTCTAAGGGATTACCTTTCAATCGAAATATCTCGAAGGATTTGCCACCCTGTTGACAATACTTCGATATCTGCCCCGCGTCACGTTTTACATTCCCAACCCCTCTACCCACCTTCGCTTTGAACACCTTCGTCATGGGTCCGTGGATATTGTCATAAATTTGAATTTTTCGTTATCGCGAGGCGAACACTGTTACCTACTTTGATTCATCTTTATTGTGTGTCGCTATTGATCGAATCGATGGCATTGTTGAAAGTCAACGATGTTTGAAATTTGCGCGTCGAAGCCGTATATTTTTATAGAATGTTTGTTTTGCTTAAAAAAAAAAACTTCGTTTGTGTGTTAGATTTGTTCTGTTTTTAGTCAGTGAGCATTGTTTCTTGAAATAAAAAAACTTGAATAAAAAAATAGGTTCTGTTTGAAATTGCCTTAAAGCTACATACATATTTGTTATCGTGACACATAATTACAGTGTAAGTATTTAGTACTTATGTAGAAGTCTAGTCTAGACTTTTTTTTAATGCATTAGAAAATAATCTTTTATTTGTTTTCATTTAATGTGATTGTTTTTATTCTCCGAAATGAATTGTGTAATTGCTTGCAGATAGACTTTTTCACTTAAATAATAACTGATGTATTTATTTTAAAAACTGAAACAAACAGCATTACAACGTAGTATATGTATAGCAACATTGATTCCAAAAAAGTTTCTAAAAATAAATTATAACAATGAAATAAAATAAAAACAAAGCATAATAGTATTAAATAGTAGTAGATATGACATATATGGATGAATGTGATAATTAGAGGTAGGATAGTCACAGTGCTATCCATTGTTCCATTGTTGGAAATCCTTTGTAAAAAAGGTTCGGCAAACCTTTAACAATGCATTTACAACCTTTGAACAATACGCGGCACCTTCTGGGTCCGGTGACTAGTGATAATGACCAAACAATGGAAATTTATATCAAGAAAGGGGGCAACAAAACGGATCAATGTATTGTTAAGAGAAGAGCAAGATCTACCTATGTATATATAAATTAGTGAAAAGGAATTACAGGAATAGTTCGTAGAATAGGAATTAAAATGAAATAATGGACGATTATAGAGGGATATCATTGGCTATTGGAATATGATCTTACTTAATAAATAAGGACTATTGATGAAATAATACAAAAGCTTAAACTTATGTAGAATATTTACGCAAATATTGATCAAAATCAATCGGTTTTAGCACCAAGACATTTTTTTTTATCACGCCAAACCAAGTAAAAAATTTAATGAAAGTGGATATTTTCAGAATGTACAATATATTTAACGTATATTTTTCATTTTTTTTAAATCATACCGCTGAAAAGAAAGTATAAAGCATAAAGCGTAAAACCAAATGTCACACCAGTAACAACACCAGAAGTGGCCCGACGAGATCAAACCACGGACAAAATGAAATTGTAATAAGATACAAAACGAAACCGACAATTTCACGTGTGTTTTATTAAATTGCCGAATAGGTCGCGGATTAATCCACAGATCCAATTAATTTCACTCCAGCGCCGGAAAGAGTTATAAGGGTTTCGAACGTAACCCGTGTAGGTATACATAGGTACTACCCATTACGAGCGCGTGGTCAACTTTTGATACCTTTACGACCACACACACACCCAAATTCCTTATTTTTTAAAGTCACAAATCCGTGGGTTAACTACGTGGGTGATCCCCGGCTAGTGGCCACGCACTTTAGATGGGTAGATGGATGAGTAGAAAATGAAAATTTTCGCCGGTTCGTGTATCATCACCGACCTTCTGTCCGGGGAAGTTTTCATAATTAGGGATTCCTTTGTTCGTTTGCGGGGGCGGCTCGCGGGGAATTCAATTTCCTGATAATTAGACGCACATGCCTTGCATTCTTATCGGTCGATTGTTCCGGGCAATTAAAGCCTAAGGGGTGTCGAGAGACGGTGTTGCAAGCAAGGGTTGTGCGCCCCTGACTCCCCTAACAAAGCGCAACGCGATCGCTGAATACTAATTAAGCAAAAGTTCTAATCCCTATTTTCTCCGATGTGTTCTTCTAGCACTTCAAGTACACAGGAAAAAAATCAATAAGAACCAAAGACTAACTTCTACTTGTACGAACAAGATTAAAGGCTTTGTGCGATACGCTAGGCACTTCACGAGCTGTTATATTTATATGTAGGAGGCTTGAAACGAAATTATTTTTTTCTATTGTGTCTTATAGTATACTTGTATGATATCTCTATTCGGAAAAAAGTTTGATGGATTATCGGGATGAATAGCTACGGAATAGCATAGAATAATTGAAATTAACTGGTTCGTGAT
This sequence comes from Arctopsyche grandis, assembly GCF_051622035.1. Lineage (NCBI taxonomy): Eukaryota > Metazoa > Arthropoda > Insecta > Trichoptera > Hydropsychidae > Arctopsyche > Arctopsyche grandis. The sequence continues at coordinate 11,285,846 of NC_135359.1, forward strand.
TAGATTGCCGAGAGACTTATTCAATATTTTTGAGTATTTATGTAATTTCTTTTTGGATATAATATTATATAATTGAAATAACTATATCAGGCCGAAAATACTTGAATTTTGTATTTCGTAATGTCCTTCTAAAACACTTATTTTTAATTGCTACTTTTTTTTGTCTGTCCTTTCCAATTAACCAATGGTACATTGTAAGTTAAGATCCTTTCATATACGTATATAATACATACTTTATGTATATTTAGGTATACATATGTACATATGTATATACTATCGAATAGTAAAAATGTTTTAGAAAGGCTGTAAAAGTGAAGAGAATATATCTTTTTAGAATTTTATCTACGCTCCGACCCAGTTTTCCGTTAAGATGATCGAATGCCTTATGAAATTTCACATTTATAGTAGGTATCGTAATAAAATTTTATCAACCGGAAGTGGGATTTTATTCGTAATGGGAATTTTCGCTAAGCAATATTTTCTTCAAACATGTCCGTTGTGTATAATTAAAATGTTTTTGCATATGATATCAAGTTGATTAAAATTATAACAGGAAACTGGATAATTCTGATATTTTTTATTTTTATTTTATTTTTTCCTCCTAAATGTAATATTACTTTTCTGCGTTTTAAATTTATTACGTTTGTTTTAACTTTATCTATTTACAAAGTAACAATAGATGAAGTTTGGTGATCATGCGAAAATTCGAACTCGAGATGTTGACTGATTCGAACTGATCACGTTTTCATGGTCTAGTTTTTACTTGAACTGTATATATTATAATTAAATGTATGTAATAGATGTATTGTAGCGTACAAAGTGTGAATTACATATATTTATAGATTCCTTAATTTTTAAATCAGTTCTCACCTAGCCAGCTAGGTTTGTGTACAAGTTTATTTTCGCGCTCAAATAAATTAGTTTCAATTCCGAGCGTAAAAGTAATTGCCCATTTAAGAAGACAAAACTAATCCCGCCCCTCGCGCGGGAATCACGTATAGTAAATTACTTGGATAAAAGTAAAAGGACAAATGCTTCCACTCCCTTTTAGTTTCCCTCGGGCGTTTTCAATTAATATATTTATATAGATACATATATACATATGTACATATGTATATACAAGAATATGAGGGTCGACGAGAAAAGAAAAGACGCTAATATTTCATTTTCATAAGCACGCATTACCATTGTGTTCGTCTCTGTGCAAAATATTATACGTTTCTCTGCTTAATTTCTAATTAAATCCGAATAGATACGTTATACTCTGAAACGACTACGAAATATGTATGTATATATGTTCATTCAAAAAAGTTTTGAACGTATTTAATACATAGTATATTTTGCATATAGATTGGTCCTAAAGTCCATCTGAAATTAACATATAAATTCAACCGCTACATATTATGGATATGTATTTAAATTATTTATAAAAATCTATTTATAAAAATCCTTTGTTGGAAAGTTGTTCCCAATTTCAGTTTTTCATTTTTTTTTACTCAATTTGGAATTGTTTCTGTTCAATCAAATTAATTTTTAAACATTCCTATCATTTTATCTCTTTTGTTGTTGGAGGGACACAACTAGAATGGTTCGGTGATTATTCCGCACAAAGCGATCTCGCACACGTCACTAAAATCTCAATCACAGAACATCTGATATTCGAAAATTCCCTTGATCGAGAGCTATTCACGCGAACTATCATACTAACGAGAAATCGTATGCCAGATATTCCGTATTCGCGATTTTTGTGGCAACGATTGTCGTATGTAAGATCGCAATGTGCGAAATAATCCGTTTACCAACTAGAATATATATATTTTTTTATTCAATCAAGTCCAATACACTCAGAGTAGTGTGGAACGCTGTATGATCGTCATAATTAGGAGAGATGTAAAACGGATCACGTAGTTGAAAAGCATGACAAGGGTAGTTGATAAATAGTCACGCAACTAGTAGATCGACGGATGGACGATAGAAGTGCTTGAATAGTACCCGAGTACGAATAAATGGGCTTAAGAGAGGCCACAGGGGAGATGGGTGGATGAAATTTGAAAAATGTGTAGGATGAGATGAGTGGAATTTGCCCAAAACACAAACGAATGGAAGCGTGTTAAATAGGCTTTTATTCAGCAGTGGATAGCAGATGGGTGAAAACGATGATGATAAGTTCAAGTAATAACGGCTCAAAATATAAAACATGTATTGTATGCAGTGAGTGTTATAAGTTTTCTTTCACTGGTTATTGTGTCAGGCTTCTAATAAATATGAGCCCTCGCTAAAATCGTGTGTTGGTCACAATAGATTTTGGTTTTATCGTCCGCATGCGATATAATGCCTCGATTGGGGTCGTAAAACAATATGAATTATTCCATTGATCGTTTTCGAAAATGTATCGGCATCGAGGCGGACGTTTGCCCCGGAAAAAAATAGTATATGGCACCGCACCGCAACAGATTAGATTTTCTCGACAGTGTTAGATAGATTTCCGCGATAAATTATCCCTCGGCTGTGTCAGGAATATACTTTACAAAATAGGCTCAGGCAATTTTCTTTCAATTTCCTCACCTTTTTTGACCCTTCTGCGTGATTCCGAAACCTACTGTCAGACGCAGAAAACATTTCGTACGAGCCTCTTCTATCCTCTCCACTCCACTTCACAATACATATTTTATTGTATTACATTCGCCAATGCAATAATCATATTTCTTCCGTTGGGCTACACCGATGCTTTTTTTTGTTATTTCATTTATGTGTATTATATTATTAATACGACTGAAATGTAGATATATCATATTTTGATTTGTATTTATTTTTATTTTTATTAATTATTTTGTCATACAATTACTTACGAATTTATTTTGAAAATATGGTTTATTATTCATAGTAAATATGTATAATACATTTTGGTAGACAATTCTCTAAGAACATTAATTCTAAATAAATGATCATATTTTGCAATAGATATTTTATACGATGAGTAGTCAAATTTATGACAGGTTGCCTTAATATTAAACAATATGAAACATGAAAGGATTGAAGGTATAAGGTTTTATACAGGGATGTGGCGTCGCTTTAAAATTTACCGACTCGGACTCTTTTACTTTATGTTTCGACTCCGACTCCGACTTGAATGATTCTAGTAAAACCCAATTTTCTTGCTAAAAAATAAAATTGTTAGTAGTAAAAATGATAGCGATTTTCAATGTAAAAATTAAAGGAATTAAAAATTCACTACAATTGACCTGTAACCTAATATATTGAATTATTAGTAATGAAATAGGCATAAATATAAGGTGAGTAAAATTACAGTGTATGGAAATGAATACGTAATAAATCTATTTAATAAAAAAATGAGAATAAAAAACACGAGATAACAAAAATGAAAGTATGGAGAAAAAAATCGATTTTGGTACACATCAAAATACGCGTAATTCAACAATTTTATTTATAATGTAATTTAAATTCATGATTATTATAAAAAAAAAACTATTAAATTTCAATTTAGTATTGGACTTACTTCTATAAAATTTAATTCTGCTTGAAATGCTACGACAAATTTTAGGTGGCTTATGTTTACGTGAACTTCTAAACTCATTGTATAAGAAGCTAACTGAACCGTTTTATTACACAGAATATTTGCGAATTCAAATTCCATTCAATCAAACATTCATGGAAATTTAACACGCATATAATATCTGTGTACATAATTACATACATGTGCTAGAAACAAAGGGATATCGTTTTATATAATTAAATAGCAGGTTGATTAATTCTCTCCAATTTCAACGTTCTCAAATTACCACTTGACGTAGATAGTTGAGTATATGTATATAATATATAGCATTTAAAATATTAATTTGAAGTGAAATTCGATCCGTGGCATGAAACGATCATATGGTAAATTTTCAGGAAGTTTGACCGTTCTAGGGACGGGACGGTGCGTTATCGGCCACCACCTGGACAATAAATCCCGGGAAATCCCGAAATTGTGGGCCGGACGGACCCGCAGGGGTGGCGAAGCAGCGGTCCGCGGCCCGGGCGTGCCTCTGAATAAATTACATTTTATGGTTATTGCCGCGAAATCTGGAATTCTCCAGATAAAATAAATCCCCTGCGCGTGGCAGCTGTGTGCCGCACAGGTACGTACTCGCTGGACCCCGACCCCTCTTCGCCATGCACTTCAAATAGATATATCTATACACATTTACATATGTATGTATATTATACATATGTACGTATCAGCCATAGGTATGCCAGGGGAGGGTCAAGAAAATCGTAAAAGGGACGAGTGCCGTCTGCTGCCCGGAATCTTTTCTTCTTTATATATTGAATGAAGTCGCCTCTGCGGGGTGGATTTGTTTTCCGCGTAAAGTCGTAAAGAAAAGTTAGTGGAAAATTTAATGGCGCATGTGATGCATATTCGGATGAAACGGTCTCATTAAATGGAAAAGAAATTCTTGGAATGCGTAGAAAGGTGCAATTTTTGTAAAGCGTCTCATTTTTTTGTAGGATGTAACGATTGAATAATGGAAACATTAGATATATCAATTATGATATATCTAATATATAATTTCGAAAGAGACTTTGTAACTATGTATGTAATGTAACTATTGTTGGTTCGTAAATCCGTGACGTCATGGAACAAATGAATATTCAAATAATTTTAAATGAAATAAAATAGTGAAAAGTCCAGAGATACAGTTGAAAATTTAAATTAAAATCTAAAGAATCGTCACCCTACAAATAAAAAGTCTGCTTTCAGAATCGGAAATCGTCTCTTTTTCTTCGCTTTTTCACTTTTTGTTCGAATTTTCTTAACATCCTGTAAAAAAGAAGGGCACGTTGACGGAAAAGGAAGAAATGATAATTAGGAGTTACGTTTTGAGAGGACGGAAACGGAAGTAGGCACGGGAAAAATGTAAAAAGGTTTAAGTGGAAAACCTTTCCGGTAGATAATTCATGACCCCCCCCCAGCCTCCCCTCTGTTTTTTCCTACAAAATATTGAATACAAATGGTCGCATGCGAGTGTAGGTACTGATTAGGATCTGTTATTGCATTTGTCTGGGTTAAATTTAAACTTTTATAAATCTCAAGTTACTAATTGGGTTTTTTTGTGATTTCCATTCGTGGTTGATATCGCAGTTGTGACTAATTTTCAAAGTATTATATAAATGTCAATGAACTAATACATAATTGCATTGTTTCGTGTAGTTACCTATACGATAATGTGAGATTTTCCGCCAAAAATGACTTAATTGTCGAAAAAGTGACAGTAATTGTGTTCAAAAAATTGAAAATTATTATACAATTACATTAATTCTGTGGCGAATTGTTATTCCAAAATTATAAATATGTATATTATATATTTAACATAATTTTAACGCATATTTTATCAATAATTTAATAGTAAACATTGAAATAGTTTTATTGTAGTAATTCATTACGTATGTATAATGTCTTCTTACGTGTATAATTCGTATTAAAATACGAAATGTATTGAATTTTATCACATTTTATTAATATAACATGTTGTTTAATTATCCCATTATACTTTTTAACCAATTTTGAACAATTATGTCGCAGTATAACTTTTCATAGATTAAAAATGACTTACGATTAAACCATATAATGCCGCATTCAATGTCAAAAATGAAATTATAATAAATACTTCAAATTTAGTATGGGTTCACGTAATTTACGACCGCTCTCGTGGTTACCATTATTATACATACTATTTAACACAACGATAAATAATCACGGCAATTTTATTATTTTTTAATAAAAGAGAGTGCAAGTTACTACGGACGAAATTATGTATGTCACGATTGAGTGATAGATTTTTTGCGTGCCGGCAAAAGTACAGATAGATACACTATAACTGTAACGAATTCGTTCGAAATGAAAAATTATACTTGTCGGATAATTTACGCATTACACGGCTAAGATCCACGGATTGATATAAGCACAACACGATATATGATAAATGTATAAAAGCATATTATATGTACGTTCAAATGTAAATTAGCCTTTGTAAATCTCAATTCTCATTCAGTTGATGTTGAAATTGATTTGGAATTGTTCGTAGTACTGATTGTTATTAAAGTATATTATATTTTTAAAGTAGCGTATTGATGAATAACTTGGTTGTATAAATAAAGTACGGGTTTGAAGCGATCGTAAAAATCTGCACGTAGCATGTTATAAAAATTCGCAAAGTTTCGCAAAAAGCCCCAAAGAAACAAGAAGGGCAAAAAGAAGAATGCGAGAAACAAGGGGGAATCTCTCGTAAAGGTATGGAAATATCGTTTTAGACGTTTCTTCGGGATTATTATAACTTTTTTGCGGACGGGGGAAAAGTCTCGTGTTTTTCCCATATAAGTATACAAGGGATGAATGGTGGGGCGGGGTGGAAAAAAAGGAAAAACGCATCAGACTCGGGGCCAATTCGATTTGCACCACATCAAAGGGCCTCGGTAACTTGTATTAGAGTTTAGTTAAAAGCGTGGGATGAGGAGAGGAAGTGCAAAAGGGCGGTGAAGCGAATGCAAAATACCCTCCCCCGACCGTGGCTTAGCTAAAGATTTCCATCCCCCGCGTCATTTAGTAGATTTTGAAATACTTGAGCGCCCTTCACAACTTTAGAGAAAAGTTTCGGCTAATCGCTCATCCTCGGATCATCGTTTCTAATAACGAAAACCGCACTTTGCCCAAAGTATTTGCATTCGAACATTTATAAGCTTAATTCAAAATCTAGTAAAGGATTAAGTAAACAGATTATTCACGAACACAGATTGAGGCGGGTAAACCCAATGATTTCAATATTAAACAACGTATTGAACCTTTATGTAATTGAGAACTTTTTTAATTAGTAACTAAATTACATATAATTTCGTTCCCAATTGAGGTGTGACAGTTGTACCTTTGTATTCATTTTTGAATAATAAACAACTATTCTTGTTTTGTTTATAAAAAAACACGTATCCCTTACCGTCTATTGTAATAAAACACTACATATTAACGGGAATTATTTTTATTTAAGTGAGTTTGGGAATAGCTGTTAGATTTACGACAAGAGCAAGCATCCATTTTGTCCCTTATGCTCGATGAAAAAGCCATATATCTACATCAGCACTATCTAAACGAGCTTCTCTCCCCGCGGGTAAAGGTACGCAAGAGAAATTAGTCTGATTAGTCACATGAGACATTAGTGGGGGGAGAAAGACTTTGATAAAAATGTATAGTAATCCCATATAAATGTCTTATATGTACCTATGTACATATATACATGTACTTATGTAGGTATGTACATATCTGAAGGAGGTCGTCCGAGACTGCAAACTTGTAAATAAACTAGGAGCCGGGATTTGAAAGCCTTCGAGGGTCACCACTCGTATTGTTCAAACAGAGTCCTTTTCTCGCACCATTTACTTCCTCAGTCCTTTCCCACTACCCTATGTACCCCGTTTCACGCACCCTGCATTCTGAATCAATATTTAATTTGCGTTTTGCGACCAGGGAGGGTCGTCTAACACCGTTCCCACCCCATCTTATAAGGACGTCCTTCAGATTGCATTATATGCATTTCAATACCTTAACATATATACACACATATGTACATACATAAAAGGAAGCGCCGGGATAAAGCACTCGTATTTGGTGGTTAAAAGATATATGTATGGCCTATTCTAAATAACGAATCTTAGCAATGCAGTGTCGAAAACGATTATTAAACTCACGCATGCAAATCTTTAAAATTGATAAAAATTGTTAAAGGGTTTAATAATTGTTTACAGTTTATATAACCATTCCTTGACGTCTTTTACTAAATATCATGTGACTCAGATGTCTAGCTATTTTATTTTTATTTTTTTTTATACACGTATACATCCCTTTTTTACTAACACTTTTTTACTATTTTCAACATTGTATGTACGTTTGTAAGTATTATTCAAGGCCAATTACAAACATCGATTATCAAACATTACAATCATCATCAATGGAGACATCTATGGACAAATTTTTGCAGCATTTTTAAATATCAACAAATTTTGAGATTCTGTAAATTAAAATTTTTCGAGAAATATTATAGGATTGCCAATTTGTTGGAAACGTTTCCAATGAAATCAGATAAATCGGCAAACTCGAAAAGGAAACAATTAGACCTTGGAATCACATATCCATGGTCTGGCCAGCAACAAAGTCAGGGATGAAACTCGTGACCACACAATCGATAGCATTTTACGCTAACCACTGATCTATGTTGCTGGTTTAAGTACGATTATGTTTTATTTTTTATTGGATATAAAAAATTATACATGGTTATTTAATTTTGCCTTGCGCGGCTGTGTTGGCGCGGCATTGTCGTGCGTGACTTTGTCAAAGTGCTTGGTAGTACAATATAATGGTTTTGATGACTCTTTATTTCGCCACTAAGTTTTATAATCGTGTTGAATTTCAATGAAATATTTGTTTTTAATGGAACCTAAAGTTTAATATTTAGTTGTCATCTTCAGAGTCCAAGTACATACATATGTAGGTATGTATAATATATGTATGTATATAAGTATAAAGTATATATGAATCAATCGTCTTCTCGTTTTTTACATGCTTATTAATTATTGTGTATAAAGTATATACTTATTGAAGGAATTTTATACTGCGAAGTATTGAAGAGTAACGATTGGTATTTAGAACTTTTGAAAAATAAGCATCAGTTCGCAAAAGCTTTAAAGGCGGGATTATGTACTCGGGTAAGTAGGGAACGGAGCGGTTAAGTGGCAAGTTCAAAAGTTTACATTCGAGAATGTTCAGTTTAATATTCAGCTGCAGGAAAATACTGTACTGAGCTACTAATAAAATCCATAGTTCGGTTCGTTCGAATCGTAGAAAATGGCGTAAAAACGAAACGAAAGTAGAACGCGAGAAGGATAATTTAATTTGAACGTGCATTCGAAATGGCACGAATCTAACTTTTCGAGTCATACGTTTTTGATACGAATGGGCAATTTAATCGACCGCTGTAATTTAATCGAAACGCGAATTTTCCCTATCGAGAGTTTTAATATGTGTATTTTGAGTTGTTCAATTCAATATGGCCAGTGTTCGTCACTACAAAAGGGATTTTGTATCGTTGAGCACATATGAGCAGAGTATGTATGAGGTTCGCCTTGGGGTATAATATAGTAGTATATGTATGTATTTATGGTAATATATGTTTAATGCATTTCCGTTTGAAGGATATTTATTGCCGTAGGATATGCGACGCTGTCAATAATAGCGCCTCCGTTGCACCGAGTGCAATCGTAAAACAGAGTGTCAAGGAAATTGAAAAATCGCGTCTAATATCCGCTGAAAATCTATTTTCCGACGCGGAAAAATTCCAACGTCGAAGGAACAATAAATATGCACATCAGGCGCACTCGATCTCATTCGACTCGTTTTACCTCCCTGCGCTAATTCGTTTCCTTAGAAAAGGAAAATAAAAATGGAAATGAATAATTGAACAGCCGTACTGGTAACAAAACTGTGAGTATTTTCCACTCGGAAAAAAAGTGATGGTGCAAAATCTAAAGAATTGTTACATTTTGTCACGATTAGGGCGAAAATAATATTTCCTCTTGATTATTTAATTCAATTTTTGTTCTGAATTTAAAGTTGAAAGCTCACTTCTAAATCAAGGGAATCCGCACAAGGCTTGGGATTGGCTTTTGTGCTAATTTTTCAAGTCGATTTTCATTATATGATATTACATTTACGCGAAGATATTGCATTTACATACGACGTAAAAATATATAAGGAAATTTAACTTATGACGATCATTTTTCCTTGAAAAAAGATTTGGATGTGCTATTGCTGTGGTCACAAAATAATCGTGTGTCCTTTACCTCAAACAACTGCGAAACTATCACCTTCTTCACTAGATCGCGAATTTTTCATGTTTTCAATATTCAATGGATGAAATTGTTTATCGAGTATCGATGATTCGTGTTAAATTTTTATATGATGCTAATTCGAGTTTATATAATTCGTGATCTTGGTGTACTTTCTGACAGTAATTTGACGTTTAAAAACCAAATTTTAAATGTTGTCAATAAGTTTAAACAATCTTTAGCATTCGTAATCAAACATACTTACATATGTGTTGTCTAATTTAAATCCGATGATTTGCCTCTACAATTCTTTTGTCAGCGTTTAACTGTATAATTTAGTCACCTAACAATAAATTGTATTTTAATTTATTGGAAAAAGCCCATAAAAAATGTCGGTTTCTCTAGGTACTTTAAAAATAATGGATACTAACTACTTTTGGTTATATCCATGAAAATTTATATGGAGAATGCCAGGTTTAGGTAGTTTTGAATCTCGTCGTCGTATTTTTTTTATTACGACACATGTTGCTTGTTCTTCGTGGAATTATTTATACTTCAACGATTCTCAGTGAATTCACTTTTTATACAACCAAAAATTATGGATTACTTAAACATGTTGTGTTTTCGTCTATTATTGCGAATTCTAGCATTCTTTTCAATATTCCGATATGATGAAGATCAATAGTATATCAAGTATATCAAACATTTGCGTTTACAAATTTGAATCAAACTTTCTGTCAATATTAGATCTGATTTGGTAGCAGCAAATAGATGGACACTTTTTTTGAACTTGAAATACAAAGAAATTAAATATAACGCATTCTACTAGCATTTGCATTTTTTAAGTTGTTCTTTTGAATTAATATTTTTTACTTTAACTGGGTAAAATATTCATTATGTGGACTACCAATGGTTATTCGGAGTTGTATTACATCTAAAAGTTATGTATTTATATATGTGATACGCAGAAAATGCAAAATTTTCCACATGAGATTAATAAAACAAAAAAAGTAAGAAGAGCGCACGTGGAGATATTCTCTTCAAAGGTCAAACCATTTCTATAAACAATGTTTTGACAACAACTGCAAGTTGTCAATCTTATATAAAATATAAATATTTTATTTAATGTTATGTATTTACATATACTACATATAGCTTTTGATTGATATGAAAACCAACATATGCACATGTATGTATGTACATACATACATATGATTTGGGATTGAACATGTTTGACCTTTACCTATGTACATATATAACCTGATGGTATTGGAATATATGTATTCGCCTAAACCTATGAATAATGATGACCAATCATATTGGATTTTGGACAATGTTGATAGTCACAGTACACGTGTTAACATATACATATGTACATATGTAGACTCAATATGCTCCGGAAATTCTTTGATTCAAAGTGAGTGTAACACTTTAAAAGGATTAAGGGTGAAAAAGGGAGCTGTGCTTTAAATTTCGGTAAATCGCACGTGTAATTAATTTCGGCCTCAAATTACTATGTAAACACGGTCGTTAGGGAGCTTTTGAAGCACTCTCGGCGTATGGAGGCAGACGAGGGAACGAAAGGGGATTTTCGGAAACGTGTAACGCATCTTCATCGCATGCAGGTTGTTACATATTTACACTGTATCAGACCGTGCGCAAATAAAAGGGTGGGCGCAGGTTCTTGTTTGTCGTCTTTAGGGGGAGTCGACGGGTGGTTGGGAGGTTGGAGGGGGGTAGAAGATCCCCTAAGAACGATGTATAATATATTCGGGGAGTTCGTGCCTAGTTCGAATATCGCTTCTAGATGGATGTCTTCCTCTACGGGAGATGTATTTTTTACACGCAGAACATTGTCGAATTCAATATATCAATCTTGTTGTTGAAAGGAATTTGCGCTATTTACCTACAATCGCGTATTCAAATGCTTGTTAGTTTATTTTTGACTGCTGCATCAAATTGATCACCTCCAATCTAACGGCCAATAGTAGTTGGCTAATTGCACACACAGATAGTGATGCACGCGTGAAAGAATTCTGCTGGAAAGAGTGTAAGGGATCGACCGGGTGTGCATTATGAAGATCTCATCCGAATCTGTCAGAGTGCAGGTATATGTACATGCAAAAATGGTACTAATGTCTAATCTGTATCGATCTCTGTCATCTCCCTGCTAACTACATATGTTGCTAATGTTGATGATTTAAGTAAATTTTTCATTTTGTGTTTTTATAGCTTTAACATTGATATAGGTTGCAATCGAAATGTTTGCTGTTTGCGACCCAAAAACATGTTTATAAATTTAATTAAAATTTACTCATTTCAAGGTATGTAAATCGAGAGACCTTAATTATATTCATATTTGTTTATTTTCATATGTTTGCTTTAGATTTATTATTATATAATACTTGGAATAGCATTATGTTTATACTATTCTTGAATTATAATTAATATATGTAACTTGGGATTTTCTTAATTTGTTTACGCAGATTGCGTTGTTATTAAAATCGGCCTTGGGGGATTGAGGCTTTTTCGGTAAGAAAATCTTTACCCAACATACATATATTTTAATGTATATTTAAAATATTATACAGTGCCATAAATTTGAATATTATGTACATCATCCTCCTGTAGGAATAGGTAAATTTCCCGGCCTTTGCGAGCACGTAATTAAATGAATATACTCGTGAAATACAAAATATTTATTTTTTTGCGCTCGATATAAATAAAGGTAGTATATTTCCGAGAGATGAAAATAAATTAATTTCGAGAAAAATGGTTGGTTTTCCGTTTTTCAGCCAATGAAGTTGCTTTTTAAATAACGAATACATAATGAATGAAAAAATGGTTTTTGAAATGTTTCGAATTTTTTTTATTAAATATTAAATTTAAATAACGACTTTTTGCATTATATATTTATAATTAACGACACGGCTTATATGTACATATGTAGCAATATTCCTTTGTAGATATGTATGTATGTACATAGGTACTTCATCTGTTGGCCTTTGAAAGTATTTTAAGACTAAGATGTTCTTAAAATTAGGAAAAAAAATCCCTTGTGTGTCGTTAGTACAGTTTCTGCGACGAGAACTTGAATCTTCCGCAATAAATTCGAAAGATCCAAAGTTTAGATCCTTCAACCAACCACTATCAGGGTCGTATTCACCGGGGAGACGTCAACGGTCCACTTCCGGTGACACTTTAACGGGGTCCGGCTGTCACCGACGGATCTTTCCTACACTGGAAAAGTGTTTCTTTTTCTTTTTTGTATCACTTCCCCTACTTTTCCTTTCGAGCTGGTGGAAAACCATTAACGCACTGACCGTCCCCTAGTTTCAGTTACTCACATCTCGGCTGTCACTTAATTTCACTGAACACGAGTAATTTGTACCTACATATACTAGATCAGTGGCTTTCAAATTTGGGCTCCTGAAGGATTTAAAGATTCATTTATTTTATCATTGTCACGGTGTTCTTGTGTTTTAGATTTGGTTTTGTGAACGTTATTTACATCGACAGAAACTTGTTTATTGCGATCATTTATGAAACTTCATACAAAATTTGATTTTTACTTTATCTACATACATGTACGTAGTAACAATAGATGAAGTTTTGTGATCATGCAAAAATTCGAACCCCAAATTTTGACTCGGACTCATTTTTCAAACTATGAATCGATCACTGATCACGTTTTCATTATCTCCAATATGTGTGTGTGTGTTAGTGTATTTTAGAGATAATTCGAACATATCTAATCCTATTAAACTGAAATTTGTATCAGTTACTAAATTTTTTATTGTTGCTTTGTAATTTTTTTCAAAATTTTAAGCTGCATGCAAGTGGTACCTCCCATTATACATCGGTCTCCACTTTTTTTATGTTTTTGGATTCAATTATCTCCCAGACTGTTAAACGGATTAGGCTGAAACTTTTTTACCTGTAATAGGCATGATGAATTTCACACATCAGTATTTTTTAAATATAAAGCGTTCATCTTGATCTTAGTATCATTGATATGCCAGAGATAATCTCGGATTTATATCGATTTCGTATTGCAGCTACTGCTCATATTATATGTATGTATATATACCAGGAAGACAACAGATAATCCTAATGCGCCTTCCTGGCCAATTGCGAACAACAATAAACAATTGTATTTATACAGTATCATAGAAACATCTATGAACAAATTCAATACACAGAAAACTTTTGCGAGAAACACATACATTTTAAACAAGTTGCTATAAACTCGAATTTGCAAAAACCGTGGAAACGTTTCAACAATGAAATCAGATAAATTGGCATACTCTCATAAGAAAAGATCGACCTGGAGTCATATGTATAGGTATAAAAGGTCTGGCCAGCAATATTGGGCCAGCTAACGAACTCATGATCCCGCAGTTAAAAAAATTCACGCTAACCACTGAACTATTTTGCTGATTATAATATAAAAAATATGTAGATGAACATCAAAAACGTAGAATTTCAATTGCAATTAGTATAACATACATACGTACATATGTTGTGTAATCACTTACCTCTACTTAGCTTGCAAATGATTTGGTCGTGTGACCAAGTTTGGGTTCTTATTAAAACTAAAATTTATTCAATTAATCGCATATGTATATAGCACAAATTATGTAGTTATGAAAAAAAGTTAAGCTTTTGTAGGACCAATTAACTGATATTTTATTTGTTTTGTTAATCAATGATGATAAAGTTCGGTTTTCAAATTTTATCTCACGACTACAGCTGCTTCGTAGCCGGGAGAAGTTTTGAGACCTCTGTTTCGGATAATGCAAACGCATACGGTCGAGTCAAAAGTCAACTCGATTCAATTTCGATTTTGACCGGGAAATATAGTATATATGTATGTACATCAAGAATGAAATAAAACATTCGAGGTTATTTTTCCGGATGGCCAACGTGACAGGTGGAAGCGCGGCCAGATGACGAGGGTGACCGTCCGTCATTAGCGACGCCCCGGTACACGCGGCCACAATGAAATGGGTCACCCGGTACGACGCTTGTTTTGCTGCGACAAAAGCCTGCAAAGTCTTCATTGTGTTTGCGTTAATAAATAAGCCGTTTAGGCTGCTTTGACCCCTCCCCCTCCCTTGCTGTCCCCCTGCCTTCACAATATAACTAAAAATACATAAATCATTTAACTGAGTAGGGTAAGACAAATGAAAGACGTTGTACGTGTGTGAGTGTTAAAAATGTATGTATACACGTGTATTATAAAAATTCGTATTGAAATTTGAAATTGCACGTGTATTATAAAAAGTGAGCGATTGAAATTTGAAATTGCACTCTTAATTTTGCAATTACATGAACGTGTACAGATTTGTCGGAAAACTTACATATAATGTATGGCTTTGATGTTTGTCGTAGATAAAGACGCTACGAGACCTAACAAAGATAATCTCTCGACTTCCTTTCCGAAAATCGTTTGTCCAGCTTAAAAAATGTATTATCAAATCCGATTTTGGGATCTGTTGACCAAAACCAGGCCTCGTTGCTAAGCTCAATGATAAAAGAAATATTTTGTCTGTTGTATGTAATATTTTGAGTCTTTGAAAGATAATACAATTTATATTTTACCATGATTCCATTACGGGTTGCCCCCCAGCGACATATAAATGGTGTCATTTTAAATTATATTCAAATAGTGGTGACAAGTAGTTGGTAGAGTGGTTTTTTCCAATTTGGCAAAAAGTCAAACATATATGTATGTAAGCCTACTAGCTATTAAACGTCACCATTTTCAAAATTTTCGCAAATTTGGAAGTGTTTATTATGATTATTTTTCACCATCTAACTATAAAAATCGATTGAAATTTCCATCGTTGATCAAACCACGCAAAACCTGGCAAATTTTAAAAATGATCGAAATAATGTAGGAAATTTAGCTCAATCGTTTGCGAAGTCAAACATACAGAAGCCTTGTAAAAATGTGTGTGATGAGATAGGCGAGAGTTGCTCAAAACAGAGACGAATAGAAGCGTGTTGGAGTCGTATTCATACAGCATTAGATAGCGAATGGCTGTAAATTATGATATAACATTTGAAAATTGAAATTGAAATATGGCAACCCTACATATGCTTTATCCACGTTTAGATTGGTCAAAATTAAATTTGCCTTCGCTCACATAATAGTATCCATATATATGAGAATATGTACATATGTATACTAAACAACTGATATTCTGGATGCAGAATATATATATATACATACATACATACATATTATAGTGGTAATTTCTAAATTGGCTGAACGAAATTGTCCGGGTTCAATTCGAGCGATTGTCATTCATGCTGTGCATCCAAGTTAGTTTCACATTGCACACAGGTGCATTATTAGCAAGCCCAGACGTGTGTCGGAACTTTACCTAATACATGCATAATACGATACTATATATGTATGTATGTAGCACTAGTATTCTCTTTAGATACCCCGAAGCGACCACTTGTGGGTGTTCGATGCATCACAATGCCCAATTTACTCGTTCGAATTTCATCCGACGTGTAATTTTCGGATCGGCTCGATATAATTTATATCCTTCGTATGTGTACGTGTGTGTTTAATTTATGGGAAACGCAATCTATTGTGTATTCCGTTTCAAATGCTCCGAATCTTAGATTTATGCAGATATGTATGTATGTACGTACCCGTCTAAGAAAACTTTGATTTGTTTATTGGAATGAGATTTATATTGAAAATTATTGTTGTCATATTTTATAATTAATTCTAGCAAATGTAGTGGCATTATGATGATAAGCCGTTTTGAATGTGTTTTGATAACACGATGACCGCAAATATGCTGCGATAATTTTGTGCGATTCCGGCACGGGTATTTCATACTTTTATGTGTGTCCGTTTAATAATCACTTCTTATAAAGTTTGTTCAACTTTTCGCAACATTTAATGCTGGTTTATATATTTTTGTCGCCGTTTCCCATTCGAGACGCGACTTTGTACGTAGTTGTGTGTCTAAATCCGGTCTTTTCCTTGCTAATCGTTTTCGTAATCCTACATAGATTCGAACTCTTTCTGGAGGAAAGAAAACTCCAGCGCCGAAAGTTGTCGTACTTTTTTGTCGCATAATTTAGAGGACGGAAAACTGCGAGGCGTCTACGATATTGGATATCGGATAAGTGATTTTAAACGGGGATAATCCGCGTCCGTCGTGTATATTTATTGTACTTTGGATTTAAAATGAAGTTATCAACTTTTGCTAGTGCATTAAATCGAAGTATTCTGCAGCTAGATTTAATTTGTTTTTCAATCGTTTCCCGGGTGAATGAAAACTGCATTTCCAACAATGGATTTTTCCAGAATAGAATTCGATTGAATAGCCTTTCGAGCTATTGATTTTCTGACATAAACGTATCGCAATTGATTGAGCTGTCAATTTTAAATTGGATTGTCAATTTTTTTTTAAACTTTTACCGACAAAATCATGTGTCATTATTCGAAAACCACATAATAACAAAACATACAACAAGAAGCATTCTACGTATGTATATGTATGTACATACGTAGGCGTAGTATCATGTTCTTATAGTAATTAAAAGTGTATTTTCCATATACGTAAATATGTTTTGCAGAATAGACTTCCTTTTATTATAATAAATAATATAATTTTAATTGATAATACCTTTTATCATATGTAATACGACGTAGTAAATTTAAAACAAAATAAATTATATATCATGTATGGGTTTATATATTAATTATAGGTATATAATCGGGGAATCCCTGGCCCTGAAAAAATAATTTCGGGCCATATGACAAACTAAAAAAAAGATCTTATAGATACATATATTTTAATTTGCGAAAAATATATCAGAACTATTAGAAAAATACCTGTATATATTGGTTGCTATTTTTTAAAATAATTGAATAAGAATGTATGATATAACAGGTACGATTTTACATGGACAAAAAGAATGCGTGGATCGAAAAATAATAAAAATTTAGCATTAAATAAATATATGTATTTTTATGCAGAATAATATAAAATATCAATATCGGTCAGTCGAACGTCCCTCAAGTAGGCCCTGCATATTATAAGGTTCAAGATTTATATTTTGAATGCTTCAAAAAGCAAAGACAAATAAAAAAACAAAACTTTTATAAGCTTCACTCTGCTAGTTTCATGAAATTCTCGTCAAAAATTTGTGATCTGTATTTGAACCACTACCAGTCTTTAGATAAATTTGATATTTTACGGATATACGGAGGCATTGAATTTTGCTAATATCTCGAACATAATGCTAGGGAAGTTTAATCATTAACGAATTCATTAACATTTGCCGCACTGTGATGGATAGCGATTGACTAGGACTTAAATTTTATTTTACATTTCCAAATATAGTAAATTCTTTCTTTATATTTTATGTATTCCTCGAATTATGTATTGTTAGAATTTTATGTATTATTCGAATTATGCCATTACGAAACAAAAACATTGAGCAATATCAACAGAAATAATTATGTATTTCTTGCACTATTTTTATTTATTTCTTGCACTCATTTTATATTATTCGATGTTTAATACATGATAAACTGAATTTTATAGCTAATAACAATAATAAACCTCGCAGATTTTGCAATATTTAACTTAAAACACACATGCTTGTCTGTTTCGAAATATGTGTCTGGATTTCTTATTATTATAAGGATCAGAATGAGCTCCTGCAGGACGTCTCACATCTGCCAAAACAAGTTTCAGCCGCAAAAATAAGATGAAAAGAAATGTGTTCAAAGAATGTAACGGAATTGTTCGGTCCACGAGTTTCGAAAACTCGAGTTCACCGGCCGAACAGGTAACTCGGTTATTTTAACGCGTTCTCTCACTTAATCGGAGTCAACTCATTTTTTTTCCAACATTCGTGGAATATTCTCGGCGAGGAAGCATCCCGATTACATTGTATACATAATTTAAGTATTCTTTTAATATGAAACAATGTAGGCTGTTGCTCAAACTTCCTTGTTGTTCAGTGATTCATATTATGTAGACACATATCTATGCATGTATTGAAATTTGTTGCGTCATCTGTTTTTCAACATTTCATATTTTATTTTATCTTCAATTTATACCAGGAATGCCTAACAAGTAACTCCAATGCGCCTTCCTGGCCAGAAACATTGTGCCATTTGTTTCAAATATTATAAGTATTACACAAAGTACATAAATATACATCAATTAATATCCACAGAGACATCAATGGTCAAATTTGTAAATTTGCAGCATTTTATTCAATTTAGCGAAATTTGAGATTGCTTAAAAATTGAGATTTAAATATACAATACAATCAATATACATAAGCATTTTATAAAATGCGAATTCAGACACAACATCTACAGTGATATTTATGAAGACATTTTTGCAGCATTTTATAATCAAATTGGCGAACCTCAAGACGCTGAATAACTTGAGATTAGCAGGAGAGATAAGGAAGGAGATGCTAATTTTTACAGGAACCGTTTAAATGAAAATCAGATAAATTGGCAGACTACAGTATTGAATCAGAAATCAATTATGTGACCACTCTGTTTAAAGAACTATATGCTAAACACTGATTTATTCTGCTGGTTATATACATTTAATATGAAAAATACAATTAAATTAGTTCATATGTTGATAAATCAAATAATTTTTCCTTACAACCAATTTACAACTTGACGTTTTTTTATATATATTTGGTATAATTTATATATATCGTGTTTTAACATGAACTTTGCTTCTAAGATTTTTTTTCCAAGAAATGAAGTAATTGTATGCGTAATGAACATAACACTGATATTCTTTGTATGTTTTTTTTTTTCAGTTTCGCGGTTCAGTGATCCCAGAAGCAAGTCCAGCTGAACCGAACCGGTACGAGGAGTCCTGGCGTGACGGGGTCCTTGTACTCTCTCCTTGTTCCAACATCGTAGCTTCGCACGCGATTCCAATTTACCCCGACTGGTAAGCGCTTTATATTCCTTTGATACAAAAAAAATAAAACTTTGTTAATTTCAAACGTCAAAAGTGCCGCCCCTAAGCGCGAGAAAATAATCTAAACCCTAATACTATAAACCCGAAATGTGACAGGGGCTCGCCGAATAAATAACAACGGGACAAAGCGCTCGAAAGGTTGACGCCAAGAAATTAAAGAAAATTCAAATGCTAATGGACTGAAATACACCCTGACTTATTCATATCGAACGTACCCCATTCGGACGTGAGTAGTATACGGGGTGTCTCAATTAGCAGTAACTTACTACATATACCTAATAAGGGTCATCCTTTAATGTTTTGAAAAGATCACCACATATTCAGAACTGTCTAAAGTCTATTTATATGTAAATAAATTGGATTCAAGTCGTAAATATGACATTGTAGGTTGAACTTTCTTGTCGCGTGAATTATGTATTTGATGTGAATGTTTGGTTCTGTATTGTGCACGTTATATGTACATATATATTCCATATATTATTCCCATAACAAGAGCATCGTCATCGTTAATGACACAGAAGAGAAATCTGTTATTTTTAATTAATAATTCCCAAAGAGATTATTATCGTTGTGTTATTCTGTGTGGGCGTTTTAAAACTGCCAGACGTTTATCGATAAATGATGCAAATATTAAAAACGATTTTGTGTTATAATTAGTTGGCTTTCATTATTAACGATGGATTAGTTACATATTAGTGTGAATTCAAATATTGATTTTTGTTTTTATTTTTGCTTCGATCTTTCCAAATGCACTGAGCAATAAATTAACGGAGTGGAAGCTATTCAAACGTTACTAATTTGGCCTGCTGAAATCGAATATGATAATGATTTTTGTTGCTTTCTTCCCGTTTTTGAGATTTGAGCATTTAAAAACAATTCTTTAATCCAAAATCTCGCATTGCTCTGCCCGAAACAGCAATGAAATAAATAATCAAATGCTTTTTCTATTGATTGTGTTTTTTTATCACTTTGATTAGAATATTTTAAATGTCCAAAATAGACTATTTTCTTGCACATTTTGTCCATAATATTATGAGCTTATTTCGCTAGTTTTTCACTTTATTACGTTTGTAAGGATTGCTTTTTTATCTCAATTTGAGTAAAAAAATGCGGTTGTTTATAACCTTAAGCATGATGCTAGAGCGAGATGAAGAATGGAGAGCGTATCACTCCATCTCGCTCGCTCGCTTACGAGCGATGAGCCTGGAACATTTCATATTGTAATTTTAAATCATTTACCGCTCGAATCAGTAAGTTCAGAAAAAAAAAATTGAGATTGAAAACTAACATTTTTAAACGTAGTGAAATATAGAACTGGTCCAATAAATGCATGATAGCTCGAGAAAAATAATTATGCGTATTTTAAAGCCATACAAAATTACAATCAATAGAAAAAATCTAATTATTGTTTCCAATACTCACTTTCGGCACAGTAATACGTGATTGACTGCAAAAGCCAAAAATCGGTTAAAATTGCACATTTTTTAAACGCTCATATTCTCATAAATGAGAAGAAAGCAACAAAATCATTGTCACATTCGAATTCAGTGGGTCAAACTTAATAAAGATTGATTAGTTTCTACTCGGGTAAGTAAAAAACGTGATTTTTTGTTGCTCAGTGTTATTACTACATATTTTGAACGAATACATTTATTTTAATTAAAAATAAATATGTAGGTGTACGGATACGTCAGACTTCGTCTTAGGGAAGATCGGTTTCTTTCGCAAATTAATTAACGTCTTTTAACCATAAATACGCAGAACAAATTGTGAAAGCTGAAAGACGGCCTTTGGCCAGCCTCTCGGCGTCATTTTCTTGAAGGCAATTACCAACTGACAGAAACCTTTGGCCGTCTTAAAGGCCTTAATTATCCTAGGCGACAGGTATCCTTTGTGAGCGATACTCCTCGCGCAGGAAGAGACGTCCCACCCCGCAGTTCATCAAAAGGGGAAATATTTATGATACTTCGGGAACATCGCCAGTAAAATATTAATCATCGTAGCTTTTTCCTATAAAACCCACCCTATGTACTTACTTCATTATTAATTTGCATTATAAACTGACTTTCCAGTTTTAAAAGGAAAAAAAATTATTTAGTGCAGTTATTATATAATAGAATATCTAATATATACTTTCGAAAGAGACTTTGTATGTATGTATGTAAGTATTGTTGGTCGGGAACTTGGTTTCTATGACGACGATGACGAATTCAATTGGTTCAAATTAATTTAATAAAAAAACAAATGAATTTTTACTATTAGATTCGCCATGTTTAAGCTGTTTATATTACAAATACTGAGCGAAGCCGGGTAAAACAACTAGTTATGTATATATATAAAATTGAATGTCTGTCTCGTATAGGCTCCTTAACCACTCAACCGATTACGATGGAACTTTCAGGATTTGTTGTATGCATGTCCGGGAAGCTTACTGTGAAAAAAAACGGGAAAAAAACCTCTTAATAACAATATTTGTAATTACGATTTTACCGACGCGAAAGTTTGAAGTGATCATTGTGTAGTCAAGGAAATGTGTTTGTTGTTAACCACGTTACCAGTTGGTTTATGACGACATGGTGTTGAAGAGACGTTAGTTGAGCTCCAACCATCACTTGAAACGGGAACGGGAATTGCATGCCTTATTCTGGCATTGCAACGCATGCCGGGTACTATACAAGCTAGTGTACTAAAAATTTTTGACGGATTAATTTATGAGTTTTCAAACTGCCGAAATAGATAATATGTATATTTCGTATTACTGAAACAACGTTAGAAAAATCTGTGGTTTATAAATATTTCAGCATTTCATACAGAAAATTTTCTTATGAAAACGTCTGCTTTCAACGTATGAGCGTCTCTTTGTTTATATACATATATTTTGTTTTTTGTCGGAACTTGTCATTGTTCTGTGCTTAATATGTACATCGTAAACGTGCTCAGCATATTCAAAACATGTCGTTGGGATAAATTGTACTCAATGACTTAAACGAATATTCCTTCCCCATATTTCTCCACCCTATCCATATTGAGGAATGGAAAAATATTTTGTCGTTCATCAAAATTTCAATTCGTCAAAATATAATATAAACATTTTATAGAAAAGCCACCAGCATAGCTTGGTGATTGCGTTAATGATGACCATCGAGAGGTTGCCGGGTTCGATTTCTGGTCAGACTTAGATATTTGTGACTCCAAGTCGATAGTTTCTAATCAGAGTTTGCCGATTTATCTGATTTCATTGTTTTTTTAAAGTGACTAATGAGGTATAATCCTATTTATTTTTATATAAAATTATTTCATTCTATAACCACATTTATTCTGTCAATCTATTTTGTATTGTCAAACATTATGTGCTATATAGACAAAAAAACGGTCACCATTAATTCTAAACAAAGTTTCAATCCAGCTCTCGACCTTATTTAACACTCGAACATCGGATCTCGACCCGGCTGGGACGGACTTTGCATTGTTTTCCCCACAAAAAAATATTAAATTCAGTCAGTTTTTAGCATCGTAGCCCTCGTCACCATGATTTGCGAAACTTTCAACTTCGGCTTCACTCTCCAGACTCAATTTGCAAGCGTCGGTTTTCGCGACGACGCGCCCCTCTAACCCTCATCACGCACGCGACGCCTCTTCATCTACCCTCCCACCTCCCCCCCCCCCGTTCTGTTCGACGTATGCGAAAATTTGAATTCATAACTAAGCCACCCCATCCCCCGTCTCGTTGAGGTATTACTTTTTACTGACAAGGGTTGTCATATTGTTAGTAGAAGCGCGCCGGCGGTAATTTTAACCCCACTCCCGCCAGACGCGCCCCTAATAAAATCTTTCGCGAGCTGCTTGCAATCAAAATAGCTTTAAAAGCTTTACCTTTCCCGTACCTGGGGATTCTACTGGGGTGTATTTTACCGTTCGAACTCTCGCTTCCCCCTGTTTTCTTCTTTTTCGGTTTAAAAAGTCCAGATAGCGGTCCGATTGGGACTCTTCAGAGCGTGACGCTCCGAGCCGGCGCGAAATCATAGCTATTCTGCTGCTGCCGTTTCTGTTGTACGAAAAATAAAATAAAAAAATGAAATAGTTTCTTTTGAGCGTACATGCTAATTTTCGTTGAGTTTGTTTCCGCTGCTTGTGGCGACCGTGACGAAGCGATTTTATCTATACAGTTTGAGAATATTCGTCGTGGTCGATTTAATTGTACGCGAAATGTTCTGTTTTTCGACGTTAATTATACATATTTTGTGTGCTCTTCATATCAAGGTTCAGCGAGCTCTTTGTTAATGGGAAAATCAAAATGAATAAATTGATCATTTCTACAATAAGACAATTCTAATGTATGTATAACAGAACGTATTTTTTTCTACATATTCAAAATTCACAGTATATTTTCATTACACACTCATATTATTTGTAATTACAATATCAGATTATAGATATTGAACACAATACATGTGTGTTCCAATTTTGTGTCCAATGTATTTTAGACGCACGGTAATATCCCCAATTTATTATTGATTGTTTATTATCCATATCTCCAGTTATTTCCAGTTGTGTATAGATAGTAGATATTTAAAAGGCAGAGAATGGAAGTAAAAGAGAATAAATAAATATTTGAAGATACATTTATACGCAATTTTAATATATGTAGAAGAATACATAGTATAATTGTTACAAAATATTTCTTAAATAATTTAATAATAAAAGATTAAAACCTATTAATATAATTTAAAGATAATATATGTAATTACGAATACCGATGCCCATTTTGAAGGCAGTATTATCAAATCGTGTAATGGGCAGGAGTGGAAAGCAGTAATTTTGTTTTGTATTTCCATCGATGGACCTGATGGAAATCTTTCGAAGTATCAAGAAAAAGTTAAATAAAAAATCATAGATTTTAAATTATAGATGTCCTGTGCTGGCCCAACCAATCGATTTATCGTGACAAAAATTTCGAAAAAGTGGAATTTTTTCCATAAATCTCTTTTTTGGGAATAGTCTCGATTTTCGATAATTTAATTTCGATAGTTTCGTCAGTTAAGATTAGTTTTGACTGATTAACGAAAAACAAAGTCGCTGTTTCACCCGAAATATTCCATACAAAGCGTGCCGCGCTTGCAATTTGATTTTTAAATGCTTTTTATTATTACGAAATTATGTTCACAATACATCTTATATCTATTTTAATAGCTACTGATCTACTGATCATTTTCTATTTTACAATTTAATTTATTTTGGTTAGTAATCATAGTATTATATTATTCTAATGTTAATCTACAGCATAATAGGAAAAAGAGCTCAAAAACCTATAGCGCTTGCAATGGGTGTTTATATACATATATAGAGGAACCGTTCTTTTTAGAAAATCGTAATTTTTTCATGTTCCTGTAATTATTTTGGAAAAAAAGTTGCTGAGAGCCTTCTTGGGTATCCACTTTTAATCTGCACTATAAGTCTACATAAATAAGAATAAAAGCTGTTCAAATATGTTTATATAAAATACCGCAAAACAAAAATATATTTTTCTTATGACCTTGCGCTTCTACATATGTACATATGTGTAGTTCATATATCGTAAACGTATTACAAATTCTAGTCTGTCGAGGGAGCAAATTTCATATAAAGCGCTCACATTGTATAAAATATCACGGCGGATCCATCTAGTCGCCTCTGAAATTTGAATATTTGACTTGTGAGAAATGTCAAACGTTGCACGTAGTAAGCGTCGTCGTATAAAAATGTCTCTCTTCTCTCATCTCCCGGCGATATTGTTTCTAGAATGATTTGGTATTCAAGCGATTTGCATATTTATTGTGGCACATCTGCGGCACATCGTCGTCGTCTGGCCGATGAGATTGCACCGAACCATCTCGCCTCATTCCGACCCTTCAAAGTTTAATTTATAATTTTGGAACAAGGCACGAGACAAATGCCAAAAGTACAAATTGACCGAGCACACTATATTTATGTACGATCGGAAAAATCAAGCGAGAACGTTTTTCATTGACGGGAATTCAAAGTACGTACATATGTACATACGTTCGAGCGTGTCGCAGTTTTTCCGGAAGTCAAGTTATGACCGAAGCGAGTTTTCAATGTGTAAACGTCCCCATTTTCCGGAAGGCTTATCGCACGCCGCTCCTTTTTGTGTGTGTAGATTTGCAAGAAACGCATGCAATTTGTATCCAACATCAAACGTGTAATTTATCATGCTTTTTTTCCTCCGTGTTGTGTTGTGTTGCCTAATGTGAAAATGATTACTGTCCCTCTGAAAGCGGTCTCCGTGAAAATTTCGACCGAGGAAATGTCGCTCGTTACGTATACAAGTCGAGAACGTTATAATAAAAACTATTATTATTGCTTCGGATTAAAAAAAGTACCTTTATATACATATATTCGTCGAGGGGAACACGCAACTTTGGTCGCGTTCAATTGTGTTGAAGCTCAATCAATGGGAAACGCTTTCAACGCGCCTATGAATATATTATATTAATTTTGCATAGCGTTGTCGAATAATATACAGGGTTACTGATACGTTTCTGAGCGACTTTCTTGTTGATTTGCTACAGCTTAGTTTAGTAGGCTTAGCATTAGAGGTGGATGCTTCAATATCCAACGTATTAGCAATTTGATTCAAATAATTATTTTTCTTTTACAAAAATTGACATTTTCTTTTTTTAATTTGTAACAAACCTTTGCTTTAAGTCGTGGGGAAAAATTTCTTAGGTATCCATCCAATGACACTTCACTTCACTTCACAATTCATCATATAATTTTTTTTATAATGGTGATGTGGCGACTCTTCAAAATTGTATAAGATTAAATTTCCCATTTTTTTCTCTTCATTAAAAGTCGATATAGTACTTTCGGAGAGTATTATTTCTAATCCACTTCATTTCAATTAATTGTTTTTATTTTCATGGAGAACAAAAGTACCTCTAGAGTCAAGACTTTAATTTTAAATTAAGTATTTATGTCCAAAATATAAAAAAATGTCGTTATATGTATACTTCAATCAATCTTTTATCTACATATGTATGTAATAATCGTATTTCATCTTGTATAATTTTTGCCGATCAGAATTGTATCGATTTGTCATGATTTTTTTCTACCTTTATTTCATGGGATTTATTTTATTTTTTATTTTTATTTCAATTGAACATGTACATTCGCCTTTAAAGATCGCTCCGAAGCGACGAGTGTACTGTAACATATACAATATAATAATACAATTAATACAAGCATTTTTATACAATGCAAATTCATGGAGAAATTTTTGCAGAATTTTATAATCAAATTGGTGAACCTCAAGACGCTGAATAGCTTGAGATTAGCAAAAGCTCTCTCTTAAGAGGGAGAAACCAATTTACAGAAACCGTATCAACGAAAATCAAAAAAATTGGCAAACTCTAAAAGGAAACGATCGACCTGGAGTCACAAACAATAGTATACTAGAGATCGAATACCACCAAGTACCTACATATTTTTTACGTTAAAATATTATATTTAAAATCGACCAACTTTGAAAACAAACCATCAAAATTTACATTATTAAAATGAATTTCAGAAGTATAAATATGCAAAATTGGATTTAGACAGATTAGGTCTCGTCGGGTTTTGACGATTTTTAATCTAGGCCTGCTAGGATTGAAGGGATGCTGAACGAAGGGAGGGGCATTCGATGCAGATGAGCTTTATAGCCGTCCGCATCACCCCTCCTTTATCCCCATATAGCCCGATACAACCATTATAACAGCCATGAATATTCATCGAGATTCGCACCATTAATGAAATATCTCGACCCTGCTGTACTCGTGCACACCCACACATACATACATATACACAATATAAATATGAGGGAGGGCGAATTTCCTCGAGAAAAGGGCTAAATTGAGTTTTGGCCGAGTCGAGGAAAGGCCACGTCTTTGAGTGGAACTCTCTACCTGAGAATTTTAATACGTCAATGTCTCAAGTGACATCTATCACCTCTCTGATGGATGAATACTTGGCGCTGGATTTGAATAAACAACCCCTCTCCCCCCCCCCCATCGTTCTATTTCTCTCTCTTCTTCCATATAAGTCTCATACCAACGACTGGCATCGTATCCGTAGACAAATTATATAATGTAAGCTCTACGTGGAAGATAAAGGGCGCATATGTTTTTGATTAAAACCTATATAAATATCGAGAAATATTTCTCGCTGGATTACAAATTTCATTTTTTTGGTGAAGTGAGCAATTTTCTGTATATACTTATAAAAAGAAACTGGCCCTTGAATATTATAAGAAATTTCGATTTTTAATTTAACGATACTGTAAGTACTTTCGACTTAAGAACCATCGAATTAAGTACTTACGCTTTCGTACAAAAGATTGGAACCACTTTTGTTGTTTTTAAAAAAAGTTTTCTTAAAACTGTTATTATTATTATATAAAGGATAAAAAAACGGTAAAATGGTAAAAAAAATCTATTTTTCCATTGCCTTGGTCACAAATGTCACCTTTGAATATATGATTTTTATTGTGCCTTATGTTCACTTTGGACATTTTCGTACACAATTTTCAACGCTTGAACCGAAGCGATTCAAATATGTACACGTTTCGTTCCTTGCGTCAATTAATGCAAAATTTTATACGTGTTATACACAGTATGTGCGTAAGTAATGTATACGGCGATGAAACGCCAAGTCATTAATATGGAGATCTTAAATTACAGGTCGTTGTACGCTTGTGAAAAGCGTAACGTTCTTTCACAGTATACATATTATACATACATCTACCAGACGCTATTATTATATTTACTTATGCACACACAAATGCTGTTTAATGTAAACCAGTTTATTGCATGTATTTCATACCGCCTAGGAAAAACAATGGAGTGTTTTGAAACTATTCGCAAAAATTGTAGCCAGACAATTACATATGTGCACAGGTACGCTCACCTCACTTTATTTAAATAACGTTGCTGTTGACATTTTTGGATTATTTTTGATTAAATCTACCCTTGTCCCAACCCACCTCTCGAAATATTCATATTCAGAGAATTCATCTGTAAAGCTTTTATTTTTACAAAACAAGTTTCCTTCAAAGTATTTTTACATTTAAAGCATGTTGCAGATTGCCATACATTCTACATTTAAAGCATAGCAGATTAAAAAAAACGAACTAAATTATCAATTACGCTACTTTTAAGAATCCACTCACATTTTATATTAACCAGCAGCGTGGTCTAGTGGTGAATGTTGAATTATTTCGTACTTGATGTTACTAGTTCGATTCCCCGCTAAGTCTCGTTGTTGGCCAGACCTTGATTTGTCTAGGTCGATCGTTTCTTATCAGAATTTGTCAATTTTTCTGATTTTCATTGAAACGATTCCTGTAAAATTGACGTTTCCTCCCCAATTTTTTGTTGCGAACCATTAGTTATTTTTATATCTTAGGTTTCGCCATATTGCTCACCATAGATGTCTCTGTGGTTATTTATCGAATATAAAATTCATATTGTTACATGAAAGTTATTCGTCGTTATTTATCGTATTAAAACGATGTTTGTAATATATGTATACTGACTATAGATGTCAGATATTTAGATTTACATGTATCTATGTAATAATTATGTGGACCAGGAAGGCACATTTGGGGTTTACCTGTTAAGCCTTCCTGGTATATTTGTATATATGTATGTAAAAATATGTATGTAAAATAAAATAAAATAAAATTAATAATATCTCACTTTGAGATATGTACTTCATAACGAGACTGAGTGCAACTGAGCATAACTTCACATTCTTTTGACAGGAGCAGTCTCTTTATGAGACTGCTTGTTTATCATTTTATTTTTATTGCATATAATGACATAATGGTTTCACATGTTATCCCATCATGCCACTATGACCAGTTTAATATCATCAATGATGACATTAAAACGGTCACTAAGCCGCTCATCATCCACTGCTGGATGAAGAACTCTCCAACACACTTCCACTCGTCTCTGTTTTCCGCATCTCGCATCCATCTTACCCCACACATTTTTCTAATTTCGTCTACCCATCTTCTCTGCGGTCTTCCTTTTACCCCTTTGCATTCTCTCGGCTACTATTCTAGCACTTCTTTTGTCCACATTTCGTTCATTCTTCTAGCCACGTGGCCCGCCCATTGCCATTTTAATCTCTTTACTCTATCCACTATGTCCCTTGTCATACTTCTCACCCAAGTGTTCCGCTTCCTGTCTTTTCTCGTTATGCCGAGCATACAGCGTTCCTTACTTCTTTGGGTGCATTAGATTTTGTGTAGCATCTTGGCGTTTAATGTCCAAGTTTCACATCCATATCACCAAGTCATCACTGGCAAAACGCATGTACATACATACATAAATTTAATCCAAAGCAACGCCTAAATTGTTCGCAACGATACATTTATCAATGTATCCTTATAAAGAGCAAGAATAGAATTTGGTCATGCACAAAAAGAGCTTTGTATTAGAGCTTTATTTTTATTTATTTTTTATAGAATGTGCGAAGATGGGTTTTTCTCAATAATTCATCGGCCGGCAAAATAGCCACGTCGTACAACAAGAGCTGGCAGATTTATGGCTCGTCAAGTATTGAACGGATAAGTTGTGGATGAGGGGGATGGGGCTTGAATTATTACTACCGTGTTGCACATTTCAATTATTGACGACGGCAAATCCGCCGGTCAGAGCTCACAGTTTCAGACGTTTGGCATGTGATGAGGGTTTCGGCTTCTTGAATAATTTAAGATGACAGATTTCCTATGAAGAAGCGCGCTCCAATCAAGCGTTAATAACTCACGATTTACTGTTACGTTGAGAGGGAGAGGATGAGGTTCTAAGACGAAACCCACCCCTCTATACGATTTACATTCATAAATATATATCTATTTGTCCGAAAAGGGACGCTTTCAATACGTCTTAAGATTATCTGAAAATACCAACGTTCTCAGAATAAACTTAAACATGGAAACAGTCCGTATATAGGTTCGTTTATACCAGTACGGCTAAAGCCGGCAACTGCACGTAAACATCAGTACGAAAAATACTCTTTGATGCATTCTATATAGACAAATTTATATGTTCCGTAAGATGTATGGGCGTATCCGAAACAACAGTAACCGACACGATCTATTCATATTATACAGCAGTACATGTCACCGAAACGTATCAAACAAAACCAGTTTCCTTTGGCCACTGTAGAAATATTCACGCATGACATTACGTCATACTGGTGAGTATGAATATTTTCGGAAACGTCATATTGTGACAACACAACTTAAACAAGTATGAATATGCTGAAAACGGGCGGTGCCGTATATTATGAGTAGAAGTAGTCTTTCCCGTGCAATTTCGTACCGAGCTGTTGACTTGCTGGATAATATAAACAGCCTTTAAGAATCAACTATCAGCTACTCTGATAATTGATTCATTTTGAATAGGCACGTTAAAATATTTCATTAACCTATTAATTTTATGTACATATGTACATATTTTTATTTTATTTTTTTATTTTATTTATTGAAAAATCAACAGACAGGATGTACATAGATATGTATAAAAAAACAAATAGTAAATAAATAATATATATGTACATATGTACATATGTACGTATGTGTCGTGTAATATATGTTACTTGTACTTCTTTGACAAAAAAAATAAGTTTCGATTTTCGAAATTGAATTAAATTTAATATAATATGTCGAATTCAGTTGGTCTCTTTATTGGAAAAATACTTATTAAAAGCGGTTTATCTTGAATAGATTTATTTTGAATCTTTATATTACCTCTGTGTGTGCGAGTTTGCACGTGTATATTTTTCTTTTCCATTTTTGGGCATGCTTTTCAGCAGTTTTGTGCTTTTGAAATACGAAGACGACATCGCAAAGGGTTTGTTTCGAAAGAGGGTGAATGGTACATCCCAACAACGTCGTAAAGTGAAATTTGATCAAAAGCTTTTTGAATCGAGTGCCTTCCTTCGAAACGAAGGAGCTTTTTGTCAGGTGATTTCGACAACTCGGCAAACTATCTTTCATATCGAATCAAATGTTTTCGTTTGATCGAAATTGAATTATTCGATTGAAAGTATACCCGACGATCATTATTCCGAATTTTGTTTTTAATGGATAAAATAAATATAAGCTAAACCCATTTTCTCAATCGCCATTCAATAGACTCTAATAACGTTTCTGATTAAAATTAACTTCTGTGTTCCATAACATTGTATTAATACTTTATTGCTTTTATGTCTAAAATTGTGACAATATTTATTTATCAATACATAAAGTTACTTAAGTTAATATTGACTCTTGAAATTTATTGACTTTCTGATCAATCGATGCCAATTGAATATATGTACATGCGTAAGTACCTATTCCGTTGCTCCTATACATTATATGTATTTTAAGTGTGGCCGCTTTATTTCTGTCAGGTTTTTAATAAATAATTTGTATTTATACAACACGAACATGGATTACACGAGAGACTACGACTTTGGTCCCTTCAGTTTTTAATCCAGCTTCATTAATATTCGATGGCTTTTGTCGACATTGCGGTGCGCGGTCCAATTTGCACTCAGACCATAAACATCAACAGACGACCGGAGGAAACTCGGGGACGATATTATATTATATTATAACCATGTATAATATATGTATATATATATATATATATATATATATATATATATATATATATATACATATATCGTCGAGAGAGATGAGCCTCCTTTCCCAGGGAGAGAGATCTCAGTCCACTTAAATAAAATGGTTCGTGTTCGTTTTCAAGTACGCAGTGACATAGGATTTGAAGTGGCACCGGCACGGGATGATTCTTTGTTTGCGGAGCACTTGGCCGTTTGGACTTTTTCCCACGCACACCGGAGAACCCCTGGTGTGACAATCAATAAGGGGAAAAAATTCCCTGTTCCGTCACGGACAACAAAAAAAGAAAAAAAAACATTGATTAAAAAAGGAGACAAAAGATACCTCTTATCTATACAGGTTGATTTACATTTTAGGCGTGATCGGGGTGGAAATTTTCCTGTAGTAGAAATCACGAAGATAGATGCAAAAACTTACCCATATTGTTTTGTTATTGATTTTTAACACCAAAGTCCTTTTCTTCAATCTCTCAACACAGTGAAATGATCTTACATATGTACATAGCATATGAGTATATCACAGTGTGTATATAACCAGGTGGTTTCAAACATTAAATACTAATAATAAAATAACTCACATCATCTGTCCTCAAATTCTAATAAGGATAATTGATAAGTCAATTTCAAGTGAACGTACTTCTATAAGATCGGTGAATTATATATTCAACCACTTTGTCGCCGTTTTCTTCCTTCCTTTATTTTCCCCTTAAAATTCTACAATCGAGTATTAGAGAGTATTATTTTCTAGTTAGTTCAAATTAACAGTTAGTATGTTTCATCTGGTAGCTCACTGGAAAGATCGTTGTTACAAATCTCGGCCGGAATCCAGAAGTTACTCCATTCTCGATTGGTTATTAATATCCAGATAGACTGTCCCCTGCTAGATTTTGTTGATTTATTTATTGCTTAGTTATTGTGACGGATCCAAAAAATAGGCAACATCGCCCCCCCCCCTCAAGTTTCTCGCTAAATTGTTATTAAATTTTTTGATTGTTTATTATACCAGTTTTTCCATAGAAGACGCTATTGTATTATAATGTTTAGAATTGTTTAGTAAATCGCGACTTGTGTATGTATGGTTCACTCTGTAAAATGAGATAGAACAAAAGTAAATGCTTAACTTTTCGTCCTTTCCAAATTGCCTGTGACATTTTCAGTAAAGAACAAAGACAATTAACTGACTCACTATCTGTACTGTCGAGTAAATTTCATATAATAATAATAAACCAGACTCGTTGGTATTTTCCAACGGTCAAAAGCTAGATTTCACACAAAACAACAAACAGATCGCAAAATCCATCCAATTGGAAATTCGGCGTTGGATCTAGTTGTAGAGAACTAGGCAACTATCTATGTACTCGGCGTGGCGACATCCAATTCGAGATCTTTTCCAGCTCAATGAATCCTTTTCACTTTCCGTAGGTGCTTTTCGCACCAACTTTGCACTGTAATATCTTCGGCGTAGAACATTGAGCAATTTCGTCGCTTCTATGCCATAAATCCCAGTCTGCGGAAGATATACAATACCATAAATCTTACAAGAGGTGAAGATATGAGTGGGTAAAAAAATATGCTTAAGTACCTAATGCCCGTTTTGGTAAGAGTCTCAAAATGGAGATGATGTTATTGTAATTTAGCTATCTATGATTATAATTAATCGTTTGTGAAACTTTAACTGAAATTTTCCCAACGTATCGATCTCTGTTTTGATACGTATTTTTTATACAACCGATAATGGAATTATTCTAGCCATATAAAATTTTTATATGTAATATTCACTAAATATACTTCTACTAAGACCGTAACTCCAGACGGTGCCAATCATTTCATTATTGCAAGATTGATCGGTTTAAAGTTAAGGAATCTTTCAATAGTTTCAAAACTTTTAACAGAAATTTATATTTTCCCAAAAAGTATTTGATATGTTTAACTTGAAATAAACGTATATTAAATTATTTTTTCTTTTTTTTATTCAGACTCGAAAATTCTCAAATGCCTAATACTAAACTACGAGTCACAAATTTGTGATGATTTATTCATTTGATCTTTACAAATAGACGGAAATAACAACATGCATATGTTTTGTTTTATTTGACATTGATCAAAAGTTAGCATATAATTATTTTAACTTAGCGGTCACGGGTTCTATCTCTGACCCGGTGCTGCTGGCCAGACCTAAGTTATCGCTTCAAAATTTGGTTCAGAGGATAATTGTTGTTTTTTTATTATTATTATACATATAACTTTATTTTATTTTTATCAGGTAACTCCAATGCGCATTTCTGACAAATTACAAACATTGATAAACAATTTATAGAGTAATTTATCATACAGACATCTATGGAGCTTGCAGCATTTTTTTAATATAAATCGTCAAATTTCGAAATGCTGAAAAACTCGAAACTTGTGAGACGTCTATGGACAAATTTGCAAAATTTTATAAATCAGCGAATTCAATATGCTGTAAACTTGAGTCTTGCGAGAAATAGGACAGGGTTACCAATTTGTTGGAACTGTTTCAATGAATTCAGATAAATTGACAAACTCTGATAAGAAACGATCGACCTTGGAGTCACATATAATCACACAGCCAATGTCTGGCCAACAGCACAGCCAGGGATTGAACCGGTGACCACCCAATTGAAACACAATAGCGTGTAAGCACACGCTAACCATTGATTTATACTGCTATTTTAATTAATGTATCAATTCCTTTTCCGAAACCACCCGTTGAAATATCAACGGGCACAACATTAGTTATACCCATAAAACTTAAACTCAACCATTAAATATAAAGTGAAAATACAATCAATGCGATTGAATATTTATTGGAAACTATTGCAAATTGATGTATTCTATGAAGTCTGAATTTTAATCTTTTAATTAGACAAAGACCTCCAAACTTAAACATTTATTTCATTTATATTTACGTCTAGTATGTTTGCTTCACAATGTTTAAAATTTAATCGTATTATTTTCTATACAATACATATATATGTATTGTAAGTATACGTGTCTTGATTCTAAACATTTCTTCGCCAGGCACAGTATGAATGTATGTATGTATGTACATATGTATGTATAGGCACTAACTTTTAAATCGAAACTTAGTTGCTACCATTTGAAGACCGATTGTGATCGATCTGACCGCTTTTATCACACACTAGATTGAACAATTTCCCTCGTCGGGTTATCGGCTCATATCGGGGCTCTTGTAGTGCCCATTTCCATTAATGATCTACTTTCCCAGCCTTAGGAAATAGCCTCCCCATAGAAAAGGAACACCACACGAGCATACACACATGTAGGCATCCTCGACACTCACGTATGGCCCTGGCTTTTGACCCACGTATAAAAATAACGTTCGATACGCATAAATACTCCTCGTACCGTTCGATGGGGTTGGACCCAATTTTTCACATTTTTTTTCATCCCATTGGTCCGATATTGAATTTATGTATTCATCAATTCGATTCCACTCTTTTGGGCCCCGAGTCGTAATTGAAAACATTTCGTCGGCCCGGCGGGTATCTATAATGCCTTGTGTAGTTTCCGATTCGGCACGGGGCGAGAATTTAAATCCGATCAAATGGCGATTCTCTCGCTCTATGTGTGCAAGTTTTATTGTACAGTTTCTGCGATTCCGTGTGGCTATAATCGTACTCGGTTATGGCTCGAGCTGGGGCCTATGACCGTAATGGGCCATAGACCATTTAGGAACCTTGCTATAAAACGGCCGGTTATTATAAGTATGGATAGTTTTATGGCGAAAAATTATAGTGAAGATTTCAGTATCATCTGTATGTACTTTAATATTCGTTAATAATTGAATGGATTTTAAAATTTCTAGTCTATACTCGGGATTATCAAGCGGGTCGTTTTATCGTTTTAGGAATAAATTGCTTTTGCTTTTTGTTTGTACAATAAAATTCGCAAAAAAATTTAATTGGACAAAATATGGTCTGCTATAATGGTTGTCCATAAAAGCCAACTTGTTAGTGAATCATTGTTATAAATCAAAGTAGGTTTTGACAAGTTTAGTTTGACCAAGCTGTTGCTCATTTATGAACACGTTTCATTAATTGACGATATTGTAAAACATTAACACGTGTAAGGATTTTTAATTCTAACAAATTATATTCATGCTTCTCTTGTAAGAATTCAGTGGCGTAGTTAAGATTTTTGGGCCCTCATGCAAATGTATCCAAGGACCCCCCACTCTCCCCCTTAATCAAATTTTAATAAAAATGTGAGATGAAATAATTCAAATTGCTTGTTGATACATATTTACATACGACTATTAGTATAATTCTAAAAACAAAAATTTTACTTAGTTCGCTGGTTTTAAAAATTCATCTTCAACCACCTTCATCTTCATCTTCATTCAAATAAACCAGAGTCCCGCTGCTGGCCAGACCTTGATTTGTGACTCCAGGTCGATCGTTTCCTATCAGGGTTTGCCAAATTTTCTGATCTTCATTGAAACGGTTCCTGTAAAAATAAGCATCTCCTTCCCTATCTCTCTTGCTAATCTCAAGTTAGTCAGCGTCTTGAAGTTCGCCAATTTGATTATAAAATGCTGCAAAAATGTCTTCAAAGATATCACTGTGGATGTTGTGAATGAATTCGCATTGTATAAACTGCTTATGTATATTGATTGTATTGTATCTTTAAGTGCACTCGTCGCTTTAGAGCGATCTGTTAAGGCGAGTGTTCATGTTCTATTAAATAAGATCTTTCTCGATTTAAGGTTTGCAAAATTTTATGAGTCTTATAGATATATTTCCAATTAAGTTATTTTTAATAATGGCGTTACGTGATTAACTATCACACTTGAACCCAAATGAATTTTTATGGTCTGTAACGATACAAGCCCAAATAGTTGCTTGGATCTTTTCACCTTTCTGGGTCGTAAAATAAAGGTGAAGCACAATAATATTATATATGTACGTACAAGTGTATGACTCGAGTCATTTTTCTTACTTTCGACATTTCGATATTTTCGACCAAATGAACTTATGTATATTAAGTGTACCAATGTATATATATATATATATATATATATATATATATATATATATATATATATATATATATATATATATATATATATTTTTCAAGCTGGGCTCTCAAGCTTTGCATGACTGCTATGAGGCGACTACGCCACTGTGTAAGATATCAAAGTTCTCATAATCTTTTGACCCCAAATGTTAAATTCAGCTTGGTATTGAAATCACATATTATTAATTTCACATCAACGAATACGTAGTTTGCGTAAACATTAAATGCAAATTTATTGTAAATATAATAATATTGCCATATGCATATTGTACAATAATGTATGACTTATACATACTTATGTACATGTAAACATATACTCGGCATCGCACGAGTACTATACTTATGTACATTGGTAAGTCCTAAAATTATATATTATATTTATAAATTATAAACAATTTAATAGTTGGAATAATAATTTTAGCGTAGATGCAGTCAAGTGTTTATTAACAAGCAAACGCATTTTCTTTTTTTTTATAAATTATATATACATACATAGACTGTACTCAATATTTACTGTATTTTCATAATTTTCCGCACAATCGGAACTCGCGCATTGAATTTTTCGTATCGTAAATTGTATTTCTTTTAATATTGGTGGATGCAGATTTCTGAATGAAATCGACAAATCATTGCTTTTGTGCGATCGCGCGCACGGGTATTTCAAAAGTGCACAATCGTGTTTTTCGTCCGGTAAAATAATCTATTTTTGCAAATCTCGTTGTTTCGATTGAATTATTCGCAACTTCAGGTTTTATTTTCACCGTTTCGTGCCGCCAGTTTCATCAACGCGTTTTTTACTTCCTTTTTTTCAGTCTGTGCTGAAAAAGCAGCAATTCTGTACGAATATTTCAAATGGAATTTGCACTCGATGATATCAACGGGAAAATATGTATGATATAACATAC
This sequence comes from Arctopsyche grandis, assembly GCF_051622035.1. Lineage (NCBI taxonomy): Eukaryota > Metazoa > Arthropoda > Insecta > Trichoptera > Hydropsychidae > Arctopsyche > Arctopsyche grandis. The sequence continues at coordinate 11,324,358 of NC_135359.1, forward strand.
TTGTATCTGCATAATTCGAATATATTTCATGTTGGATCATACTATATGTATATGTACTAGCAGATTAAACCCATGAACTTATCCTCATATATCGATATTATCATATGATATGCATATGTATGTATATATGCTTAATATGTTAGACTTCATATTACAATATGCTCGTGTTTTGAGGGAAGAGATCTATAATAAAAGTTGTAATTTATCGACGATCTATTTTTTTTTGTATGTTGGGCAGTGTTGTCATTTACTGTAATTATTATCAGTGAATCAACCTGTATTCTGTAATTGGTCGAGACTAGGGCTCGCGTGTGGTAATTGTTCGTGTTATTATTGTTTGTCACGGGATTTTAACTGTTAATCTAATAAGTGCTCGCGACCCACATTTCCGTGCACACACGAACCGAATTGTAAACAAATTACGCAGTCTTTATTAATTTTTTGTGATTTTTCACAAGTTGATTAGCCGAAGGTTTGTCCATTTTCCTCGATAATACAGCATTTCGAAGTGATTTTTCACTCCAACGAACATTTCCATGTAATAATTGGGGTATGGTTATTGTCGTGCGTAACGAAGTGAAAAGCGCTAATGGCTTTTCAGTCGGAATGTTCGTTGTTTTCAATTTCCGGGATCAAAAGACCCTTCTTTTTACTTTTTTTTATTTTTGATGGGGATTTTAATTCGAAATGACGGACGTTTCGACTCTGAAAACTAATCTGAAACATGTCAAAACTCAAATGATATATCGCGTACTGCCGGGCCCGTTGCGAAACTGCAAATTTTTTTCACAAACAAAATAAAAAAACAACTTGAAAATTTTTCACGCAAATTGTTTGCTTTTGCGCTATCTGAAATTTATTCGCCGGGGTTTTATTTCGAAGAAAAATATACTGGAGTTTGTTTTTTCGACGTGTTTTCAGCAAACATGAATTGCTAACTGTATAAATGTTATCTTTGCGTAAAAACACATTAATATTAAATATGTTTATTCGCAAAAAGTAAAGTTTCTGTTTGCTGTATTTATTTTATTTTATTCAAAATTTAGCTTATATTAGCAAAACAATACAAATACTCCGAATAAGTCTAAATCAACAAAAAAAATTGTATTTTTACAAGCTTTTTATTAACTTCACTCTGTTAGTTTAGTGACAATCCTACCCGTCAAAAATTGAGAACTGATTTTGAAACACTTTGATATATTATCGACATACGGAGATTAGCCAACATTGAAGTAAGATAATATCTCTGACACGAAGCTAGAGGAGTTTAATCATTAACTAACTCATTAAAATTTAGTCTATACAGCTAAATATACAAACTTAAGCAGTACTTGTTACTTTTTTCACTCTCATTTACTCTCATCTCATATAAACGTAATATTACAAAATTTTATACTTTCTTATGTATGTTTTGAATTTGCTGATTCTATTATACATACAGTACTATTTCATTTTAAAATGAGCGACTTATATAAAATATGACGATAATTTTTCTTTAATAAAAAATTCTCGCACATTTCTACCAATTTCATAAATTATATCCGAGTGTTAAAAGATACGAAACATTCTCCAAAATAAAAATAAAAATTTACACGACATTAGATTTATGTTACTATTATCAACTGCAACAACAATAACTGTCAATCCTCAAAGGGGGAAAAACAGGCGTGTCACTTGCATTTACATTTAATTTGTATAAATCGTGATGATTTATTTCACTTGCAGCAATTAATTCAATTAAAACTTACAACTACTAATGTAAACTTTTTATTCATTGTTACAGATACATCAGGGTCTACTTCAAGTCTATCGTAAGTTAAATTAAAATAATTCCACACACACACACACACACCAGTCATACACATGTTATATTTAGTTTATACCTTGCGAATTCACTCTGTATTTGGATATGATTACGCTTCAGACGTTTTCTCCCTTTTTTTGGCGAAAAAATTCAACCAAGTTAAAAAATTCAAATGCAGGGAAACATTCTGGCTAAGTAATTGGATTGAGACGCCTTATCAAAAATTGACGGGGCCAAGATATTGTGGCTCACCGTGGGGGATACGGGGCCACTCTCTGGATACTCGGGAAGAGGCTTTTAGGCGAAAAGCCTTAATCTTTAGGTCGTAAAAACAACACATGCAACATTGAATAGGGGCATTCTCGAAACCGTTGCCCGAGATCATGCATACGAGTACATAAGTGGGCTCCCTCGCCTTAAACTTGCTCCCATAAATATGATTTATGGCTGAAATCAAAACACTTAACCTATTAAGATAATGCCGCAGTGCTTGCCTTACAAGTTTACATATCTACAATTTTTATCAAACACCTCAATTCTATCTAGTATTACTACATATCAAATATGGCGTGGATTTGCCTACTGGATGAAGTTCAGCTTATTCGTTTTAAATTACACCTTTTATAAAATAGTTTAATATAACTTGCGGTGTACTATTTGATAAGTATAATCCGATAAATTTTTACCTCGCTTTTGTGATTCGTTTCATTCCCGTGTGATACTTTCGGTGCATTGTACCGAAGTGCACTCTAAACAATCTGAATAAATATATTATTTAGTATCCCGTTGTCTCGCCGATTAAACCCTTGCATGACCGTTTACTTTAATGCACCCATACTTAACTATTCGATTGGTATAATTTGCATAGAACTGTATGTATTTTCATAATTTAAATTGAAAATTTGCCGGACGTCTTAACTGTATGCAATCCTGATCGTTTTATTTGATTGCCATTAATTATTTTCATTGCAATATTATCGTAAGTTATGATAGCACATACAAAAATATAAATTTACATATACTGTTTTTAATTTTATTTGACTCATTTTATTTTATGACTGGGGTATGTAGCTGATTAAGTGGATAGAGTGGAGATTGAAATGTCAATGGTCGGATCACGAGGCTAGAAGAATGGACGAAAGGTGGACAAATTAAGTGCTGGAATGGTACCCGACAGAATGTTAAAGGGTGAAAGGAAGGCTGCAAGAGATATGGGTGGATTAATTTAGAAAAATGTGTAGGGTGAGATAGATGAGAGTTGTACAAACCAGAGACGAATAGAAGCGTTTTGGAGTGGCTGTTGATGTATTTATTTAAGTTTGGACCATTGTGAAATTACAAGAGTCCCTAATACGCCCCAATGGTCAAAAAGATACAGAGATATGAGAAAAATAAAAATATATACATACATATATACACGGACAAACAGTACATTTATACATAATCATAAAAAACAATAGCATTATAATAATAGCAAATAAAGTAAAAATATCACATAATAAAATACAAAGTACGGGATGTCTTGCACCTGTAGCCAGCACCAATATATAAGACCCAGCCGCAAATACAAAACATCCCTGCAAGGCCCAAATGGAAAAGATAGGCGCAGGCTACCAGATAAATAGGTTAAAATAGTCTCCGATAACCTACACTCACTCAGGTGGGAAATATTACATTCAGGCTCAGCAGCAACGATTTCATTGAGAAGTCGAATAGCTATTGGAATAAGAGCCATTCGATAAAGAACTGTGCGAGCAGGAGGTACAACCATCAAATGATGGTCTAAAACGCACATAATTATTAGGGACATAAAGTCCCAACTGTTCCAGCAACGACGGGCGTGAAGTATTACCACGTAGAAGCTAGAGAACAAAACGAATTCATATAAATTGTAAGTGTTTTGATGGCATTTATAAACCGAAGGATTATTTTTACGATAAACTGTTATAAAATATACACGTGTTAATGATATATATTAAATTGAATGCTTTTGAAAGTCGGTGTCGCATTATTATAGGGTCGAAATTGGAGTTGGAAATAAAATAGTCGTATTAATGTTATCGTCACTTGATACGTATCGCTTTTCATAAATCATCGTGTATTCGTTCAAAATTCGATCACGATTGATTTTGATTTGTGTTATTATCGTTTTCAGTGCTATACTCTCGTCTAATTGCTATTGTATGTACATATTTTTGGGTTTACAAATACACGGTTCGTGATGGATTATGACTTTGCGTTGAACCGGTAACCTTTGGGGAGCGTGTGAATCGACAGGTTGTTCGCTTACCTTTTACACCTCGTGAAATATTATTAAATCATCGACACTGCATACTTATTTACAGCGACGATCGTCGAAATCGCATTCGTTTATGATTTCCAACAATGGAAAAAATGGATTTTCGTATATTTTTCCATTTTGAAAATTCCTATTTTAAACATATTAAATTTCGTTTCAATAGACTGCTTATTTTCATGTTATTAAGATAAGCATTTTCGAACGCTCGACAGCATCGACTTTTCCGATTATGTGGTCTGTGCTGTGAATTTCATTCTCTTCTCGTCCCCTTTTCGCAATAAATCCAATCTAAATAGAGGCACGATTTTCCTAATCCGTTCGATGGTCAGAAACCCACGATTCATTCTGTATAACTCTTACAAAAACAATACTTATAATATAATGAATAATATAATGAATTTAATAATCTTGCACTAGATATTTTGTAATTTTTGCCTTTAACATTTCAAGTTTAAATAAAACAACTTTAAAATAATGAAATATTTAATTCAACGTTCGGAATCGTATATGCAAAATTTAATAAATTCGTTTGTATAATATGTATGTATATATAATAGGAAAATCGTTACCAATACGGAATATTTCCACAAAGGGTCGCCCAATTCCCCGATTAATTTTGTTTACGTATTATACTATTATAAATGTATATATTTAACTCGGTCTCGACCAACTTTAATCGTAACGAATAAACGGGCAGGGGTAGGAAATTTGAATAACTTAAACTTCTAGAAAAGCTTAAGACCTTCTCTCACTCCACTTCAGCTCAAAGTCTCCCGATCCCATTCCCCGGTCCCTTGGAACCCTTATATTGCAATCAACAGCGTAATTCTTCGAAATCGTCGTGTTCAACTCGCCGGCGACTGCAAACGAAGAAGTTTATCGTTTTAGACACCGATTTTCCTCGCCAAAGTTCTTTCCGAGTCGCCTCGGGCGACAATAATGTGCTTAAATGAATTATTGAAATGCCAAAATACATAATATTAATATTTAACTAATGTTAACAAGTTATTTAGCGAACATTTCCAAGTTTAGGGGCCTGGCCTTTCATTTTTACATTTTGTAATGTCAGTTTGGATTTTGTTTTTACTGTTATTTTCCACGACGAATTGAAATTCCAATAATTATTCGTGATAACGTTTTCTTCTTCAAATAAAAAAATTACGTATGTAAATAAATATTGACTTAATACGTATGTACTGCTAATTGTATTTTATTGGTAGATTTTTCTAAATAAATTGCCACGATAGCCAGGATTATATTTATTCGAATTTATTTTTGATTTTATCATCTTGAGTACCTTGAGAATACTATTATACAATAATTATTATTTATTTTTTTTGTTATATTTTTCTATTATACTCAGCATCTACATAATTACAGTTTAACGCTACAAATTACTTATAATATAATATGTACTTCTAAAGTACATATTAACTTAACTGAACATAAGTATTGTTTTAAGACTGTCTGGATTTTTCAATAATACCTATATTTTGGATTTTTCAATAATACCTATATTATTAAATTTTATAAGTTTTCATGCCATAATAATTCAGCAGAAAAATCTGATTCCAGAAAAATTTGATTCCACCCACGAAATTTCGCATTTTGAAATTAGATGAATCTTTTCTTCTACTTATTTCATGTTAATGACAACTTATGTCGACTGAGATTGGCACAATCATTGAAAAAGTACTTTTTTGTATCAATTATGTATAAGCAGGGCCGCCGAGAAAAATACCGGGCCCTGGAAAAAAAGAATTCCGGGTCCTATGACAAACTAAAAAAAAAGATCTTATAGATATATTTCAAATATGTTAAAAATACCTATACGAGCCGTTATACTGTGCCAAAAGTGAGTATTGGAATCAATTTTTTTTTATTTATTGTGATTTTTTATTTCTTTAAAATGCGTATAATTCATTATCTAGCGAATTTTAAAAGTCAAAAATATATTTTTCTTTACATATTTCTCTCCACTCCAGTGATTTTTTTGTTGTTCAGTGTTATCGTTGTTGACTTTGACGTGCAATTAAAATTATGCACGCTTTTCAAATTTTCCTAACCGAGCTTAACGATGCTCAACGGATGTCTCAATGGTTTTTAATCCGCTCAAGTCTCTCGGCAATTAGGTCGCATTTCCCTCGAATTATTGGGGTATTGATCATCCAGTGTTGGTGCAAGGGTCGGTTGTAAATTTGCATTGCAGGCCACCAGCTGCATACCTTGGCCATTACTCTCGCTATTATCCCATGGATTAATGCATCTGGTTGCAGCTACAGGACTCTCTCCACAGCCAATATTGACAGTCATAATGAAATGAAAACAACAGGATCGAATTAATATTCACGTGGTCTACGGGGATTTGCATTCGTCTCGTAGAGGCATCCACTACGGCTACGACAAGAGTCAATACATTAGCATGATTAGAATGTTCAACGATCGAAGCCTGTGACGTTACGGTCTGTGGGCACTGCAAATTAACACCGTCTCTCGTCCAGTATCAGCTGCAGAAACCTCTCAATTGATGTTAGTATATATGTATGTACTTTGTATATTTTAAGTGAGCAATAAATCGGTTACAAACAAATCTTCAGAATTGAGATTTTTTTTAAATCATCTTATAAAGGTACACATCATAGCAGATAAATTAGTTCTCTGGGTCTCTGACTACGACTTATATGTTAATAATAAATTTAATACAAAAAATCATCGTTAAAAATTAGGCTGACAAATTCTTGATCTCTGAGAGACCATTACGATAATATTAAATAATAATGCCAAATGATGATGATGATGTAATGATTTAGTGTTAGAATTGAGATAATATATTTATATGGAAATGTTTCCTAATATATATGTATGTATATGTTTCTTGACATGTTATACAATGTAAACATTTTCCATATAAAATTTTCATCTCCATACAGGAGATTCTTATGCAATATGTATATACATATATGTATATGTTTGTTGACTTCGATGCATAAATACAATGTGTCGTTTTAATCCAGTAGTCGTTTATGTGTCATAACAAAATTCCATCACATGAAATATCCCATGTAGTGTGTACATTTTTATTTTCTGGTGCTATCGCATAGTGCAGTTTGTACTCGAATTTCATCGATGCAATTTTAGCCCTCCTTTCTTCCTATCCCCCTGCAGGCCACTAAAACGCTTAAAGGGATGCACTTAGCTTCGGATGGCTTTTGTTCAACGATGCATTCTGCAAATTTAACGTGTGCATCGTTGATCTTGCAACAGAGCTAATAGAAAATGTGTATATGCACGTAACACTGTATTCATTTTTAATGCACATTCATATAGGTTTAAATCCTCTTAACGACTTAATTTTACATATTTGTTTTCGACCGAAATCAAATTTTATTTTAAAATATTCAGTTGTTATAAACGAGCAGACATTTCCCTATTTTTATTTTATGTCCCTATAAAGGGGACGAGCGACGCACGTACGGTAGATAAAAAATATGTGAATGTGCAGTTGCACATACGCACCTGTTCGTATGTTATATTAATCCGATGTGTGCATTCGAATGCGAGAGCATTACGTTTTTGCAATTTTTTCATACCCGTTGGCTGTTCGGTCGACGGGGAAATTGCGAATGAAAAATGCAAATGTAGGCTGATGTGTGACTGCGGTGAATTGTCAGAATTTCCCAGCATCGCTTGAAAAAAGGGCCGTTTGCACATAAAATGGATCATGTGAAATATTAAATTATGTAGTGAAAGTCTGCAAAAGGGAGAGACGATTCATGTAGCATTCGAGTTACGATTATTTTTATCATCACTGATTTTTAAGAATAATTGCCATTCAAATAAGTTCCGTGAAAAATTCTGACATTTTAGCTTCTGAAATAAAAGCAATAAAGCACAAAAACTTAAATTCATGTTATACATACATACCTACATATATTGAGCTCGGATACGTATATGAGACATGGCATTTACATATTAACAACCCTCATAATTTGTACGTGCAAATTCATAATTCAACATCCGCGCACTCAAATGTCAAACTCATTATTGCCTCAACTGAAAATATTTCACGGAAAAAAATGAACTAGACGCTTCTTCTCGAAATGTCAATGCTTGTTTTGTCTGTCATATGTCATCTCTAAAGATGACATACCGAAAAAAATAACATTGAAATCGCTTAATCTAAAGTGAGCCAGTATATTTTGCTTCACACGACCTATCACGATTATTTTCGGTGTGCTGATATTTATCAATCCAGAAATCACAAAAGAATACTAGTCGTTAAAAAAAGTACGAAAATAATTATTCAAATGTATAGTTTTTTATATATTATTTTTGAAAAAAAAGTATTGATTTTACATAAATATGTATGTATGTATTTCATCTGATACATATGTACATATGTATATATTTAATCTGAATAAAAATACTTTGCCTCAATAAAATGATCGATCAATGTGTTTTGCCAATGATGACGTATGGATGTGATCTTAGACATTGCACGCCAAGATGCTACACTGTGTTTTCGCTGCATAAATGTACATATTTCATTTTTACCGTAGTTCCATGACAAATTTCCCCGTAATCGACACCATGGCCAAAAGTGTATATACTATATACAAATTCAAATATAAATTGAAATCATAATCAGACTACGACAATAATGGTGAGGTTAAGTTAGGTTGGGGTAACTCTGATAGGAAACGATCGACTTGGAACGTCTTAATTATTCAAACGTGACTAGCAGCACCACAGATAGATTTAATGACTTTTCAATCGAGATCTGATACTGTATTTTTTGTAAAGATTCAATTTGATACTTCATAGCATTTGTAAAAATGTTTACTTTGAAGTAGTCTATTTTTTTTCCAAAAAATCTTCAATCGTACAATTGTTTTCGAACAGCATTCCAGCTTCGACACACACAGGTATACTATTGTAGTCTGTAATATTAGATATATGGTATTACATAGTATGCCCACATCATACCGCCTGTTTGTGGGAGATAACCGCCAGAACACCGTATCGCCATCGTACACCCATATCGAAACCCCATATACACACGGCAACGTGATCAATAACACACTATACGTACACGGAAACGCGTAAACACGCGCGATTGTCTTCGGGATTATTATTAGCTAGGTACACGCATATATAGGGCCAAAATTGAATAGGAAGACAATCGATATCACTCGACCGGGATGATGCCGAGTCGGCAAGCAGCGGATGTATACATATTACAAGCAGGAGATACTTCTAGACGTAGAAAATTTATTGACAAAGTTCGGTGGAGTTCCCCACGGGAGTGCGCCCTAGCGTGATGTATGCTAAAGTCGCAAACGCGCGCCAGATTTTGGCTTTCGCCATAATTCATTCCAATGTGTACAGTTTATTTTTCCGAGGCTTCCTGTGTTCGCATTTTGCGTATATCGTGTGCGAAAATATCGCCGAGTGTAAAATGAGGAGCTTACTAGTATGGTCTCGCTATTGAGAGGTGTTGATGTATTTTTTTGTTTCGAAATAAGTCGTGTACGTGTAAGTAAGTATATTGTGTAAATTGTGGTATTGTTGAAATATTGATTTTTCGAAGGGTAAAATGCTGCATAAAATATAGGCGTATCAATTATAATGCTTTGTCCGAGACTAAAGTTTTCGAATTAAGGCGAACTGTAAGTAAAAAGTGTTCTAAACTTTAGTTATTAATTATATACAATTGAATTGTACGGTTTCATCAAAGTTTAATTTTATTTGATGTTGATTTTCCTTATATATGTATGTATGTATATTCTATAAATATGCTTAAAGGCGTATAAATCGCTGTAGAGATTGGAAACAATACGTGGGTGAGAAATATGACAAGGCTAGTTGATAGTAGAGAAAATATGGTAATTGGCAGGTCACATAGCTAAAAGAATGGACGAAATAAGTAGAATTAAATAGAATGATATCTTAGAGAATGTAGAAGGGTTAAAGGAAGGCCGCAAGTATGATGAGTGCATGAAATTATAAAATTGTGTGGGCTGAGATGGATAAGAGTTGCGCAAAACCGAGTCGAATAGAAGCCTGCTGGAGAGGCCTTCATCAAGCAGTGGAAGGCGAATGTCTGTAAATTATGATATAAATATGAATCTTTCTTAATTGATTGAATTTGTATTCAAAAACAATTTTATAAATTTAATAAAACGTATACAATCATGTGAAAATATTTGTAAAAGCTCAATCTAAGATATTCTGAATAGAAATATTTATGCATGGTATGAAAACAAATATACGTACACATGTATATGTTTTCACAAATCAAATTATATTTAGACAGATTTTTGACATGAGATTACTTAGGTTTCGCCAGTAAAGACTATGACCATTTCATCAAGTTCGATTACTTTAATTTGATAATAGATTTTTCCGAAACATATCATTTCCGTTTTAATAATATTTTATATAAAATAAATTGTATCTATTACGTCATTGATTTGTACTAATCCGTGGTCACTCTTGTAGTCATTAACTAATGGGTTTGTATAATCTTGATATTGATACTAACCATTTATTACGATATGAAATATAATTTTAATAGAGTACATTTTTCCATTCAATTCTTTTCTCGGTATTTCAGTTTTTCCATTCGCGATTAGTGCCGTAGAGAAACGGTAGAAAAACGGAGCTTTTCCTCTTACTTAACCCCTTCGCTGCGTCATCGTAGTCTGGTGTGAGAATCTGCGGTTGGAATTAATTCCGCAAGTAATTATTCTGTCTCGCCGTCTGCGGCCCTACCTCGGTTTGCACGATATATTTTCTTTTTTTACTCGGCTTTATTTCCGAGTTATTAAACCGGACCCAAATCGAAATTGTTCAATCTGGCGATTCGAATATTATCGCCCGAGTCCGAACCGTAATAGCTTCGGCTCGTTTGGTTTTACGCCTTTATTATTTCACTCGCATTTTTTTCTTCTTCATTTTTTTTTTCATTTCGAAAACATATTTCTCCGCGCGCGCAATAATCATCATTTGCGTGGGAAACGCACTAGATAGAAATCTGATTTATATTTGTTGTTTTGTTTCACACAGCGTGTTCGATATTGCGAGCGGAGGTATACATATACATATGTATGTACAAACAAGATCGACATGAATGTGTGTGTGTGTGTGTTTTTTGGCATTGTCGAGAAATATATCTGTTTGTTTTTAATCACACGAACCCTCCGGATGGCTGATGGGACTGAATTTTTTCCGGAGTGCGGAAAATTCATCTCACCCCTAATGTGGACTGGGGATTGTATGGGAGTGTTTGGACACAAGGGTGTATCGAAAATTACGTTTCCACTGTAATAGAGATATGATAAATAATAACACAATATTTTTTCACCCGAGTGCGTTTTTTAATGTATAAATTTTCAATGGTAAACTGTATTTTTCATAAACAACTATGTATAATATCGGTATTAAAAATTGAAGGGATTCACAATGCAGTTCGATTTGATTTCAATTTTCGCAAGTCTCATTTGAATCATATTCGGCAAGTATTCTATCGAAAACGTCATCATTTTCGAACCACCTTACTGGACATTTCCCATCCCACTTTTCCCGATCATATCGGGTTGAGTTATTGGCGAACGGGCCCGCTTTGTTTGTCCGGCCGATATTAGTCCGATATGAGTGTTTACACTCCCCCACCGATTCTCGGCAAAACGGGGGTGTTGCAAACCCCAATTTTGGACTGCCATAGTTTGTTTTGGTCCATGGGAGACCCCTCAGCAGCAAACATTTCCTCGACCTTTACGACGGGGGTGGCAAAGTGCGAATTACGCAGCTGATGCTGATGACGTTGCAGTTAAAATTCCCATATTCTACATACATAACTCGTGCCTACGTCATTACGAATGAATAATATGTGAATTTCGGCTTAGTACAGGTATTCGTATATACATACATATGTATGTACATAGCAGTGGTGTGCCGTTATTAGACTAGAGGGACTAGCAAAGTCCCCTAAAATCTTTTAACTTAAATTTAAAAATATCAACAATCCAATTACAATAAATTCAAATCGTATATATTGATATTGTTCATTCGGATTAGCGAAGTTCAGAAACCGGAATCGGCCCTATTAGTATATTTTTGTGGTTATATTAACAATATACTAATCGGTAGTGGTAGTATATTGTTATGGTTTGGTCCACCGCGTCGTTTGCTTGCACGGGCTCGCCGTCTAAATTCTGTTCCCTTCGCGATACTGTAAAATTGTTATGTATAGGCATTCCGTCTAAGACAAAATATTTTTAATTCACTAAAAATATACTAAATTTTGTCTATGAAACGTAATTCTGAACAAATTTTTTTTTTGTTAATATAACACATATTTACAGAGAACTTCAAATATTGCAAGGCACTTGGCTCACGAAACGGTACCCTCGGAACAAATCAGTGCAGAGCGCGCGGAAATAACGAGGCCTTGGAAACGTTGTATTTTTAATCGATTTTCTACCAATCATTCATAAGATTATGTTTTGAAGACAAACAAAAGTTTATTGATAAAAGTAGGTTACTTAAGATATTTCTGCTAGCACAAAAAATAAAAACATACTCACCACTTCAAGACAGATTATTATACTTCAAAAATTCAAAATACATATTTTTTAATATATCTTTTTTTTCCCGTTTCACACCACTGATACATATGTAGATATAATATATATAAAAATGGACGGGATGTATGTATGTACATATGTATGTTTATATGTGCGAGTACGTGGACAAGTATGGAAATTTCAAAAAAACACATTTTGGAATACTAGGAATATACATGAAGATGTGGCGTGACGACCGATCGTGTCCGAAGTGGGGTAGAGGGGAAGTGGAGAGATGTGGATCGTCAACATATGATTCTGATATTGGATTCCTGAGTTGGAACGGGTGACGTCAGCGTCAGATGCGCCTAACCATGCGCGAGAACGTACACACATACATACATACATACGTTCGAGAAGACACCCACACATTCATTCATCATTGCAACGTGGGCGAACGGCGAGCGTATTATGAGTGCACTCGACTTTTTACTATTAATATGCGCGCGCGTCTATAAATGATCTTATTTATATATAGCATATAACTTTATTTTAATTCGTTTATCAATTTCCGAAGCCACCCGTTGAAATCAACGGGCACAACACTAGTATTTGAATATAGCGTAAACTGTAAGCTCTCAGGATAAAATTTTAATAATATCTCTTACATACATATAGTATGTACATATACTACATATATACTTTTGTATGAAAAATCAATCGTTTGATCATTTTCATTTATTTAAATTTTTCAATAGTTATATAGGAAGTGACGGGGTTACTGGAGTGAAACTTTGATTCGAAGCGATGGTTGTTAACAGTGAATGGTATTCGTGATCAAGAAAGTTTTCCTTTAACGATATAGACGTTGTACGCGAAAACCAAAACTAAAAGTTGGACGCTTCGATACAACTTAACTTACCCACACCTACAATATATTTATAACTTTGAATTAAATGAATTTTCAAAACTTTCAAACCGCTTGTTCGTGTTCGTGTTCGCATTTTCACCATTCCTATTTCGATATTTGTACTTTAATTATTTGAACTCAATATCGATCGCTTCTTAGTACGTAGTCCATAGTATTATATAATCGCTTGTACATACATATACAGAATCGTATCTATCATTTTCGGATGCATTTGGCAAAACCGATAACGCGAGTTAATAATGTCATGACAGAATAATCTCGATGGGCAAACCTACCGAATATTTGGAAGTTCAATAATTATACACATGGTCTATTATAAACGTAGATAATAGCCCCCTAAAAAATATGTACCTATAGTTTAATATTTAAGTATAATAGCTTTTGTCTCCCCTACGATTTCCTACGGGCTTCATATCGTGCACGATGCGTTAAATTAGGTAGATTGCTTCATTCGATTTAAACACCATAACGACGTGGAAATCATACAATGGAACACTCGTCGTGGGAGTGTTGGATACTGTTTACAAATTGACCGAGATTTAACCCTCCCAGGTCGTTAAGGTATGTATCTCATTCTGGGTCGACAAAATATGTTGACAGTTTGGGAAAGTTCTTAAAAGAATTTCCAAGTTTTTGATTTTCTTATTTATTTATTGAAAAATCAACAGCCAACAGATGAAGAAATGCCTAAAAATAGAGAATAAATATAACATCTGAGCCCAATTATAGATTCTTACAAATTACATAATATAGTACATATAGACAGACAAATAAAAAAGAAAAGAATAAAAACTAAAATATGACTAAATAGAACAATGCATAACTAGACATAAAGTGATATAATATATGTAATTGGAAAAACATAGTGATATAATATAATGGGATAAACATAAAGTGATATAATATAATGGGATAAACATAAAGTGATATAATATAATGGGATAAACATAAAGTGATATAATATCTACATATATGATATATAGGTAATTAACATCTATAATTTAATGCACAAGTTTTTCTTATCGAAATTAATTCCGTTAGATTAGAGTTAAAAATTTAACAGACAACGATAATGATGATGATTCGAAAGCGGCCGTTTGCCACGTTGTTCTTAATGCCTTCACGCATTATGATTGATTGTGGTACTGTGATTTCCGAAGGATAAATCTAGACTCTCGGGATTCAGTCGACAATTACAGGATACAAATTATAATAATGGCACCGTAAAATATCGAAGATTACCCGCTCGTGCCGCGGTATAAATTATGTCGCGAACGGGAAAATTACCTTGTAATGCGTAATCCTCTTACGTCGGAAGATGTATACACGGTGTATTGTTAGAGAGAGAGAGGCTGCGAGAGAGCATTTCCGCTTTTAAGCCGCTTTATATTTTGATGCCTTGTCTCGTGCAATGAGCTAAGAATCGGAAGCAAAAGTAATTGTACTTAGAATATAAAATATTCCCAGTGTGGATTCGTTCTTCCCTGCAAAGAGCGAAAGCTCACTCCGAGCGAAAGCTACGAACGAGCTTTGCATACATAATGAACGTATTACAAAAATAGTCCCGGTAAGGGCACTATACAGATTTCTGACAGACGAGCTTATGCCATTGAGAGCTACAGTGTTTCGGAATAAAAATTTAAGCATTCGACTGATGTATTTTTAGGCTATTTAAATTTAGATACTACATACATATGCATATTTCTACACATGATAATATTTTAATCTCAAAGTCAAACCTTACATACACAGATTAATGTATCATATTAATATTAATATAATTTATATAATGGCTCGGTGGTTGCGTTTATGCTAATCAACGAAAGGTTACCGGGTTCAATCCCGTGCTAATCTTTAATGCTGCTGGTCAGACTTGGATATTTCTGACTCCAAGTTGATCGTTTCCAATCAGAGTTTGCCAATTTATATGATTTCATTATTGAAACGGTTCCTCCATCAAATTGGCAAAAATCTCCCTACCCACCGTGTCACCAATATCTGAGTTTGATTTATGTGCAATATGTAAATTTGATGTACAAGTCTAAATAAATAGATGTCTCAATGGATTAATTCATTAGTTAATTAATAGTGAAGTTTGTGTTCTTCAGTATCTCGAAATTCAGCGATTTATGTAATAAAAATGCTGCAATGTTTGTAATTGGCTAAGAAGACACATCGGGGTTTACCTGTTAAATTTTATAACGTGTAACGTTCTACATTGTGTTTTGTACTGCTTATGTTAGTCGTCGACTTCCTGATTTACAGCAAAAAACATGTTTGATTTCCTTTGAAAGTTTTATATTTACCATATAAGTATACTCTAGTGTTCCATTTACGGCATTTTAACAATCTTTATGCTAAATTTTGCTGTCAATTTGTTCAATTGATTGCATCCTTTCAGCACACGCAGTATGTCAAGTGATGATTCTGCAGAACTTGATGCAATATATCGATTGTTGAAATACGACTTTTCTCATGTATGTATTTCTATTCGTCGTTTTAATTTTTGTAAAATTGTTTCATGAATTCCCATGAATCATACTTCTTGTATTTCTTAAACACATAGATAATGTCATGGGTTGGTCACATCCGAATTTTTACGTTATCGATGTACGTTGTAACAACATATGAATATTTGTGGTTATGCGAAAATTCGAATTCGAGATTTTATTTAATTATTATATATTTTGTGATATGATATGATTTTTTTTTTTAATTATATTTAATTGGTACAAATCGTTCAGGCATGTAGTATATTTTATATATAGAGGTGAATTTTCCGCATTAATCCGATCTCATTCGTAATAAATGTTAATCTGTTTATACTGCGACGAATTGTTTGCACTGGGAACGATGTAATTTCCCCGAGACAATCAATAGTGATTAAACATCCGCAATCCCGAAAGCGGGAAAATCTCTTTTGTTCCGAAAGTAGATGGATAATTTCGGTTAGATGCTGTCGGTGTAATTTCGCCAGAATTAAATTAAATAGAAAAAAATATCCCGTTTAATTTACAGCATCGTTTTCGTATTACGTGTCACTTTTTTCATTTTAATTAACGAAACTTCTGCGAGAGTGTAATTTTTTTCTTAAGGTTTTTTCTCTTTTTTTTGACACGAGGATGACTCTGCGCGATAATGGCGAACGGGACGAGGGTGTTCGTAAAAGAAAATTTATATGACGGCTCTTCTTCGAGGCTGGAGAGGTGCAGTCAGAAGTTGCCTTTAAGCTCGTAGTATATATTGCAAGCACGTCTCGTACAGCGGCTTGGGACGAGTAAAGCTGTCGCCCCCCTGACTTTCCCGTTTTATCCCAAATACACACATAAAAGGACTGAAGGGGAGGGGGATTCCCTTATTTATCGCGTATAAATACTTCAGAGAAACCATCCCCCTTTGGGACAATTAATTCCTAATTATTTGTAGCATGCAATTGTGCTTGAGTACCGGAACGAAAATGACATTGTCATATAACATCCAATATATATTCCAATATTAAATAAGAACATTATACTAAAAAGCAATAAAATTAATGACCTTTTTATCTTTAGGTACAAATGTACATATATAAACAAACATAATTCTCAGGATATCTTAACATTCACCGTCATGGCGAAATCCTCTCTTGATTTTTCATTACAATGCGAATGATTTAGCTCCCGTGCTTAGGTACATCGGTATAAGTGATAATGCAATAAGCCAGTTTAGTGACAAAGTCCAGGATCTAAATCAATGAAATTTGAAACAGTTTTATATATTAAGTTAAAAATAAATAATTTTATTCACATTTTGATAAAAATACAAACATGCTTTGAGTCACGATTGTGAATGAAATCGTAACGTTATATTAAATAAACATGCATTTTATTTATAATTTAGACAAATTTTTATTTATTTAGTAAAAACATAAAAGACAAAAGTTTCTACATATTTATTTATTTATTTAGTCATTATTTATGAACCCCGACCATAGGTTGCCTTCAGGTTGCCCAAGGCGACAGCTACATATGATCAAACCTTTTTACCTAAGTACCAAAAACCATCATTACACATAATGATTATACACAAAACATGAGTTGAAAATACTCTACGACAATCCCTGCCACTTGACTATTTTTTATATTGCTTTACATGTGTACATGTGTTCTGAACGTCAATTCAATATAAATATGTATTTTTTTCAATATTATTTTGACTAATATAATATGCTAAAACATATACCGAAATTATTCGATTGTATTCCGTTACTCTGTTGATGTATTTCAATTAAAATTAATCATGGTATTATATTGCGAGTGTATACGGTGTGAATGAATCAAATTAGAACTGAAACGTACGCTGTACGTATGTTCATTATCAATTACGATTATTACACGTTTCTTATATTATACAATTATTTAAAGCTGCCTACAACAGGTGCGAACCGAAACGTATTGCCACGCGTGATTATTTACGCTTACCTTTGCTGCAGTAGTTGTATTTGAACAATATACAGACTGTCAAAAAAAATGTATCTAAATCAAAGGGCCCACAGGTGAGTCTAAAAATAAAGGAGGTATGTAAAAAAACAAAACCCGAAACAAAATAATCCATGTGGACTTGTTCTAAGCAAACAGTCAGACTCACAATAGTGTGTCAAACACGTGACTCACGTTTGTCGTAATTTGTCGGAAACCTGTTCCGATACTTGCATAATATTTATATGTACATATGTACGAGTATATATGTATTTATATGTATTTATATGACGCCACTGTATATGTACACGCTAAACGATATTTATGGATTCCGTTCAATTTTTCTTTCCGTCAAATAATCCATGTAAAATTGTATAAACGTTAGCGCAACTTTGCTTTCGTAATTGCTTCGCAAGGTACATACGAAATAGCTTTCAGCTTTGCTGTAAAAATTACACTCTTGTATACCTAACAAAAAAAATAACAAGACGATACTCATGATTCTTTGTGAACTTTTAAGTTGAAGCATTTTTACGCTTTTAAGTGCGATTTAAAAATTTCAAACTTCCGAACGAAATTTATTTCAATCTGTCGTGGGAATATGTTTTTTACAAAATGTGATTTTATTTCAAAGTTCCATGCATATAGGATTTTTGTTGAAATATTTGCATATTGAATGATTTCATAAAATTTCCTTACGCTGTTGCACTTTTCTTCTCTTAAAATTAAATGAATCAGTTTTCATACGATTTTCGGCTCCCATTCTTGTAAGCAAAATATGTAGGTAGCGTTATTATAAAATCGCTGAGAATTTGCAGGGTTCCGCAAGTCTATTACAATATAATTGGATGTGCTAAGGCGGGATTAACGTTAAAGTTAATCCTCGATACATAACGTAAGCCTTCCGTTTCCTTGCAAGAGAGGGAAGTGGCTTATTTCCCCTCCTGAAAGATTCCGGATAGATTACAGCACAGCCTCAATCGGGGGAAGGGATTAAACCGTGAAAAGAGTAATCTGAGAGCCTTTTTTTTCGTCGGGATCGCGCTTTCACTGCCACAAAAGCGCTCTATATATATAAAAGTAAATATTTAAACAGATTATATCGTCGATGAAACTTTCATTTTGATCATTCGTATATACGTTTGCATGTATGTTGACCATTCGCAATACAAATACATGTTAGGGGGGAACTAAAGCTATTTGGAATTCGTGTCCGAATTAATAAATTGAATTCCAATTTGTGCGTGCTTGATTATATTATACTAGTGATTGCAATAATAACACTGTTCGACGCAAAAAATGGTTCAAAGACGATATATGACTTTTCTTATAGATCTATACCTATTTTATATATAGATCTAGATATATATATATATATATATATATATATATATATATATATATATATATATATATATATATATATATATATATATATATATATATATATATAAAATAGTATTAACAGTGGGAAAAAATCCCAAGTGACAATACGTACTTTTGACGTTTGATTTGAACTGGATGACTACTTAGAGAGATTTGAAAGCTTAAAAGTACTACAAATAGAAGATAAAAAACCCGACTATAGATTCCAATATTCATCTTGAACAGGAAATTGATAGATTTTGAGACATCGACCGAACAACACCAAGATATAGAAAAATCGCGCGATTTATAAAACACATATACAATCTCCGAATCTCGAGCCAATCAACATTTTTTATTACCAGATTCGTGTTCACTGGCCATAATTCTATAAGAAAAGTCATATCTCGTCTCTGAACCAAAAAAAAGTCGTCATTTGTCGAACAGTGTAATTATTATTATTATCATCGCATGCCATTTTAAATTATTCCTTAAAGTCAAAATCGGAATTGGGAATCAGAATTGAAATAGGAATTGGGAATCGGGATTAGAAATCGAAACTGAAATTGGAACTGAAATCGGAATCGAAATCGAAAACGCAATCGATATTGATATCGTCGTCATAGAAAATTAGATTTTTTTGATAAAGTCACGGATTCTACCGCCCAAAACTTGCATATAAAGTCTCTTTCGAAATTATATATTAGATTTAAATAAAAGATGTGACTATTTCTTCCACCATGTATTCTTTATATATTCAATAACTATACGCTCACATGTATATAATGTAATTTAAAATAAATTCAATGTAATCGTTAAAGCAAACTGTTATTTTTCTTCTTTGTTCGTTCCGAAATTCGTTCCACTCTTATTCCTCTTTTTCTCTCGATGAATGAGTATTGAATTTTGAACGAAATTGAAATAGTTTTATTCGGTTATCGATGTACTTTCAAACAGCTCGTTAGCAAATTTAATATACGCTTTCCACGAAAAAGAACAATTTTCGTTAAATTCCTTTACATGTATAAATACATACATATTTATGTTAGTGTATTAAAATTCGAATAATTCGGTTATACACGGTTCTACCCATTTTATTTTTAATCTCTACTGAAAAATGTATATAGTAATGTAATCGTGAAAAATTCCTTCGTTTAGTACGCCTCAGAATTCCTCAAAAAAATTCTCGAATTTGAGAAAAACATTCGCTCAATATCAAATTCTCACATAAAGCTTTCTTCTACATACATAAATCGTATTTTAGATTACTGAATGTTAATTCTACACACACAACTCTCAGTTATATGTGATTAAATTAATTGAATTTTTTTTTGATTTTGGAAATACCTGATAATAACTACACATTAAAATCGAACGGATGCGACGGCAGTGAAAGTCACGACATTGATAATTTCTCGTACGTATTATGAAATATCCACATACTTATGATGCGTTGGTTTTTCCGAGTGTAAACTGTGCTCTTACGCATCTGACCGATTTTTCATAGCAATGAGGCCACATGAATAATACCATAATTAATTAAAATAAATAAAATGATTTATTTTATTTTTAATACGAAAATTGATACTTTGACCACATATCATATTCTTCAAGTAGGACAACCTCATTTATCGACTCTCGAAGCTAAAGCACCACTAGCTCTAAACACACCCCGTACAACATGGTGATGCATGGAGGCGCTTTAATAACAATAACCCGACATTCATACGGTGTAATCCATTATTGCTAGAGATGTACTACGTAAGTTGTACTTTGGGTAGTTTTGCAAGTTGGCCGACGCCTCGAGACCCCGTGTATTGAATTACAACCAAAGTTGGACCGCTCGCCTCCGCGAAATCGACTGTTTCGCAGCGAAATGGAAATTGTCCGCCGTAGCGTGAAATAATATGATTAGGAAAATTAATTTTCTTAAGTGTGGCCCTGGGAAAACGAATAAATGGATTAGTTTCGGGTCCTGGCTGCGGCCTGCTTCAGGTCTCTCACACCCCCATCGTCTTGCTAATGGATTTCGGTTTTTATTAGTCCAACGTTTTGACGTTATAATACATTATCGGTAGACCGAGTGGCGGTTGGGGGATGGGGGTTTGATTTCGGAAAGGGGAGGGTATTAATTAATCCGGTGCGATTCCTATCTAAAACCCCCCCCCCACCCCTCGGCCTTTAAGTTTATTATTGTATCGTACAAATTTAACGTCGCTACCGCTTACTGGAACGATTTATCAAATCTTTGATCAGAGCCTTGCTTTTCGTTGATTTGCTTATTTGAGTGCTTGCGTAGATGTACGAATGTATGTGTGTGTGTGTGTTCAGGTAAAATTACCGACTCATTGAGAAGGAAATTTAGCAAAAATCACCGCGTAATATTATTCGGCGAATTGCATAATCGACCGTGCAACAGGTGTTTGTATTTTTTGCGCGAATTTTGATTTATATCGTTGTTCCTAAACTGTAAATCGATTTTTTTTTATATTACTCTCAGAACATCTTACGGTATTTATTTAACTATTCACTGACTTGAAATGTATTAGTCAGTAAATAAATGAAACTAGTGTTGTGCCCGGTGATTTCAACGGGTGGCTTCGGAAAAGAATTGATACCCGAATTAAAATAAAGTTATATGTTATAGATATATAAATAAAGTGTAAGGTAATTTATAAGTGCGCGCGTATTAACAGTAAAAAATCCTATTAATACGCCCTCATTAAACGCTCGTCGCCAACGTCGAAATGATAAAATAATGTGTGTGGATTGTGTACACTCCTGCGGATCTGACGCTGACGTCACCCGTTCCAACTCAGGCGCTCAATGTCAGTAGCACATGTTAGACACTCAGGTCCCCACTTCCCCACTACACTCACACCCTCGCGTTTTCTCGACACGATCGGTCGTCACGCCATATCCCTATGCATAACGTATACTCCTGGTATTCTAACATTTGTTTTTTTGAAATGTCCATACTTGTCCACTCATCCGCCACATACATACATACAAACATACAGTGTCCGTTTTTATATATATTATAGTCAACAGGCGAATGTTTGGTATTTATAATAAGAGGTCGTTTATATATACCTACGCATATCGATTTTTTAATATATTTAATTTAATATTTATATTTAATTGTTTAATATGAAAAAAAAGTAAAAACTACCTACCTACCTACATACATATAAACAATATAAAACACCAATAGAAAAATTAATTAATTAATTAAATCATTTTTTAATAGAATAGATTTAATAGCGGGAAATTCTCTGCCAAGAGAAAACATTGGTAGCAAATAGTATATATAGAAGTTTTTTTCTTTTGTTATTGTATTCGTATATACGTTTTGAGTTCGGTCTGTCGTGTCATGCGGGGAAGACGTGCTTCTGCGTTCTTCCCGCTATTACTCGCTTAAACCCGGCTATTGCACGAAATTTAATCTAAAAACTTAACCATCTAATCACTTATTTTACTAATTGCATCCTAGTATAATTTAAGTGTAAAAATAAACAGATGATCGGCCGTTAACAGCGTTTTTTAATATCAGTGATTGCGAAAAATTTTGTGTTAATTTTGTGTCAGTTACAAAAGCGTATACGAACGAGATACATCTCCCTACCTGAATACAAAAAAAAAATAAGGGTCCCTGCTCGTCAGTCAAAATTCGGTCCCACAGAAGCAATAAATCTTCCACATAATTGCTTTCAGACAAAAAATTTTAACGAACTTTACTTAATAGAATAATAGCAAACAGAAACGGTGTTTCCCAACTGTCTAATAGTTCTTTTTCATATTTAATTTATATTAAAGTAATTCGTGTAATTTTATATTCTTTACTAAATTTATTATTAAAATATTAAATTGCAAACCGCACTCACATATATAAATCCGTTGTCTCCAAAGAGGCGTCTCACGATAAAGATATGTAAAAAAGTAGTATAACAATTGCTAATCTATTATTATCATAACTAACTACTTTCACTTACAAAGTAACCCTGTTAAATGGCATGTAATAACTCATAAGTGATCCAAGTGATACCTAGGATGACTATCTGTCAAAGCTGACCACAGAGAAGAGTCTATGGCGGTAAGAACTCACTCCTTGAATGGAAATCTCTCTCAAGTACCGCCTTTTTCTCAACACATCTTGGATAAATGCGAGAAAAATAATATCCAAACCTCCAACAAGGTAAGAGTGACGATGGATGATAGCTTAGCTAATAGAAACCTGTATTTAGCCACGTACAATGTAAGAACGTTATCGAGTGAAGGAAGTGTGCTTGCATTAGAGAATGAATTAGAAAATATCAAATGGGATATAATAGGACTTAGTGAAGTAAGACGAAAACAGCAAAACCAAATAATCCTAAAAAGTGGTAACTGTCTCTACTGGAGAGGGCTACCAAATGGTAGAATAGGAGGAGTAGGGTTTCTTATCAATAAGAGAATAGAAAGAAATATTATAGAAATAAGCGACATATCGGAACGTATATGCTATATAGTATTAAGAATCTCGAGCAGGTACACTTGTCAAATCTTCCAAGTGTACGCCCCCACATCTAGCCACCCAGACGAGGAAATAGAAGACTTCTACGAAAAAATACAGGACGCATACGATAATAGCCGTCACCACTTTAAAATAATCATGGGCGACTTTAACGCAAAAATAGGACAAAAGGCAAATACTGAAAGAGCAGTAGGCAATTTTGGTACCGGCCAAAGAAACGACAGAGGCGATCGCCTCATAGAATTCGCAGAACACAACAGGCTCTTTATCACTAATTCATTTTTCAGGAAAAACACCAACAATAAGTGGACTTGGGAGAGTCCTAAAGGAGACAGAAACGAGATCGATTTCATCCTAACAAATGCCTTGCACTCCGTTAAAGACGTTAGTGTTTTAAGTAAAGTAGATATAGGTAGCGATCACAGATTAGTCCGTGCCAAGATGGCCATTAATATAAATTGCGAACGTAGGAAATTAATAAAAGGATGCAGTAACTCTCCAGATTTCGCTCAACTAAGGTCTAGGAAAAAGGAATTCGAACTCGAACTTGGAAATCGATACGGGAAATTAAACCCAGAAGCAGACATAGAGGAATTGAACACTGTAATTAGTTCGGTTCTAACCTCAACAGGTAAGAAATTAGGTGGATTCAGGAAACAGATTAAATTAAGCAAAATTTCAGCGGAAACAAAAAACCTAATTAAGCATAAAAGGAATTTAGATAGGGATAATAATAAGCAAGAATACAATCTAGTAAATAAGGAAATTAAAAAGAGAATAGTCAGGGATGTCAGGGATTTTAACAGCAAGCTAATAGAAAATACCATTAAGAATAACCGTAGCCTGAAAAAGTGCAAACAGGATCTTTTCTTAGGCAAAAACCAAATGATCGCAATCAGATCAGAGAGCGGAGTAATAATTAGGAATAGAGAAGAAATCATAGACAGAGTTTACACGTTCTATGCAAAACTATACGAGAACGACAACGGCCAATTCCCCGCTCTGGAATCGACACACGGCCAAAGGGTTCCTGCAGTATTGCCTAGCGAAGTAGAGGCCGCGCTAAAAACTGCAAAGAACGGTAAAACCCCAGGGGAAGATAATATTCCCATTGACTTACTAAAATGTGGCGGCCCCCCCCTAATTAATATCTTAGCTAGGCTTTTCAGCAAATGCATCCAGAACCAAGCTATACCAGAAGGATGGAATAACGCAACTATCATTTTAATACACAAAAAAGGCGACAAAAGCGATATCAAGAACTACCGACCCATTAGTCTACTTTCAGCGGTCTACAAGCTCTTCACGAAGGTTATTACAGAAAGGCTGAAGAATATCCTCGACGAGAACCAACCTATAGAGCAGGCAGGGTTTAGGGCAAATTTCAGCACAATGGACCACCTCCAAGTAGTTGGCGAACTAATCGAGCGCGCCAACGAATATCAACGGCCATTGTGCCTAGGTTTCGTCGATTATGAGAAAGCCTTCGATACAGTTAGTCATAATGCAGTACTTAACGCTCTAAAAACACAGGGAGTGCCGGAACCCTATGTGGGACTGTTAGCTGCAATATATAAGAATGCCACAGCTTCGGTTAAAATTTTTTCAGGTACAGATAGATTTAGCATAGGAAAAGGAGTAAGACAAGGAGATACAATCTCGCCCAAGTTATTCAATGCGGTGCTTGAGGGAGTTTTCAGGAAATTGGATTGGGATACAGCCGGAGTAAACATCAATGGTCGCTTTTTGAGTCACCTTCGGTTCGCAGACGATATAGTTTTAGTAGCTCGTGATTCAGCTGACCTACTTATCAGACTAACACAGCTGGACAGGGAAAGTAGAAAAGTAGGATTAAAAATTAACGTAGATAAGACTAAACTAATGTTCAATAGCTATTGCATGCCTGATAGCATCCCCTTAGATGATAAACCAGTAGAAGTAGTAAATAATTATTTATATTTAGGTCAAATAATTGACATGTCTGGTAGTAAAAATGAAGAGATAAAGAGACGTATGAAATTAGGGTGGAGTGCATTTGGACGGATGAATGCTGTTTTTAAATCAAAAATGCCACTCTGCCTGAAGAAAAGGATCTTTGATCAATGCGTTTTGCCAGTGATGACGTATGGATGTGAAACTTGGACACTGAACGCCAAGATGCAAAATAAAATCCAATGCACTCAAAGAAGTATGGAACGCTGTATGCTTGGCATAACGAGGAAAGACAGGAAGCGGAACACGTGGGTGAGAAATATGACAAGGGTAGTGGACATAGTGGATAGAGTGAAGAGATTGAAATGGCAATGGGCGGGTCACGTAGCTAGGAGGATGGACGAAAGGTGGACAAAAGAAGTGCTTGAATGGTACCCGAGAGAAGGCAAAAGAGTAAAAGGAAGACCGCAAGGAAGATGGGTGAACGAAATTAGGAAAATGTGCGGAATGAGATGGATGAGTGTTGCGCAAAACAGAGACGAGTGGAAGCGTGTTGGAGAGGCCTTCATCCAGCAGTGGATGGCGAATGGCTGTAAATGATGATGATGATGATATACGTTTTGGCAATGGTATAGCTATGTACATATGTACATACATACATATGTTGAATCGAAACGACTATTATAGTAGGGCGAGCATTGTCTCAGACAGGCACAGATAGAATAGCGATATTATGTATATGATAAAAGATTAACCGTACTTTTGTATTACATAAATGTAGCTATGATTTTATCGTGTTATTCTGAGAAATCTATTTAATTTAAAGTTATAATTTTAACCAAGTTCAAAAAGTTGGAGTTCTTGCATGATAAATATTCAGACGTAAACGTCTGTCTGTTTGTCCACTTGTCTGGGTTTGAATCTTTTCGTTGAGATCGCTCTATATATTATACATAAATATACTATATTATAATGTGATCATCCAATAAATTTACCATATTTAAAAATTATACTAAATTAACATTACTGAAAAGTTGAAGAAACGTTGGCAGATGTGATTCGGTAAATCTTCACATTTTTTTCTGTAACGGCTAATTATAGTCGTTCAGGTGAAGTCGTTAGCTCACTTGCGCTGTGAATCGTAATAAAAACCGGACAGACCATAATCATAACCACTTCTGAATGCAAAAGTGGATCGATTCCAATCAGGCGATAATCTAACAAACAAACACAATCATCGTACCGCAACATCGAATTCCAATAGTTCAATTTTTGAATATTTCCTGTCGATAATTGATCCGTACCTACCTCAAATTGCATCACTCGTTTGGTTTCACTTTTTACATGGTTTAACTCGGCGCATCCGCGACTTTTTTTTCGTCTCGATCTACTCCGTGTTCCGTTCTCTCTCTCATCTATCTTGCTTTTTACAACGTCTTGCTACTGACAGACATTCACGTTTAATTACACACATCTGTCACGCCCTACAAACATACTAACGCTGAACATATTATTAAATATATGCACACCAAGTTTATAAACCACTATAGAACTGTTTATGGAGATACATTAATTAGATTAAATTTTCTTTCAAAATAGTGCTACTTATCACGATTAATCATACACTACTTTGGAAACATGGCTTACGTATTTTATAATAATATATTTGCATGAGTACTTAATGTATAATTTGATATACATATTATATTAATTACATCCCATTGAAAGAGCTTAATTTTCCTTGGCATGTACATGTCATTTACACGATTGTTGCCGGAAAAGTGTTCGTGCACGCTAGGACGCAACGCACTTTTCCGCATTTTCCTCGCCTTTCCGACACCCTCCTCACAACGTACAACCTCGTTCAATACCTGAGAGGGAACTTTTTTTCCTTTTTATTATATCAATGCCATGATCTTATTAACAGGCGACACGTGTTGCCTGGAGAGAGTTCGCGCGGCAGCTGCAAGCTCTACAAGTTTTTCCTCGTAAAGTTACCAAATTAAAAGGAAAACCGTACTCCTAAATTCAATATACGTAAATTCAAATCATTTAATAATGTTAATATATTCCTTTTTTCTTGTTACAGATTGTCCAATCGATCGGAATTAATACCCAGGTGAGTGGCATTGATTCAAAACTCAATTATCGGCATGAAATTACATACTTATCGAAATAGTGAAATGTGAAACTCGCTCACATTATGTGGCATTTTATTATTACCTTGATTAAATTGGTTATATTATATAATATAAATTGGATTTTATCACTGGAATCATGCATATTTAACTTTTTAAATCCAAAACTTATTTATATTTTATATTAATTTCTTACTTGGAACAACCTATTCTATCGATTCGCAAATAGCTCGTCTCGTGTTTGAATTATAATCTACGCACATTCCAACCATGAATGTATAATGGTTAAATCTAGTACTAGGGGGGGTGGACAATGTCGCAAGGGGGGGGAGATAGTCTTTTTCGGATTCATCCTGAATCGTCCCGCCGGAAAATCCCGTCGGGTCGGAAAAGCCCCGCCGTCTGGCTGCACTGCGGAAAACTGGCGCAAAAGCCCGCAGATTCCAGAGTTTTGTGTGTGCGAGCTGTAACTTAAATAATTTAACAGGTTGGCACTTGCAAAACCCACACACAGATACAAAAACGTGCTATGGATTCCGCTTCAGACTAAATTGAATTAAACTTTGCAGAGCTTTCGAAAGAAGTTCCCAGAGTATTTCGAGTGCGACGACTGTATTCCATCTTGTACTTTTAATTAAGAATTTGTTTGCTGGTTTTATTTTTTCGTTTGTATTTTTTTCTCGTATAAGCGGTGTCCTATACCGCGCATGGCGTTAAGGGAACGAAGCTACAAAATTGCTCCATTTGCATGCATAATGGCGTTGGAAAACCTTGAGGACCTCGTCCTCGTCCTCTCTCGGACAAAATCAAAAAAGTTTTTTCAAGACGCAATATACGTTTATTTATTTATATGTATTTATTTATATGTTTATTTATTTATATGTTTATTTATTTATACGTATGTACATTGAAAATTTTGGATTTATATAAACATATCGATGGCTTGGTGTACAGATATTGTTTGTCCATTTTTGAATTTGTATCGAATTTTAAGTTTGTAAATGCTGGATTTACCTTGAAAAGGAAAACCTGAATTATTCCAGCATCTAGAAACTTAAGACTCGATAAAAATTCAAAAATGGACATACAATATCTGTGCACCAAGCCTTCAATATGAGCATAAAAATCTGGTTATTTTCAATTTTATTTATTTGTTATTTATATCAACATTATATAACAACAGAATATTTAAAAAAAACGAACAATACATATGTATGTATTTATAAACTGGAAAAAATGTAGTCATAAAATTAAGTTTATTTGAAATAGATTCTTAAGAATATTAAAATATTTAAATGAGAATCCAAAAGCCCATTTCTAGATTTTACAGAATTCTTTCAGTTTCCGTCGAAGTTGGCGAAGCTTTTTTCTTTTGTATTGTATATTTTAATTTATTTTTTAATATCGAGGCTATTTAATTCTTTATTGTAACATTTGAAGGTCATTTTAAGTGAAATATTTTTCCCGGGATTCAATGTAATAATTCCTTGAATTCCCGGGAATGTCCATCCCGGGTGGACCCGGGCAGAAACCCTAATTGTTATAGCATTCCAATGAATTCAATGCCTTCGAAAGATTCATCCGATTTTACTTGATTAAACCAGAATTTTTCAATATAAATAGCAGATTTTTGTACCTGCAAAATATATACCTAATATGTACATACATACATATTTATGTGAATTTTATGTATATATGTACATCAGTAAATAGTTTTCATTTGTTTTACTTCTTATGGCGTCAAATGATCAATCAAGTCTTGGAAATGATCAAAGAAAATGATCAATGTTGTCTTGAAGTCAACTTTTTCAAATCTTATACAATGTCTCCGTAATATACCAACAAAGAACTAGATATGTTCTTTGACAATGTTTTGGATGTAAATTAAATTTCCGGTACAATTTTATGCTTTGAATGATTGTGATTTTGATTGTGTATTCGATGTTTTTGAACTAAATAAGTTGGAATCGGAAAATACTATGATACATTCAGTAGTTGTATTTAAAAAAAAAAAAACGTTCAGACATGCAACTGTAAATCGCTGTTGAAACTCATCCGCATCTAGATTGTCGTTTTTCTTGTTCGATATAAATGAAAAATCAACGTAGCGTAACTCGACCACTAATTCGTTTGTTCGAGAGATAAAATCCCGCTTTTCACAGTCGAACCGGCTGTCAACAACTTGTCACTGATCGACCCACTCTCTCGCTCTCTCCCTCCCTTCCCGCAGCCGAATCAGTCAGCAGGGATTATTCTCACGACTCTTGGCCCATCCTTCAGCATCGGAAAATCTTGGCGTGTAAGTACATATTCATAAGTAGACCTGGGGGATAATTTACGATCCGACGGAGGGAAAATCGACTCGGCCCAGCCCGGAAAACTCAGACGTCTTATTTTCCGCGCGTCCGCGAGATTTCGCACTCTCGCTTTTGCTCTTTCCGGAGTGTTTGAGCATAAAATATAGGATTAAGCTTAAATAAGCGCAAAGTTCGGTCGCTTCCGAAGCAGCGAAGTAATATAAAGTTTCGCGTTTTAATGCAAATCGGCGCCCGTGACACCCTTCCCCTTTCCAATACTCCGCAACTCGTCGTTTCGTATATCCTTGAGCACTAATTTGAATACATAACTCCGTATTTTTCTAGATGTTATTTTCGAAATAGTTGAATTTACACCAGACTAGTTTCATACTCGTTTCACGTTCCGGGTCGATTTCGTCGTCCATTCAACAGAACTAAGTTGCTGCAGCTTGTAGTTGCTGTTCGTGTTTTCTCGCCGGCAAAATGTTCTTCATTTTCTTTGGTCTGACTCAAAACTTGTAAATGCTGAGTTGCATCATGTTGTAACAAATTCGTTAGAGTCCATTGATTGAAAATCGAAAGTTTGCAAACCGAATGTCAAATTGACCTATGAATGAAAATGATAAATTTGATTTTGATTTTTAAATGCTTTTTATTATTACTAAATTATGTTCACAATACATCTTACATATATGGATTTTAATAGCTACTGATCTACTGATCATTTTCTATTTTACAATTATAATTTAATTTTGTTTGTAATCTTAGTATTATATCATTCTAATGTTAATGTACAGCAGAATAGGAAAAAGAGCTCAAAAACCTATTAATTATTCTTGAAAATGAGAAATAAAGAGTAAAATGTATTTTAAATATAAACAATTACATCACTGGTCGTTAAATACAACTCCAGGTTGATCGTTTCCTATCAGAGTATGCCAATTTATCTGATTTCGTTAAAATAGTTTCAACAAATTGGCAATCTTGTACTATTTCTCGCAAAAATCTAGTTTTCAGCATCTCCAATTTTCCGATTTATAAAATTCTTTAACGTTTATCAAATGTATCCATAGATGTCTCTATGATACTGTGTAAAGATGCATTGGGGTATACCTGTAAGACGTTCTTGGTATATATCACATACATATATATTTATGTATATACCTACATATATGTATGTGTGTATAAAATAAAATAAATAAAATATTATTACTAGAAAACATTTCCTGTCCGTCAGTACCAAAACCAAAATTATTTTCAACCTCTATTCCTATATTGCTAACATATATATATATATATATAAAAAAAAATTCGGGTGTGACCAACCCATGACTTTATCTATGTATTTGAGGAATATAAGAAGGTTACAAAACAAAATTCGATATTGAACTAATAACTATGATAGCGATACAAATTGAGCGCAAATATATGCAAATACTTGCACAAGACAAAATTTCTACTTCCGGTTGGCGGATTTTGTTCAAATTTTTTTAATTATTTAAAATCAGTATAATTATTATACACATTTAATATCAAGAGGATAAAAATAATTTAAAAGGTCAAAATAAAATAATGAAATATTGTTTTAAGAAAAAATACTACTTCCGGTTTACGAATTCTGACCAAAACGTTACCAAATCTAAGTTAGTACATAAACAACACAAATATAAATTTTCAGCTTCATACGTTCAGGGGCGTGGACAGAATCCAGGCGACAACATTTTTAACTTTTCTAATAGGAGAAAATCCCACTTCCGGTTCATTAAATTTGCTGATTTTATTTTTTATTTTTACTTAAAATCACTATTTCTATTGTACACAATAAATATCAAGACGCTTAAAATAATTTAAAAGGTCAAAAAAAAATAATGAAATATTGTTTTTAAAAAAAATACTACTTCCGGTTTACGAATTCTGACCAAAACGTTACCAAATCTAAGTTAGTACATAAACAACACAAATATAAATTTTCAGCTTAATACGTTCAGGGGCGTGGACAGGATCCAGGCGACAACATTTTTGACCTTTCTAATAGGAGAAAATCCCACTTCCGGTTCATTAAATTTGATGGTTTTATTTTTTATTTTTACTTAAAATCACTATCTCTATGATACACAATAAATATCAAGAAGCTTAAAATAATTTAAAAGGTCAAAATAAAGTAATGAAAAAAATATGAAATATTGTTTTAAAAAAAAAATACTACTTCCGGTTTACGAATTCTGACCAAAACGTTACCAAATTTAAGTTAGTACATAAAGAATATAATTATAAATTTTCAGCTTAATACGTTCAGGGGTGTGGTCAGGATCCAGGCGACAAAATTTTTGACCTTCCTTCCGGATGCTTCCGGAAGGGAAAAAATCCCACTTCCGGTTTATTAAATTTAGTGATTTTTTTTTATTTTAATCACATTGATACAAGAATTATACTTGAATTTTTTCGTGAAGACCACACATGCTTAAGAGGTCGAAAAAAATAGTGGAAGACAAATCGAACAAGAGTAAACTGCCACTTCCGGTCGACGGACGCTTACCAAATTTTATAAATAACTTGGTATTGAGCTTAAACTGATCGATATGAAATTTCAGTTCGATAAATCAAAAGGCTTTTGAGAAAAATATAAAAAACCTCGATTCTCTAGAGTAAAAGTACTACTTCCGATTCAGATAAAAATATTTAAAAAATATAAAATTATAAAAATTATTATTTCTAGTACATGTAAAAAAAAATCAGTCCGATTCAGTTAGTAGTTTGGGAGAAAATCGAATTCAAAAACTTAAAAAAAAGAGGACACCTATGAGGGGAGGTACCATTTCCGGTCAACTTAAAAATTTGAAAAAAATTTACGTAGTGTCTATAAAAATTTCATTAACCGATACTAAGTTTCGGTTCGATAGGACTAACGGTGTTGAAAAAATCCCCAAAGTACACAGACACACACACACACACATTTTTTCTAGATCATTAAAAAGTGATCAGTAATCGATTCTGAGTTCGAATCAGTCAAAATCTCGAGTTCGAATTTTCGCATGATCACAAAACTTCATCTATTGTTACTACGTACATAGATAAAGTAATAATATGAATTTATTTTTGGTCGTGGTATATGAATCAATAATACATGTAATGTTACTATAACGTAATTTGAAAATATAATATACATACATATGTGTAGATACTTTATATCTACAACATATGTATGTATGTAATATAATCAAAAATTTAATTCAATAATATCATACATACGAGTATGTTAAAGT
This sequence comes from Arctopsyche grandis, assembly GCF_051622035.1. Taxonomy (NCBI): domain Eukaryota; kingdom Metazoa; phylum Arthropoda; class Insecta; order Trichoptera; family Hydropsychidae; genus Arctopsyche; species Arctopsyche grandis. The sequence goes on from NC_135359.1 coordinate 11,357,924, forward strand.
TTTGGAACTTAAGCAATCTATCAAATTACTGTCGAACTGAAAACTTTTCTACAATTTTATTAAAAAAAATACTTGTAGTAGCCATCTCAAGCGTTTCCTGTTGATGTATTGAAGATAGTACATATTACAAAATACATATGTACATTTTAGTATGAGGATGCCAGGAGTTCCAAACGTTTGTAAATTATATCAGACAGTTTTTATTGTACGTATTTACGTCAGGCCTTACCCAAGGTAAGTGTCCCATCTTTAGTTACAAACATTCCACCCATACACGCTCTGTACTATACAGCCTGCATGTTTAAAACCAAATATTTCATATGTACATATGTGTAATAAAGCCTGCCTATGCAAATTCACATTTATATATATAAGGGTAAACACCAACATACATATTTCCATAATTATTTACAATAATTCTTTATCTCGACGCGAATTTACGTCCAATTCCGGCAGATTATTATTTATTGTAGTATATAATATAAAATAATAAAATCGAATTTACAATGTCGTTGCAGCTCACCGGTGTTAAATTAAGTTGAAATATGAACGGGAAAAGAATTATCGTAAAATGCCTAAACTTTCCCATGAAAGTGTCGTATCGTAAACTGCCCCAGGGTGCAGAAAAAAATTACCCTCAACCCGGCAAGCACACCCGTCAACCGCCCCTAGTCGAATGGGGCGACATTCGTTTCCCATAAAGCGAGGAAAATTCACCACTCGATATTCGCCCTTATCTTCGGATAGAAATCCATATTCGACGAACGGGTACCCTTTTATCGACGCATTTCGTCGGCGAAACGAGCCATCGGAACATATCGCCGATAACGTGAAACCGTTCAGTGTCGAATTTGCTCGATACAGATTTTTATTTTGCACCTAGTGCATTAAAACAAAACAAAAACGTTCTTTCGCCTGTGATGACCCAGTTTGTGTACGTTCTGCACTCACGTGCTAAGTCGAAATAAATCACCTTTTAAAAGCTTCAGACGGGTAGCATCTCGATAGCTCTCCGAAGCTCATTATGTTAATGTTGGCTTTGGTTATTACCGTATCGCGTTTTATGTATTCAATTTTATTGAATGATTACACTGAGTTGTTGCTTATAATCTGTCTGTTATTGCATCGCATATTACAACTTTTTTCATTAAACATTCTTGTAATGAATCTTTTTTTTATCCATCCCAATGGGATTGTTTTTTTTTTCAGCCAAAATCACATTTTTTTCTACTTAATGAGTTTGAACAACTGAATATTTCTTGAATTTTCCATTCGAAGAGATAGAATGTATGAACATATGTACATATGAGCCGTTATATTTTAAAGTGGCAGAAGTCTTATTTTCAGATCCAAAAACACTTTCTGACTTAATTCACGAATTTTTATCACTTCTTTTAATTCGATATGTCCAGAATCTTAGAAAAGCAGAGTATACCTATTACACACCACCAAAAGTTTTAAAAAATTGCTAAACGCAATAGATTAAATTTAATGTTTTGCGAAATATTTCTCGAAAAGAAAAAAAGTGGAAATTTGGATTTTTTTTTTTTTTTTATCAAATTTGTTGATATAATTATAAAAAGTGTTTAATTATAGTTTTTATTAACATTAGAAGTATTTATGCATGCTACTGTATAAATAAAAGTGCTATTTTTCATTGAATTAAATTAATTTCGAAAATTATTAGTTCTCTACCATCTTATATGAATGCATTCTTCTTTCCAACTTGTATGTTTGTACTGTGGTGTCATACAATTCCTACAACAACTGGTTTCCGATGAAAAATATTCAATACAAGGGGTAGGGGTAAATAGGCAAATAGGCTTATAAAATATAAAATATCTAAAATTATTGCTAAAAATGACTCTCTAACTTTGTATTAAAAATATTACTGCCAAATAGTTATAAATATTTAACTAAAGTTATGCAAAAAAATAGTATATACCTGTAGATAAAAAACTAATATATATGTATATATACATATATAGATATATTATATAAACTAGCAAACACATTTTTTGTTGACATGATTATAAAAAGTGTTTAATTATAGTAATAGGATTATAAAAATGTATGCATATACATACATATGTATATGCATACATTAGATCTATGATGTAAATTAGGTAACATTTTTTGAAACTAATATATGTATGTTCATTATTTTAAATATATTTAAACAAATTTTAAATCATTCAATTTTTATGATCGCATCAAATTAATGCTGTTTTCATACATTCAAGTTCCTCCCTATCTTGATTAATTTATTATTTTATTTCACGGAAATGAAGTCCTATATTTAAAGACTGATTTTCTTTAGGCATAAACTTTTCATTCGCTCTTGAAGATTTTGGATGCTAATTATTTATTTTTACATAATACATGAACAAAAAACGAGAATTTTCTTTTTCGTAATTGACCTGTCTGTCGATGACCTTTTATTCTGAAATATCTTTACAAAAGACAAAGTGCTTTGTAATTTTTTTATAACTTTCCCAAGCTTAATTGATGCTAACCATTGTGTGTTAGCTGGAAGCATTCTGTATTTTAGCGGTAATTGCACGCCAATCTATTTCAGTTCAGCAAAAAAAAAGGATTAGAACTAAATCGCGTGTTTTGCCACTTTCGTATACCGTTTTCATATTTTCGAGTATACATCAAAATTGAAAACTACTCCAACTTGTCAAATTGAAATTGCATGCAGAATAATACTTATTTTCCATATATGCACCTATTTTCATCGACAGCACTTTACCAATTTGCAATTTCATCATTTTTTTTTTCCAACACAAAATTAACTACTGTTTTAATAAAAAAAAAAACATTTCAATTGTTGTAAGAATAGTGCGATTTCACATATACACATCGTACTGTGTATAATAATTAGAATATATACATATAAGTATGTAAAATAAGGGTAGATCAAATGATGTTGCTTTTCGTTAAACATCCCCGTTTTACATCCTTTCAGATGTTAGCAGTTTGTTCCGCTCGAGAGCACTGATTTTGTTGTTGTTGTTTTTGTTTTAAGTACTCCCCCGTTTTCGATTGTTTGTTGGGTTCGCACCTGAGCCTTGTTCCGGTCGGCTCGTCAATGTAATTTCGCACAAACCGATTTTCGGTGATTTTTCGCCATGCTTTGGTACGTTGACCCTTTGCCTGCCGGCTATTGCCTTTTAGCGAAATTGAACGTGCCTCTTTCATCGTGATGAGACGACTCAAAGTCTACCAGTCACGTATGCTCCACCTCAAACTCTAGTGCAACAAACACACCAAATCAGTATGTAGTCGGAAAATTTTAAGTATTATATAAATCTTTTGAAAATTTCTTAATATTGTCTCCTTAGTCTTAAGATTTTTACTTTATCTGCATATGTACATACGTAGTAACAATAGATAAAGGTTTGTGATCATGTGAAAATTAGATATAAAAATTTTGCATAGATATATGTATACCAGGAAGCCTTGACAGGAAGACCCCAATGCGCCTTCCTGGACAATTAATTTATTATTACATAAATCACTGTATTTCCACAAGCTAAAGAACACGAAATAAGAATTAATTAATTAATTAATTAATTACAGATATAATCCATTGAGATATCTATGGATTTAGATTTTGGACATATTTTTTACAAATTATACACACAATAAATACAGAAGATTTATGACAACAGGAAAGATTATTTTTTTCGCTAATTTTGAGGAACCGTTTCAACAATGATCAGATAAAATTGACAAACTCTGATAAGAAACGATCCATTTGGAGTCACAAATACCCCCAAATCTAACCAGCAGTATGGCCGATCGAACCCACTGATCACTTGGTGCTAAACATAAACGCTACCATTAAGTCCTCTTTTTTCAAGTTTTTGAATTCAATTATCTCCTAAACCGTTCAAGGGATCAGACAGAATATTTTTACAATTAATAGAACATAAATTTCATACACTAATATATATTTTTTTAATTTTATCTCAACCGAAAATAGTACTTCTCTAGAGAATCTAGATTTTTTATGGTTTTCTCGGAAACCTTTTGGTGTATTGAACTAAAATTTCATATCTAGAATATCTAGATCGTCAACCGGTCAACCGGAAGTGGCAGTTTATTTAAAAGAAGCGTCATTTTACTCATTTGATTTATGTAAAAAATACTACGTGAAAAATATCTAAATAAATTTCAAATCCACCCACAACGTTTTGCAATATGGCACTCACTAGTTTGTTTCGCACTTTCCCGTGTCAAAGAAAAGCTCGACGAACTCCTTTCGTGACAAAAAAGATAATTCGCAACGGGGTGCCAAAAAAAAAAACCGATTCCTTTCATCGAACAACATCCCGGTCTCCACATGTGTCATTATATTCGCTTTCCTCCCGAATGTCTGTATCGAAAATCAATGGGGTTGTTCTAGAATTCGACGGGGAGAGAAAAAATATACACGAAAATCAAGTAAGGCGTTAGCTTCTCAATAGGGACTCGGGAATTAATTCGTACGTGAGAGGAAATCCGTGTCGTTCGCTTGCCATTTTTCTTTTTACTCTCCCAGAATTAAGTTTTCACACATGCGCTTTTGGCGGAAGCTCTCGAAAGTCGCGCCACGTTTCCGTCCGGAATAATCCGCTTCCGGTTTTCATTTGCGCTTATTAAAACCGCCGGACACATTTTACTGAACGAAAATTAAATCAGATGACAAAAAGGGATTATTCGTTAAATTATATATGTATGTATGCATTTCAAATTACATATAATGTTTCTGCTTTTTATTTAACCTATCCCAAATTTATGATGTACTTAAGACTATTTTATTTAATAAATGAGAGTGAAAAAATAACTGTTATGTAAAAACCTGCGTTGTGAAGGGGTGGTAGAAAGACGTGTACGGATAGCGAGCTGTTATCACTTCGTTTTGATACAAAATTCCGATGTAAATTTGTTAATGATTAACCCTAACTCCTCTAGCTCATATTATTAACTGCTCAAGCTTCATCTCGGAGACATTAGATTACCTAAATGTTAGCTAACCCCCCCGTATGCAGATAAAATATCAAAGCGACCTGAAGAGTGGAAGTCGTTCAAAATCAGATTACAATTTTTGGCGGGCAGGAATGTCACTGATATAACAGAGTGAAAATTTGTATGTTATTTTCTCTATCGAATCAAAATGACATAAATTTACATACATGTTTCATCTGTATTAATTGGTCGAGTATAGTCCTTCATATTTAATCCGAAAACGGTTTGATATTTAAAATGACGTAAATTTTCAACAAACTTTGTATTTTACATGTATAAAATTTAAAGCGATTCCGTGTACATTTGGAATTATTTAAATCGGGCGATTAAAGTATGAAATTCAAAGAGTAGATTAAAAACACCCACTCATACATATATAAATATATCTGCATGTGAAGAGACACATATAATATTTACATAAAGCACACACAGAGAGCGGGATAGGAGAGGGAGAGAGAGAGACGAAGGGGAAGGTGGAGCTTACGTAAATCCCCGAAACGGTACGTAACGTGTGCGTAATTTATTCATTAAAATCGAGATTAGAGGATGTTAACGCATTTTTACGAGAGAAAGCCGCCTGAACTGTCGGCACTTTGGCCCATTGTTTTACGAACGGACTCGTCCGAAAGTGACACAGCTCCCGACACCATGAATAAAACATGACTTGACGCTTTCGCTAAACGCCCGTCTCGGAAGCCGAGGGGCGTATGTCGCCACCGCGACAGCCTCCGTTCGTGCATATAATTCTGGGGGTTGGCGATGAAGGGAGGTGTGCTAAAATTTAAGTATAGATCAAATACGAATGTGTTACAATGAACTTCTCTATTACATACTTATAATTATGTAGCAGCAGTAATGAAATTAAAGTATGAAATTCGAATCAAGAACCCTTGTTGGGACTGAAAAATTAACATCACTTCATTAATTCAAAAATTACCAGCAGTATAGCTCGGTGGTTGCATTCATGCTAACCACCGAGAGGTTCCCGGGTTCAAGCTCTGAGCTGACCTTGAAATGGTTGAAATTGTTGAAATGGTTCCTCATCAAATTGGCAAAAACCATCCTACACACTAATTCACCACGATTTGAATATGATTTCAAATTTATACAAGTTTAATACTCGGGCCATGTTTGAGGCCATTCTCAGGATGAGAGTGGCCTCTCTACGTCTTCGTATATTTTTATCTTCTAATTGTCTTCTTGCTGCTGCATCTTCTCGTTTGCATTTTTCACTATATGTTCGATGGATGGAGCTATTCCACCGACCGCCTTAAATGGATATTGAATTGATTGATTGTTCTTATTATTATTATTATCATTTATTATTATTATTTTTCAATAATTTTACCATCCATATATTATTTATATGGGCGTTGGGGATCGCACTATTCTCCCTTATCGCCTGGAATAAAAAGTTATTATTATTATTATTAATACCATACGTGTCATTCAAGGGCAACTCGTAATGGCACCATTTGTACATACATATGTATATAAAATAATAAATCAATAAATAAAATAATAATATTTCTAACAAAAATGTATTTTTGCTCTTCAATTATTGATGTACATAAATGTGTGTATTATTGCTAAACAAAAAATAATCTCAAATTTAAATACAAGCTTTTTATTTATTGGTTTCACTAGAATCAAGAATTAAGTGTTTGTTCGTACCACAAAATTTACGGGCTGATTTTGTACCACTTATAATATATTCTTCCGATCGCTTTGATATTTTGCCGATATATGTATGTACATATGTACTGGGGTTAGCTGTCAAGTAAGAAAATATCTATAAAACGTCGCTAAAATAATTGTATCATTAAAAATTTCATCAAAATCATTTGCAAGATTGACGTAATGACAGCTTGCTTTTCGGTTGACGTTCTTGCCACCCCCTTTACGTAGTTGAACAGTTATATTATATTATGCTATTGTTTTTTATGATTATGTATAAATTTATTTTTGGTATCTGTGTGTATATGTACATATATATTTTTATTTTTCTCATCTTTCTATATTTTTCGACCATTGTGGCGCATTAGGTACTCCTGTAATGCCACAATAGTCCAAACTTACACCAAAAAAATTACAGGTGCTTTTGTATATAAACTTTATTTTAGGGTGTACACATATGTATTATTTATTTATTTATTTATTCTTGGGAAAGGCGGCATATTTGATGGACCCAATTTTATATTTTCCCAAGATGCCGTTATCGTGTTGCCCCTGAGCGACATATGGTATTAAACTTGTACACATATAAATTATATTCAAATTTTGGATATCATATTCAAATAGTAGTGACATAGTGGGTAGGATGATTTTTGACCTTCTGACCAGCAGCACTACACAATTACTCGGAATATTTGTTTTTCAATCGAGGTCAACCCACGGGATTGAACCCGGCAACATCTCATTGGTTAGCATTAACGCAACTATGCTGCTGGGTATGAATGTATTTTTACAATTTTTCATCCACCAATATGTACCCTGATACACAAGCGTAGTAAAAATATGCATTATACATTTGTATGTAAATTAATGATACTCGAAACTTTGATCGATTTAATTTTGTCGCCATTTCTATTACATTATTATAAATTTATATAAGTGCCTAAAGCGTCGTAATATCAATTCCAAAGATGAGTTAAAAATTAAACGAAAAATTGGATGGAATGGAATGAGTTAAATAAGTGGTAGATAAGGACAGGGTGCGGATCGGATGAGAATTTTCCACGCGAAAAGCGGAAATCGAATGAAAATTGATCGAATAATCAGCCTCGAGTCGCAATCAACTTGTGACAAGCGTCTCGGGGATATCTTCGAATCGAATTATCTCGAGTACAGGCACGTAATCACTTTTTTTTATCTCTTTCTCTCTCCCAATCTATCCGTCGCTTCTCCACCTGGAGATTTAAATTTCAGCAGAATTAATTCGATCATGAACACAATTTTCAGACACGTTTTCGTTACGGAGTACGTGTGAAACTTTTCCACGAAGGGGGACTTTTCACAATCTGATTTTCATGTGTGATTCAGAACGCGCGTCTCGCCCTCACGGGAAATTAAAACCGGTGCATCAGCTGCGGAATAATATCACGTTCGATGTAAAGTTGTGGTATGTTCGCTAAAGTATTACATTTTGAAATTTGTTTCCACGTCATGAACTATCTATGTTCCGACTGTCGACAGATCTATGTATATGTATGTATGTACATATCTATTGAACGTATGATAATCCGATTCCGAAGTATATTAGCACATATATAGTATAGTGAACTTTCCCATATTCAGTCCGCTACTAATCGAATTTATACACTCGTATATTCGTATACTCATAGGAAAAATATCAACTTGTCCTCACTTTACTTAAAATCGTCAAAAAAAACCATCTCGTCAATGATCATTTTTAAATTTGTTGAGAAGTAATAACATATTCATGAACCAGTTTTATGAAATTCTCAATGCAAGTATATCTACATATATCTCACATTAATTATTTAATTAAAAAGTGCCTATTTCATATTTTTTCACTTTTTATTGATGATAAATGTATATAGTATAGTATATCTGATTTGTTTTACATTCAATGACATTTCTAGAATTAAATTTTGATAATTTTCAAGTACTGATTTCCAATAGTTTGAATTTGTCAAATTTTGACACTAGTTACATTGCACATTTATACATAATTTGATTTATGTTGGTATACATATTACAGGCGAGGTATATTTTCAGTTGTAATATAATATATTCCAACTGGCATTTTAGATCATTCATATTTGAATACAATTCAACAAGTAAATTATAGCTATACAAGCACAAATATATGTACATACTTTCAACAATTGTAATATAACAGTTGAGATGTTTTAGAATTCAATAATGCGTTCACATTTGCTAGGTATTTGCGAATTATGGTAATGAGTATCGTATTGCGATGTCTCTAAGCATGTGCGCAAAAAAAAGTGACTTTCAAACTCAATTTACTAGTTGAGTAACGTTTTCACGAAAACCTAATCTCTCCATCTAACCTGGTACTAACTTATATATAATTCAACTGTATTTTCAGTTGTAATATATTTTAAGCAGTTGGAATGTAATTCGCCATATGATACAACTTACGTGGGTTAGACGAAATATATTCCAACTACTCAAAATATATTACAACTGAAAATACACCTGAACTATGTATAACGTTATTTGGAATACATATACATATATTGTAACTACATAGTCAAAATATATAACAACTTGAAGATATACAACAATCATAAAAATTAAATTACAAACTTTTTGAAAATCATTTTGCCTTATTTATTACATCACTAATTTTCGATTGCTTTTAACTTAATTTGAATTGATTTCAAAAAACTTTTTGTTATTCATTAGATATACATATGTATATTTACAATATTAATTATTTTTCTTCTTTTTGTTATTGTATATTTGGTCCAGTTGACAATATCGTTTTTGCACATTTTTATTAGCCGCTCTTCAGCTTAATCGAAAAGTATACATGATGGAAGATAAGAAATTTTTTATGAATAGATTAGTTGACTTGCTGATTTTTCCGGAGTTTGTTCTGAAATTACCCTAACAGTTCCTTTATATATGTATAAAAGAAAACCTGGATAAATGATGAACATTACATATTAAAATACAAAATGGAAAATGTAGATTTTCTAAATATGTATCAATGCATACAATGGACTGATACATATTTAGACTAATGTTCTAACTAATTCATTCTTAATGTTCTAACACCTATCAATCTACCAACTTAAATATATGTCTGTGTTTTTATTTTCTTTTTTTTAATTTACTTGGTTATCCGACTCACGTCCCATCCGATGATCGATCACATTACGTTCACGCTTAATTTTTCATACCACTTTCGTAACAACAATGAGGATTCCCTAGGGTGAAAAGTTTCAGCTTTGAAACTGCACCACAGTCGTTGTTGCATCGTCCTCTCGTTGAAAACGAAGTTATGATTCCGGTTGCATACATTAAAACTGCACGGTCGTTCATGTAACTTTTCACCGTGTTGTCCTGGAATGGTGTATAATTTTTCGACCAGTCGACGTAATCTACTTTACATTTCAACGAGAACTCGTTTGGGATGAACCATGCGATTTGATGAAAAAAAATGCATGTCGCTTTATTAAATCGGGGCTTTTGAATTTTTCAAGAGGGGGGAAAAAAATCCACGCGAGTGGAATTTCAATTAAATTTATTCGATGACAAATCTCCAAATTTTGTTATAAATTTCCTCCCAGAACTGTTGAACGTCATCAAAGTAATATTTTAGTGAATTGCATATGTATGCATATATTAATATTGTTTTCATATTGTACATTTCTATTCAAAGTTTTACATTTCCCCACATGCATATGTATGTATTATATATTCCAGTTGAAACATTTCAACAATACATACTGTGTTATAAAATTAAATGCAATTCGCTTAACGTATCCATGTACTATATAATAATATATTCAATGTTCTGGAGAGTTTCAATTTGGGTTGAATTGCGGTTTGAAAATTTTAATCGTTCAACCAAAAATGCAGAAGCCAATTAACGCGACCGCGAGATGGAACAATTAAAATTTCACCGTCGAAATAATAATGCCAGATTCGGAATGATTAAATTGCGAAAACAAAGCGCGCGCAGAGGTACTCGTCCCATGTATAAAATATTATATTAGGCAATAAAAGTCGGCAGCTTTTCACCTGCGCAAAAGTTTTCCACCCCGAAACGGCGCAACATATTTTCCAGCGGAAAAGTCTGGCGAAACTCGCACGCAATAAAAAGTTCAACTTTTACTTCCGCTTTTCCTCGAATTTCCACACCCCCCTCCCTTCTCTGTACCTATCCTCTCCATCGCCTCCCTATTTACATCTGCCGTTCGACATGGCGAGAGGGAGAGGCTGGAGGCCAACGGGCATTTTATTTTGCACGTGCGAAAATTCCTCTTCGTTTTCGAGTCGACTTAATCTCATGGACAACTTAATTTTCATGTTTTTTTTTCATTGTTCGCATTTTAGAAGGCATTTTTAATATTCTCCCCTATAAACTTAATCAAATTTTTATTGCCTGGTTTTATTAAAAAATTTCAAATATTATTAATAGACATACATATGTATATATGCAGTCTTTGTAGTATCAATTAGAAAGAAAATGTACAGATTTGTCCATATTCGATACGAATATATCTATTTTTATTTTATTACATCACTAAATAATTTGTATATAAAATTATTATTTTGAATAAAAATACCAATAATTTTATTTTACCACCGCCATCTATGTTTAAAACTAAAAACTGGATAGACGTCAGTCACTTTTCAGAAATTCAAATTTCAAACCCGTCTTACACGATATTCTTGCACCATCGTAATGGCGGAGGATCCATTTACTTATATTGATGACCAAAATGAGCAATATGGCAAAGTATGAAAACGATCGGATAAGAGGCAAACTTATTCCTTAATTGTAATCGTAAGTGACACGTAAAGGAGGTATTTAATAAAAAGGCTCTCAATACTATCTCTGAACAAATCATAATACACATACCTAAAGCAAAATTAATCTGTTTGGTCATATATTTTCCTCTTCTTACCTCTTAGTTGTTTTTATATTTATTTATTTATATATTTATACCAGGAAGGCCTTACGGGTAAACCCAATGCGCCTTCCTAGACAATTAACTACAAACATTTTAGCATTTTTCTTACATAAATCGCTGTATTTTGAGAGGCTGAAGAACAGAAAATTAACAATTATTTAATCCATAGAGTCATCTATGGATTTAGACTTGTACATACATTTTTACATATTGTACATAAATCAAAATCAGATATTTGTGACATGGTGGGGTTGGATGGTTTTTGCCAATTTGATGGAAGAACCGTTTCAACAATGAAATCGGATAAATTGGCAAACTCTGGTAGGAAATGATCGACTTGAAGTCACAAATATCCAACTCTGAATTAGCACGGGATCGAACCCGGTAACTTCTCGGTGCTAAACATAAACGCAACCACGTAGCCATACTGCTGGCTATATATAGATGTATGTATCAATACAGTAAATATGTACACATTATGCTCAATAATAAAATTACAAAATGAAAACAACATAAATAATATTTAAAAAAATTAAGTGTAAATATGCAGCTAGGAGTCATTCAAAATATGTAACCTGACAGACCTGTATGATGTAACAATAAAAACATCAAGACCCTCAGACAACAGGTTAAGCAATCGAATGGCTCTTGATGGAGGTGAGTCATCAAGCACCCCTTAGAATTTTTAGAAAAAGCTTACCAAGTTGAGCGTTTCTACGTGAGGCTAAGAATTCAAAGCCCAATTTATGGCATTTATACATACACATACATACATATGTATATGTATGTGTGTTAAATCTTACACTGCTTACAGCATCCATAAAAAATATGACGCAAAATCGAGTCACAATTATATTTTTGTACTAAAAATTACCTAAAATGATATTTTTTGATCAGAAATGAATTATTCAATTAGCTTTCATACAATTCGAATTAACACACGCGAGATAAAGCATACGCACCACAGTTTAGTTAACGTGCATATAATCGTTTCGGTAGCGCGATTTAAAAAAAATACCTACACATAGTAGAGCGCACTTTTACCGACGCTATAGTTTATTCGGTGCGGTTAAGTATCGTTTTATGTTAATTGTAAAATTAACGTTTCGCCCTCGGCGCTCTTTAAATGCGGCGTAATTAGCGCCACTCCCTCGTTCGGGATCAATTTGAATAAATTACCGATTTTTTTTTTACTTTGTTAAATCCTATGTGAGATTCGATCAATACTGACTCACCTCATCGTACTATGTAAAAGCGCATTATGTAGCCACTCTAAAAACTTTAAAAGTGATATGACATAATTGAGCAAATTAGTTAAAATGAAAGTACTTTTACATAAATACATTAATATAATTAATATGAAATCATATGTATATAATATATGTACATAGTACATGCTATTCTGAAATGTTTCCGGTTTATGAATACGTTCAAATGCAACGTTGTGCTAATTAAAATTTAACAGTTACAGTATGTCTGGCGCTAATGATTATAATGAAATAATGAAAAGCGACTTTTCAGCGTCAAATCTAGCGCGTTTATTAACAATCCGTTCACGGTCTGGTACAGTTAAATCTAAACTAGAACAATGACGCAATTTTGCACGTAATGCGGTTCGAATAATTGCGGTTCGCCCCCGTGGACAATACGGCGTGTAATGATGTCGACGTGCATGTGCAACGTGCACTGCTCTGGAAAAATTTAATCTGTTGCATTCCTGCAGGCAATATCCGGAGAATGCCTCCTTCCCGTCTCCGTAATTGGACGGGCTAAAATTGCTCTTTTTTTAGTATTTTTTCGTATGTAACTATCTGTGTGTTGAACTTAAACTGGGTCGCATTTTCCTCTTAATTTGGCGTGTTTGATTTTAAGTACACGCTGTTTGAAAGTCTGACAAAGCTATACGCTGAAAATCTTTTAAATTCAATCTTCGTAAGAACCGACATTATTTTTTATACATGTTTGCGTTTTGCTTGATATTAAATTATCTTTACGTTTTCATATTGATTTAATAATAGGCAAGGCATATAGGAATTTGGGTTTCATTTTTCGACTATCCAAGTCCTCTTCTAGTACTGTTGCCTTACTTTTCAATTCATTTGCAAGAAGTTGTCTGAAATTTGCTAGTAATCTTTGGAATCCTTTCTATTTGGAACGCATAGAAAACAAATTCCATTTCTACTCCAATTCCAAATTTCTTCACAAGGATCGTTGTTTTCCTTACAATCTCGAAAAAACATTAATTATTTATGTTTTTTATATAAGCTTTTGAATTATATAATGTCCCATCAGATCCCTCCGTAATTATTCATTATTTCACATTATTCGAAATTCTACCGATTAGTCTTGTAATTTTTTTTAATATAGATTTTGCTCTTCTTTTAACAATATTCTCCCTTATATTTGATTCCTTTTGTTGTCGCATTCCTTGCTTTGAATTTTTATTATTTGATCATTTTTTTTAGTATCACACATGTCCATATTACACATACAAATATCTACCATCATTCAATGCTTTTCTAGAATAATGCTTAGACACTTTTTTTGGTGCCAATTTTGTATACATTGTAATGCTGTTCGTTTCCGTTTTTAAAATAAATAAATATGGTTTGTAAATAAGTTTTTAATCGATTTTTTTTTTGATTTGCAATTTTTCCACATATTTATGTTATTGATATTTAATCATACAAAAAAATTTTTACTCAACGAACATATTTTTCAATCTTATCTTATAAATTGGTACAAGAATTTAGATGAAAATTTTCTCAGCACATTTTTCAGGCGCAGAAAAGCAATTTAAATAATTTTTGACTTTGGGAAAACTATATATATTACTATAATAGATTCGACCCCTTATGGAACTCCTATGTCGTTGTCAAGACGACCAAACACCTGTATATTTGCATATTTTATTTTTTATTTTTATTTTTATTTTGACAAAAATCAATTAATCAAGCACACTCGTCTAACAGATTGCTCCAAAGCGACGAGTGTGCTAAAAAGATTAAGAAGTACAATAGTAAAAAATATAAGTTAAAAAACAAATTAGATATATAAATATACAAATTAAAAAAGAAAGGATAACTAAATAAAGCATGAAATCATAATAAAATCATAATTAAAAAACACTAACTCAACCATTCTAAATGGTCGCGACCTCCATAACTTAGGAATTGGTGCAGAGAATGAAGAGAGACATGACAAATGTCAATGGCACCATCCAGTGAATTTAAGAAACGGAGGCCGCAAGGAATGGGATAATAACTGAATGCCACAGTTCTAGCCAAAGGAGTGTGAAAAAGGAGACGATGGCGGGTCCATATCACACTCTCTGGAGCATGAAGGCCCAAATCATCCAAGATAGACGGACAGGAGATACAGCCTCTAAATATGGAAAACAAGAACTTGATGAGGGCAACACTCCTCCTGTGGTCAAGAGAAGTGTAGCCGACCATACCCATGACGAATTTTGAAGGAAATAAGTATGGGTAAATCCCATATTGCTCCTTATAAAGCAGTCTGAGAAATCGTCTTTGGACAAGTTCAAGCTTCATAGATAGAGACTTAGTGTAAGGATTCCAGATTATAGAGGCGTATTCCAAGATACTCCTAACTAGAGCATTGTACAGCAATCTCAACTGTACAGCGGGATTATGGTAGTGTCGAGAATTACGAAAGACAAACCCAAGCATACGTGAGGTAGAGGAACACACAGAGTCGATATGAACAGAGAAATTTAGGTCACTCTGGAATGCAACCCCAAGATCAACAGTTGAATCGATCCAGTTCAATAAAAAGTTACCAACAAGATATGGAAAGGTACGATCGGGGGTGGATCTGGATCTGGAGTAACACATAACCTTGCACTTGGAGACATTAAGAGACAAACAGTTGGTTAACGACCAATCATGAAGAGCATTAAGATCATCTTGTATACCTGTATACCTGTTATCGCATACAGAAATAACAAATGATATTATTCTATGTACATATACATATATACATACGTACATAATTTGATTAAACTTAAAGGCATTGAAATTTGATCCATACATTTTCAAGATATTGTATTATAAAAATATTTTTTTCCTAGAATATTAATGACATCAATATCGCAATATAAATTTTTGAATCCAATTAAATTTAATTTCGTTGTTTGTTGGTATTAATTGACTTAGCGTACCTCAAGTTTTGTTTTCGAATCGTGTTCTAGTTGAGAGGTTAAAACGGGAAAACTTTAACAAGCAAACGAGAAAAGTTATCGCATCTCCATTTTTCTTCTTAGCAACTAGTCGATGAGGCGGACTGTGTAGAGAAATTATAGAATTTCCCGGCGCAAGGAATGAAACAGTGGCTATAAAATAAATAAGAATAAAGTGTTCAATTACTGCAGCTAACGAACGTGCGTCCTGATTAAAAATTAGCTTTCCAATAATGGGATTTCGTTTGATAGGGTACGTCCTGGGGGGGAGGGGTGTCTTCAATGAATTTTCATTAGTACGTGGGTGAGGCCGAAGGGTGGAGAGCTTATTCGAAAACCGCACTTGCGGTTTGTTGCCGAAATAAATATTTAGGCCTCGGGACCCTTAACAAGGGTTAGCGGCCAACGTGCCCCCGAGAAGAATATTAGTCTTCAGGCCCCGACGCCATAATGCGGTCTCATAATTTTCAATGAGAGAGCACCTTTATCATTGAACATTCCTGGTTTTTTTTCCTGTGCGCCAACCCCTATATATTACGAGGGCGATAAAGCGATGAAAGTGTTAAGACGCAAGCGAGCCGAGATAAATATTCGTTTTACGAATAAACCGTTTATTTAACACTCTAACAATCGAAAAACTTTGTGGAAGATCGTATTTTAGTCCTGCAGATCACGACTCTAAAGATCGAACGTTTCTAAAGAAAGCCGGAACTGAACTCATTTCAAAGCACTTACATAATAAATTTCCAAATACTGAGTTCACCCCCTAAAATAACAGACTTGAAATTATCGAAGTACGAGTATGCTTTAAGGGTCATTTTTCACCTGTGATTTGTGAGCAAAATTCAATTACAAAGGTATCCAATCTCTTACTTGAAGCTCTATCTCCTTAAGCTCACCTTTGATACGGTAAAACACGTCTATCTTTCATATGTATACGTACATAAATTAATGATAATTCGTATATAATTTCCTTCATACATATATATAATAATTTTATTTCTTTTTTTGTTTCAGATTGTTGCGATTCTGCTGTCAACAAAAATTGTAAGTAAAATATGATGTTATTATAATACATTAAGTGCAGGAAAGGCATTGTGAGCATTCTGAATGGAAAAGTCTCACTTTTGATCTGTCGTCAAGTGGCACTGCGATCCTCGAACTCGGGCGCGCGCAATAAATTCCAACCTCCCTCTCCACTCTTTCCGCAATATAATCTGGAATTCATATATTCACGGCGAAAAGTTTTGATTTGTTGTGTGTATATATAATATAGGTACATCTCGCGTATCGTCGTTGAGGCTCTTATCTACGCTTGTTCTCTGGTAAAACGACACAAACTTCTGAAGGATATCCTGTGTCTCGGCCGCTATCGCTCCGCTACTGAACAACGCAACACAATATGCTGCACGGTTGACTTCAAAAGGAAAAACTGGGGAAAACCCGCTCGCTTTTCCTCCCCGCTGCGAAAATCGGAATTCTGAAAGACCTACTACTACTATTTGAATTCAATGATTATTTACACATTTGACTTATTAAGTTGTTTTGAATAACTATTAACACACTCTAACCAATAAAACTAATTCCACTTTTGCCAACAAATAACCAATCTCCCATATGTTTATTTTAATATCATACGTATTCTCCGCCGTAAATTAACGCTTTTAATGCCGTTTTGATTTGTTAGTTTATCAATCTTTTGAATAATTTGTTTAAAATAATTTGGTTTATTCAATTGTTTAAAACAAAATAAAATTAATGTTAACGCATAATAGAGAGGTTCATTTTTTCAACATTTTACAATAGATGCTAAAATTCACAATAGATACTTATTTATGCGGTCTTTTCGCATTTATTTATGTATTTTCTCACATTAACATTTCTTAATGATTATCATTTTATATTATTTTATTAATTATATTATCTTTAAATTGTAAGAATGTGTTACAAAGTATTTAATTTAAAAAAATAAATGATAGACATACGAATCTACTTAATAATAATACTCGGAATTGACATTGCCAATAGCAAATAAATATACTTCAATTAAATTAAATTGAAACGCCTCAGCGTAGTGCATTGGGAGAGCCATTTCGTACCAGTAGAGTTCAAATCCGGGTCAAATACGCTGCTGACGAGATCTTGTGGTTATTAAAAACACAGACCGACCGTCTCCTGTTAGAATTTTTCTATTTTTCTACTTTAAGTGTTGTGACAGATCCAATAAATCGGTATACTCCTCAGTCTCTCGCAAATTCGAGTAATTATCATCTCGAATTTGTTGAATATTATAAAAGCTACCCACATAATGTATTTCTCGCAAATTTACTGTGTATCAGAAATTTGTTGATTGTCCGTAGATATCTCTATTGTATTCTACAATTCTAAGTACTTATGCATGTACAAAAATAATCTATCCATATGTATCGCGTGGTGATTTTTCCTGTCATGGCACATATGATTAATGCATGTATGTACATATGTAATAAAATAAGGAAATAAGTTGATTACAAAAAATAAAATCCTAAGCTTTTACTGATTCAAATCTACATATTATATACATACATATGTAAAATAATCGATATCCCCATATACAAAGTTCTTACTTATCATAAAAGCAGTTTAACTTGTAGATTTGACTTTTATATGCATTACTTATTTTCTCAACTTTTCTTTTTCGTATAACTCTTACACAAAACTTTACAAACTTTCATTTTAGCATCGTTGTGATCTAAATGAGCATAAATAACAGTGTGTATAAAATTTAACCGAAATATAAATTGACAAGCATTTTAATTGGAATATTATCTATCTATTTAGAGAAAAAAGTCAATCATTACAGTATAGCTTTTCTAATCTTAAAATACGGAATAAGTAGAGTATGTGATAATGGTGTGAAGACATTCATAGACAAAGCAATCCTCAACTTTGAACTTATGTATGCGATGCCAGTTTCACAGCACTACTAATGCTAGTCATATTAACACGTACATATATTCGTGACGAACACTACCTTGGAAACTTTTGAAAATAATTACACAGACCCAACTAATAATATGCACGTCAGACCGCATATATGTATGTACTTCCTTAGACTCGGCTTAGAGTGTACATTGGAAAGTAATATTGCGTGCTTACGACCCTTTCATACGCAACCTTAATACGTGTACCATTCCGTAGATTAAGTTGTAAACGTGTCGTATAATACCTTCTACTTTTGGATTAACCTCTGCATATTCCAAATCTAACTTTTTGCAAGGGAAACTCTAAGTTTGCGCGTTGTAGGGGTGTCGCAGTGTGAGCCACCGAATACTGCCTCGGGCAACGAAACCTAGACAAGCGTAATAATTTGCGGCTTTAATAGTTCGCTGAGCTCGCGCATAATTTCGCAACACGAAATACTAACCCAGATGCGACGTATGTGATTTAGATGGGGGTGTGTGGGGGAGAGGATACCGCAAAAATCCACCCCACCCCATTAATAATTCAACGGTCGGACATAGTTGCGGTTTGACGAGTGCAAAATTTAATCAGCCCTAATTGCCGGCGTATATTGAAATTTGCTGATTCGTATTATTTATGCCCAAAAAGGGTTGACGTTGAGGTATTATAAGTTCATTATGATTTGATTCTGTCTGTCCGTTGATGTTCGTATAATTTAAATGAAATATCCACGTATTTTAACTCGATTCACGCAAAATTGTTAAGTAATGTGATTAGATTTAATTTTTCATACATACTTGAATATTCGGAAATAAGCTTTCAGTTTAATCAATGGTAAAAGCTTCGTTTGGATGCAGAGTGTATTGAAACACTTCAGTGTAACAAAGCTTTCAATCAATTTGCTTGTTGAAAGTATTTGTCAATATTAACATGGGTTAGCATTTCCCCCCGTCATATATTGGATTGTATTACTTAGAAATTATAAATTTTAAAACAGAAAGTCTGAATTATATTTAAATTATTCTAATTTTAAAAATGTATACTTTCTTGAAAAAATAAGAAATGGTTTTTTTTACAGTCAATGAACACGTTAAGTACATTTTATTTTATTTATTTCATACCAGGAAGGCATTACAGGTAAACCCCAATGCGCCTTCCTGGCCAAATTACAAACAATACAGCATTTTTTATTAAATAAGTCGCTAAATTACGAGACACTGACTTAAACTCGACAATTAACGAGACATCTATGAATTTTACATACATTTTTATTGTAATATTTACATTAATCATACTCAAATAGTGGCGACATAGTGGGTAGGAAGGATTTTTAGCCAATTTTTAATCGGGAATCGTTTCAACAATGAAATCAGAGAAAATAGGCAAACTCTGATAGGAAACGATCAACCAGGAGTCACAAATCCTGGTCATATGTACATATGTACATATGTAAATATGTACATATATGTGGTTTAAGAAGTAGACATGAGATTGAATAAAAAATATACATATTTAAGGTGAAATGGATAGACTAATATTTGACCCTTTATATTTGAAATTGGCGAAAGTTCAATTTTCAGTTCCAAAAACAATTCATTCACAAATTGTCACTTATTTTAATCCGTCATGTCCAAAATATCGGAAAAAACGAATAAACGTATTACAGGCCACCAGCATTTTTAAATATTGTCAAACGCAAAACATTATATATTTAATTTTATGCAAGATATTTCTCGAAATTAAAAGTGAACTTATACCACATTCAATTATATCGGCTTATATACATACATACACGTTTAAAAGGAAATCCTTCAATATTGAACTAATATTTAGATATTTACGATATTTAAATACTAGTTCAATATATTCTACTAATGAATGAATAAAATTAAATTAATGAGATACGGTCAGAGACCAAATGCGTTCCATTCACAATGAATAAATTAACCGATGAGCCCCCAAGTAAAATATCCGAATAGTAGTTTATAAATTTTTCTATATATAGTCTAATTTGTCTTTAGCTAGCGTTTTATCTTACTTCATTAAACTAATAATTTTTATTTCGAGTCTTTCACAAATCATATAGCCTGCAAAAATCAGACATAGAAATTGCCAGTACCGAACCGAAGTGGTATTCAACAAGGGTCCTACCTTGCGACTTGTAAGGGTTGTACATAAGTACACATTGGAATCAAGGTTCTCGAGTATCTTTAGCATAATAAAAAAAGTACGCTTTTTAGCGTTTATGTTTTATATTATATTAGATATGAAGCGGCTCGGTAATGACTGGTGCAATGCGCAATGTAGACGCTCTACTGTTTACTCAGCAGGGGTTTCCATCGGACGATCGCGGGCCTCATTACGGCCGCGTCGAAATTGGTCCATAAACGAGAGCATCGCGATTTTAATACATTTTTATCGGCTTATTATGCGTTACGGGCTCTCTTAGCAGCATCCCGCCCTGATTTCGCACCCCTGAAACCGCAGATGGGGCTCTTCGGTTGTTAATTTTTAGAATTTTTTTAGATTTTATTATTTAATGTTATACTTATCTGTGATGTTTATAGAGCAGCGTCGGAGCTACCTATTGTTTCGTTTAGTCGTCACAATGGGAAAGTTCGGTGAACTGTTCGGAAGCGGTATAATTAACGCGTGTGACTTACAGATATGTGTGTGTAGAACTCTATCTAGATAGGGTCCTATTGTGTGGAAACGGTGCTATGTTCTAGTTTTGTTAGAGAGTTAAATAAATTTCCGTTCGGTTAGAATGTTAGGTGAATCTATATACATATATGAAGTATGAAAAGCAGTTGGAGAAATGAGAAGATGAAGGGCTTACCATTTTCTAAGTGACCTTTCAATTAGTTATTAAGAATTAGTTTCAATAATGAATATCATAAATGCAATTAGCTGATTATTTAACCATATTTTTTATATATAAACATACAATATATTCATTTTTACTTTATCTAATGCACATATTTAAATACGTTAGTGTATAGTATTGTATATATGTAGTACGACTTGGGAAGTAAAAAAATTGGGACATTTTTTTTTAAATGAAGCCTTGACATTAAAAATTAGTTCAAAATTTAATATAAAATCATTTAGAACAGCAGTCGCCAACCCTTCTAACCTCGCGGACTACTAAATTCCTAATTTTAAATCCTGCGGACCACTTATGTATAATATATGAATTTTTGAAAACGATATTTGTATACGTATATTTGTAGAATAATACAGAATACTCTGTGGCGTATTATCAACATTTTGGGTCCTGCTTTTAACCTTTAAAATTAGGACCCCCATTTATTTTAGTATTGAATCAACTTTGCCCTTATAAAATCTTTTGTTTTCTAATTTTTGTGAATTTCTAACATTTTATAACCATTATCGGCTCGTGGTTTAAAATCATGAGAGTATTGCTTTCGCATTATACGAAAAATTATAAAATTCCGTTATTAATAAAATAAAGTGATAGCTTAATGTTAACTCAAATTTACAAAAAATATGGACAGAAAACAAAATTGCATTTAGCAGTTTTTTTTTTTTACTAATTCTTAAAAATCTCATTGCATATTTTCTGATGCATTCACTATCAACTTACCAATAGAAAAATGTTATCTACCAAAAAGCGCTTTGTTCAAACACTCATAAATTAAAATTAATCAATAAACAGAAATATTGGTTACCATATTTTAATTTTTCAATTTATTGTTATTATTATTATTTTCAAAATTAATATCCTTAATAGGTATTTAAATAACGTGCTCGTTAATTTTTAATAATCCACAAACTACGCAATTCGAACGCTCCGAAAACAGTATTATACTTAACATTATTTTATTATAAAAAATTGTAAATGCTTCTTTAATCATTACAAAATATTGAAAATTCGGCAACACTTTAAAAAAGACAACATTTTGAGCTTACGTTTATGATAAAATAGAGAGAACAAAAGAATTTTGTCAACAAAAAGGACATATTCTCCCTAAAAAAGACCCGTTTGAAACCTTCGTCTATAGACTCATAAAATACGCGATTTTGTGAAAAGATTGGAATATAAAGCAATAGATATAAATCAATGCTAGATTTTTAATCAACATTTCCATCATGATTATATCTCAATAAATAATAAAAGTCCGTTAGAAAAAATATGAACCCTCATAAAATATTGATGACTCACTGAATAATGCGTTAATGTGCCTTCCTCCATTTTTCAAATATTGATATTAAGTCAATCACTATTATGATATGAAACAAACTTTTTATACTTTCTGTAAAGAATAAATACGTAATTTAGTATGATTTGATATAATATTTTTTCCTACTTTATGGTTTATGCGCATTATGATTATATAAATTTTAAAACACTTATAATCCGAGAAGGTGGTTTCCCAAGAGTAAATCGAAATAAAATGAAAAAAGAGTGTTGATTAAAAAGATTTGGAAACGGTTTATCGCCTGTGGATTTACGGTTGCCGACGACTTTTAAATAAAAGGGAAAGAAAACTTAATCTACAACAAAGGTTCCGGTTATGGGGCTTGTCTTTCGGCGGAAAATGGGATGTTCCGGACGACGCAAATGAGAAAAGTTTTTCACCCCTTAGCCCGGCCCCGGACTGGAAGATGAGTTCCGGTCGCGTAATTTTTCCCGCTTTCGAATGTAAAAATAGCCGAAGATCTCAAAAAAAAAGGTATGCAGCCAAGCGATAGATTGGAAGCATTCCAAAGCTGTAATCCAATCTTCAATAACCGCTTATTTTATATTTTGAAAATAACATCAAAATTTGTTAATTCTATCAAACTTGTTCTTAAATCGTTAAACTTTAAATCTTTCCATTCGATGTCGAGCGTTTGAGAATCGCCGATATAAAACTATCCACCTGTTTTTTCTCACATCAGCCGAAACTACACAGATCAAAACGCTCTTTTACGTTCGTATTTATGGAACATGAAACTTCTTATTTTTATTGTCCCTTCTCTCGCTCAGGCTCTCCTTTCGCACATAAAAATAGGTCTCATATCATATATAAATATATATTTCATGATCGCATAAATCCTCATAGATATAAAAGGAACACTTTTACCGCAAGCGAATTAGGGGTTGCCAAATTGTGAAACTTTGTACTAGTGGTAGTAATTGTAACTGATTTTATTACCTTTTGAAAAATTTCACTCGCCCAACCGCCAGTATGTGGGTTCATTTTTATTCGTTTCAACCTTCTACCTTCCCCCCCATGCATTTTTATTTCGAATGAAGTGATTAGCCCACAAATGTCCGTACTGAGGTGACTTTTTTTTCAACCCTTATCGCCCCGGGGTACGATTGTAAGCTCGATATTTCATTGCGAGTCGCGTGTGCTTTCGCCCACCGAAAGCTTTTGTATGATTTACGTGAAAAATTTACATAAATAAATAACGGGTTTTGATTTATACGGGAAATTAATTGCTCGCGAATACATTTCTATTTGAGGACATTTCGTTGCTTTTTATTTGACTCATTTTTTCGTTTCGCAATCGAACGAAAATTGTTTCTGCGCAATGTGTAACATTCATCAATCAATGTGCCTTTTTAACACTTTGTATATACTCAAATTTACACTATGACTCTGTCAATTACATAAATAATAGGCCTTAAAATCTATAAAAAAATATTATTAAAAAAAAAATCAAACTCGTATTGAATTTTATCAACCAAGTATGCTAAATCTGTTTAAAAATAACTTTTATTATACGTATGTATGTATGTATGTATATATGTGTATGTACATACATATAATAAATACTTTACGTGACTCTGTTTGGACCTAAGACCAATACCCAACCACAATGAAGATGAATCTTGTGTATTCTAAAGGTTAACTTGTTTGGCGTATATCCATAATTTATAACAAATATAAGCGATAATCGCCAATAGCACGATTCGTGGAATAATATTGGAAAGACGCAAAATATATTTAATACTTCATAAATCACTTTTGGTCGGAAGCTCGACGTGGCGTAAAGTTCCACTTCATTTGGACCACATAATCTTGATTGACGTCACTTTTACAACCCGCTATGCTCCGGTCAAGTGCGCGTTGCGAATTCCGGAAAAGGTTTCCCATTTATTATTATTGAAAAAAGGGAAAATCTTCGACCTTATTTCATTCGTGGCCGCGCGCTACGTGTCAAATCTGGCGAGTTTGAGTCGGGTGCTTTATATAATATATATTATATAATAAACATATATATTTCATAAGGGTCCCAATGGAGACCCGAATCAATGGCAGGCTCTGCCAGTGTAGGGTTAAGTAGCTACTACTGTTGACGTTTATTATGTACAATTTATTATTTTCGTTTTGACAGGCTCGCGACAATATGACAAAAAGTCTACCGTACATACATATGTACATACATATATTAAATTTAAATTGCACTTATTCAATTTTTACGTCATATTAATATTGTCAATCCATACAAATTTATTTATTTATTTATTTAACATACTTGGGGAGGCGACAAATCCAATAGAGCCGAGAGGTTTAACTTAACATTTATTGGTATATAAATTAAATGAGAAAAAAAATGTTGACGAATTGATTACATATATGTAATCCCTACAAATTGATGACAATATATAATACCGACATATTTAATCGACATGACCGATTTGATCCCACTTGACAAATACGCTACAATCAGCTCTGAATTACATCGATAATAACTATTATACCACGTAAAATTTGAAGATACGAATGGGTGGTTTGAATATTTTATATAACCTATCTGTCATCACATCGATCTGACAGTCGATTCTGGTGAAATTTTGATGACTTCTTTAATGATCAAATTCCTCTATTGCCATTTCGGAGACATTTGCTTACTTTAATGACAGGCAACTATTTATTGCATGTCGGTAAACTATCAAAGAGATCGGAAGGGTGAAAGTGATTCAAAATCAGTTAATGTTCTGGTTCTGAACAGTCTTCACGGTCAGTGAAAATACTACAAATATATCGATATGCAAATTTCTCGATTTTTCAATTTTTTTAACAAAATATATTTCTTCTTCATCTATTATAACATATTTTTTCATCCTTCATCCTATTATAAAATATTCACAAAAATTAATTGATTTCGTCACTACATATTATATGTATGTATCAAACATACATACATGTATACATATGTACATATTTTACATCTTTTAAAATCTATTATTGGACTCGGATGTTACATATATTATTTATTTACTATTTGTTTTTTTATACATATCTATGTACATCCTGTCTGTTGATTTTTCAATTAATAAAATAAAATAAATAAAATAAAAAATATATTATAATGGCCAGTCCATTAATTAATAATATTTCGAGTCCTTGAAAGACAACGATGAATGCAACGAAGATTAGCCCACTGATTATATTGTGTTACGAACAAAAGCCTTATCTGTTGACAAACAAGTTGATAGTCCCTGAGAAACCGCTTCGATAGATAGATTTGTCTACAGAAAATTCTCTACATATCTACATAAATAAATCACCTTCATAAATCTTAAATAAATAAATAAAAATTTAAGATAACCTCTCTGATATAATTCAACGCAGAAATTAATTATTTTAATATTAATTAACTAACAGCATCGACTAGTGGTTAGCATATAACTCATTCGAACAAAGTGATCACGCGTTCAATCTTACCGATTGCTGCTGGCTAAATAGCAATTCCTAGCAAAATTTCGAGTTTTTCAGCCATTCGAATTTTGCTGATATGTATGTATAAATTGAAATTGAACAGGGAAATTGTAATTGGAACTAATTGTAATTTACCAGTGAAATTATAATTTCACTGACGTTTCAGTGAGGGCATAACCAGTTACATTTTCACTAGGTATAGTTCAGTGAAGTCATATCCAATTTTCACTGACCGCTATTAGTGAAATTATAATTTTTGACAGTTGGATGATAGTGCGTCACCGATACGAATCGCGCCACCCCACGTCACAACCCCGCTCCTCTCCATCCCTACTCCGATGCCAAACTCGCTCTCTCACGCTCTCCCCGCAACCCCGCTCCTGTCCATTCCCACTCTCCTCGTGGTCCACTATCTGCTTCGATTTGGCTTTTTGGATGCCGCATGTGTGCAAACACATCATACTATCTTAGCAACCAACACTTATTTATTTAAAGTTAGGGTTGGTTTTATTTATTTAAGATTAGATTGTTAGGGTTGGTAGTAATTCGAATTACAAATTCACTGACATTGAAAAGTGAATCGATGATAAGTTTGTTATATCCGTACTCAGTGCTTGAGTCGGTGAAATTATAATCTCACTAGTGAAATTATTATTTCACTGACAATAAAAGTTTCACTGTAACATATATAATTAATAATTATTCAACTGTATACCACACTCGTCGCTTTGGAGCAATCTGTAAAGACGGTTTTGCATGATTGATTGGAAAACAATACAATTGTAGTAGACTTCCAAGTAAATACACATTGAATCAATACTGTAAAAGGCATTAATATTTATAATTCATTATTTCCATGAAAACAAAATCGCATACATAATATCGACATTCGACGAAATCATTATACTTTCCGAAATGCGGTACGCATATTTTTGCTAAAGTAAACTTTCACAATTTGTTTTATACATTTTTTTGTGAACATTCACGGTTGTATACAGAGTTTTCCGTAATTGAATACATTCAAACGGGGAAAAAATCGTCGAATCGCAAATATTTTACACAGCGTAATCACGGCGAATAAAACATCGAACGTGCTCGTTGGAATTAAAAGTGTACGTAGATAAAGGTATGTACATATGTACATATACAGATGGAAAATGTGTACTCAATACAAACATACACACAATATTCCAGCATCGGTCAATCGAGCGAGTTTTAACTGACGTTATTAAAGCTCGGTTTATTGTCGAAGCGTGTGGGTGGGCGAATGAAAGGGGAGGCTATCGGAGGATGTGCTCTCGTTTGGATCGTATTTCGGCTTTGATTGTTTTCGTTGACGGTATGCATTATTCGACATTTGCCAAAATACACACACTGTCGATGGCATTTATTCCATTTGCAAAATGCTCCTAGCTATTTTCGAAATCGATTTTCAATTATGTTTGCCTGTGGAAGGTTTGATGTCAAATTATATTGCAGTACGTTTCCAAAAGGAAAAAAAACACTGTTCGACTGAAACATCCAAACATGCGTCTCTAATATATAATTTCGAAAGAGACGTTGTAAGGTATAATGTATAATGTGTAAAGTTCGGGTGGTAGAATCTGTGACGTTATCGAAAAATCTAATTTTCTGTGATGACGATATCGATTTAGATTCCGTTTTCGGTTTCAATTCCTTTTTCAGTTTCTGTTCCGGATTCTTTATTCAGTTCCGTATTCAGATTCTTTTTCAGTTCCGGATACGGATTCCGATTCCCGGTTCTGAACTCAATTCCGATTCCGGATTCCTTTTTCAGTTCCGGATCCGGAATCCTTTTTCAGTTCTAGTTCCGGATTCCTGTTTCAGTTCTGGATCCCTATTATTTTTTCAGTTCCGGATACGGATTCCTTTTTCAGTTTTGGATCAGGATTATTTTTTCAGTTCCGGTTCCCTTATATACATATATGTACGTATGTATATGTAAAAAAAACCATTCGTTGTGTGCCTGTAATTTCTGATTTGCTGTCGTTAAATATTATTTTTTTTCGATTCCAATAAATTTAATAAAAAAACAAATTAATGTTTCCTATTAGATTCGCCATGTTTAAATGGTTTATATAACCAGCAGCATGGAACAGTGTGGTTACGGGTTCGAGTCCCACTGGTTGCTGTTGGCCAGACCTTGGTTTGTGACTCCAGGTTGATCGTTACCTGTCATTTGCCAATTTTTCTGATTATCATTAAAACGGTTCCTGGAAAATTGGCTTTCCCTCCCCTATTTCTCTCGCAAACCCTGAGTTATTCAGCGTCTCAAGGTTCGCCGGGTTGTATATAAAATGCTGCAAAAATTTATCTCCATAGATGTCTCTGTGGATGATAATCCTTTGTGGATGAGTACTTTGCAATATTTGACCATAGATGTCATGTGTAATGTAAAACTATATAAATATTATATAGTAATATGCAATTTGATGTGTTTCTTGATCTGTATAGTGCACCGTCGCATTGGAGCGATCTGTAAGACGAGTATACATGATTAGGATTTAGATTTATGAACCACTAGTAATTCATAAATCTAAAACGTCCACCTCCAAAAGGTTCATTAACAAAATATCAATCAAACATTCCGGTAAATTTAGTATCACGCGAGTGCATTTATATAGATGATCGGTACATTTCGGCCGAACGAATTCAACGTTTCCATGAGTTAACTCATGTCAATAGATCCGTAGAACAATGGACCAACGATAGGGGATGTCGGTGGTAGTCTACGCGAAATCAGACTTGCATGAACGAGTCATTCCCTGCAGCGTAGACCCATAATAGCACTACGCAATACACTGCTAATTAAGCGCTTCACCAGCTACGAGACCACGCTACGCCACACTAATTATCATACACTGAGTTCATTGTCGAGAATCATCTCTTTTTTATATATTCCACAGCATTGTGCACTTAATTAAGGTCACGTTTTTAACCGCGTAGACGAGAATCTGTAGCTTCGTTGAATATAATCTACCGTGTAAATATACCATGCTCAAAATGTTTTATCCTTTATTATTAAATGCGCTCATTAAATTCATATTTTAATGTGATGTATGATGGAAATTTTGATCTTCTCTCTTTCATTCGGGCCTCGCAGGGATGTGTTGTATTTGCGGCTGGTTCTTATTATATATTGATGCTGGTTATAGGTACAAGACATTCCCTTTTTTTATTATTTGATATTTTTATTTTATTTTTATTATGTATTAATTTTATATTATTATAATACTCTTTTTTATGATTATTTATAAATATTTTATTGCTGTGAATGTATGTATTTTTCTCATATCTCTGTATTTTTTCGAACATGTATTGTGGCGCATTTGGGACTCAATGACACAATGGTACAAACTTAAACAAATGATACGAACCAGCAACATAACTAAGAACTAAGGGGTCATGGGCTAATTCCCTGGCTCGGTTTTGGATATATGTACATGTATGACTGAGTTTTTTAATCAGAGCCAATTTATCTGATTCTATTACTTAAATGGTTCCACCAAATTGGCAACCTATCCTGTTTCGCGCGAATTCGAGTTTATGGCATCTCAAATTTGTTGTATTCATATACATATGTATATACCGGGAAAGCCTAACAGACAAGCCCCAATGCGCTTTCCTGGCCAATTACAAACAATTATACAGTATCATACAGACAGAATATATAGCATTATATACATATATAATATAAGCAAATTCGAGTTGCTTATAAACTTGAGTTGGCGAGAGAAAAGTAAGATATATTTTATCTACATTATATATACAATAATGGATAGAAGAAATAAAAAAATGTGTACATATACATACACATATATTCATATATTTATGTATTTATCCATACATATATATCAATAACTTTATTTATTTATTTTATATTAATCATCAGGAAGGTCGACTGTCCTGACATTACATCGACAGGGCGCCTAGTCTATCAAATATTCAATCGATAACAGTCAAACTGAACTCTGCTGCCCCTGGCAAAAATTTTGACATTATTGATGCGAACTAGCAATTGCGAAACACTAAATATTTTATTCAATTGTTGAATAAACTTTTCACGATCTCTTATTTTTAATATGAAACGATTAAATTATTTAAAAATGAAATCTTCCAAATGAATTTTTATGACAATGTTTAATTATTTTTCCTAGTGAATTACATATATAAATATGCCACCCACCTTTTTAAAAAAATGTATGTATTTCTCGCAAATTTGTCCATAGATGTCTCTATGATACTGTATACATAAATATAATTGTTTATCAATGTTTGTAATTGGCGAGGAAGGCGCATTTGGTTTACCGGTTAGCCCTTCCTAGTATATATGCATACGTATTTTTTTAATATTGTTTATATTCTTATTTTTAAGTATTGCAGTTGATATAAGTCAGTCGGTTTATTTATTGCTTCAGTCACAATTGGAATGTGTGACGTTTTTAATTACAACTGAGTGGTTGTACGGGAAGTGGCCCGCCGACCGGATGGGACACATTTTCACATGAAAAGAGGACGCTATGCAACCGAGAAAACTCGTATTTTCCACTGCCGGAAAATGGGAAAACGCGACGCTGAGGACTGCACAAACAAATTAGATTTTAGTCTGAGTGTTGAAACAGTCATAATTTACATTAACACCAGCTAAATTGAACATTATTGATACAAAAAATTTCTTTAGTATAGTAATGAAATATTAAAATAGCATCAGTGCATACTTTAAAAAAATCTTGATAAAAACATTATTCTAGTTCATAAGACATGACATTTTATTGTTGCGTTCTGGTTCGATTGACAAAAACGCGTATAAAAAAATGAAACCTATACAAACCGTCAAGTGTAACCGATGTAACGTTGACTCTTCTTCATCTTTCCGGATTTGGGATAGCTTTTGTGTTTCGGCCGAGGCATTTAACTCAAATGGGTCAACGAAAGCCCTCGTTAGATTTTCCCGTACACACCCCTGGGAACGTATTTTATTGCCATTGAAGTGAGGGCACGATTTTCAGTTTTATAACCCAGTCGTTAACCGTGCTATATTGCGATAATTAACAATTAAAGTGATTGGGACATTCAAAAATGGATTAAATACCGATTGAGCAACTGTGTATATCAATTTCAACTTCTAAAAAAAAGATCATCCTTGATAGTTTTACTTTGAAAACATATTATTATTTACCCTTCGTAAATTTTCTCATAGTACATACAATATTTGGGTATCTCCCTTAAGGACTTACATTTTTAACATCATAGGGCTATTCATGCTAGGATGGAGTCTGATCTGATCGACTTTTTGATGTATTCCCTTGAGTAGACCCACATAATGATGTTAAAACCTTTTTAGTTGGCCTACATATGACTTATTTGTCTTTGTACTACTTTGATTTCGATATTACATTTGTATATTATATACATTTATATGTATGTATTTTCAAATAATAAGTTCCTAGTGTTTTTCAGTAAAAAAAAACAACAAACTTTTCATTAGCATCACGAATTTGATTTCAACTCGATGTGATTGATTTCAACAAGTCATTTAGTATTTTACATAAGCTAATTTTTAATGCTAAAAATATCGAACGTAGCAATTTGATCGCGTTCACTCGAGTCGTTCACCTGTTTTCATCTGCATACATTTTAACTCGTTCGCGTTAATTGGAGCGACTCTACTAACCGGCAGGGGTGGTCAACTGTTTCTTCACTTATCCACATCCATTAGAACGATCTGTTTATTGTTATGTCTAGCAATCCGTGTCCATACTATCTATTCACTAATAGCTAACCGTGCCCGTACTAACTTGTTAAACTCAAACCGCATCGCAATAACCCGAGAAACCAAAACCAAAATCTACACACGGACCTCGGCTTAAGCACCACTCTCTCCTGAACGTCTGTAACTAAGCGGAACATTCGAGAGAACAATAGTACCGCCTTTGTATGGCCTTTTTATTGCGATGAGAAAAGGCCGGCGTGAGAAATGTGTACGGTTAAAAAGACCCTGCATGACCTGCCATAGCATCACGGGAATATTTAAATATTTGTGGCTGGGTTTGAAAAATTCCTATGTCAAATTTCTATAACACACCATAAATTTTCAGTTAATATGTTAAATTTACGTATGTATCTCCACTGAAATATATAATCTTCTACAAGCAAAAATTCTACATTGTATGAATGTATATAATTGATTTATTCAATGTGACGACCATAGATAAGGGTTGAAAACCTTCGGCAAACACAGCGATGATCCTTCTGAAATTGAATTTTAAGCGTTATCCAAATCTAGGCGAGGGATTTTGGGAAATTGCATCGTTCGTTGCAAATCTGCACGGATGATCGATTCCGTGCATTTCTAAACGAAAACACGGTTTTCTTTTTTCCCCATTCAATTTATGTACGTGCGAGCTGTTCCGCATCCGTCTGCCTATCCCACACTTCCTCTTTTCATAATTTATTATGTTTTGGGACAGGAATCCGGGTCTTAACGTAAAACGAGGATATTTATTTAATCCCTCGTTGTTGTGTGTTTGAGTTTTTTAGATTATTTCGTTTGTTTGTTCGACCGGCAACTTCACTTAGACGACTTCTGCCTTGGATTAATTATTTACTCGGAAATGTTAGCATGCCCCGCATTATTAAATGTATGTGTGTACATATGTAGAACGAGTGCAAACAGTGATGATTAATTAACTACATACATACGTTTAATTTAAACAAATTAATTTAAATATCCTATATATAAATACACATACATACATACATACATTTAATATTTATTCTTCACATATGCATATGTATGTACCTTAATATATTCCACTTAAAAAGCTCCATTATTTAAAAATTGTGTTTAAAATAAGTCTTTAAACGCCTTTAACTATAACTTTTTCAAACTATATCTTATAATGAATGATAAAATATATTTATATAAAATTACATGGTCAATGCTGTGTTCTATGTCCGAGACGCGCCGCCATTGTAGCGCCACTTTTATGACGTTTCTCTTTTTTGATAGTTGAATTTATTATATTGTGTTATATTTTAGTTATCTGATAAACTTACATCTTTATAAGCAGTTGATATAAATCGGATCATAAAATTTTATTTTATTTTTACATAGACCAGGAAGGCCTATCAAGTAATGCGCCTTCCTACACAATTAATTACAAACATTGCAGCTTTTTTTATTACATATGTAAATCGCTGTATTTCAAGAGGTTGAAGAAAACACAATTAACAATTAATTCATTCATTAATTAATCCAAAGAGACATCTACGGATTTGGTACATACATTTTTACATATTGTACATAAATCAAATTCAGATATTTGTGATATGTCACAAATATCTGAATTTTTAGGATGCGGGTAGGATGGTTTTTGCCAATTTAATGGAGGACCCGTCTCAACCATGAAATCAGATTGGCAAACTCTGATAGAAACGATCGACTTGGAGTCACAAATATCCAAGTCTGACCAGCAGTATTAAATATTAGCACGGGATCGAACCCGGTAACCTCTCGGTGCTTAACATAAACGCAACCACCGAGCCATACTGCTGCCTAGTATGTATTATGTATATATGAACATATAAATCTACGGGATGAATAGCCTAAAATACACCGCCTTTCCATTAGATCTATGCTTTGTTTTTATCTCAAATTAATATAATATCTATTACATATAATTATCTATTTATTACATACATATATTAATATCATATTTATTACATATATCAAATTTATATAATATTTATTTCATATATCAAATTAATATAATATTTATTACATACAAATGTGCCGATTGTTATGAATGTAGAGTCATTTCGGCAACATTTATTTGCTTAAGTAATTTCCATCATTTTCTACAACATTTTTCCATCGATCAGGTAATTAGAATGGTATCGAAAATTTTTCTAATAGATGGAAAAAGGTTATAGAAAATCATGCTACTTTTTCGAATGAGTTAGATATAAGAAATATTTTTGTCGTCAAAATAACGCACATTAGTCATATACTTCGAAACTTTAGCATCATAAAGCTATTAATTGATCTATAGCTTAGCTCTTTATTATATTATATACTAGTTGTTTTACCCGGTTTCGCAGAGTATTTGTAATATAAATAGCATAAACATGGCGAATCCTATAGTAAATATTCATTTTTTTTTATTAAATTATTTTGAATCGAAAAAAAAATCGACTGGTTGTCATAGAAATTTTGACTTGTTTACGAAATTCCCAACTAAAGATATATACATACTTACATACAAAGTCTCTTTCGAAATTATATATTAGATATATACATATATATACACATATGCATATATAATACATATATAGGTATGTATGTACATATGTAGATTTATTTTGAATTCTTGTGCTCGCTATAGAATACCATTACAACAAGATTTACAGCCACATTTTCATATACTTTAAGTTGAGTTTTCAATGCGATTTTCCGGCGAGAAAATACGAAAAGGCCCAACTCGATTATCTCTCGTACACTTTGCTCACTTTTCCAATGTTATATTGTCGTTTAATGTTATCAACATTACCGACGGGAAACTTTCCGATACGAGCGACACATCCGCCAGGAGGGATGGGGAGACGGCTTTCAGTGGCTTCGGCTTATCGCCAACCCCATTCCCCCATCCACCCACCCGTCGTATGAAGGGGCACGTCCGGACAACACCACATCCCACCCCCTCCTTTCGAGGGGTGTGCGATTAACTTAATTCGGCTCGTCCAAAGTAATTAGCCGAGTGCTAATGACCGGCCGAGATATTTGCGCCACCCTAATGGCCCACCCACCGTCCCTCCCCATCCCTATTTCAGTCTCGATAAAGCGACGACTTCGATCCGTTCCATCCGATTATTGACCGCGGTCTGGGGGTCGATTGCTTTAAATGGCGGACCGGCTTATTTGCTATTCGGACCGGGGGGGTCAGATTACCAGTTCGCAGAATTCAAAAGTCTGCGACATTAAGAAAAAAATATACGTATACGTTGCTTTGTCATAATCGAGTGCACTTAATTAACACGATCATGGTCGTTTTCGTGTGCAAATAAAAGCGTGGGAAGTTCATTGTACGCTTGTATGGAATTGCAAATTCTCATAGTCGAAGAAAAAGTACGACTTTGGACGTTGAAATGAATTACGTGTGTAAGAAACTATAGCACAGTTCATCAGTCTTTAGTATTATACATATATGTAGAAGAGATGCATCCAAAATCCAAAATTATTCCTATACTATAATTTCTCGTAAATTTATTATATTTGCACTGTTTCACCAAAAAAATCATTTATAAAATATGTACATATATCTTTCTCCATTGAACGTGAATTTGAACGCAAAATCTCTATCGTGTGGCTTTTTTCCAATGAATTGATGTTCTATTTTAATCAATGAAATTAGTCATAAAACCACTATAAATAATTGTCAATATTATTTTTTTTTAGTCTAATCTTAGTTATAATAATATATTTTCAGCAGCGTAATATTTACATATTTAGCTATTTTTTTATTAGTACAAAATCGGAACTTCTGACATTCTCCGAATATTTCAATACCATTTATTGAAAAATTTCAATGAATAAAATTTTTATGTATGGAACTTATAAATACCGAATGTTCATTTAATAATAAAAAATACCCCTTTGAAATAAATCGATCGATGTAAAATTCCTTCCTTATAGTCTTGCTAAACAAAACAATAAAACACTTAACGATTCGATCGGAATTTTCATTAAAATGAATAAATTTCGTTTTAAGATTCCATTCATAAGTTTTATTTTACGAAGCAAAACAATATCGACTTCGCCTCGACTCCCTATTCTATGCTATCCAATATCGGAAATTCGTTTAATTCCACCCAAGGCAAATATAATCATCAATCGAGATTATTAAGTACCGGAGTATGATTCGTACAGGTGAATCAATATTTACTTCAGATTTTGCATCGCTATATTATATTGCCTTCGGGGCTCTTTCTCCTTCAATATCTATCCGATACTCTATGAAGGATAATAACCAAACAAACAATATCAACCCTATCTCTGTATAAATCTAACGAATTCTAACGCTGTGATTTCCTCTTTTTTGTTACAGATATAAATCGTTCAATCTTTTCCCGCAACAATTCAGCCAACGTTTCATAAAGGTAAATATCTAAAATAAACCATGATATAAATAATTAATATGATATAAATAATTAAATGAGCTCATTTTACCTTCTCTGTTATATTATATAACTAGCATTAAATAATTCTTCTATGTACATACTTCTAGAAGTTAACCCGTATAACTTCCGCCGGTCTTGTATTTGATTTTTTCGTAATTTGCATTTAATACACAGATGCTTTTAAGCCAGCACATTAAACATACATACATATATATATATATATATATATATATATATATATATATATATATATATGGATATATTTAGCTAATACACAAATATATACATACAATATGTACATATGTACATACATACGTAGAGGGTGAATGCCGTTAATCCCGCTAATGCAAACCGCCGATACACGTGTCGGTGACACACAATAATCGGGCTCTCTAGTCATCGTGTCGGTGTCATGCCATCTGATAGCACTCAATTATCATCAGTCATCAGATGGGCTTGATCGTCGGTTAAATCATTTCGGCTGTCACTTTGATTACCGGCGTCGTTTAATATTTCATACGGTCGTTCGTAATCGGTGGCGGTTTCGGTCGGTAATGCGTCGCGCTAATCGGTTTTAATGTCGGAAAGCGAATGGATTTTGACAGTGATCGTGCACCTTTTCTCGGAAAGGCATGGGCTGAATGTTATCGCTCTAACATAGTGGCAGTTAATTTATAAGCCGATGTACATGCGTACATGATTTTACATATTAACATGAATATTCACATGCATATGTATATACATTTGTTATTTATTTTACATACATATTATATGTACATATGTATGTGCCTTGATAGGAATAAGCCCAAGGCGACACGGTTAGATTAATGTTTGTTAATTTATTAATTTGTATTTACTAACAATTTTTCAAACATAAAGTACATAGAATAAAAATAGAGACGTCTGTGGACAATCAACAACTTTTCGATACACAGTGAATGAACTTTTAAATAATTAATTAATTGTTAATAAACTTTTATAAGATTCAACAAATTCGAGATTCTAATAACTCGAATTTGCGAGAAACTGGGGGGAGCATAGCGATTTATTGTATCTCAAACAATTAAGCTAGAAAAAACGGAAAATTCTAACAGGAGATGGTTTATCTGTGTTTTTTTTAATAAACACCAGCAGCATATTTGGCCGGGATTTGAACTCACGGTATGCAATAGCTCTAACAGTGCACTACCCTGTTGCCATACATATGTATGTATGTACGTATGTACTTAGTCATAAAAAAAAAATTTTCAAAAGATAATTTAATTGAAACAATATTAGCATTTGTAAACATATACCTATTTAAGAATTGAAAAAACCGACCGTCAATATTTTTTCTTTTCGAATTCGCGGAAATAAATTTAATTAAATGTATAAAATCTTACCAAAAATTGGAATACTACGAGATGTGATATGTTTTTTCCCGAGTTTCTAAAGTGAAAAAATAAAAAAAAGTTTCCGAGAAAATCATATCTTCTTAATAATTTTTTGGCAAATTATTAAAATATTATACTTCTGTATGTTCAAAGGACAGCAATTCAATTATAATTACAAACAAATCCTCCGAGATTCGACCGCATTTTTTTACGTCAGTATTCTCAATGTCATGTTTAATATTAACAAAGTTTCTTCACAAATAATTTTACTCTATATTATAATTCTTGCCTTTTGTTGGTTTCCCAAAGCGTTTTGCTGGGTACTTTTAAGTTCATTTTACATAATTTTTCTTCAAATTT
Source organism: Arctopsyche grandis (assembly GCF_051622035.1). Taxonomy (NCBI): domain Eukaryota; kingdom Metazoa; phylum Arthropoda; class Insecta; order Trichoptera; family Hydropsychidae; genus Arctopsyche; species Arctopsyche grandis. Next base: position 11,396,331 of record NC_135359.1, read on the forward strand.
TTATGATTATATTTACGTATGTAGTATAAATTATTTGATAAACATATGACGTACTCAAATATAATAAGTCACACTTTAAATTAAAAAAAATATCACCAAAAACAAGAGATCAAAATTTTTAATATCTCCCGGATATTGCAAGAAAATTTCTAACACTGCAATTATTATACCAAAACATCATATATTTAACCTCAAATTCATAAACGTATATACATAATTCATAGATAAAAAAAATTGAATGTAATTAATATTGTAGCTCAAAACTTGAATTTGCTTATTCCATTTGGAACCCTTATTTTAAAAAGACGTTGTATCTTTAGAAAGGGAAGAATTACATCGAAGAATTACAAAAAGCTTTCCGAATTTAAATCACTTTCATATGATATAACATTGAAAAAAATTAATCTTTACACGTTGAAGACCAAAATAATGAGGTGATCTAATTGAAATCTATCAAATTATAAATAACCATTATATTTTTCTTATGACAAATGTTCTTACGTTAAACAATAACACTCATATGAGAGGTCATACTCTCAGACTCTAAAAATATTTTTACTTCAAAATAATCAAAGAATCTTTCTTATCAAATGGTGGTTAAAATTTTATTTTCGTCTATTGGGAATTGTCAATAATTTCTTTGTTTTTTGATTTTATTTAAAATCTTATTTGATATTTATGTACTACTGTATGTATTATCAAGCCCCTTGAGCCCATCGGCTTTGCCGCCTTTCCAAAGTTTTCTTAAATAAATAAATAAATATTCAACATGTCTAATTCCATCAATATATGTACATACATATTACATATGATATATACCGAGTGCTGCAAAATCAACCTACATATTTACACAAGAGTATCTCAATTGAATTCATAATTACACACATGCATGTTGTAAAGCTTATTAAACCGGCCTCAGACTCCAATTCAGCTGGCGCTGAAAGGGTTAAATTTTCACTCCATCCACTCGCCCCTCTCCACGTGCAGATGTTTATCAATTACAATATGGAAATAATTCAAAGCGTTTGAATCGAACTCCATTAATTTACGAGAGCTGTCGGCTCCAAGCGAATTTCCCTATTGCAATTAAAGGCCCATAATTAAAAGCGTATATAAAGCTCACGTCGGATTAAAATACACACACACACACACACACACGCATACACTAAACCCTTCTCTCTTTAATTACACGCGGATAATAGTGCAAGACCTCAAAATTCACAGAATTGTAATAACCCGCCTGGTTGTATTGCTGTGTGCCATTGGAGTCGGGAAAACCCCGGCTATGAACTAATCTCTCTTCCATCTCGGGCCACACACATTAGGTGAGCCTACAAAGGATTTTCCGTGACCGCTAAGGCCTTAGTCCCTCGTCACTGGATATGTGTGTATGTGTGTGTGTGTGTGTGTGTGGTAGGTTTTCCGGAAACTGTGAACAATTATGTTTTGTTGCTTTCGATGTAGACGAACCCTACTGTTGCAACTTAATTAAACTACTTTACCGGCTTAATTTTACTGCATGCTATCGTATCATTTAAACAGTATCAAAGCGGGGTAGGAATCATCTTTTATATAATTTTATCTATGTAATATATATACGTTACTGTTAAATTGTTATTGTCAGTGAAATTAGAATTTCAATAGTGAGATTATAATATCACTGACTCATTCAACGATACGATAGAATTACAAATTCACTTCTCAATGTCAGTGAATTTGTAATTCGAACTCTAAAGCACGATGCGTTCGAATTACAACATACTACCAACTCCAACTTAACTAACTTAGGATTTACAACCTAACCTAACCTAACCTCAAATAAATAAAACCTTCCCTAACTTAACCTAACCTAACCTAACTTTCAATAAATAAAACCAACCCTAACTTAACCTAACCACAAATAAATAAGTGTTGGCTACTTAGATGTCATGATGTGTTTACTTTCGCATGTCGCAACTGATAGTGGACCGTGAGGAGAGTGGGAATAGACAGGAGCGGGGTTTTCGCGTGGGGTGGCGCGATTCGTGTTGGCGACGCACTACCATCCAACTGTCAAAAATTATTATTTCACTTATAGAGGCCAGTGAATATGTAATTTCCGTATTGAAAATATAACTGTACGAAGATAAAATGCAATTGGATATAATTTCACTGCTGTTATAATTTCACATACCGAACCAAATACCCAGCGTTTAATAGCAATTCATATAAATATGTAGTTTACGGACAAAGTTGTGTCGTGTAAAGTATATCGAATTTATGGTTCTAAATTGTAAACTTGCTCTGCATTTACATATATCAAATTTCAAATCAGCATTTTATTAATTTGAATATGATAATTTTAGTATTATTTAGTCGAGAATGTTTTATGATTCAAGATTCTTTCATACGAATGTATGTATGTATGTTTATTATAGTGGACATACGAATATGTATCTACATACATACATATGTATATAGGCACTTAACCGAACAATGTTCTACTGAGCATAAGAAAAAAATATTTTACTACCCACAGAACGTCGTAAAAAAGCGGCCAAAAATAAAATAGAGTAAGAAATTTACTAAATCATATTTATTTGACCCACCCCCCACCCACTACATCCGCGGTTCAATTCCGTGTTATCGCTCCATAAGTTTTTATATCGGCGAACACGTTCCCAATTCACTCAGACTTGTCGTACGAAGTAGGAAATAATTCACCTGACCAGCGCAATTCCATTTTCCCTTCGGAACACAAAAAAAACAAGATTGTAAATCCAGAAAACTTAAGAAATGAATCGTTCCATTTTCGTATTATTATTATATTTTATAATATAATACATATACGAAGTATAGACAGATAAAGTAGAATTCTTTTTATTGTGTGGCTTTTTTCGAAGAAAAATGACACTCATTTTTCTGCTATACAAAACATCCCTATGAAATTCAGTCCTCACTTTGTAATTATAAATTTTCTTTTTTTTTTGATAAAGGCAATCGTGGTCAGCTCTGTAGCTGAGTTTGCGGCTTTCAAACATCCCCCTTTCTTTACACACCCTCACAAACACACGTACATTCTTTTCAACATCCCGTATCGGACCCCACACGGCTCGGTAATAATTTATAATCAGGCCGTTTTTCCTCCACGCGGAAAAACCCGGCGAATTTTCCGACCGAAAAAACTCGACTGCCAGACGAAAATGTACATCTTGCTCTTTTTTTCCAAACGAATTTATCGTATTTCAGGTGGAATTGTTTTAAGCACTCGTCAATTATGCAATTGGAATTTTTTTCTAACGTTACATACGTATTGATCATACAAAAAATAAGGGTTGCCAAACTGTATATACAATACTAAAATAATAATTTCTTAGAAATATCATATTGAATATATGATATTTCAAAGAAATTAATATTGAAACTATAAATCTACTATGATACTAATATTAGTTTTCTTGGCCATTTTCAAATTCGGTATCATAGTATTCTAATATACATAGATATTTTTCTTTTCTTACATGTCACATTGCCAGTAGTATGACTCGGTGGTTGCATTTATGTTAAGCACCGAGAGGCTACCGGGCTCGAGCCCTTGGTTAATGTTTAGAAAGGTTAGTATTTCGGCAGTGCTGCTGGTCAGACTAGGATATTTGTGAATCCAACTCGATCGTTTCTTGCCAGAGTTTGCCAATTTATCTGATTTCATTGTTGAAACGGTTCCTATCAAATTGGCAAAACTCATCCTACCCGCTGTCACAAATATCTGAATTTGATTTATATACAATACATATGTAAAAATTTATGTACAAAGTCTAAATCCATAAATGTCTCTATGGATTAATTAATTGTTAATTTCGTGTTCTTCGGTCTCTCGAAATACAGCGATTTATGTAATAAAAATGCTGCGATCTGTATAATTAATTATCTAGGAAGGCGCTTTAAGGTATACCTGTTAGGCCTTCTTGGTATACATATATCTATGTAAAAAATTAAAATGTCTATGCAACGCCGAGCAATTTTAATTTGTCTCAAAGATGTTTCTAACGTATTGAAAACACAATAAATTTCCATTAATATTATATTATAATTACGTACGTTTGTATGTACATATGTACATACGTACATACATGGCTTTCTTTTAAGTAGAACGATTCATTTGTACAATTCAAATTGGAATCCAGCTATTTTCCTTTTGTCGAGGGCCATTTTCCTGCTGCGGCAGCGCAAAGTAACGGCTCTTAACGGCGTTCTTCTCGACCACCTAACCTCTTCACCAGGAGTTGGCAACTTTTTGCCTTAATGACTGTAATTACAGCAGAACTCTGTACCGACACCAACAATAGTCTAAGGAGCTTAAATTACGTGAAGCTCCACCTCCGACCCTCCCTTGCAGTCCTTAAAAGACCTCTCTCCCGTACCTTTAATGTGTTCCGGGGGCGGACAAGGAAAGGACCCCCTGTTGCCGAGGTATATCCTTTAACTAAAGTGAATATGCTCGTTAGTGGTAGAGTGCACAAAGACGTGAAATCGTCACAGGAAGACCCCAGCTCTATCATATTTCTTATCTATTATCCGATTCAAAAGAAAACGATGCGCACACACACTCGTAGCAGTATGTATGTAGTAATAAGGGCCATATTGGGACAAACGGATTAAATTGAATCCTACCCCTTGCACCCCCCTCCCTCCCGTTGAACCTTTCCTATATATTGAATAATAATTTGGTCGTCAGTCGACATTTTTACTTAATCTGTAGGTTACGAAGCAGTATTACCATGCAAAAGATGTCCGTAATTGTGTTATCGCACAATCCCTATTGAAATTTTGTATGGGCTTTATGCTATTCTTTGCATATGCATCTCCTTTGCGCTGCCTTCTTTTTCTTCCAGAAGATTATATGCACATTAAGCCTATTGAACTAATATAATATAATGCATCAGAGGCATATTTACTATGAATGATTATATGCCAGCAGCATAGCTCGGACGTTAAGCTTCTGCTTACCGTCAAGAAGGTGCCGGGTTCTATCCCTGAATGAAAATGAATTTTTCAGAGTATGCTGTTGGTCAGACCTGGATTTGTGACTCCAGGTTGATCGTTTCCTATCAGAGTTTGCCAATTTTCTCTGATTTAATTGTTGAAACGGTTCCCGGAAAAAAAAATTGGCTAAAAATCCTTCCTACCTACTATGTCACCACTATTTGAAATTTGATGGATGTACAATAAAAAATTATGTACAATTCATAGATGTCTCGTTAATTTGCGAGTTTTTTCAGTGTCTCGCAATTCAACGACTTATAATAAAAAAATGCTGCATTTGTATTTGTAATTGGCCAGGAAGGCGTATTGGGATTTACCTGTAAGGCCTTCCTGGTATATATGTAAAATAAAAATAAAAAATAAAAAAATAAAAAAAATAAAAATATTCAACGAAAATTAAAAATAAATTTTTTCGTCCAATAAAAAGTTATAATCATACTTTACTTCAACTCAATGTGAGTTTCATACTTCATATTTTCCTCAGTACTTGAAATTATTCTGTTTCACAAAAAAATCATTCAATTATTGATGTATGCACCCACACTGTTGTCGATTTTATCGCGTAATTAGTGGCTCCCTTTCATCGATTGAACAAACTCTAATAGACTTGTACCACTTCCCGTACATACATAAATACGTTTTTTCCCCCAATCATCCCCACATCTAGCATTTGATCTAATCACCGTCAATTACGAAAGTCGCAGTCGTTAATAACGGAACATTCTCGTATTATATAACGATCGATTTTCCTTGAAGTATTTACTACTCCGTAAATACACACATTATATATACATACATATATAGATACGAATATATTTTCCATCATTTATACGTATACCTTTTTTTATACTTTCTTCCCCTTTTTTCCGAGACTTATCTGCTGAAATGTTAACTGGCAATGGCGCCGTACCATGATACGGCCTAATGGAATAACTTTTTAATACACAGATAGTTTTTTTCCTTACAGGGGGCTCTTAAGTTAAAAAACGAATGAATCTTATGCCGTTAAAAAGTTTGTCGCTGATAAAAATCGGCTTCGTTTCTTTAAAATTATACCACTGCACATATATGTACATATATCTCGATAACCTATCTATAAATTTTCATTATGAAAAATGTTACTCAAAAACATTTCGTGATGACTTTTTTCCTAAAGTTCGTGAAATTCTAATGAGTTTTCACTGTTTCAGTGCGATTGTTTTAACAAAAAAGAAAATGATACACAGCATTCTACTTTATATTCAAAGCGACTCTTTGGAGGATTTCATGGAGTTTTTATCGAACTGACTGAAACTTTAAAAACGAACAGTATTTTTTGGTCGCACATAAAATGGACGTCGCTCTTTCGCCCGTCCATTTTCTCGATACGCTAGGAAATCAAACGCGAACTGAAAAGTACCAAATAAAAAATAAAATAAAATAAAAGACCGCAATCTAGTGTGTTCGCAGACTTTCAAGTTCCAAGTTGTATTGATGCACTTACAGACCGAATACTACTGATAGTAGCTGAAATAAAAATAAAATATTTGAAAATAAAAATACTATCGCGACTGTTCGTTAAGAGCGGTCGCCGTTTCGTTGTATAGAATGAGATGTTTTTCCTTTTTTTGAACATTTTTCGCGGAAAAATAAATCGTCGACGTTTCGCATTCCACACGACACATATTCGCTCAAATGAACCGTTAACTCGATCATTATAATCGAACTAGAACGTCTCTCTCTCTCTCTCTCTCTCTCATTATTAACGAGTTTTCCTCGCATCATTCCGATAGTGTGATCCGTGGAAAACGACTCACAATTTAGTCAACGAAACGAGGAAATCTAGTATACGTGTATAATACATATTGGACACGTATTTAATTACATCCTTAATCATTTACGTATTCATGATTTATCATAATGAATTTTTCCGCAAACTATCTACTATCCAACATATTATCATAATTTAAAATATTAAATCGCAAGTATTTTTGTTACCAATGCAGGTTTTAAAGTGCTAATTGCTTTCGCTAACAAAACTTCTATTCAATATTGAGAACATCATTTATGTACACTATGTACATATGTATATTAATAATAAAGCACACTTAAAACCTGCGTCAGGGGAAATTTGAACGTAACCACTCATTAATATTACAAAAGTCGAATGATTCAGCATAAAAGTATTGAATGTATGTAAAACAAATAATAGCCTTCCCCATTTTTTTCTTCGACGTTAATATACGTAAAGGCTTTCGGCTACATACATTAAAGTAATCAGTCGACAATCTCGTGTTTTCGCAAAGCAAATATGAGGGGTTAGATCTGAATCGTTTCCAGAGGTAAAATTAATTTAAAATTATTTAACGTTTTTAAATAGAAAACATATTTTTCGTTTACATACTTTCCTATATCGTTTGGAAATTGCGTATGTTTCGCGGTGAAATGCACATTTCACAGTGTAATTATTTAAAGTGATTGATGAAAATTTGCGCGTTTTGATTGATTGCTTGATTCGTTTTTAATTTCTCTTGATATTTTGGAAATCGGAAAATACACAAAACCTTGAACTAAGTACGTTGAATTAAGTCCCATAACTGAACTTTCTTCTACTAAACGTCATCGCATTAATCGCCCAATAATAAATCATTTTAATTGCTTTTGTAATTCATTTTCACACTCGATACCTCTCGAAATACAGTTTCTAAAATTCGACTATTGGTTTACAGTTTGGTAAACCAATAGTCGAAGAGCACCAAATTACATATTACTTCAACCTCTTAGAAGTGATTGAATTATTATTGTGAGGTCGAAAATATATTAATTAATACGTCTAATAATAGATTTTAGGATGAAAACATTTAATATTACATTATTAAGATGGAAATATTTAATGAAAGCTTTGACGTAATTGAATACTGTGTATGATATTTCTTAAGGTCAACTCTGGGGGAGGGGGGGTCGTAACCTCAGTTTGTTAGATACATACCCTATCGTTCAAAGCAATCTGCGATTGCTAGTCCTAATTGCTAGCACACCCCCGAGTATCGGCCGATCATCCCCGATGAGAATCGTCTCCATGGTGATCCCTAACCCTTGCCTCCTCCCCCTGCGCCACCCACTGCTGCTCAAGATAGCCTCGTGTTTATTTTCCGTACATAAGAATATTCGCTTAATTTTTCTCGTACACAGGCTTGGGGAGATGGAGGGTGGAGAAGTGAGGTCGAAACGAATACGGCCTCGTTAATATTACTTAGCCGTCGTATCCGGAAGAAGCTTCCGGATTAAACGGATATAATATAACAATGCTGCGAAATTCGTTGAACGCGGCAGCATTAGTAATTGCAAAACGTTGTAAATTCAAATTTAGCTCTAGAGATATTTATGTATTACATTTTACATACAATAATTTCTTCAAATTATTCATATACTTCTTGATTATTCAAAGCGTTTATAATTATTTTGTATATTATAAAGTATGTATCAAATCAAAACATCGAAGGAGACTTATTAAAGTTAATGTTTTATACTATAAATTTCAAGTTGTTAACTGGGCGTAGAGTTTCACTCTCCTTATAGAAAGTCTGTAGTATATCGCCTATGTACTTACTACTCATGTTCATATTCGTATATCGCCTATGTACTTAATGTTCAAACTTATAATTGGCTATATATTTGCTTAAACTTGTGTATATGTTTGTATATTTGCATACTTAGCGTGCTTCCATTACTTTGCACTGTGCAAATTTAACCACGGACATGTATAAATGGACCTCAATAAGGGGTGATAAATTTTTTATTTTTTAAATATTCCAGAATGTAATTTTGGCGTGTCTCAGTATTTTATTTGCATAAATTAACCCGATTAAAATTCCCAGTCGCTCGATTGGTTAATGCCTTTGTTATATGAAGTACATAGCTCACTTGCACTATTCGATCATTTCCATTCAATGTGATGATAATAGGCTTTTGAATATGCATATTATGTCGCATTAGATAATGGCGAGAGATTATTAATTGTGTAAGGATTCTATGCAAAGTGCATTAATAATGTGCCGCTTGATTATAATAATCCTGCATTATAATAATCGTGACAGTGTAATACGCATAATATATTACGTTGAAAGGTTTTTCGTGTCTGTTTATTTGGCCTTTTGCGGCGGAAGATCGTATTTCGCTCAATTATTATTTTTACTTTTTCTTTTTAAAACTCGATTTTAAAACTCATTTTGAAATCGTTTGAAAGAATATCTTATTTCTTGCGATCGCGTTAGAAATCTGGTTGTAATTTAAACTTTTTCACAGTCGGATCTGATCTGATTTCAACCTTCATTCGACTTCAATTTAACTTGGTCGATTTTTTTCTTCTATAATCGCAATCCCCTTTTGAATATATTTACTGAATATGTAAAGCTATCATCTAAATTTTTTTTTTGAATGCAATTACAGTATCGATATTTAAATCAAAATATATTAACTACATATATGTACGTATGTAAATATGTATTACTAATAAACTATACATCTATGTATTATATCAAGAAAATATCTTCAAATGCAAAATTTTAGCTAGTGACCTCGTAGCATTTTATCTCAAATAATTCCTTGTATGTATCTTATAAATATATGTACAACAGAATTTCTGACTTTAAACTCCTGACGCTTTATTTATCCATTTTCGATCTCTAAAAAAGGTTGAGCGCCATCTTTGCAACACCAAGTCATGAGATTTCCTCACCAAATTTCAGTCAGCAACTTGCAGTATAGCTCGGTGGTTGCATTAATGCTAGTCACCTAGAAATTCCTGGGTTAAATATCTGGGTTAATCTTGCTTGAAGATAATTTATTTGGAGTATTTCTGCAGTGCTGCTGGTCATACTTGGATATCTGTGACTCCAAATCGATAGTTTCCTATCAGAGTTTGCTATTTTGTATGAATTCTCTGTTAAAACGGTTCCTCATAAAATTATTAAAACCGTCCTGCCTACTATTTGTCACCACTATTAAAATATTATTTCAATTTTATAATCTCATCATAATATACAGCCATTCACCATCCACTACTGGATGAAGGCCTCTCCAACGTGCTTCCACTCTTCTTTATTTTCCGCAACTCTCATCAAATTCTCACCCCTCAAATTTTCCTAATTTCGTCTACCTGTGGTCTTCCTTTTACTCTTTTGCATTCTCTCGGGTACCATTCTAGTACTTCTTTTTTCCACCTTTCCTCCATTCTTCTGGCCACGTGGCCCGACCATTGCCATTTCAATATCTTCATTCTATCCACTATATACACTATTCTTGTCATACTTCTCACCCACGTATTCCGTGTCCTGTCTTTCCTCGTTATTCCAAGCATACAACATTTCATACTTCTTTGAGTGCATTAGACTTTGTGCAGTTACTTGGCGTTCAATTTCCAAGTTTCACATCCATACGTCATCACTGACAAAACACATTGATCGGATAACTTATTCTTCAGGCAAAGTGGCATTTTTTTATTTAAAATCATTCGTCCAATTGCACTAATTTCATACGTCTCTTTATTTCTTCTAAATTTATAATCTATAAATGTATATATGTATACCATAGGTGTCGCTCAGGAGCAAAATCCATAATGGCATCATGGTAAATAAAATTTAAAAAAAAGTTGACTCGAAATATTCTATCAAGAATTTTTCCTCACATCAATTTATTTTAATTTAATTGTGACCCACGATTTCGCATCTCAATATTTCTTTCAATACATCTATCTCATACAAATATACCTACCACATCCCTGAGACATATCACGTTTCTGCTGCTTGCACTTTTGACCTGACTCTTGATTTATTACGCGTCATATACATATGTATCTCGTCAGCATTCACAGGTAGTATCAATTTGTGACTCCTGACCCAGACAACCACATTTCTTTTAATCCGGGGGCATAAAATCGTACGTGTGCGTGTCTCGTTAGTGGAACCGTTGTGGTTCCACGTCGGCAATTATTAGCAATGGCGATACGCTCCCGAGGGCTCCCGGGACTCCCAGGATGGTAGTTTAATTCGTTTAACGAAGTTATGTTTCATTAGGCGCGTGCCGCCTAAGTGCCTCCGCTTATTGGCACTTAACCGTGCCACGGCCCTGGACGACTCCCCCTCCCCCGCATCCTCAATAATTCCCTTATAATGTGAGAATAATTCAATTCGGCTCCGTACCCGATGTGACATACGCCCTTTTGCTTCTTGAATATATTTCACGTCTCGCACACTTTACGGCGCAAGATAATTTTATTAAGGCGAAAAGTCGCCTTAACTATGAGACGGCTCAATATTTCAGCCAAGGAGATGAATTCGGAATTCCTGTCACATCTTGATACCTAAATTGTTAATTTAAAATAAATAAAACTTGTAATAGTTTTACATTATGTATACATATAATTTCTTCCTCTCTAATAAGCAACAGTGAGCTTTTCATTTATATAAAATCTAACGATGCGAGAAAATTGTAACTATAAAATCATTCATCGTGGTTGGCACAGGCATAGAAATTGTCTGTAGACAAAGCGGCGAATAAATCAAGAGTTTGTCTGCCATAGCAATTTCTCAGACACTAATAACTTGTCTACCAACAGATAAAGCTTTTGTTCACAACACAATATTTTATAATGTGATCCTATATATGTGTATGTGTGTCGTTTCCTTTCAAGGAATAATCATGCAGAAAATTCAATTTTTATCATATGTGAAGTATACTATTATGGTCTGATTTTGGGTCGATGTGATCCCAAAATCGGCTCAAAAGGCTTTTATTCATCGGACAGGAAGTTCCAATTAAATTCACCAACCTTTCAAATAATTTTCAACAACATATGTAAATACATATATATATATATGTACACGTACATTAAAAAAAATCAAAAAAGCGTTATTTTTTTCAAAATCCATCAAAATATAAAATTATTTCAAAATAAATTATAATAATTATTCTAATGTAAATAGTAGATGTGAGAAACGATGAATGATTTTTGTAAATAGTAGGTGTGAAAAACGATGAATGATTTTTGTAAATAGTAGATGTGAGAAACGATGAAATAAATTATACTAATGTAAATAGTAGATGTGAGAAACGATGTTTAAGAAACATCGACAATGAACTGGAGACGCGCTAATACTGGCGTTAAAGGGGGTATTCTAGTCTAGAAGCATGAATTTTAGGTATTTTTTCAGGTGCAATAAAAAAAAATATATATATTTTTAGGAGCCATTATTTTACCAAATATTTATTAATGTTTGAAAAATACATTAAAAAAAAATCAAAGGAAAAAATTCAAAATTCAAAAAGTTACAGGCTGATGAAGTGAGGGTCTCAAAAAAATGGTGCGCCCTGGTTGACACGATTCCAACCCTCCTAGTATTCCAAAATCAAAAAATCAAATTAATTCTTAATCCAAACAAATGCTGCTATGGCATGAACTACGGAAAAGTCAAACAAAAATTTTTTCGCAAAATAGCGGCTGTTTGAAATTAAAAGTCTATTTTTTACCAGTTTTTTTGACTTTTCCGAATTTTTAAAAAATAGTAAAAATTTGAATTTTGTCATAGTTCTAGTTCATGCGATAGAGGAATGTATAGAGAAAGCTTACACCAAATTCCAAGTAAATTGGTCCAGTAGAACTTGAGATATCATGTCAACCGCCTCGAAAAAAGTAGTTTCGATAAAAACGGGTTAACTTACGTGCCGATCAGATGCCACGTTACTAAAGCAGCTATATGTCCGAAAATAATTTGAAATTTAAAAAATTCTCTTAAGGACATATTCTTAAAGGTTTAAGCTTTGAAAATATGAAAGAAAAAAATTCGATTTCTTCAAATTTCTAGACTAGAATACCCCCTTAAGAGGGCTGGACAGCAGCGCCTTGTCCATACAAACGTACTTTACTTCTCCCTAGCTCAATTATGGTACTAGAGAAATTATGTTTTAATATTCTATGGATATCCACCATTAGGGTGCATCTATCTTTTTATTTTTTTGATTAATTATTTTTTATAGGAGCTAGGAGCCGCCAAACATCTATAAAATCGCCTCTTTTTTACACCCACGAAAAGAGTCTAGCGTGTTTATTTAACGGTCGATTTTAAAAAAACTTTCACAAACTTCAATGGGCTGGCGGCAGAGCAAATATATTTTTTAGAATTTTTAAATTGTTCTCAGATTCTCCATGATACAGAACATCTTTAACAATTAGAGGCACTTCCAAATTCCAAAATTCGCTGTTTTAGATGTACCCTATTGTACATACGTATGTTCCAGAAAGCTTTATCTTTACTACATTCAGTAGAAATTTTATCGTTATACTTGTATTCAGTTAGTTTATCAATATGTGGTCAAAATTTCATTTCATATTAGAATTCCACAAGAAATTTGTCCTTCGTAAGATAATTACACATAAGCCACAGCGGAGCTCACTGATCAAATGATTGATTCCCAGTGGATAAGTCGGTAGATTCAAATCCCAGTCGGATACAAATCGCAGCTGGCAAGATCAGAATGGTTATTAAATCCATATTGACCGTCTCTTACTAGTTTTTTTTTTTCAATTTATATAACTTATCGTTGTTACGGTTCCAATAAAATCGGCATCCCCTCCCTCTGGCACATTCGGCTAGTCTGAATTTATCAATTGTTGCAACCATACTTTCATTTGTTGCATACATCTTTCAATTTGTAATAAACACCTCCTACATTGTATAATGTGTTTGGATATGTACTCGGTGAGTCACACTCTTAAAACAAAAACTTTAGATTGTGCGTCATATAATGCATATGTATTTACATACATACGCGAAAAAAAATTGCATTATGTAAATGATCGAAATCACTTATCCCTCGAAGTTATAATAATAATAGTATACGTGGTTTATTCCGATTTTATTTATTTTCGCAGCAAATAATTGCGCACCTAATAAGTCTTTAGTCGTTCCGAAAGGCACACACAGGGGGTCTGTTGTTCTAGCACCGTATATTTACACATGCATACATTTGTTAGAACATAATTACACACCGGCACATAATAATATATCAAACGAGTGTGCGTACCATAGAGCGAACATAATAAATAATGCAGTATTTGCATTTTATCGCGTGAAAAACGACATTATTAATCGCACGAACTGCGAACTTTGCGGCCACATCTTATGCATTAAGATCCAGTATAAGACGCGTGATACATATTTTGCCTGAAAGTACACGTTTCTCAGATACTTAAAATACATATTTATATACAAATATATTTGAAAGATTATATATGTATAATATATATATTTATTATCAGACTTAAATTGATTTTCAAAAATCGCTTGGTGCCAAAAATGCTAAAAAAAATTAAATTTGTTAAAATATTTGTGTTTTTATATGCACTATACTGACATATGTATGTAGGTCTTGAAGACAATATATGCATCAAGTATAAAATAAAATTATTCAAATCGTACATATCTTCCGTCTGAACTGAATAAAATTGTATTAAGAGAAATGCTTTCCAAGCTAGCGCCTTTCGGAGCTTGAAAAACGTCGGAAAATTGCAACAGATGCGATCCCAGATCATCCTGTCGCGCCGTTTATACGTTTTTGCTCGCAAAAGGTAAATTGTTTCTTCCGGTTTGCGAGTGGCGGAAAATTAAGGTGGCAACCCATTTTCGCCAGTGAGATTTTATTGTTCGCATATATATTTTCCTTTTGTGTGTGTTTTTTTTTATTAAATTTTCCGCTCGGTTTTCCGACGGCCGGGAAATTGAACGCGCACAAAGATTGTGTGCAGATGCTAACAAAGCGAGCGAACGGTTCACCCTTTTATTTTAGTTTGGACACATCTGAAATATTCGAAACGTCCATTATTTCTTGTCGAGATTTATAGTGTGTTTTTTTCTGTTCTCGTTACAGTTGACATCCTACGAGGGCGATCGGTGTAAATCATTCCGAGGAAATGTCGCAATAAAATAAAACGCCGGATGAAAAATAAGGCGTTTCTGGTCTACACATCCTGAGGAACAGAAGACGGCAAAATAAGATGGGGAAGATGTCGTGCAATCTATGGCTGACTAGTGCGGCCATCTTGATCGCGCTCTCATCACTTCCGGTCCAAGGAGAAAAGCAACCCTTCCGATGTCCGGAAAATCCTACGTCGTGCTTCTGCCTACCTGATCATCCAAATCATTTCACGATCGATTGTTCTGCAGGTACAATTTTTCATTATTTTGATCATTATTTTATATGTATACATGTCATTTAAGCCGAAAACAATTCTTTTCATTTTTAAAAGTATACATAATATACAGTAAATATCTTGATTATACCATGTTCATAAATATTGAATTACAATTAAAAGTATAACATCCCGACAGAATATAATCGATTTCAAATGAATAAACATACTGCCTTTGTTAATATATTGTACATACATATACTACTTATACATATGTATGTATATCTTACTATCGTGCTTTCACTTTTGTGGAAAAATACTTCAAAAGATTTTCTTTTCTGTGCTACAGAACGTAAATAAGAAGGTAGCTGTAATATTATTCTTTCCGAGTTGAAGTACTCAATTTCAAAAAAGTATTCTTAACGCGTTTGCCGTTTTGTTATCATTTCATCATCTCTTAGTATAATAATAGCTGCAAATATGTACTTTTCAAAAATTTTCAATTATATTATAGAATTATAGATTGTGCTTTTAATTTTTAGTTTATTTCATTTTAAGATCTCGAAATAATTCTATTCCAAAATTAACATAAACGTGCATGTCAAAAGACTATAGCCTGTGAGACTTCTGATAAATATGATAAATTGAAACTTCTTCGAAATAAAATAAGAATAATACTCGACACGAAAGTCTCCTTCATTAGATTTATGTTTGACATTTGCCGAATTCGTCTTTAAATTTTGAATTATAGTAATGTATTTATTTAATAACAACAAAAACATTTTCATATCATTGACACCAAAAAAGTATTTATATATATATATATATATATATATATATATATATATATATATATATATATATATATATATATATATATATATAATATATATTTCTTCATTTATTTATCCATTATATATTAACTCCGATCATAAGGACCACTACAGGTTGCTCCGACACCTATGACCACACTTTCGTACATAAGTACCAAATACACATACTGATATCATTACACATACTGATTACACAAAAGATGATTTGAAAACACTGTGCGACAATCCCTGCCACTCAACTCATCCACTGCGGAAACTGCTATAACAGTTTCATCATATGTAGATGTTCCTATTCCCAATTCATCGGGCAAAACTAAAGAGTTGGTTGCAATGCGCTTCAATAATGCTTTATTCAATTCAACCAGGATGGTCGTCTGTCCTGACATTACACCGTCATCCTCATCGCCCAGTCTAGCAAATATTCCATCGATGACAGATTGACAGCCAAACTGTACTGTGCAGTTCTTCTTGCAAAAATGTTGATGTGAATCAGCAATTGCCAAATATCATATACACACATTTTATATTTAAACATATAAGGAAGTTGAAAATATTGCGTTCATCGTAAATGTCGTGTGACGATTTTCAAGTTTTTTGGACAGATCTCGTGCCTACTTTGTCGCAGTAATCCATTTCCGGTTGAGCCCTTGGTGCCAGTCACGAACCCTTGTCGACCTATCGACAGCTCGCATACTTCATTTTGATTTTTTTTTTTTTATTTTGTACACTTTTGACATTCAAGCACCCGAACATGTCAAATATACGGCGAGACTTTCACAGGCTATAAATTTATTCGAAGTTTAAAGATATACATATGTACATACCTACATACATATGTATATATTTAATTTAAAGGTTAAAGTTTGACTTTGAAACCAAACTTGAAACTTCTTGACGTCGAATACATCTGAATGTATTTCTTAAACTCACTTGTGTTATACTTAAGTTTTCAACTTAAACAACCAAATGTTTGGTATATGTGCTATCTCATGCTACCCTTAATTAGACTCTAGTCGGGTTTTAATATCACTTGCCATTAAAAGGTTTTATTCCCTTTGTAAATCCTTCTCCTCCGGTTCAATGCTCTACAGCTACAATAACTATTCTACTATTCTTTCGGATGAATCCAACAATACTTAGTAGGGACATTAATGACGAGCACACATGAATCGCGACGTGAAAAACCCTAAATCATTATCGTAACGATCGTACGGTAGGCGCTCGTGCTTTCCACCATGCTTTTTAGTCTTTTTTATCATCAACTTTGACGGTTCGCGTGGGGAACGATTTCGCAGCCAGGTCGGTCATTATAGACGTGTTAACCGAATGCACTTCGTCGAATGGGAAACGCCCGTTTCAACCTCAAAGAAAACCGAGGGAAATAATGAAAGTGGGATGGGGATGGGTGGGCGGGAGGTTATCGGAAAATACGAAACTACGGTTTTCCGTGACGGTAATGTCTTTCTTTTAAGCGAAACGTCAAAAAATCGCACGTCTCAACCGACGTGTATAATCGCCGCAATCAAGCTTTCAGCTTTTGGATTATTCTAGTTTATGAACCACCCTGTACGTGACGAACCGCTAAATTCAATATCAATAGCGTGCGTAATTGACGCGTCCGTGACGCGAATGTTCCATTCGAACGAAGATACAAAGATCAACCTGTAATTATATGTATGTATGTACATGCGTACTAAAATAATAAAAATGTTTTCTTATTCGTGTAAATGAACATTTATTTGTAAATTCTCAATCAAATCATTTTTTCACATGACGAAGGAAAATAATATCTCACAAATATAAAAATATTATTTAACATTCCGTATTCATTCTGCATGTATGTATTTACCAAATAGAAAATTATTTTCCATACAAATTTATACATATATGTTTATTATACATACATATTATATATAGGCAGCAGTTTAGCTCGGTGGTTGCTTTTATGTTTAGCACCGAGAGATTACTGGGTTCGATCCCGTGCTTATCTTTAATACTGCTGGTTAGACTTAAATATTTGTGACCGGATAAGTCGGTCGTTTCTTATCAGAGTTTGCCAATTTATCTGATGTTCATTGAAATGGCTCCAACAAATCGGCAAAAATCATCGTACCTGCTGTCACAAATATCTGAATTTGATTTATGTACAATATGTAAAAATTTATGTACAAGTCTAAATCCCTAGATGTCTCATACGATTAATTAATTAATTAATTGTTAATTTCGTGTTCTTCAGCGTGTCGAAATACAGTGATGTAGTGCGCATTGGGGACTACGTATCAAGGCCTTCCTAGTATGCATACATACATATGTAAAAAATAAAAGATAAATAAGTGAGTTCAATACGTGTTGAAAACTTCCGACTCGCCCTCAGAACAAAAACCTTAACACGTATGTTTGCGTATGTGTCTGAAAAAGAGTCAATATTGAAATGGAAAATAAAATACATTTTCACGTATGGAAATTTGAGTGCGTCTGTTCCAGAACACTCAATCACAAATTTGATTGATACGCCGGAAAATCCGCGGTTATCAATCACGTATACATACGTGAGCGTATCGCTTGATAGACGTTAATAGATTTTCGGCGTGTTTTTTCTCTTTCCCTCGTTCTTTATTTTACCGAAGAAAAATTTACCACTTCGTTTTTTAAATAAATGTTTGAAATTGAATCAGCGATTTCACCATATGAATATTCAAATCTACGAATTTGAACGAATCGCTCTAAATAACCAATTGAATAAAATACATATATACGTGGGCAAACGATAACTATGTTAACTAGTTTCAAAATATTTACTATACAAACTTATTTATGCAGTATGATCTGTTAAATGAATTATTACATTTATAAATATATGCATATTTTAATAGTTCAATTGTACTTTGCATGTTGGTTGGTACTTTACTGTACTGGTTGGTTGTTCTTACGTTGCTAAAAATATATATTTCGATAAGAATAATCCTCGTCTTAGCGTCGTTATTTTATAGATATAAATTATATATGTATGTGTGATAAATCAAAATTAAATAATTGCATACATACATATTTTATTTTATTTTACATAGATATATACCAGGAAGGCCTGACAGGTAGACTCTAATGCGCCTTCCTAGACAACTTATTACATATATTGGAGCATTTTTATTATAGGTACATAAATCGCTGTATTTTGAGAAAAATGAATAACGCGAAATTAATAATTAATTAATTAATCCATTGAGACACCTAAGTATTTAGACTTGTTCATAATTTTTTACATATTGTACATAAATCACATTAAAATATTTGTGACATAGTAGGTACGATGATTTTTGCCAATTTGTTGGAACCGCTTCAATGAAAATCAGATAAATTGGCAAACTCTGATACGAAAAAATCGACTTGGATCACAAATATCCAAGTCTGACCAGCAGTATTAAAGATTAGCACGGAATCGAACATTCGAAGAACATCATTATGTGTTCTTCGAAATACTTTGTACAACCTTATAAAATAATATTCCAATAACATTTCGTTCGTA
Source organism: Arctopsyche grandis (assembly GCF_051622035.1). Taxonomy (NCBI): domain Eukaryota; kingdom Metazoa; phylum Arthropoda; class Insecta; order Trichoptera; family Hydropsychidae; genus Arctopsyche; species Arctopsyche grandis. The sequence continues at coordinate 11,415,874 of NC_135359.1, forward strand.
AAATGTTGTCTTGTCTATAACATACATGCTATTGGTCGAGAGGCGCTGAAAGATATAGCATGTACGTTATACCTAAGTCATGATATTTTTCTTAAAATACTGCTACATTATTTTTTTATCAATCAAAGGAGTCTCTTCCAACAGCGGATGGATTATATATCTATTAGAATTCTAAGAAATGTAAATATGTTCAACATAGTAATGCCTACTCTAATATATACGTATTTATAATGTATAAAAGAAAACTAAGCGTATTCTAAAATAGCCTCATAATTTTAAAACCTTAAATTTAGGTTTCTAACCAACTCTTCTTGTGTTACCCAAAATAAGCAAAATCCGCAGAAAACGCGTAACAATTAATAATTATAAACGGAAACATTTTAAATAACAATCGCAATTTATCGGAACTACATACATAAGCACGTTGACTTTATGACACCAAACCTCGAGTCTTTTGAATAACAATTTCGCCCGAGTGTTGACGCAAGTTCATCGTCACTTCAACAAGTCGAAGCCTTATCAAAACCACCTCCGGCAGTTAATTAAAGCCGCAATCGACAAACCGAATCCCCCTCCCCTTCGTCAAAGCCGCAGCCCTTGTTCGCGACGTGAAACTGTATAGGTCGCATACTTTTACTCGAGACTTGAAGACTTCGACGTTTGAGAGATCGCGGATCGCACACCTCAGGTTAGGGCACACTCGAGCTATGTAAAGTGGGGGATTAGGGCTTTGAGTGAGTGGCGGTAGTAAATTGGTTTTGATGGCCCTGGTGGGTTCGTATAAAGTACACACACACACACACACACAAATGGAGCTTTCTCCCAGAGGCACGAGGGGGAGGAACTCGGAGGAAACGGAAACTGCATTAAGAAAGTCTTAACCACTCGACAGTTCGCTTACTTACTTACTATTGTATTAGTATTCGCGTCTCCGTTCTAAAAGGGCCCAATGTCGATAAGTTAGAGTAAAATTTTCAATTAGTATTAAAGCTAATTTTCAATCTCGTTGTCTCGTGATTTCGACAATGGTACTGAGAGATGGTTTCGAGTACACGCATAACTGTAAACTCAAACGTGTTTTAAAAGTTGATAAAAGTCTACGATCTAAATCGAATTACATCTTATTGTAATCACCGAAACCCTTCACTAAATTGCCAAGATCAGTGACATCGACATATGTATATGTTATGCAATATGACTCTTATCATAATACTAGTCTTCTAATGAATACAGATATGTATATTGTAACGTAGATAATAGGTAATCGGTGCTTGTGGACCGCTTGTTTACCATCACTAATAGCCTGATCGTACGTTCGCGCCAAATAGGCCTTGACGTATGAACAAGCTGTATACAACAGCCAATAAGGTCTCGCGACCCATTGTCCAATGATCTGTCTGTGCTGAGAGTACACGCTGTATTTATAATTTTTCGGAGCTGACTGGCTGACGAATCAAGAACAATAAATTACCTCTACTACTACTCGTTGCGTCTTTCCCACGTCCACGCTACAATATTATGATAAGTCTCGTCCTTTAATTAAATTATATTCTTAAAAAGCCGAAGAAAAATTAATTAAAATAAGCATAAAAAATGCTATGTACATACACCAGCAGTCACATAAAACGGAACGCTTGTGAATTTTACGACTTCGAGGCCATTAAAGGATTATCCCTTTATGTGTAGGGTTTTTAACGACCAAATATTCTAAATATGATTGTTTTCTAAGATTTGAGTTCAGTTTAGTGTGGGTTTTCGAGGAGAAAGCATCAAATTCGAATTTTAACACGTCAACATGAAAAAACGAGCTCAGTTATCATTGCAGAAGAGTGTAAAAATCGCGACATTGGCGAGTTCAGGATTTTCCTTTCGGTCAATTTCCAAGAAAATGGGATGTTCTATATCAACTGTTTCGAGAATACTGGAAAAAAAAAAAGAATCTGGAAGTTTTGATCGTAAGAAGGGGACCGGACTGAAAAGATGCACATCGGAGAGGCAAGACCGTGTAATAACCAGATTATCTTTACAGCAGTGATTCAAAACTGCTGTAGAAATAAGAACAGATGTATCTTCACAATTTTCCATGGAAATCAGCGACTCAACAGTAAGAAGGCGACTCAGAGAAGCTGGACTGCACGGTCGGAAAGCTGCAAAAAAACCACTACTAACCAAGAGAATGAAAAACAATCGATTGGAATGGGCGAAAGCACATGAAAATTGGAGTCCATCAGATTGGCAACGAGTGATACTTTCCGACGAATCAAAGTTTAACCTCTATAGTCCTGATGGTTTTCCGTATGTCCGAAGGAAAGTTGGCGAAAGGTATAATGAAAATTGTACCCTTAAAACTTTTACGCATCCTCCAAGTCAAATGGTCTGGGGATGCTTTTCGTACCATAACATTGTACAATTGGAGTTTCTACAAGGTGCCATCGATGGAAAAAAATATTAAAAAATTTTAGAAGAAAGCTTTGTCCCATCGATGGAAAACCACCTTTCATATTCCGATGATATAATTTTTCAAGATGACTCTGCCCCTTGTCATCGAGCTAAATTGGTGAGTATTCATTTTATTTGATAGCATTGAATATAAATTATAAAATTTCAATCAAAAAACTGAATTTTTTTTTTTACTTTTTTTTAGGTTCGGGACTATTTACAAGAAATGGGTGTAAAGACACTACCATGGCCTGGCAATAGTCCCGATTTAAATCCAATCGAAAATTTATGGATGGGTATCAAGTACAGGATAAGGAAGAACAATGTTACTACTCTTAAATCGTTGAAAGAAATAATAGAAAATATATGGTACGAAAACTTCCCAATCGAAAATTTAAAAACTTTAGTAGATTCCATGCCAAACCGAATAAAAGAAGTTATAAAATCGAAAGGAGCCGCTACAAAATATTAATTTCTTTTTTATAAGTTGTAAATAATAATATGTGACTGTAATAAAATTAAAAATGTATATGTATAGTGTTATTTTCATTTCAAATTTCATTTAACCGTGAAGTCAACGCACGGTCGTAAAATCTGCCCTCCATTAAATTTCTCCCCAACTCATTTTTGTCACCTTTTTTTTTCACGTTTGGTATTACACGAATGCACTATGGTACAACCTATCATTTAAATGACTTTCGGTTTTGGTTTTATATAAGATTACCGAAATTTCACGCAAAAACATGTTTCGCTTAAGCGTTCCGTTTTATGTGACTGCTGCTGTACATAATGTGCATATTTCAAAGAATACATTTGAGTATAATTTTAAGTTTTTCTTTTTCAACGTCTTTTATCGCAAGGTTTGAACTTATGAAAATGCAAAAAATAAATAATTCTTGTCAATATTACTACCGTTCATAAATACAGCGTACCTCACTGTTTAAGCTTTCCTGTGGAGAGGTTGTGGGTTCAAATCTCTGACGGATCTTTATATACATATGTATGTTCAAGTTTGGCCATAGATGTCCCTTTGGGGAAAAACTACTATGGTACATATGGTAAAAATAAAATACATATATAAAATGCGTAAATATAATTTTACACATATATGTATGCATAAATTTATATAAACACTAATTTAAACAATATTTTAGTAAGGCATATCATTTCAATTATTTCGTATAAATGACAAGCTTGTAGAACCATAATTAATGATGCCAGTTATCGTTTTCAGATAAAGCAAAAATGAGTAATAATGGAAAAATGTATGTGGTCAAGTAAATAAATACATACGCATATAAACCATAAACAAACTATATAACGATGATAACGTGACTTTGATTTCGCATGCATATTCGTCATACGTAAAAAGATGTGTTAAACATACGTAGATACTTTATTCAATAGCTTATTAGGCCAATTCGTTCAAAATCGAAGATTAGAATATTCATACAAGGAAAGCTCAACTAGTATCGTATCTAATGGTGCTCTTACCAGCATGTGAATAATGAACCCAATCAAATTTCAGTTTCGAATACAATATGCCGCATTAGTAAGCGAATGCAATTTTGATCGCGCATGTAAATTTTAGTGGAGATGTGAGTGTTCGTGCCGCAATGTAGATGACGTTTACATTTAAATGCACGTGCACTTCAAAGCCGTGGGACTGTTCAAAGGCAGAATTCAAACCTCGCAATGGAATAATCCTTTTGTGTCAGGCATTACTTAAGTGAGGAAACGTGAAATTTCACTGCAATGCATACAAGAACGTACGTACTCTATGCACGAAAGAAATTGGTCTAAATAGAATGATACCAAACTTAAGCAAATGAGAGTAGAGTTATTAAAAAATCTTCGACACTTTAAGGTAAATATTAATGACACTTCCTTTCAAATTTAAATTCACATTAAAAATGAAATAAACAATCTAAACTGTTTTTAATTTATGGATTCAGTTGATGTTTTATTCCTTTTATTTTCATTTTGATGTCTGTATATGATAAAAATCTTAGTAAGATGAGAGATTAAAGTTTTAGCTTCGACTTTAAATACCTTGTTAAAAAACTGTTTTTTAAAAATATTTTTATTACAATGAAAGCCCTCAAAGTCGAAAATTTTCGAAATCGTGGAAACTTTCCGAAGTTTTCTTTATATTTATTTAGATAAAAGAAGTCATATAGCGTTTTAAAATTTAAATCGCACAGATTACGTAAAAATAAATTTAAGATGGAAAATGCGGTGAAAAATTAACGGGAAAAGTTCCTAATCTCTAGCCACGTCCGTATTGGTCTTAAATGGGATCACTTTTTAGTATATTTATACAAAATTAATGCATCTTTTGCATAACTTTTACTCAATTATGTAAGCCAATTAACTTTCATCCCATAAATGCATCGTAATAAGACTACATATAATTGCATCGATTATTTCAATGGCGACACTTTTTTCATGTCGACGCAGTTCTACGTCAAAAAAACTCGCTGCATGACATGGCGTTAAGTAGAAACTAAAGTCTTCAGAATTTTAGATAACATATGCTTGAGACACTACGTTTATATGTATGTATATGTATACATATAATATGTATACCCAAATATCCACTGTGAATGAATAAATCATGAATTTGTGCCGACTTGGAAGGGTCGCGTGTTCGAATCCCACCCCAACCGGTTGGGGACGGAAAAGAGGAACGATGAGGGGTCAAAAGTCTCGGGAATCTCGTGGCCGGATCAGTTTTTGAGGAAATTGCCACCGCCACTCGGAAACACGGAAAGTTACAACTTTTCCCATTTCTGGCTCTGCATCGTCGCGCGATATGATGCCAACTTTCCTGGCCCGAGTTTCTGTTTCGGAATATGAAACTTGTATTAGTTGTACCGACTAATATAATATGACGGTACTTCACTCAACTTTGACCAGGTGCTGCAAACGTAAAAAAAATAAAAACACCCAGGCTGAAGTCAATTGTCAAATTATAATTTCTTGTTGAAATTTACGTAATATACGTTTTTAATTTGATTCGATGATAATGGTGATATTTACAATGTGCCGTGTTTGCGCATATTATATGTAAATAATCAACAAACATATTTAAAAAATAAAAATGCGAACAAATGGTAAAATGTTATGATTTCAATATTGAGCCGTCAAAGTTGTCAATAACAGACAAAATATGTAATATTTTTCATCCGATTATATCGCGTAAGCCCGCCGGGGAAAATGAGATGTCAAAATTGTCATATTGGAAATTACATGAAAATTTATCATATAAAATTGAGCAAATTAATCTAAATTCCGAATGCATCGAACACGCAATTTTGTCTTTATCTCATTTAAATTAGCATCATAGCTTAACCGTGACGTTTGAATTGATTCAAAAATAAAAGCAATCAACGTGTGCAAAGTTTCACAAAAATCACAAACACATTCGCAAAATATCTTACTGCTTCTAATCGAATACGAGCCATAAAAAAATCACTCGAAAGATTTTAAAGCATATTTTCCTAAATCAAATCACATTTTCGAATAAAACATACTTTAGATATTTCCAAATAATATTTAAAATACTGAAGAACAACTCATACATATGTATGAGTTATATAAAATATATAGTATATACAAAAAATCGCGGAAGTTTTTGAGAAGATGAGTGACCTTCTTTTTAAATCACCCATTCGTTCTTTCTATTCAACTCAATCGATGCATATACATACGTACATGCATAGGTATATATGTGGCAGTGGCGTACGGCGAAATTCTCTCTCTTTTTGTCATACAGCCTTACTTTATGTGCGCGAGCAGTATAAAAGAGGAACAGGCTGTTCCCTCTGTATCCTGCTCGCGTACATTAAGTAAAGCCGTACGACAAAAAGAGAGAGAATTTCACCGCACGCCACTGGTATGTATTATAGTATAGTTGATATAATGGAGATAGTGAAGAGATGGCAATGGATGAAAGAAGTGCTCGAATGGCAACCAAGGGAATGTAAACGGGTGCAAGAAAAGCCACAGGGGAAATGAGTGAATGAAATAAGAAAAGTGTGTGGGATGAAAACATGCTCAAAACTGAGACGAATGGAAATGTTTTGTAGATGCCTACATTCATTAGTGGATTATATATGTAAATAGCTGTATATAATGATAATGATCAAAGATTGGCGTTGAAACAATGCTTTTTGCAAAAAAAAATAGTTCACTATTGTCCACCATACTTTACGCTCTTGTTTTTTTAACTACATAATTAATTGAGATGTCTATTGTTATTTAAAGACCACTAAGCCAATGCCGAAATCTAATAATGATAATATATTAACAGTTTTACAATACCCCTCCCCCCCACCCCATATATTTAAACGGTTTAATCTATGCACTAATAATGTACATATGTATGTCTAAAACAGAGGCACGAGCATTTTAAATATTCATAAGTTTGGGAAACACTTTTAGATTGATATAATAATTCCACGATTATCCAAACACATTTCGTATATCGTTTCCGATAGATATCATACGTTTCCTTATTTCGTAAATTAGAATTGCTAAAGGGGTGGATTTCACTATCAATTTGAAAAATCTTTGAATCCAGGGGCTTTAAGACGTGGGAGCGGCAACACCGGGGCGGGTCCCCAATCATTAAGGCACGTCTTTGTTGCGCTACCCCTTGATGGATTGGTCGCGGGGTCCGCATATTCACAAAGAATCCCTTATCACGAAAGGTGCTCGCACCCATCCCTCCTCCATCCCCTTTTCACTCACGCCGACAAATGAACGATTATTCCCGCAAATGGATCGGCCGAGATTCATGACAGCTCGCACACGCCAGAAAACAACCCCTCCGCATAATACGAGAGTGATGCTTTTCAGCCAATACGTAGTTTCCTGCCTTCTCTTGTGTTGTAGCAAAAGAAGGGCCAAATTGATATCAGGAATACGGTCGGTATATGATGAAAGTATTTACAATATCATAAATCAAGCAGATTCTTAAAAGCAAAATTTGAAACGTCAAACGATGCAATATACTTGTTTTCGAACAGCTAATATGTATTGTTTTTTATTACACTCGTCTTAAAAGAGTTCTCCAAAGCGACGAGTGTGGTATATAGATTAAAAATTATTAATAATATATATATATACATATAAACCCATACATTTACATTAAACACAACATATATGTATGATCAAACATTGTATAGAAGTATTGTTACTATTATTTTATTTTATTTTATTTTTTATTTAATTTACACCAAGAAGGCCTAACAGGTAAACCCAATGCACCTTCCTAGCCAAAAACAATTATATAAACATATATGTACACCATCCATATATACACAAATTCTTACACGTATACACAAATACACATACATACATTCATAAATATAAAAATACACATATATACATATACATACATACACACCTACACATATATATATATATATATATATATATATATATATATATATATATATATATATATATACATATACACATACACATACACATACATTACATACATCCATAAACATACAAACATTATACATGCATATACACATAAACACATAAATACACATAAATAAAGATAAATTACTCATATATATATATATATATATATATATATATATATATATATATATATATATATATATATATATATATATATATATATATATATATATATATATATATATATATATATATATATATATATATATATATATATATAAATAAATAAAAAATAGCATACATATATAAATAAAGATAAAACCAACATACATACACATTATGCTAAATAATAAAATTACTAAATGAAAACAACATGTGTATGATGAAGTAAAAACATCAAGGCTCCCAGAAAGCAGGTTAAATAGTCGAATGGCTCTTGAAAGGGGTGAGTCATCAAGCACATTAGTTCTGGCCCGAATAGGCAGGAATAGAGTTCTGTAGCGAGACTCTCTCAGTTTCTCAGGTACTCTAAGTTTAAGATTACACAGAACTTCAGGAAGATGACATTCACCCCTTAGAATTTTTAGAAATTATTATACGAGACAAATACAATCATCGAACCACAGAGACATCTATGGACAAATTTGCAGCATTTATACAAATCAGCGAAAGTTGAGATGCTGAAAAACTAGAAATTTTTCGAGAAAATGGGTAAAGGTTGCCAATTTGTTGGAACTGTTTCAATGAAAATCAGATAAATTAGCAAACCCTGATAGAAAACGATCGACCTGGAGTCACTTATACAGAGTCTGGCCAGCAGCAACAGAAAGGGATTGAACCCGAGACCACTTTGTTTGAAAGTATTATATGCTGCTATATGAACGTTCATAATGCAATTTGGCAAATTCGTAGGGCAATAGTTGATAAAAAAATAAATAGAATATGCTTACAGGTAAATAATCTCCATGTGTTAAATGAAATCTCCTACCTTTCCTGCAAACCTGAAAAATTTTATTTCAAATTTATTAACATATATGTAGATATTAATCAAATTTGCACAACCATATAAAACAACGTGAAACAAACCAGCAGAATGTAGTCTCCAAGGCAATAATTAAAGCGCCTTTTCCAATCATCTTCTTCAATATATGTATACACATAAATAATGATTTTTTTTTATTTAAATTCAATCCATACAAAACAAATGAATTTATTTTTCACACGCGATGGAAAATTTCAACACTCGAATAATTTAAACTGCTTCAAAATTTTTTTCCTGAATTGTAATCGTACATGAGTGAAACGTAAAGGAGGTTTGTAAAATAAGCACTCACCGAAATTGACGATTTTCAGTTTCCTTCGCGAATGATATCAATATGTGTTGATTGATATCGTTTATAATGAATTGAAACGTTTAATATTCGCGTAAAATTTTTACCTATTGTGAGTCTCGTACGTTATTTGTCAACTGAAATTGAATAAAAATTAACAAGTGAATTAAATTTATTTTCTAAGTTCAAATGTACATATTTATATGCATTTAAAATTTTATTGAAGCTTTTTAAAAATATAATACTTACTTTTTTTATTATTAAATTCATTAAATTAAAACCTCATAGTGCTTACTGTTTTTTTTAAGCTATAAAATTGTATGAGCCCTTGTTAACGTATTTATATATTTCGATTTTTCTTTCACAATTTTTTTCGACCCCTTAAACACGTGTGCTCTTCACGAGCAAATTAAGTATAATCCTTCAATCAATTTGATGAAAATAAAAAAAAATCACTTAATTTAATTAACCGGAAGTGGTATATTTTCCTCTTAGAAAAATCAGAAATGTTTTGTCCACTCGATTTTTTCCACACCCCTGAACGTATTAAGTTAAAAATTTATATTCGTATTATTTATGTGTTAACTTAGAGTTGATTAGGTTTTGGTCAGAATTCGTGAACCGCAAGTAGTAATTTTTTTAAAAACAATTTTTCATTATTTTATTTTGATCTTTTAAATTATTTTTATTTTCTTGATATTCACTGTGTATAATATTTATAATGAGCTGAAGTAATTAAAAAAAATTGAACAAAATCCGACAACCGGAAGTAAAACTTTTGTCTTGTTTCTGTACATGTACATACATACATACATATGTATGCATGTTTCATTATCAAATTTTGTTTTGTCACCTTCTTATATTTCTCAAATACATACATAAAGTCGTGGGTTATTCACATCCGATTTTTTTTGTATGTATTATATAATATGTACAGCTTTCAAAGTCTTGCAACTCGATACTTTGCGGATGAAAAATTTCATAATTCTCTTGAAAGTTTCACCCAAGGTTGACCCTGAAACTTCCGAGACCTTTCAAGATTAAATTCTGTAGTCCTCACATCCATGGGTAGGTAAAAGCGTGTACGAGAAAGTTTCTCGTCAATTAGTCGATATTTGGTACAGCCTCGCCCTCTCTCTATACGATTTAATTTGAAACTTAAAAAGTTTTATACGAGTTCTCGAATATGCGTGCTAAGCACTAGTATTTGAATATCCGAAATTAGAAACGTTATTAATATGTATTTCAATTTTTTTTTTATATAATAATTTATGTACTTACATATGTACATATGAATATTTACGTACCAAAACTATTTTTGTCCATCCGGCTTAGGATGATTCTTAGGTAAAACACATATGCTGTCCTTTTCATCCCATTTCGACCAATGGCATTGTTCTACTGTCTGCACGAAATGTTATTGGTCGAGAGGCGGTGAGGGAGATAGCAAGTGCGTTTTTCCCAAGTCATGCAATTTTTCTTAAAATTACTGCTACATTTTTTTTTTATTAATATACCAAAGAATTTTTATTGTAGCCATTTCATCGTTTTTATAGACACGTCTTTCGAATATATTCAGAAACTATCGAAAAATATTGATTTTTTTTCAACTTTTTGAGTTTTAAAAACTATTCATAGTTTTCGTTGTAAAGAAACCGGTCGGGCGGGTGGCGATTTTGAACTTTGAACTTTGAAGCTCAAGCAATGCTCATTTATATTTGAAACTATTGATAAAATATTTTAAAATACTGACTTTATAAACATACTTCCGTGTGATGATTTATTATTTCCAAGCTATGAATTAATTTTCCCTTCCATGTCCTCTCACCCTTACAAAGACACCAAAGGATATATATACATACTTTTATATTCCGATACGGTGATGATATTGTCATATTGTCAAATAAAAAAATCATTCAATATATGTACATATTATAGTTTACTACAGCCATACACCGCAGCGTCTTCATATATTTTATATATTATATAATAAATAGCGTTTTATAGACTTTTGTCTCGTTTTTCGCGCAACATCAATAAACGGGAACAGAGGCTGTTTGTTGCCAAAATTATATTCGCAGTAGACAATAAATTGATCTTCCGGTTTCCGCAAAAGACGTCAAGCGTCGAATAATGAACCGGTTCCAAGTGATTGATGATGGCCTCATATTCCGGATCCCCACCGAATCCTAATATAGTTCTCGCTTATCGATCAGCATACAAACACTATTATTGTATATGTATAATACTGTACTGTCAGCTTACATTGACAAATCATTACATACATACATATGCATACGTATGTATGTATATATGTATGTACAGAGTATTCCAAACTATTATACACCTAGTTGTACCTAAGTTTAAAATAACATACATCTTTCTTTGGCCAAACGGGAGCAGAATGTTTCAAGTATTATACATGTTTACATATGTTTCTCTTAAATTTGGATATTTAAATCCATTTTAAGATATTGTTCTAAAAATTAAGAGCCAACTCTTAAAAGTATCGAAAATACATAGTTTAGTTAATATTTGTCTGAATTGGGTTTAAATCATTAAACCAACTAGTTATCTAACCTAAAAAATTTAATTCTGGCATTGTTCAATGATATTCATATATGTAGAAATTAATTTTATAGCCTAGAGGCATGCATATATGAATTATTAGATTGGCATGAATGAGTTGAAGAATGGTAGAGTTGCCATATTATACATATGTACATGTGACGCTTAAATCATTGTGGCGCTCCGCCGAGTCTCATTTTACTCTACCGCTTATGTCTCCTTACAACCAGATCCCACATATTATATATACATAAGCATTTATGATTTTAGCGATATTAAAAGCGACTCGAATATATGTATGCAGCTTTGTTGTGTTTGCAGCTTTGTACTTTTTTCTCACTCACTCACATTTTGATATTAGTCGAAGTTATTAGCAACTTGTAGTTGAAGTATATTTTCATATACGAAACTCGAAGCTCCAAGTTTGGCGAATGTCGCCATTATTAAGCTCTACCTCACCCTCCCAACCAGCTTCTTTCGATCTTTGCCAGTTTGGACTTCGGCACATGTGCCCACGGTCCGATAGACAGAGATTCCGTTCGGGTCCATTAATCAATCTGCAAGGAATGAGATAGATCTTCCAGTTTTCACGCACCCGAAATTGAACTTCGTGAAACAAATTGCCGCTTTATTCCGACATTTAGGACGATTTGTCTCGAGACTGGGAAAATACTCCATTGTATTATCTATCCCCCGAACGGTGGCCATAACTCTTGATATCTCTATGTCGGTCTGTAGTTAATCCGTCTTGTTATTTTCCGGCGAAATGGTGGGTCGTCAAAAGTTTGGCAAGCTGTGGCCGAAAGGTCAGAGTCCCGAGCCCTAGAACACAAAGACCCAACTTCGGCTCGGCATTGTTTCGACCGCAAACAATAACAGTCAATAAAGACAACACGACGTTAATGGGCGATCCCACCTCCCTCCCTCTTTGGGATTGTGCGTTTGTGAAACCCCCCCTGAATGATCGATTTGCGTTCCGGGCATTCGGGAATTAGGTGGAATTTAATATAATATAATACAAAATTGTATAATATAAGAGGTATCCGAAATGCGGTATTAATAAGAGGCTGTACGTTTCAACTACATAAAATTGACGCTATATGCCTCTCATATTGTTTTCTAATATTATACATGAGCTTCCACCTTATAAATAGAAAGCTAAAAAGTGACAAAAACTGATCCATAACTTTATATTTTTTGTTATTGTCTTTCTTTCCTTTCATCTACTTTAATAGACATGTGTTTATAATGGTTCGGTAATTACTAGTCAAATGTGAACCAGTCACAGGACAACCGGTCGCTCTAGATCGGTCACACGTGATCACCCGTCACACTAAAACTGGTCACACCCTAAAACTGGTCACACCCTAAAATCGGTTAACCAGTTTTCTCGTGACCGATTTTAGGGTGTGACCAGTTTTCTCGTTTTCTCGACTGATTCACATATGACTAGTAGTCCGTTTACCGTTTATAATTCACTTAGTGGTAGATAGTAAATATCGTGTACAACATAATATTCAGCATAAAACGTGATGATATTGATCATTTTTCGCCCTTAAGTGAATGTAATGGGTGTGAATTAGCGCTTCCAATCCTGGAAGGTTTCTTCAGCACCGGTATTGCGGTGCTGGGAATTTTCGATCTTGGGATCCCGGTGTTAGCACCGGGAAATTAAATGTATAAGAAAAAAATGTTCAATTGCATATTTTCATATTTTAAAAATGTTCAATTGCATGTTTTCATATTTTAAAAACGTTCAATTTAATTTTGCAAACTCTATACATATAATACTGGACATATAAATATTATAATTACATAGATTTACTTACATCAAAATAGAAATCTTCACCGCGTAACGAGACCTGAACACTTAAAATCCACAGTGCGACTGAGAAACAATGGATCTTGTTCGATCCTGAATATCACAGGTCTCATAAAAAGAAAAATTTCAATATATGCATCAAACATCATTTCAGTTGAGCACAATATCTGCAGCATAATTCATGCCGTTCATACCATTTCGTTGAACTGGTGAGCTGGCGTCGAAACGCTCAGAGCGAACAAATGGACTATGATTGTCATTATTCATTATATAGTGTTGTTTTATGTTTTTTCCTTATTATTTTTGTAAAAATAAAATTTTTAAAGAAATTTCTGCCAGCACCGTAATCCCGGTATTCAAACGTTACAATACCGGGATTCACGGTACCAGAAAACACCGGGATCCCGGGATTGGAAGCCTGTGTGAATCATCTCTGGTTTCAACAAGATGTTGCCACATCATACAAATCATTAAATAATCGCTTTGTATACTGTGCTTGAAATTCAATAATAACTTAAACAGCGAATCCAATTGGCCTCCAAGGTCATTACAATTTAACTCCTAGTAACTTCAAGATCATTACGATTTAACTAACATTATTTGGGTTTATATAAAAAATAAAATATATACCTAATATTTATGCATATGTAAGAAAATACATGAATACATTCATAAATATTTCAAACTCTAGAGGCAACGTTTGATATGCCAATAATTCGATGCAAACTTTTAGATAGAATAAAAAATTCTTATGTTGACTTCCACGCAATTTTAAGCAGCCTTTATAAATGTAAATTATAATAAATAATATAAATTTGTATGTACATATGTATAAATTAAGCTGCCTGTGATTGTTCCAAGAATTTTTTGTTATTATTTATTTATTTATTTATTTATTTTAAACAGACCATTGTGGCATAACAGGAATTCCTAAAGCGCCACAATGGTCAAAAAATATAACACAAAAAAGAAAAAAAACAAAATAACAATTAAACATAAACATAAATACATAAAAAATAGCATTTATAATAACAGATAAAGTAAAAATATCAAATAAAATATAGCATAAGGAATGCCTTGCGCCTACAGCCAGTTTCAATAAATATGTAAGAAACAACTACAAATACAAAACATCCCTGTAAGGCCCAAATGGAAGAGAGTTAATCAAAATTTCACTCATAAATCACAATCAATCATGAAAACAATGATGAGCGCAGACTACCAGATAAATGGGTTAGAGTAATTTCCGACAATTTACGCTCACTAAGGTGGAAAATATCACATTCAGTCTCGGCAGCAACGATTTCATTATACAGTAAGGTATTATACTTTATGTTATGTATGTATACAGTAGACTTGAAATTGAGTTTATGTCTGCAAGTTTAATGGATATTTTTATATTTTCATATATACATTTATTCGTTGAATCTTTCTTCTTTCATTCCATGAAATTGTTCTCAATAATGAAAACATTTTTTATTTCACTCTCATTTCAACAAATACTAATAATATTGTTGCGTAGGGGTGGGTGGAGGATCCAAGTAAAAGGCCAACAATCGTTTCACAGCATTTATTGATGATTAAGGAGATACACGCAGTGTCACGGCTAAGTCCAGAATGCCCTGATATCGCCTACGTACCGCCTTATAAAGGGTAGATCTCTCAGGACGCCTAATCTGTTTACCTGTTGTATAGTCACGTATTCGGATATGTATTTCCCCGATATTGGGTCTCCCCGTACCGATTCTGAGAAATAACTAATATCGGTCATTGTTTAGCCTAAATGCACTTAGAGTCCAGATATAATCTTTGGAAGTAAGTGCATGCATTTAGTTAATCCGATAACAGATATCCGTTGGTCTAAGTACAATTCGCTCAATCCACGGCGTTCGTAACAATATGTATGTAAAGGCAGCAATTAATTTGTCATTTGTTTGCTCATAAACAAATATTCATAAATACACAGTTTTAAGATAATATTATAGAGCACGTAATTATGCTACTAGTAAATCGTTGACTCAAGTGGTTTATAGAAGATGTTTTAATAGTTCATGTGTATTTAATTTAATTAGAATAACCTCAATGTGAATATTTTAATAAAACTCATTCTATTTTATTTTCAGGTGGAGATGGTGGGACGTTATCCATAACAGTGATGGACAACCAGTATCAAAAAGTATCAATAACATGTTCGGGGTCCATTAGTCCTCAAGATTTTGCAATTCTGCCCAAACTAAACAACTTGGACATCCAATCATTGGACTTCAGAGAATGTCCACTGCCGCCTATTTCATTCATGAACACAATGGAAGCGATGAACTTAAAGCCTTCAACTCTTCGTTCTTTGATGTTTTCAACATCTAGTAACATATCCCACTTCAATAAGACTCATTTGAAAGGTTTAGAAGGGCTGACACGCCTTACAATTCAAGGAAAATCCGTAGTCGACTTTACTGAAAATTTCTTCGACGGTATGAAAAATCTGTCTTGGATCGTACTACGAACTTCATCAGTCCGACTCCTTCCTAACCTTTTCAAATCACTACCCAAATTGATGACTTTGGAAATAGGCCGAAACGATCTTCAACGATTGCCTGCGGGCATTTTCAAGCACTTGCCCTCGTTGATCAATTTGAATTTGTGGGGCTGCAAATTGTCCAATGTTACTTCTGATATGTTTATTGGTCTTGACAAATTGGATTCCTTAGACCTGAGCTCGAACGAACTAGAAACTTTACCAGCTGATTTATTCCGCAACGTTCCAAAGCTAAGGATTTTAAATTTAACTGGCAACAAAATCACACATTTTCCTGAAAATCTCTTCTCTACGAATTCTTATTTGGAGGAAATCAGAATGAACAACAATAAAAATACCATAGAAACTCTACCAGAATATTTTTTGAGCAACTTAACATCCCTGACCGATGTCCTTCTATCGTCGAGCAATATTCAGAATGTTCCTGAAACTTTGTTTGAGGGTTCGAACCAGATAAAAAATATCGATTTAAAATATAATTTGCTAGAAAAAATTCCTGAAAACTTGTTTCGTGATCAAGAAAATTTGTTGAACTTACATTTGGAGTCCAATGAAATATCTTACATCGACGACAAAGCGTTTAGTAATTTAAAGAATCTGAAATTGCTGAATTTGAAACATAATCGTATCACCAATATTACCAGGTAATTAATTCTTCTAAATTATCTTATTTCATTTTCTTATAAGACTTAAGTGTATTTTTGGTCAGTATTCTGTCAAATAGTAAGTACATACATACATACATATGTTTAGGTATAAATATTACATAAATTGATGTACAAAATACTTACTTCTTTGAGATAAGTATGTATTGTAGATTGTGTTTAAGCACTGAATAATATCGATACTATTTATAAAAAAATTATAGATATCCTGGCCGATTGTATACTGTCATAATTTTATAAAATATTATAAAACTAATTATAGAAAGAGCGCTTATATTACAATATGTATATGTGTTTGTTTATTTTTACAGATACGTTTTTAAGTCTTTGAAATCTATCACGGAAATAATTCTGCGCCACAACAACATCGAAATTATCGATGAAGATGCATTCTCATCTCAGCCATCATTAGAAATACTCGATTTGTCTTACAATCGCCTAACTTTGTTGATAGGAGGGAGTTACGTTTACAATAATCCTAATTATGAACGGCGATCTCCTTTCCAAAACCTTGGAGCTTTAAAACATCTCAATCTTAGTCATAATTCCATTACAGAAATTTTTGAAGATTGGAGATTAAATTTAAGGCTTGACAATCTAGATCTCAGCTTCAACAATATATTTAGATTAGAGGTTAGTCTTTTAATCTATGATTTTATATTATTTAATGTTGATTATTTCAATTCGTTTAAAAATATATATTAGAATACTCAATATACATATTTCAATTACAAATTTACCACATATGTAAGTTTTAAATAATTTTTTTTTTTTCAGTTTAATGATTTCCATTTCTTGACATCTGAAATCAATGTCGATTTGAGAAACAACAATATAAGTGAAATTGATTTCAAAAAAGCTAATGAAATTATAGATGGCCAAGATCCAAATATCTTCAAACAGAAGCCTTCTATTATAATTTGGATCCAAAACAATCCATTAAATTGCGATTGTACCTTATACGACTTCTATCTTTATCTGAAAGATGAAACATCGAAAGTCAAAAAATTTGTCAATGTTAATACTGGTGACAGTGTATGCTTTGCGCCAAACGTACTCGCCGGTTCTCGTCTTATAGACTTGAAGCCGGAGCAGTTAGTTTGTCCATATGATAATCTCAAAACTTCAAAACCACTCTGTCCAAAAAACTGTACATGCAATGTACGGCCGCACGATCGAAGCTTAATTACCAATTGCACAGCATCAAATCCCACTATTCCATTCATGCTGCCAAATATTGAAGGACAGTTAAACTTCATCGAATTTCACTTTGAAAACAATTCATTGGAACATTTGTCAGATTTGTTCAAAAATAGAAATCAACTATCCCAAATAAAAAGACTGTATTTATCTGGCAACAACATAACATCTATAACAGCGGATGATATTCCAAGCCATATAGAGGTAATTGTCAATTGAATCATAAATTATGTTGCAAATCGAACTATTATCTAAATATATAAACAATTTATCTTTAAAATAACATAAAATCTTAATTTGACTTAAGATTTCATTTTCTCACTAGTTTTGAGGATTGTTTTATCTTAGTTTTATTCACTAGAAACGTCGATTTTCATAGTTTATAATCATGATCAGAATTTAATTATTATATTCTTATATTTCAGATTTTGGATTTAAGGGACAATCAGTTGTCACATATGAATTCGTCAGTTTCGAGTGCTTTAAGTAATTCTACCACTCTAGAAAAAATATACTTATCTGGAAATCTGATTGCTTGTGATTGTGAAAATGTTCATTTTATATCGTTCATTAGGGAAAATTTTAAAAAGGTATGTTTTATAATTCCTATCAATCATTCTTTATCTACATACATGTGTTTCTTTTATTATAAAACTTTGTACTGTTTCAGATTAAAGATTTCCCCTTGATGAAATGTTCTGATGGAACGCTGCTAAATACGAAATTAGACAAAAATTTATGCGGAACACCTCCTGCTGTAATTGCCTCCAGTATCACCCTTGCTATTGCAGGAATTCTATTAGGCATATTAGCTGCACTTTATTACAAATATCAGCAAGAGATTAAAGTTTGGATGTATGCCAAGGGTCTCTGCCTTTGGTTCATCACTGAAACTGAAGTCGACAAGGACAAAATATATGATGCGTTTATTTCATTTTCACACAAAGATGAAGACTTTGTTATCAATAAGCTTCTGCCAGAATTAGAAGAAGGACCAAATCCTTTCAAAATATGCTTGCACTTGAGAGATTGGACTGTGGGTGAATTCATTCCAACGCAAATCATCAGATCAGTTCAAGACTCGAGAAGAACTCTAGTAATTTTGTCCCCGAACTTTATCAAATCCGTATGGGGAATAATGGAATTCAGAGTTGCTCACAAGCGTGCCTTAGAGGAGGGTAGAGCGAGAGTTATTATTGTTTTGTATGGAGACATTGGACCTACTGACGATTTAGACCCTGAATTAAAGATGTACTTATCTCTGAACACGTATGTGAAATGGGGCGATCCATTGTTTTGGAGTAAAATTAGGTATGCACTCCCTCATCGTCAGAAAAATGGCAATTTGATGCCAACACACAACGGATGGGGTAGAAAAAACATTGATGACAAACAAGAATTGTTCTCTTCGACGACTCCAGGCACTCCTCTTGGACAAAACACCCCTCCGGCACATCAAGCACACACCAACCCATTGATGAATCACGTGAATTCCATTCCGAATGGCAAGTTCGTGTATAATAACGAAACGATTACAATGAGTGGTTTGAAAGTTAACGGAAATGCGAAACACAGTGATGTTTGAAGTTTTTTTGACATTTATTGACTTCAAGTGCAGATTTTCTAAGAGTTAAATAAATAAATTCAATGGTGCAAGTTGTTCATACGACTATTGAGGTGCCTGGTGGAATATGAGATTAATTTTATCAGTACAAAAAAGACTGACTGGTGTTATAATACTAATGTTATTTTATATGGAGCGACAATGATCTGAATGACTTATTTAAGGCTAAAGAATATTTTAGAATATGACAACACATTACGTAAAAAGATTTAATGTCTTATACAACTCTGTTTTATCGTAGAGAAATAAAGCTTTCAAATGGAATCATAATCCTATAGACCTAATTCTCTACTTGAGAATTTTAAATGCATCAAATTGTTTTATTTGTCATATCTTTATTCTTAAATAGCCCTCAAGTGTCAGTGAGCGTTGCTCTGTAATTATTTGTATAAAACTAAACTTTTTAAATATTGTACAGCCTGTGATTTTATTGGTATAGTTGTAGCTTTGTCATTGTTTTAAGAAACACTGAAAGAATTGTTTTAATTATTTTTAGCCATTTTCTCTTTCATCTCCAACTATCTCGAATCTGCCATATTTAATATTCTTTACTATCATTGTTTCCGTTTATTTGTTTTGAGAAAAAAATATTTTTTTACTGCATAGACTTAAATATACATTAATTACTATGATATACATTTTATACAAAACAAAATGTATTATTACAACATTATATTAAAAACTTATTCCTTATTTACTTGTTATTAATTTTACATTATGATTTTAACTTTCTGAATTGAAAGACATTTTACATTTAGGTAAATTGTTTAGTTTGTTCCATTCTAGTGAATTTTTAGTTAGCAAATGTGCATCTACTGTACTTTTTAATTTATAACATATATGTGCACAAATATAATAAATAAGAATAATTTAATTTTTTTTTTAATATCAAATCATCTTTAAGTATAAACTTAAAATTAAATCAAATTAATTTTACTTCCTGACTGATTTGAATTGTTTTTAAATGTTAAGTTTGTACATTGTTTTACAAATGGCTTAGTCCTTTTTACCTCACTGTATGTTTTGTCATATTAATTTTTGTACAGAGATTTTTCGCAATTTTTTGTAGCTACTCATTTATTTGACTTGGTTTATTCCATTATTGTCTTTGTTCCAAAATAAACCTTATCTGAAAATTATTTTAGATATGATTTTAGTTACAGCTTTATTATGTAAAGCTTAGTTAGTATTAAGGAAAATCGAGAAAAAGCATTTTATTTTGTACAATAAAAAATAATTTTTCTTTAACTCCTGCTTTATTTAATAATTCCCCAATTTACATCGTTATAAAGACTACTATTCTATTTTATCGATACATTTTAAAAAAATGTGCTCGTAAAGGAAATTACCACTTCATAATAATCTTTTTATTTTATTTATCCTGTCTGCACCCGAGACGAGACATCTTCTACAGCTACACTGTTGAAAACAACTTATAAAAAAGCATATTTATGGTAGATTGATGATGAATCATCGATTTGAACCACATCTTCAATAAATAAAACTAACAAGTAGGAACAGGCCAAATCATTTGTAGATAAAATTGATGGGCATCATTAAATGACTTTTGTACAAAAATAGCTAATTATGCTTTTCATGTTAACATTAGTATATACGCATCCTCTGTATTGGGAAGAAAACCTTTGATGAAAAAATATGATTTTATTGAAATCACAAGTTCAAGTAGAGAGGATTTTCTGAAATCCAAAAATTGTGTTCAAATTCAAGCTTATCTTAGTTTGATATTCACAAAAATTAATTGTAATATCAAATGGTTAATCGAAACAATGAGAAATAAAACAACCAACATGAAACAAGACAACTTGAAAGTTGAAGAAATAATAAGGCAAATTTCAATTTACAAAACCACAAGGAATATTCACAGCTGTACCTTCGACGGCTGACTAAAAATGATATGAGAATTTAAAAAAAATAAAAACCACTATCAATAAATAAAAGACGCATTTTTTAAACCCTCCTATCTCATAAACGAAAGAAAAACCAACATAAATCATTGTAATATTCGAATTTAATGGGTAAAACCTAGTAAAGATTGATTAGTCTTCACTCTGATAACATAAAAACGTAATTTTTTGTTGCTCGATGTTATTAAAAACAAACAAAAAATCATGGACGCATATTTATGAAATTAATTCATTTTGTTGAATGCTTTTATAAAATTCTACACAAGATTGGTTAAAATTATATTTAATAATTATCAATTATTTTTAAGTTTCAATAGTCAATTGTCCTATATCACTGGACCACATACTGTTAATCGAAGAAAAAAGTACTTCAGCAGGTGCATTAAATGGAAACAGCATTCGATTAATTTTCAAATATTTTTGTGGAAGATGATGTGGCGGCTCGCTATACGACATGGTCGAGTTTGGTCACCTTCCTGCGAGTGGGGACCAACTCGATTGTGTTCGGAGTTAGCTACCTCACTCTGCCTTCAGCTGTCATAAATAAAACACGTGCATTAACATACCAGTCGTCTCATTCGTCCATCCCCTATAATATCATTCTTAATGAAGAATTTGTATATTTGAATCCATCTATTAGATACTATTGGTTAAGAAAGTGTACTGGTTTTATCTTACGACTTACCAGGGCAGATACCTAAAAAACCAGTACTGTATTGGTAAAATCAGTACGAATGGTCACCTTAGTTAAGATGAAACATATATTTTTTATTATATGACACCTGGTAAAACTACTAGTATTTAACTTCAAACCAAAGATGCTAAATTTTATATTTTCATGACAATATATGTAGAATAGGTCTACCTCACGGCACCGAAAGTCAAAAGATCAAAAAATCAAATATCGGAAGGCAAAGATCGAAAATCAAAAGATCTTAAGTCGAAAGATCAAAAAAAAGGGTACATGGTAAACGGTACTATGTATATATAATACATACAAATAAGTGGCATGCGGTGAAATTATCTCTCTTTTTGTCATACGGTACGCGCGCAGGATACGGGAGGAAAAGCCTGTTCCTCTTGTATCCTGCTCGCGCAAATTAAGTGAGGATGTACGATGGGGGGGAGAGAGAATTTTACCGCACGCCACGGATATACATTTACATATACTAACCGTTTTTCATATGTATGCATGGTAAACGAACATTTTCGATTTTTTAACATTCGGTGCGGTGACGGTCACCCATGTAGAATGTATGTATAGGTCGGTTACAGAAAGTTGGCGCGAACAAATGCGCTCGTATATTGTCGGTGAATAGGTGTATAGATGCTGTCACACTGCATTCAATAATAAATAGACGCTCTGTCCCTTTCACGCGTTTCTGTGTGAGTAGGAGAACGCGCCAACTCTCAGTAACATAATTGTATTTATGTGAGATGTATCAGAGCATACTAAAACTTTTATTCGTAAGTTTTAAATTGATTTTAGCTTCATTCAAATTCAATAGTAGAAAAAATATGTAAATAAAAAGTTAAGAATACAGCATAGGGAAAATACTACAATCATTTGTCATGTAAAAGATAATAGAATAAAATATATCTTAAAGCATGTATATGGCCACTATATGGTCTGTCGAGGTCGCGCTGTCAACTGTCAGCGATTTGAATGGTAACGGATTTAAGCGAACTTGTAGAAGCAAAGACGGTTCTTATTCACATCCAGTCCAGCGATGGTCTCCATTCAAGATGTTTCTTCAATCGAAGGAAAACAACTCTCCCAACTTCGTCAGTCTTTCCCCAATGTGCAATTTCGCATCCAGAATGCACCCTCTTATATACAACTACATATGACGGATCTCTGTACACCATCTCCACAAATTATATTCTGCTTCCAAAAGGTACAACAGCTGCCTTATACTCCACTAGATTATTAAACCGACTAAATCATCCACACTATATATTTGTTGAAAGTTGACTATTCCAAACTCCTAGAACATTTCTTGTGTCGTAACCTCAAAACGATTTTGAATTAATGTTTTTCAGGGCAATAACGTGTTCCTTTCACCGAAGAAGCGAAGCGATCAAACAACACTTGTATCAGGTAAGATTAAACTATTATGGTCACTCATATTCTATGCAAATTCAAATTTTCTAATGGAAGTTGACCATTTCAGAGTTTGAACTAACGGGCTCCCCACTTAAATTGGATATGGGATATGACAAATTCGAAGACACATTTCTAATGGATGTATCGACACATTGGTTGCAAGAAGAAAATAATCTTGAATGTTTGGACATCGAAGTTGGAAGGTTCATTGAAGATCCTTTTTGTTGTATAAAATATCTTTTCTTTTTGTGTAAATTTGTTGTTCTTACAGAAAAATTGTAGATTTTTACAATACAAAATATGGTGGATTGTGTGATAGCGAACGTATACCACTGTGGGCTGTTTGCAAAGATTCAAGTTCTGCCAAAATCGTTTTACTAGCGACTCTCTCATACAAAGATCATTTTGACCGTGCAATTATAAATCATTTGGTAATTATTACTACTAAGCAAATATTTGCATTTATGAAATTGAAAAAAAATCATATATACTCATGTACATGTATTTATTTTAAGGAACCAATTGACGTTCCTGATTTATCTATAGAGGATTTGAAAGCAAAACATTTACAGATATATGGCAGTTTCTCGGCTCTGGTTTGTTTCAGTTGATGTTTTATACCTGTTATATTTATGTTCAATGTATGTTAGCGTATAATATAAGTTTCTATGAATTCTAGCATCACTTCTATGACGTTGAAGCTGTTTATCGAATATCCGGCAGAAGAACCAAAACAGCAGAATCAATCAACAAAAATCATAATGGAATGACACAATTGGGATGCAAGTGGACTAGTCTTACTCTCCAGATACCGGCTCATGAAACCTCTGTGAATTTGGTACAAATTATAACAAAATCTTATTTGCAATTTGAAATTTAATACAGAGGCCACCAATACTTTCAGAATGCTCTTCTAAAATATTGCGAGAAGATTTGGTATCGCTTTAAAAATGACATTGTATAATTTCACCCAATAAATGTGATATGTATGTACTTGATTTACAAATTTGTCTAGATTATGTGACAAAAAATGCATACCTCACTACTCTAATAGAACAGTGGTCTGGAAAGTACATTAGTTGGCTTCAAACTATCATATATGTATATGTGTACAATATTAGTATTAATTTTGTTTTGTTTTTATATGAAGCATCAAGAAGTTGTTGTCGGCCATGAAATAAATCTTTGTTCAGCTATGTTGTGGAAGTCAGTGTGTGCTATTCAAGGTATTAGTAATGCTGTTATAAACTTATCAAGCATCGCGAATGCGAATAGCATTTCCAATATCAGTATCAGGTAAATATGTACATATTTATATTTCTCGTCTGGAATTTGAATAATTTGATCATACGTAAATTCAATATTCATTTTACCTATAGGCCTTACAATCCGTTGTGGAAAGGTCCAAGTCAAGTAAAATTGGAGGATGATCTTAAAGAGCTTTTAAACGACGTCGAAGCTTACAGCGGACTTCCTTGTGGGCCTAAAGGTGGTTGTATTTTTATAACCGATGACTGTACCAGTATCGATGCAGCTCTTATTAAATTGTTATACG
Organism: Arctopsyche grandis; assembly: GCF_051622035.1. NCBI lineage: Eukaryota > Metazoa > Arthropoda > Insecta > Trichoptera > Hydropsychidae > Arctopsyche > Arctopsyche grandis. Next base: position 11,441,085 of record NC_135359.1, read on the forward strand.
GTGGCTCATCATATGATTTTACATATAAATTATGGGATATACTTAGAGGTAGTACTTTTACATGAACTTTTTGAATATACTTTTTACACCTGTACTAAATTTGTAATCGATTCTAGATTGCGACACCGTTGAAGACCTCATATCCCTCTTAGTTTCTGCCTTAAAAAGCATATACAAGAGAAATCTTCGACCATATGTTGGTACATTTACTATTCGTATTTTAATACTGAACCAAGAATCATTTTAATATTTCTATAATTTGTTGTTTTCAGATCGATCCTGGCAATACGACGTTTCTGGGGAGCCTAGTTAAGAAATTAGCACGAGGTTTGTCTCAGCAAGCCGTCAAATCCATTTCAACACTGTACAACAATCCCATTAAAGCTCTGAACATAATCGGCCAGTTGGGTATTGCTAAAACTAGTTGGGAGTATACAAACATATTCGCCACGGTTGATAGCACTTTAGCTTTCAACGATAAGCTCAAACTATCCAACAAGTATGTTTCATTTATATGGCTCAAAATTAACTCTATACGTTTGAAAAATAAGTGTATTGAATTTTTGTTTTTTGACAGAATGCCTGAGATTAATGAGGATGCTGTCAATCAGACGATGCTTGAAATGACTCTTGGTTCGGGAGACGTCACTGTCAACCCGTTTGATACAAAGTTCAACTTAACCGATAGCACTTTTATACAAGACGCAGACTCTTCAGCCCAGTGTGATGATATGGCTGATCTGACTTTAGATAACTTTGCATCCTTCAAAAAGCACAACATCGAGGTCAAGACAGACAGACAGTCATGGAAGGATCAACCTTTGTTCAGTGACGAAGTCAACATTGAACTTTCGTCAAAAGAGTGGAAGTTTAAGACTACCCGCTTGGCTCAACTGCATGTCTGCCTGGAGCATATGCACAGATCTCAAATGTCCTTGAAATTGGATTTCAGTTAGTAAAACCATATGTAATACCTATTTAGAGATGTACTTTATGTAAAATGATGAGTAAACTTTATTTTTTTTAGATTCCATGAAACCGATAACGACTCAGCTATTGCAATTTTACCTATCAGAAAAATCACCAATCAAAACTGTCGATCAATTGCACAATGAACCTGTTCAAATATTCACAATGCCCATAAAGTACAAAACTGTTAGAGAACATTTGGAATTGTATGTATTGATTTTATATAATATGCAGGTTGTGTTTGTATAATGATTATGAATATTTTTATATTTTTAGCAAACATCCATCTCTATACAGAATTTCATTCAAAAGCGAAACATATGCCAACAATGCTACACAAGTGGGTTCGGAACCTATACAGACTACCGTATCAACTTATGTCTGTAGTCAACAATCAGTATTTCCGCCTTGCATTTCTGCTCCAAAAGGTTTCTTTTTTTTTTTCATTTTATTTTTAACCACAACTTTAGTACATCACAAAATAGTGCAGCTGCATTTTGAGGTTCATTATTTCTACATATTTTCATTGGAAGATCGTTAGGTCATTGATGATTGACATGCCGCAAATGACACCCAAGATAGAATTCACTTTCTAAAAAAAATCCCATCTTTCGTTGAAAATGTGTTTTTAATTGAACGCTTTAACCCTCTGAATGCTGACGTCTTTTCTGTTGAAAGCCCGCGACGCTGAAAATTTCGCCAACATTTCCAACTAGAATTATTTAGAATTTTGAGGATTTGAGTTTTGAGTTTTGTAAAGGTGTGTTTAGACTCTCTAATATATCTTGCAACAATATAAAATAAACAGAAGCAGTCTATTAATGAATGTATTTTTCCAAAACTAGTTCCATTTTGTTCATTGTTGTTAAAATGTAATAATGCTCACAATTTAATAGCCAAGCCACAATCCAAAATACTCAGCAGTTAGGGATCTCCATCGGGAAATTCTGCTATGGGTATAAATTCAGAAATTCCGGTATAAACCAGTCTTTATAAACGTTGACAAATAAATGACATGTATTACACAACCCATGTTCAATACATATTTTTTCAGTGCTACCTGGAAAGGTTTAGCGGGTAGTATTCTTGTTTACTTTGTACATGCTCAAAATACAACGCCTATCGGCCTTTCCGGCATTAACTCTTCAGTACAACTTTCGCAATAATAATTTTGATATATCATTATAAGGACTTAAGGTCTGTTCATACTTAACAGCACTGCACGGCTTCAGCACTGCACGACTCCGTTTAAAATATGTCATTTTATTACATTTCTATTCATATCTACCTACACGTCGCGGTCACGTCACGCTTACATCACTTTGGCCGAGTGCAAGGCAAAATCGACTTACTTATACATTAGAGGCCATGACGATACGGCGCAATATTGCTTACGTCGTATTGTCGAGTACTTGCAATATGAATGCATACACGTGCATTCGTAGCTACGCGTCAGAATACAAGTCAGCAAAAATGTTTCGACGTTTATCGAACGAAAAATTATGTATAATCGCGCTGTTGTTGGAAGAAGAAACTCAAGAAGGCAATAAAAAAGCACGGAGGCGTTTTGATGTGCATCCCATGTTAAAAAATAGAAAAACCGAAGGAGAGTTTTGGACACTGTATAAGGAGCGTGTGGATGATGAACAAAATTTTTTTAAATGTTTCCGTAAAAAATTTAAATTTTTTTTAAATATTTGCGCCAAAACCATGTCGAAAAATTGAACAGCTGTCAACTGTCACTATCGATAATTGGTCCAAAACAGCAAAGCGGCAGACTCATGGCACGTAATTCGCGTGTATATTTCCACGATGGCCAAAAAAACGGATACGATACGTTGACGGATGTTGCTGTAAGGTATGAACAGGAAATGTTGGGTACTGCTGTAAGCCTGCCGTGGCGTAAACGTGACGGTTGGTATGAATATACCAATACAAAATGTACCAAAGAATACTTTTCATACGGCCGGATACCTGCTGAAGTCGGTACGTGCTGACTAGGTATGAACAGACCTTAATACGTGTATAATATTTTCTCAAATTTGTTAACGTGTGAAATTTCCCAAATTATAAATAATTTTTTATTTTCAGATACTGAATTTCAGGAAGAAAATGCAACTCTTCAGTATTATTTTTCACATTATATATTTTTGAGTAATAAAATGTGTGATCCAAATATTGAAAAGAGCACTTAGTATGGTTTCAAACCAATCGTATCAATATCAAAAGATAACAAGAGATGGCGTTGTATCATGAAAATAACTGACATAATTTGTAAATTAAATTATTCATATGTTTCTTATATTAAGAATTTTTGTAAACGCTATACATATATTTAAATTTTATACATTTATTTTATTATTTTAATACATTTATCGTGTTTAAGAAAGTTTTTTGATTGGTAATATTCGTAATTTGAAATATCGTAGTATGAACACTTGCAGGGTTAACCTGTCATAATCATCACTAATTAAATGTGACGTATAAATTGCATATGGTAAAGTGGGCGAGCGTGGGCCAAAAGTTCACAACAGGAAGAGCACTAATCGTTAACATAACCTTTGGCCTTGTGTATTTATCTCCATGTGTTTCATACTCGTGTTCGTACTGAAACCAAATTTGTTTTATGAAAAAAATATTTTATTTTTCTTATTTGGATTATGCTTTTACACTAAAACTTCTTAATTCCGCGATATATTATATTTCATGGCATATTATTGTACTAACATACATACATAAATACATACTTACATAGACAGATATGAAAAATTAATTACTTAAAAATTATATATTTATATAACCACATGAAAATATATGTGTCCAACTTTGAAGTTACAGCAATGGAACAGTCATTCCGCTCAAGTCACATTATTAGCCTAATTGAATTATGTTATTAAATCATCAATGCATTGTTGTAACGAAATGCTGTTCTTTTGTAAAATTGATAAATACGTATATTAAGATTAACATTTTTTTTTCCATTTTAATTTTGAAGTGGCACCACCGGCTTACTCAAAATCGAAATTGGCGTTTTTTTTTAATATGTTCTTTCTAGAAGGAAATGGTAATCTAAAGGTGAAATACTTCACTACATGGTAGGCAGTAAAAGTAATTATGTTAGAACTTTTACTTGGGGGTACTTGTTGGTTATATGGGCGCATTTGAGCGTCGAGTACATGTACACGTTTACACTAAACACGATTACATGTACCCGTCACACTAAAATTGGTCAAGAGAAAACTGGTAAGCCCCTAAAACTGGTCACACCCGAAAATTAGTCACGAAAAAACTGGTCACAAACCCAAAAATTCGACCAATTTTTAATTTTGGGGTGTGACCAGTTTTTTCGTGACCAATTTTTCAGGTGTGACCATTTTTTTTCGTGACCAATTTTCGGGTGTGACCAGTTTTAGTGTGACGGGAGATCACGTGTGACCGATCTAGAGCGACCGGTTGTCCTGTGACCGGTTCACATTTGACTAGTAATCACCGAACCGAAATTTTACTTCTATAAGGGCTCAGGCGCACGTCTGGGCCAAAACTCACCCTGGAGTATTTGCGGTGTTATATTTTCTTTGTATTGACAGTGATCAATAACGGTGAATCTCATATTTGGCGATATGTAGGAGAAATTTGTCGAAATAATAAGATCGTACAAATTAAGAATGACATAGACACAACCATTCACAGCTGAAGTCACCTAGGCATGCCGTGCCGTACGACTCTGTGTGTACGCCCTAATACGCTTCGAATAACAGAAATGGAAAATTGTCCAATAAGGAATTATAAAAAATCTAGTTATTTTCTCATGGTCCTGTTTATTTTTTCCACTCTAGTAAATTCTCGAATATACTGTGAAAAGTGTACCGCATATTTGGTTCAAAATACAAAGAGCATCATTATTATCAACGACTCGTGGAATCCGAATTTACGACCGCAAAAAGTTGACAATAGGATGAAAAGGACACCACTCCACTTTCGAATGCGAAAGACAGAAAGAGAATTCGCGTGTATGTATACATTATGAATATTTAAAGTCATGTTTATGAACCCGTAAAGTGTACTTTGCGATCTTTGAAAAAAACCTGATTTTAACAAAGAATTGCCGTTTCCCTTCGCGTGCACTCGAATAATAATGTAATACGATATATCTTACAGGCGATTCACCGGAAGAGTATTGAATTTCCGCTAGATATGCTTTAGAAAATTAGAACGATGAGAAGAACGCAATGGAAAAACTATGTTGTGAATAAAACATAAACCGGTATTTAATATGAAAATTAAACCAAAGAATTACTTTAAAATTCTCAACTAGAATCTATGGTCAAATAAGATAAGTTTAGGTTTTTTTTATTTTAAGACGATGGGAATATTATAAACAAAAAATTACCACTTTTTTAAACAAAATTTACTGTATAAAAAAAAGGTTAGTTACCTACCCCTGTCCAAGGAAATCACAGTCGGAGAGCATGGGTGAAAGCAAAGATTACAGTCTCCTGCTGTCAAGCAACAAGACGCTAAAGACTGTAATCTCCGTTTCCCGCATACAATGTTTTAATATTATTTCTTTAAAATTTTAATGGGTCACAATTAGGTTGGCCAGGGTATTTTCTATGGATGACTTCACAAACCAAATTTTCGAAAATTACAGAGAAAAAGCTAAAAATTCAAATATGTTCACATATGGCATTATATTTTGCATATATTTTTGCCTTATCATGAATCTATCGAAGTGAAAATAGTTCTTATAAATTATGAAATAAAAAATACATGTATGTACGTATGTACATATTAGGGTTTCTGCCAGGATTGACCAGGGACAGAAATTCCCGGCAATCCACGGATTTTTTGATATCCCGGGAATTTTTATTTTGAATCCCGGGAAAAATATTTCAATTGAAAAGTAAATTAAAATGGTTTAAGAAACTATTATATTATGAAGCGATTGTATCCTTATTGTATTAACAATTCCACAAAGGAAGTATTTTAAATTTTGATGATGATGAGACAATTGTGTGTTTGACGATGAATGAAGAATTAAATAAGGAGCTATCAAAGACAAAATAACATAAATAAAAATAGACTCGACATTAAAAATGAAAAGAAATTTTATATTCATAAAAAATAAATTAAATTAAAAAAAAATACATCATATGTCTCGGGATCCCAGGTATTCCGGGAATGATCCCGAGCTCCATTTTGTGTCCCGGGATTTGATACTACCCGAGAAATCATAATCCACACATGTATGTATGTAGATATATAGTCTTCCTTTTAGTATTTCGTATGTTCCTGGAAAAAAAACTTTTCCGTGTGATAACCAAACTATTTTGTCTCCAAACTTTTCCACGTAAATATATGTTCTTTTACCTATGTATATGTATGTATAAGTACGTACATATATTAAATATGTGAAGTACATATATATGTATAATGGCTCGTGTATACCAGTACAGCTCAAGCTGGCAACTGCATATAAACAGCAGTACGAAAAATATTATTTAATACATTCCATATGGACACATTCATATGTTCCGTAATGTGTATGTGACGTATCGAAACAGCAGCAACCAACACGATCTATTCATACTATACAGCAGTACATGTCACCGAAACGTATCAGGCAGAACCGATTTTATTTGGTCAATATGGAAATATTGACGCATGGCGTGGCATCATAGTGGCGAGTACACCCATTTAAATGAAAGTGCTGGTACATGAATATTTTCAGAAACGTCGTATTGACTCGACGATATGTAATGTACATATGCAAGCCGATTTTGTCTCGCACTCGTCCAAAGCAAGTATGAACATGCCAAAAACGAGCAGTGCTGTATAGTATGAATATAAGTAGTCTTTTCCGTGCAATGTTGTGCTGACGTGTAATTCTGGATAATATAAGCGGACCCTTATACATACATACATAGGTACTGCTTGTGGAAAATAACATTACTCTCAGTATTTATTATAATAATATTATCTCAGTATTTATTATATAACGAAATGATTTATTTTAAATTTAATAAATAAGGTACATAGATACGAAGAGTAATATATCAAAGTGAGGGAAATTTATTCGGCACATTTTTCTAAGAGGGCGATTTAAATGTCTCCCAAATCAGGACATATTTTAAAAATTGACTTAACTTTCAAAATAAATCATAGCTAATGTGTTCTCGAAATTTTGTTAGTTTTTGTATGTATGTCACCTACGAAGGAATCATAAGACGTGATAAGCTCCAACTCGTGATAAGTAACGATTTTAAATTTATAAAAATATCTTTTTATATGTATATTTTATAAAACATTGTATTTGACACTTTTATGGTCTCTTTTTAACGGCGTAATATGTTCTTTTTTAGGTCGAGAAAGTAAGTCTGTCGGTGAAGCCGACTTATCGTTTCTTTACCTCGACAACGGAAAGTGAATTAGTCACGTACAGACTCAATAATTCGATTACTAAGTTGTACAAAATGGTGAACTAAATCCAATACTGCTTTGATTTTATTACAATGTCAAAGTAAGTGGCATTCGCTTTTCTTTAGAGAATAAATAGTATGAAAAAGTATTCAAAACTTGTCAAAATGCGCTTACAAGTCAGTTCAAAATTTACCGACACCGACTCGGACTCCAACTTGAACGATTTAGTAAGATCGCCTTTCCTGCCAATGTATAAAATTGTTAGTAATAAAATTAAAAGCGATTTTCAAAATTTAAAAAATTAAAGGAATTAAATAAAATAACAAAAAATTTACATGTAGCCCAATTTTAGATAAAAATATGTTTAGATAAAAAGCTAGTGCATTAATAGTGCATGTGTATGAATTAATACACAAATAAAGCAACGAGAAAAATGACAATAAATCTTTAAATAAATAAACAAAAGCGTTAAAAAAAGTATGAGACGGAGGAAACAATCAGTTTTGGCCAAAAAACATCAATATACGTGCAATACAACTAATTTATTTATAATGTAATTTAAATTCATGATTTTTATAAAAGATTATTCCATTTAAATTTATTAGTGGATATATGTACTATAATAAAATTGGAAGCTTTAGTTGACGTATACCGTAATACTATTAACTAATGAAAAACCCCCCATTCTAACGAGGGGGGGGGGGGGCGGAATGTCAAACATATAAGGCTACAGGCTATAGGAAAATGGTAAGCTGTCATCGTCTCCAATTTTGGATTGATAAGCGTGTTTATTATGATTATATTTCATCATCGAACAATCAGAAGCAATTGAAATCTTTATTGGCGGCAAAACCTCGCAAAATGGCAAAGTTTAAAAGCGATCGGTAGGATGTAGGAAGTATTGTCAGACCGATTGGCGAAGTAAACAGTGGAGGCTCGTCAATATGGATTGCGGGGCTGCAGCCCTTCCAGTACAGTACATATGCGTGCTATTTTTTCGTTCATATGGGCTGCAGTCCTCCCAGTATAGTACATATGCATGCTATTTTTGTTTGCATTTCGTCACCGATATGGTCAATGAGCTACTACAGATCGATTAATCTCTGCAGCCCCCCATTGTGAATTCTCACGAGCTGCCACTGGAAGTAAACCTAATATAAACCATGTAAATAAAAAATAAATCGGAGTCGGTTGATTTTTTACGACTCCAACTCCGACTTCGACTCCGTTTGGACGCTCCGACTCCATAGCCTTTCTTATGATATTCACATCGGAATCCTCTTAGGAACTTTGGATAGCTCGTTTAAGTTTTTGGATTAATTTATTGTGTAAATCGAGGAATGAGTGCGAATTGTGTTTTTCGCTTGATACTGTTGCGTAGGGGTGGGTGGAGGATCCAAGTAAAAGGCCAACAGTCGTTTCACAGCATTTATTGATGATTCAGGAGATACATGCATTGCCAGTGCTCCGTGCAGAATGACATGATATCGCCTAAGTACCGCCTTATAAGGGGTAGATCTCTCAGGACGTCTAATCTGTTTACCTACTGTATAGTCACGTATTCGGATATGTATTCCCACGGTATTAGAAGTGCAATCATTGTTTAGCTTTCATGCACTTAGCTTGTCGCTAATCCTTAAAACCACTTACACCGGTCACACGGTCTCTCAGGACGCTACCCGGCCTAATCCCATCGCAATTACTCGGCGGCTCTGTTTAGTATACGTTACAATACCCTTTTGAATAACGAAAAATTAGATACATATTTATGTACATCCAAGTTGTCATATTTTCAGTTTTTACCTTCAAAAATAAAACCTAAATTTTGATCTTTATTGTGCAAATAAAATCGAATATTTTAGGTTCGACTTTGATGAATTCTCGTTATCACAAACAAGGCCTAATGCATACAATAGTATTAGAAATAAAAGGATTCAATGAGTATTTGGTGGCGGGAAAGAAATGCAATGGAAAACAAATCGATGACAAAGAATTTTCCTGTTTAGATTCGCAGCGTCATTTCCCGTCAAAACAAATCAGGGGTCGTCCACCCCCATAACATGAAATGTCCCCTAGCAGTGTCGTCGTAACAAACTGATAAAAGCCCCATTGATTTTAAATTATTGAAGATACATGATTATAATTCTGTGGCGCACGAATTTCTGCGATGGTTTTGAATAGCAATGAAATATTTTTTATATCGCAAAAAATGCCTGCATTCTGGAAAATTTCAGATTATATGTTGTATCATTTAAAATATTCTTTTTTGAGGCATAAAGAAAATTATCGACTTTCCGTCTTGTGAATTATACTGTCGGTTTTTTTTTCTCGCAACATCCCTTTGATACGTGAATTCAAAAAATTCTTTCTTATTATAATATTTTTGCCAGAGAAAAAAACATGTATTTTCCATTCACATACAATATTGTATACCTGTATTATATACACATAGGTATATTCGTAAGCGTATTATTATTAGTATTCCATTTTTAGACTTTTCAAAATATACAAGATATTATTTTAATTTGAATAATTTCAATTAATTGTGTATTTTATATGTATATATATATTATAATCCAATAGTTTGATTTAGGTTTTTTTTTTATTAAATTTTATGTAGTTGTCTCAAAAAACTCATAAAATTTTTTTTCTGAAATTTGGAAAATTACGTTATTAAAATTATACACAACGCAATCCCATTTGAGTGCTAAAAATAAAATAAAAAATTATACACAGGGGCGTACATAAAATTTTGTTTATGCAGTAATGAACCGTCAGCTCGACGAGAGGTTTTCCCGAGACAATAAAGAAAAATCGCTACGGAAAAACCACTAGACAGGGAAGCCGGAAAATTTCACTACACTAAATTCATACATTTATTTGGTTAGTAACTCTGTTTGATATGGTCAGTACATAGATGATCAGTAAGCTATATAACCAGTCATTGCCTGCTTGACTATTTTCTATATATCAAAAAACAACTGACTTAAAACAATAAGTTCAACTGACTTAAACAATAAGACCGTTCATTTTTTATGTATACAGTTCACTATTATCAGTAGATTTTCGTGAAAATTATTGACATATTTTTAAAACAACTGACTATTTAATTTGTCGTCTTGTATTTTTACAGTTTAGTTCTTAAAAAATCAATGTCATGTTTGAACGAATTGAGTTGAATGTCGAATAAACATACATACATACATAATTAAAAATGTGTTTTTAAAAAAATATATTTTATGAAATACATAAAATACATTTATTGTAAGCTTTATATACTCAATATATAATATGTATTTAAGCATAAGAAAAATTCTCAAAAAAATATATATTAGAAAATTTTGTGTTATAAATATTAGTTGAAGTATTAATTAAGAATAAGCTTATTGTAAAAAACTAAATGTATGTAAGCTTATTGTAAATCATATTAACAATTAGATTCAACATAACTTATTATTGAATACTTATCTCGCAGATAAAACCCAGTGAAGAGATATACTTTTAGCCGTGAAATGTCAAATCTGACATATTTGGCCAAAAATCAATACATATCGTGTATTACCCTACAAGAAGCTACACGCCAAATTTGAAATTTATATATACATATGAGAGTTAAAACTATAAATATTTATACATTAGAGATAACGAGAACCAATAGAGCAAATTTCATAAAATATAGAGTGAATTATAGGCGTTTAAACAATTAAAATCTGATAATGCCGTGTCATGGCGAACAGTTTACGCCTTGTTAAACAACGCTTGTTAAACGTCAAGAAGATTTACTTTTTCCGTTTTAAAAACGCGTTGTATACGATATTTTATCTCCAACGTAATGGCAGACGATAAATTAACGTGTATTGATGACCAAAATGAGCAATATGGCAAAGTATGAAAACGATCGGGTAAGAGATAAAAATGACCACTGACACGAAAGCCATGTGAAACGTAAAGGAGGTATGTAAAAAAATGATTTCAGTATAACAAATGTACAGTGTTGATCATACTATATGTATGTAAGTTAATTAGGATTGCTTATTTGAAACATCCTGTATATTTCTACCTGTTATAAGCCGAGCCACATATTTTGTCACCTCGCTAAGGCGGAATGTTAAAGCGTTCCAAATATTTGTCATCATTATCACAGGTTTATGCGAAGGTGGGGCCGGTACTGGGCGTTTATTTTAAACAATCGTCTGGTGTAATAATTTCGTGAAAATATATTTTGCACGAGAGGAATTTTCCACGCGCTGCCATATGGCATATTTTACGACCCTCCCTTTTCTCCCTTCGACTGGCGCCATCGGTTCTGTCGAGGGGTGGAAAATTCTCGGCGCTGTGATGGGGTCGAAAAAACGACCCACATTCGTATTTGCGTTGCGAATTGTGCGAACGTGCGGCGCGAAAATGACGGAAAATCACGAGCGGATAAATTTACACGCGTCGACTAGAAAAGTTTTTACAGTGTTTAATAAATAATTACGGTACTATAAAAAGACAGCTGACTATTGAAAGTTTTCCCACGTGTCCTGACGATGATTTTCCAAACAAGATGACAATGTATGAATCCATTCTATACATTTTTTTCAATATGAAAAGACTCACGTATGAATTCCCACTTTAATTTGTCATTTAAGTGTTTGTTTATACCAGTAAAGCTCACTTCGGCAACTCTACACAAACATCAGTATGAAAAATATTCTTTAATACATTCTATGTGGACACATTCATATATTCTGTAATGTGTGTGACGTATCTGAAACAGAAGCAACCGACACGATCTATTCATATTATACAGCAGTACATGTCACCGAAACGTATCAAGCAGATTACGGATTTCGTTGACGTCACATCATAGTAGAGAGTAGGGAATCCAATTCCGAGTCAAAATTTCGATCCAAGGATTTCGGGACTACAATTCGACGATCCCGTTAACCCGGGATCAGTACCAGGATCGTGATTATTTTCAATTGCTCAAGAATTTTCATTGATAAATTTGTTCAAAAATTACTTATATTATGCAATTTATTCCACATGCACAACATTTTATATGATGTATGCATAATCTTTGAAATATAAGAAAGAGAAGGATTTTATTTTTTATCTAATAAAAGATAAAAATAAAAAATAGATAAAATAAAACACTACGAAGTAATATCGAAGTAGCATCGAGTGTTTCGTTATTTAGTCTGGATCTAATTTTGGTACCTAGACAACCCGCTGCTGAAAATGCACGCTCCTCCTTCACCCTTTGGAGATATTTAAATGCTAGTTCGAGGTGATGACCCCGTGGGTCTTTATTTTAATATAAGGCAATTTACTTTTTTATGAACATGAGCCTGGTACAATTTTGAACTTTAGGCTCGCATATCATTAAGCTTTTTATTATACCATCGATTAACTACTGTTTCGTCGTCATTTGTTCAATTGGTAAGAATTCAGAATGAATAAGGCTCTGATAATTGTATCGTATCTTGCTCAGGTTCATCAGTTAATCTTTCAATTATTTTTTTCAATTTTATTTCAGTTTTATTGTCATCAAATGATAATAGATATTTGAGTTAACCTGTTAAATTCGCTAGCCTACGTTTTTCTACATATTTTTTCAGAGAAATTATCATATCTTTGCTCAAGACAGATTTGAGTTCGGTCAATTGCTTGAAACTGAATAATCGAACTACGTCGGCTAACAAGCTAAGTTGATAATATATAAAATTGATAGAGTGCCTTGAAGGCTAATTTTAAAGGTTTTCATCCAGTCATTTTCATTAAATGTCACAACAAAACTTTAAATATATTAACGTTTTTTGTATACTTGATTTTAAAACTAAAAGTAGCTCCAATATATTATATTATTAAGTCTGTTTCACCTGGTTTTAAATTATATATGTATAAATGAAAGTTCTTTTCCGTACTCGTTTCTAACATCTTTCGTAGATTAGCATAATTGTTAGTAATTCCAAATTTTTCGGGATTCCGTTTACTAATCCCGAGATTCAAAGGTTTCGAAAAACTAGTCAGGGATCCCTAGTGGAGAATGCACCCGTACTAACAAAAGTGCTCATATGCGCACATTAATATTTCCGGAACGTCATATTGTCTTATAATATTGACTAATGATACAATGCAAGCAATATTGTGAAAGCAATGTAATGGAAAGCCGATTTTGACTTGCACTCGTTCAAAACAAGTATAAACGTGCCGTAAACGAGCGGTTCTGTGTAGTATAAATAAAAGTACGGGTCTACCTCACGGCAACGAAAGTTAAAAGATCGAAAAAGCAAATATCGGAAGGCAAAGATCGAGAATCGAAAGATCTTAAGTCGAAAGACCAACAAAAAGGGTGCATGGTAAACGGTACTATGTATATATAATATATATATATATATATATATATATATATATATATATATATATATATATATATATATATATATATATATATATATATATATATATATATATATATATATATCAGTGGAATGCGGTGAAATTATCTCTTTTTGTGATACAGCCTTGTTAAGTGTGCGCGCGCAGGATACAGGAGGAAAAGCCTGTTCCTCTTGTATCCTGCTCGCGCAAATTAAGTGAGGATGTACGACGGGGGAGAGAGAGAGTTTTACCGCACGCCACTTATATATATATATATATATATATATATATATATATATATATATATATATATATATATATATACATATATACTAACCATTTTTCATATATATGCATGGTAAACGAATATTTTAGATTTTTTGACTGTCGGTGCGGTGACGGTCACCCTTAGTATGTATGAATAAAAGTAGTATTTTCTGAGTGGTCTTGACGTGCAATGCTAGATAATATAAACGCACCTTAATACGTGCTCTCAAATGGTTCGCTTAATTCGTCAGATTTATTAATACAATGACAACAAGCGGACGTTTGTTTTGGTCGTTTTGTTGATGTGTGTGAGGAAAGTCTTGTTTATTCTAATGGGACTACGTCTCTACCCTTTGCGTTATCCCTCTGTAAATTTGGAAAGCGACTTCCGGAAAAATACACGGCCGAGAAAATGAAACAGGCTTGTACGCCATAGGAAAAGGGTCGAGGTACGGCTTAACGCTACGCGGGAAAATAATCACGAAAGAAAATTGGGAAAACCGAAGAACAATTCCAGGTGAATATTTCATACACAATGCAAATTTAATATTAGAGAATGTATAAAATTATTTTCAACATTGTAGTATTATAATATATGTATGTATATCTATGTATGTTGAAAATAATTTTAGCTTGACATGCAACGTTATAGTGATAGGTATGTTTATTTTAAACGATACCGGAAACAATTACGCGTTAGAAATATTTTTTTGATAAAGCCTCACGTCATATATGTGCAGTTCAAATGTCAAAAATGTCGATCGATACTTAGGAAGATTGAGAAACGCCGTTTTTAAATTTTCGAGTCCCCGGACGCAGCTACAAATATCGCGTAACCACAATTCCCTTTTGACTCTTTTGTGCGTGAAAAGGAAAACGCGTACTTATAATGTTTATTTTCAGTGTCAGGCGAAAAGTTTAGAGAATATCAAAATGTGTTATGAAATATGTATGAACGGTTTAATTGAATGACAGGCTTAACCTTTACGGAATAAAAATGCGTCTATATAAAAATCGCTTCACATCGAACCGTTCGTACCAAGCAGCCTCGGTTCTCCCGGTAACCTAGTTTTCATCGACCGAAGATTCCCAAACCTGCGCCGTTTCATAAAGTGAGTTAATTTCGTGCTCAATGTTGTAATCCTTGTAAATTAATTATTCAAACGATACTGCGACGAGTTAACCTCAGGTGTATCCGCTCCATAAACGCTCGTTAGCATTTTAAACTTTTAATTTTTCCCATAAGAAAAGTTTACTTTTAAATACGGTGCTTGTTTGTTTTAATTTTATCGCTCAATTTTATACCGGATACTTTCACTGCAAAGATCGATATATTGAAACTCTAATTAGATTATTACTCCTCTATAGAATATTTTTTTTAACAATATTATTATTATTACATTTTATACCAGGAAGGCCTTACATGTAAACCCCAATGCTCCTTCCTGGCCAATTACAAACAATGCAGCATTTTTATTATACAAGTCGCTGAATTACGAGACACTGAAAACTCGCAAATTAACGAGACATCTATGAATAGTACATAATTTTAATGTAACTTAATCATACTCAAATAGTGGAGACATAGTAAGTAGGGAGGTTTTTAGCCAAATTTTAATCGGGAACCGTTTCAACAATGAAATCAGAGAAAATTGGTAAAACTCTAATAGGAAACGATTGACCTGGAGTCACAAATATCCAAGTCTAACCAGCAGCACTACAGATATACTCTTTTCAATCGAGGTCAGCTAAATAAATTTTATTTATTTAGTTAACTTATTTCATTTTATTTATTGATTACATTTTACACGATCTTCATTCTATAAAAAATCATCTTCTTAATGAGTTTCGACAGTCTATGGTCTTTAAACTTAGTCTTTAAAATTGGTCTTTCGACAGTCTAATCACGGACTTTAAATCGTTATCATACTTATGTATATAACGTACTTATGTACATATAAAATAAGTAAAAATGGTAAATAGTTTTATGAATATCATTAATAAATAAGTGAAAAAGCAATAGCCCAAGAATATAGCCTTGCGGAACACCAGAGAAAGTTGTAAAAAATATATTATGTACAATATATTATACATACATACATACATAAGAGAAAATTAAAAAAATATAAATCATTCCGGTCTATCGGAACACATCGGGCTAAAGCATGTTATCCCAAATAGCCGGCTGAAGTTTAAAGATAAGGTACTATTGGTTTCATCATTTGGTTTTCGTTCCTTGAGATTTGCCTCAAATAGCCGCCTAATCCGATTAAACGGTATTTATTCAATTTTTCAAGACTATTTCTATAGCATATACCACCGCCATAGCCAGAATTTTTTTTAAGGAGGGAAACACAGGCACCCTTCCCCCCCCCCTTTCCAATACCCAAGCGTTTTTGAAAAGAAAAAACTAAACAATTTATAAGCTTTTTTCATTCCTAGTTTATTTTATTTATTTTTTCTAAGCATGTATTATTTTTAATAATACATCAAAATATTAACTATTATTATTAATATATTTATTATTATTTGATAACAAAAAGTTTTTTTTACCATTATTATTTTATTTTATGTTTTTTAGAGTTACAGAATTTTGAATTTTTTTCATTGAATTTAGAGCAGTCTAATTCTTCAAAGCACAGTACATTTAGTAATTTCACAGTACATCAACTTTATGCTAATGTCACTGTAGGCTTGCCCGGCAGCTAGGAGTCTTGACCCTAAATGTATATAATAATAAATGTATTAATGAAATAATATTAAACTGGCTTCGGCCGGTATGTACATAATTGTTTAAATCAGTGTGTGTAATTTGTTTTACTTTTATTTTATTTTTTCCTTCAAAACTCGTGTATTTTTTTTAATGATATGTACATATGTATATGTAGGCTTTATAAAAAACAGTTAAAAAAAAATCTGACCAGAATTGGTAATTATTTGGTTTTCAACGTAACGAGTGGAGGGGTTGGAGTGGGCGAGTGGGTCACCCCGTTAACCTTGCGGGGGCAGCGCGCCACGCTTTGACAATCGATACGGCTCTGGGATGAGAGGTTCGGGATCGTTGTTTCTGGACCCGACCGAGAGAGCCCTCCCGCCCACCCGCCCACCCACCCACCCACCAAAGCGGGAGGTTTGGAACGGGAGGGAGTGGGAGAGCTCACTTGGGCCGGTCGCGCCGGGCCGTGCGCGCGCTTCTCGCGTTCAAAAAAACCCCATCCGGGGTTGTTTACGTCACGACCCGGAGCCGGGCGCCCGTGTTCCGGATCCGGGTCGAATCCGATCCGGAATTTTGACAATTCGTGATAATGAGGGCGCTAGTATCGCCCGTCAGCGCCGGATCCACGACGAAGACAACGCAAATCTCAGGTGCGCACATCTAACTTTTCAACCCCCCTCAACACGCACACGCACCCCTAAATACTCCACCATAACAGGCAAAAACAAAAGTAAACACCCCGCACAATATATTGCGCTAGAAAAAGTTTGGAATTTTACCTCGCGTGACGTATTAGTAGACATATGGGTCAGGGTCACGTTCCCAAGGTGATATTTTCACCGTTGCATACGTATTTCCGGCTTTTTTTGTCGCTTGCTTATTTTCTGCAATGCTACGTTTAATTGAAATTATATCGCAATGACGTGCAGAAATTCGCGAATGCGCGAATAATATCGATTCGACAAAGAAGAAGGTCGTCGTGTGTTCCGTGATTTTGCAATCTTTACGCCGCCATTATTTCGCCCGTGTAGAAAATTTGCATTGGATTTTATTGTCAAACCTTTTCTAGTCGTAAATAATACATATATTACTTAATTTGATCTATTTTGAAAAAAATACCAATTCCGAAAAATGTGCAATATTACATTATATGACAACTTGCACATATTAGACCTAAAATTTCTATCTTAGTATTACAATTGATCACTGTCGTCTGTCTTATTATTAAAATTTTTCATGATAAAAATTTCTCATATGAAAATATTGACCATATTCTGAATTAATTGAGATTTCGCATTGGAATGTGTACAGTATTCATATCTGACGTAACACTGCAAATATTATACGTGGAAGATCAAAATGTCATCTTATCTATTATTATGAAATACGTTGATTCATATACATATGTACATAAAGTAAATTTATACACATTTTTAATATGCATACCTACATACATACATATGTACTGAACAATCAACATTTAATGGATAGGGATTACACACATCTTATTTCCATTCCTACATACATACATACATATATTTTATATGCTTAAATGCTCTTTATAAGACTAAACTTTGTTAGAATCAGTACTTGCAGTATTTGAGAGGCTGAACAGAATTTTTTTTTTTAAATTATCATTTATGTAATGTTGAAATATTTTTTTCAAATTTAAAAATAATTATATATTCATAGAAATATGATTTAATGTACTTTTTTTAAATACATACATACATACTTAAGTATCTACTCACATGCACCGTAACTTGAAATCAATCTATTCAAAAGACAATGAAACTTTATATTGTATCACATTTAATACATACATTCATCGTACTTTTTTCTCATGTATATTTGAAATGATTTTAAAATATTGCATTAAAATATGATTTTTGCCAAGTGGATTTGGGAGGTGTACATAAGTTTCATCATAATTTTAATGACATTTAAACGCTAGTCGTATTTCGTTCCATACTAACAGGTTTTGTTTTTCTTTTTTTAAATATTGAGTCCGTTTACTATACGTATACCTTTGATACACATGTTTAATACAATATAACATAATGGCGTATATAAATATGCCGATCTAGATCCGTTTAAACGGACGCTCTGACCCTCGGATAAGCGGAAACCGTACATGTAGAGAATCGCTGATCTAGGATTAGAGCCTTATGGGGTCATTTATGATCCGAATTTAATATCACGGGTATGTATTTTGATATAATTAATAGAAGGCTATCTTCGTACGTGTATAAGTATCCCTAAAAGCAATAGCTATTATCCGACATTCGCAGGTATGATGTTTTAGAAATGCTTGACGTAATGAAAATTAAATTAGGCATTTGTTTTGTTAGGTAGGAGAGGTACGTTATTAATATTTAAAAAAAAACATAGATAAAGGTAGGAGTATTGTTCGGGGAAAGATCAGAATTATAAATGAGACAACTTGAACGCGAGGTATAAAGTAAAAAAAAAAAAACGAAAACGTAGTGAATACGTATATAAGAAAATGAATATTTTATTTTATCGAACGTAGCAGATTGAAAATTTACATAATTTTCAATTTTCTTTTTTTTTTGTTAATATCAGATTGCATACATTATATCGAGGCTAAGTACCTACTATATAAAATGTTTGTCTACTATTTTGGTTAATTTATTTTAAATATTTTCCAGACTTTTAATAGTTTTATGATACTCAAGGTATGATAGCTATCATCTGTACAACTTTTATTATGTAATTATTTTTTATCTTCATCATCCATACAACTACATCCTGCTGCCATTGATTTATTATAAATATCACTACTTCTTTCAAAGGATAACGAAAAATCAAGATAATTCTAAACTTGTATGTTCAATTTGGTTTTAATTGTCATAACCAAGGCATGTTTTACGGGTTTTCGGTTAACCAAATTACCGGTATATGTGCCACAATTCCACTATCGAAATTAAATAAATTTCTAATTACCGGTAAATTATTTTTCGCTTTTTAATATACAAATTATTATTAAATAATATCTTCATATTTACAGTATAATGGATTCTTTAAAAATAAAGTACATACTTAATATTGATACTCAACAAAACAATATACTTTGATAATTAAATATTAATTAAACCAAAATTTGGTTCATAACTTATAATCATATTAATACTGGTTTCCTTTTTGTATTGAACATATATTGTATTTCAATGATTCATATTTATTTTCCGGCTTTTAATTTTTTTATAAAATAAAGAAATATAAGCTTATCATAAAAAAAAACCAAAATTATTATATATAATTAATATATAGTGTATGTACATATGTAAATATTGGAAAATAATATTTTCTATTTTAAATTTTTTTATAATGCAATAATTTCCATATAAAACTAATATCAATTTGTAATTTTTTTTATTAATTTGTTGTTTTATATGATAATATAGTGTCATAATTAGACTAAGGCGTTGGCTTGGTACTCGTCAAATAACAATAAACCTCTCCATTACCATACAAAGCAAGAGAGCAAAAAAACATGGTTGACAAATTGTCAACCATGTTTTTTTTTGCTATTTGCTTATTTCATTATTGTCAATGACAATAGTGAACCATTTTGTCTGCATAAACAATCGTCTGAATGCCGCCCTTTAGACATAATATTAAATATTTGAGAGGTTCATAATTACCGTAACACTGGTATAAGCATCATAGTTTTACCAATTTACCAAGTAATGTCATTTATGATCATTTTGCATGCCCCAGACTGAGAACTGAGTGAGTACGTTAATTTGACCAAAAAATTGTTTTCATTTTAATTTTGTCTATTGATAGAAAATTTTCCAGGAAAACACTATTTAATGATCTCCTATGGGATAGTCGCAAATTTGTGTTAAATATGTAAGAAAATTGTTTTAAAATCACCTGTGAATAGTAGAATATTTTGTTTGCCAACATATAAATGGAAACTCCCCATACGAAAATGAAAATTGTTGCTTTTTTTTTTGCGACCGAAAACATATAAACGAGTACGAAAATTGCGAGCGAATTTGTCCCATAACGACATCACTTCGTATTTTAAAAGCACCTGCGCACCTCCACCGACATTCAATCCCATTAGCGGAAACCTTTAAAGCTTTGCATCCCGTAATTCGATACCGGGTCAGAAGGTCTTAACTCACACCCACACGTACACCTGATATTAAAATTTACCTGAAATTAAAAGCTCACTTTCCACCGCAACGCGAACACGTCAAATTGTCTGACATACATTGTGAAATACCGTTCTCCATCGCTATCAGTATCGGTTTTGGTATTTATTACTGTGCATAGTACTCTTCATACATAATTCAATAGTGAAAAACAAAATGAAAGGGGAAAAAATGGCGGTATACCCCAGACATGGCTTCGTTTCCCGTGGGTCTGACAATGATGATTAGGGTCTGTACGGTGGGTTTGTTTAATTATTCAAAAGTGTTACCCGGATAGATTGGCTCACTCGTGTGTATATCGTTTTTCGTATCACTGAACCTCTATTATTTGCTTTTTCCAATTCGAATTTATGCAGTGTTCTTGAAAAACATATGAATGGATTTTTGTTTAAAATATTCCCAATTGTTTTTTTACTAAACAAGTTGTATGCACTTAAGGGTTTATATATATATATGTATGTATGTTGCAATCAAAGTGTATTTTCAGTTGTAATATATTCCAATTGGCGTTTTTGGTCATTCATATTCGAATGTAATTCAACTAGTTTATGATATCTCTATAAGTGCAAATATACTTTCAACAATGTGCGCCAGGTGTAATATAGCAGTTGAGTTTTGACAGCTCTGATGTTATTACGAATGCTTTATAATTCAATAATGCGTTAATATTTGCTAGATATTACGAATTATGGTAATGACTGCCATATTACGATAACTCTAAGAATGCGTTCAAAATAAAAATGTCTTTACAACTCAATTTACTAGTCGAATAACGTTTTCGCGAAGGCCTGTCCTCTCAATCTTACCTGGTACCAACTGATAGTTGAACTGTATTTTCAGTTGTTATATATTTTGACCAGTTGGAATATAATTCGCCATATGAATCAACTTACGTGGGTTAGACGGAATACATTCCAACTAGTCAAAATATATTACAAATAAAAAAGACGGTAGTTGGTACAAGGTTAGATGAAATATATTCCAACTAGTCAAAATATATTCAAACTGGAAGATACACTTCAGCTGTATCATTTAAAATATATCCATTATATTTCTCATTAATGTATAAATATTGCAATATTATTATTAATTATTTGACCTTTGTGTTCATTCATTGTGTGTATTTAAATTTATCCTGTAACCAGCAAAGCAACATTTTTTTGAAATATTTTCAGAAAAATAAAATAAAAACTAAAATTGTTCAAACTTCAGTGTAATTATAATTTCACTATAACGTATAAATTATAAGTTTATTAAATATTATAATGATGAAAAAAGGTTGATTTTTGTAAAGTAGCGATAATTTTACCCAAATTGATATAATTATGTAGGTATGTATGTATGTACATAAAAATTATACTACATATACATATATGTAGGTATGCAGTATAGTATTTTCGAATTCATAAAATTTCGTCATTATATTATCCTGTCATATTCTAAATGTTTTTAAAGGCTGTTACAAGAAATAATAAAATTTATATCATTTTTCAATAAACCAGTTCGAGAATATGATAAACAATTTTCGTCACGTAAATTAGAACGTGCACGAAAATATGCAAAATTATTCAAATATTAAATTTTAAAATATAAAACCTACTTTTTTAAAAGTAGGTTTTATATTTTATATACAATTTATGTATAAGTAATATTTAATATATCTACATATTTCATAGCAAATGCATTTATTAAGCACTAGTTGTTTTACCCGGCTTCACTCAGCATTTGTAAATATAAACAGCGTAAATATGGCGAATCTATTAGTAAATATTAATTTGTTTTTTTTATTAAATTTATTTGGATCGAAAAAAAAATTATCATAAAAATTTTGACTTTTTTACAAAATTCCCAACCAACAATACTTACATACAAAGTCTCTTTCGAAATTACATATACATATATTAGATTTTTGTGTAAAAACCTTTCATTAAATCGATCTTTTTTATCACAAGTATTTTCTAGAATTTTCCATTCAATATGTTCAAACATATACGTATATCCTTCGTAAGAAAATTCATTGAGAGCTCATTCGATAAGAGAAAATTGCGGAAATAGCATCAATTTCCCATCGATTCAAACATTCCGTCACGACTTAATTGGAAAACCGTATTTGAACGTTCCTTCTCACAAAATCTCCACACGAATCTTACGCCACACATTTCTAATTTTACTTTCATAATGTATACATATTAAATATTTATTTATGATAGTTGTATGTGTTTCAGGTTGACTTTACAACTTGACTGTTTAATCTCCAGGGCCAGAAGACCAGACGTCTCAAGAAAACAGTGCTTAAAACAGCGTGACCCAACAATAAAATGTGATAATATGCGTTCGTGAAAATCGTATACATATATACGGAAGTGTGAAATGTTTTAGACAGTACTCCCAGTGCGTCATAGTTGACCTCTTCGAGTAAAAATTGTGAACTTAATAAAAAAAAAAACATTATACTAATACTAACAATTGACTAACTCTCAAACCGCGGCCGCCCGAGTCGCGTTAATCTAATTAGACGCAAATTGTGCGCGCCGCCTCACAAAATAAGCCCTCCGGGAAAGACCATCAAAAATGGTGAGTATGCAAGCCAAAGTTTTGCAATGTGTGTGACGTGCCTAAGCTTTTGAGTTTAATATGTGTGTATAAAATTATCGCGCTACTGAGACGCTTAAGTACGGGAGCGAGTGCGCCGCTTTGTTTTAATTATTCCAATTAATACCAAACACATATTTATACATATTTCTAACGTATGGAATTTATAATTGAACGTATTCTTGATCCAATTCCACGTCGAACGTGGGCAGTTTCCTTTTTGGAAATTGGTTAAATTTGAGTTCAAAGTTGACGCTATAACTTAAGTAAAATATAATCATTGAAACTTCGCCTCTGACTAAAATTGGTCCAATTGAATTATTACCAAATTTGATTATTTTAACTTCCATATGATATTTAAACACTGATAAAGTTTTTCATTAAAATATATATTACTAATGGTTTTACCCGGCTTCAATCTGTATTTATTATTAAATTTATTTGAATCGAAAAAAATAAATGTTCAACTACAGCCAATCAGAAACGAATGGCTATTTTCATATATAATATGTACTAGTGGTTTTACCCGGCTTCGCTCGGTATTTGTAATATAAACCGCTTAAACATGACTTATCTTTTAGCAAATATTTTATTAAATTTATTTGAATAGCTTTATTTTATTTGAATATTCATTTGTTGTTTTTTTTATTAAATTGACTGTCACGAACAAACAAACATACAAATATAAAGTCTCTTTCGAAATTATATGTACATACATATATACCAGAATCCGGCGCCTGCGCTTTTGGAGCCTTCGGTGCCCCCCGGAGTCGGGGGCGAATTTATTTTAATCGAAAAGAAAATATATCGTCATAGTAACTTACCTGTTTATAAAGTTCCCAAAGACAGTTACAAATATATGTAAATACATACATATATAAATAGTCTCTTTCGAAATTATATAAAGGAATCGAAACTGAAATCGGAATTGGAATTGAAAAAGGAATCCGGAAACGGAACTGATAAAGGAATCCGGATCCGGAACTGAAAAAGGAATCCTGACCCGATACTGAAAAAGGAATTAGGAGCCGGAGCTGAAACAGGAATCTGGATCTGGAACTGAAATAGGAATCGAAATCAATATCGATATCGTCATCATAGAAAATTTGATTCTTTCGATAACGTCACGGATTCTACGAACCAAAACTTACATACAAAGTCTCTTTCAAAATTATATATTACAATAGATATGTACATATGTATAATCAGACTCATATCTAGAATAGTTTACGCCCGGGGGAAAACATGCTACTAACCTCCCCCCTTATATTATCTTTATTTTCACAATTTTCGAATTTGACTTTTAAATTATATATCAAAATTACCGTTTTCTTATTTAAAAATAACAAATGAAATTAAATTCAAAATAATAAAATCAATTAAAAGGAAAAAATTGCAATACTCGCAAATAGGCAAGGCGAATAGTATCCTCTTTTTTTTTCACTTGGGAGAACATTTCTCCCAAAATAAAATTAAGCACTTTATTTTACATAGTTTGGAATATTAAAAAACGGTGATTTGTCGCTCCCCTAAATTTTACGCCAGACATCATGTGTTCCTTCTGCTCCCCACCCACACCCCCGCGCCTCGACCCTGTATTTAATCTACTATTTTTTTGAATAAAAAAAAATCAGAAAAAAGTTAAAATTCTTAATTGCAAGAATATTATGTGGTTAAATACATAACACTTTTCTTATGTAATTGAAGGTACCATCGTATATATTTAATCTAGCTTTTGCTTGTCTGTATATATACATTGTACCTACATATATGTTTACTGTGCAAAACTAACGTTTCAAACGAAGGACCACCAAATTTGATATTTTATTCCATGGTACTCTAATGTAGACCTTAGACAGGTTTTGGAAGATTTTTTTTGTCTAGAAAATGTTCCATTTTGTCATTTTGCTTTGTCTAACCTTCACCCGTTTCTCTTCCCCCGATCAACGCAAAGCAATTTGGTGGTCTTAAATGGAAAACTGTAGATATACACAGCGGACAAATAAAGGAAGTAATATTTAACGATATTATTTAACAAATTAATATATTAATTTTTGCTTTATTTACATTGTACATACGTAGTAGCAATAGAAGAAATTTTGCGATCATGATAAAATTCAACCTCGAAATTTTGACTGATTTGAACTCAGAATCGATCACTGATCACATTTCCGTGGGTTTTTTCCTCTATTTTTAAATGTATGTATGTGTGGCTGTGTATTTTGGGGATAGTTTAATCACTGTTAATCTTATCAAACTGAAACAAAGTATCGGTTACTGAAATATTTATTTTCATCATCATCATCATCATCTACCGCATCACTGCTGGATGAAGGCCTCTCCAACATGCTTCCACTCGTCTCTGTTTTGCGCAACTCTCATCCATCTCACTCCACACATTTTCCTAATTGGAAAATTATTTTAATTATTCTAAGATATAATATTGCTGCGAAATACGAGTATTAATTTCCCATTTTATACGCGAAAGCATTACTCGCAAGAAAATATTATCATTTTATTTAATCAATTACTTAGTATTTTAGCGTATAGGTTTTCCTCGCTTTTTACCCCTTGCCGAAAATATCGCATTACCAATTAAAGTCACATCCCTTGTCACTTGATATTCAAACTATGGCACACACCTGCATGTTTATTGTGCTCGCATGAATTTTATCACCTCGTAAATTATATATTTATACAGTGAACGAAATTATCTTTCGTTTTTATAACGTCGTATAAACGAATTATTGCTGGGAATTTGGTAGTAGATTGGATAACGTTAGGCTCACGTTCGTAATACGTTATGCACACAAATAAATTTCGATTTACATTACACAGAACGCAATTTTGCCACGCCAAATTATCGCGTGGATCTTTCGAAACAATATTGAAACCATTCCACAATGTATGAATCATTTTTTGTACCCTTGCATATATTATACAATTATAATATTTGTATTATACACTTTATAATATTTTTGACAGTCATGTTCCTCGGTTCATCAGTTATCCTAATTCGGAACAACATCGGCGGGTATTTCCGCCGTGGTTTGGGTGCAAACTTATAGCTGATGTTCGTGCAAAATGGTTGTCTCATAGAAGATGGAAACGTAGCCAATCATTTTGTGACTATGAGAAATTCCGGACTCTTAGGAAGATCGTGAAACGTGGTGTGAGTGAGCGATATACTGTCTATCTTAATGAGATGGAGAGTGCTATTGCGGTTAATCCTAACCACTTTTTCAGATTTATTAAGAGTAAGCATATTTCACATGGTCTTGAGCATTCATTCTCATTTGGTAATAAACGTTTTGACGGTCCTGAGATCGCCAATGCTTTTGCTTCATTTTTTAGCTCTGTCTTTGACCAGAGAAAACCATCCCTTAATGCTAGTTTGGCTTCACAAATTGGTACTGAGGGTGTCGGTATAGACATTCCGCGGGTATCGCTGGGAGATGTTAGGATGGCTATTATGAAGCTGAAGGGGTCTGTTGGGCCTGACGGTGTGCCCCCTGACGTATTAAAGGTATGCTGTAATTCGCTTTTAGAGCCTCTTCAGTTTATTTTTAACCTTATTCTTGCTTCTGGTAATTATCCTGAAAAATGGAAATTATCTAGAGTCATTCCTATTCATAAGAGTGGCTCTAAAAATGAGGTTGAAAATTATAGACCTATTGCTATTATCTCGGCTATTCCCAAAATTTTTGACATCATCCTTCACCGTTTGATTCTTGCGCAGTTTAAAAGATTATTGTGTGATGAGCAACATGGTTTTACACCCTGTCGTTCCACTACCACTAATCTCGCCTGCTTCACACATTTGATCATGTCTAAAGTTGACGTTGGTCAGCAAGTTGATGTAGCCTACTTTGACTTTCGTAAAGCCTTTGATCAAGTCAATAATGACGCTCTTTTGATCAGGTTAGCTGAAGTGGGTTTTTCAACGCGTCTTCTTAAACTCTTTGCTTCTTATCTTAGTGATAGGAAGCAATTTGTTAGATATGGTCTTTATGAATCTCCTTCATTTTTTACTCGATCTGGTGTTACTCAGGGGTCCACTTTAGGTCCATTACTATTTACAATTCTTATTAATAACCTCCCTAGAGTTTTATGTAATGCATCATGTCTCTTGTTTGCTGACGACGTTAAATTATTTTTTGCTGTCAAGGATGAGAGGCAAGCCTCTCTCCTTCAAGCTGATATTAACGCTGTCTTGGAGTTCAGTTCTAGTTTAGGCCTTGAACTTAATTTAAACAAATGTGCAATTATGAGCTATGGACGTGCACATTCACTCTATTGTCACGGATATTCCATTAGATCCGTCTTGTTGAAGCGTGTGGAATCTATTGTCGATTTGGGTATCACTTTTGATCCTCAGCTCACCTTTCACAACCATATCAAAAAAGTCGCTGACGTTTCCTTTCGTCGACTTGGATTTGTTTTGAGATATGCAAGATTATTCTCCAATCCTTTGTCTTCTCGCTTGCTTTTCAATTCGCTTGTGAGAAGTAAGCTAGAGTATAATGCGATTGTGTGGAATCCGCATGAAGCAAATTACTCTCTGATGATTGAGAAAGTGCAAAAAGCATTTCTTCGTTTCCTATATAGGAAAGAATATGGGTATTACCCATATCTCTACCCCACTCCTTTCCTTTTGGGCATGCTTGGGTATAATTCCCTTGAACTTCGGAGAAACTTCTCATTAATTCGTTTCGTTCTCCTGCTCTTACGTGGTAATACGTCATGCCCGTTGTTGCTGGAGCAGTTGGGGCTTTATGTCCCTATTCACTATGTGCGTGGTAGACATCATCATTTGCTGGCTGTACCTCCTGCCCGCACAGTCCTTTTTCGAATGGCTCCTATTCCAAGAGCTATCCGACTTCTTAATGAAATCGTTGCTGCCGAGACTGAATGTGATATTTTCCACCTTAGTGAGCGTAAATTGTCGGAAATTACTCTAACCCATTTATCTGGTAGTCTGCGCTCATCATTGTTTTCATGATTGATTGTGATTTATGAGTGAAATTTTGATTAACTCTCTTCCATTTGGGCCTTACAGGGATGTTTTGTATTTGTAGTTGTTTCTTACATATTTATTGAAACTGGCTGTAGGTGCAAGGCATTCCTTATGCTATATTTTATTTGATATTTTTACTTTATCTGTTATTTTAAATGCTATTTTTTATGTATGTAGATGTATTTATGTTTATGTTTAATTGTTATTTTGTTTTTTTTCTTTTTTGTGTTATATTTTTTGACCATTGTGGCGCTTTAGGAATTCCTGTTATGCCACAATGGTCTGTTTAAAATAAATAAATAAATAAATATAATAATATATATACATATGTATTTATGTATACCCACATATGTACAATAGCTATTGTATGACAGGACATACTTTCACATATCTAATACAAGTATGTTTTATATTGTACATATTAGATAACACATACCAGGAAGGCATTACAGGCAACCCCAATGCGCCTTCCTGACCAATTACAAATATTGCAGCATTTTTCATTATATAAGTAACTGAATTACGAGACAGTGAAAAACTCGTAAATCAATGAGACATCTATCAAATCGTACACAAACTTATTTATTGCACATTAATCGAACATAAATTATTGGTGACATATTGTATATACATATACGAAGAATTTTGGCCAATTTTTACCGGGAACCGTTTCAACAATGAAATCAGAGAAAATTAGCAAACTCTGATAGGAAACGATCAACCTGGAGTCACAAATCTAGGTCTAACCAGCAGCATACTCTGAAAAATTCATTTTCACTCGAGGCCCGGCCCTGGGGTCGAACCCGGCACCTCACGACGCTAAGCAGAAGCTTAACAACCGAGCTATGCTGCTGGCATTATATACATATGTACATAAGTATATAGTGGTATGTGTGTGGAATAGATTTTAAATTATGAATATTGAAAATAATTTTGAGTTTTAAATGCTTTTTATTATTAATAAATTATGTTCACAATAATCCTATATTTATTATATATTAATAGCTACTGATCTACGTAACATTTTATTCACAATTTTTTTTGTTGGTTATTATAGTATGCATTGTCTAATTTTAATATACAGCGTAATAAGAAAAAAGCCCAAAATCCTATTTACAATTCTCTGAATATTGAAATAAAAAGCGCGTTTGCAAAAAAAGTCACATGTGCAATATTGTATGTAGTCTAAAATCGATTTATCACAACTTTTTTAACCAAAATTTATATTTACAGTTTTTTTTATCTCATAATGGTAACTAGTGGTAATACATATAATATGTGGGTGCTTATGTATTTTCTTCCCTCAAAAAAAGTCTTTATAAATATTTTCAATATGTATATAAGATATTCACAATCTTATATGTAATTTAGGGTTTCTGATTTTACGGACTATTTCAATTACCGGGATACAAGATGGAGCTCGGGATCGTTCCGGGATTCCAAGTATCCTGGGACACAATGATGTTCTAAAAGCGTCTTTTTCAACCGATTTTTTAAATTAAAATAAAATTTATTTATTAATTTACAAAATATTAAAAAAAAGTAAACAATATGTCTATGAACTGGAAAAGGTGTAATTATAAAATTAAAATAGCCTCTAAAGTATTCTAAATTACTTTTAGATTTGATACAAATATTTCCAGCAATTTTTTTAAGTCGAGGCTATTTTTATTCACCTAATTTTGTAGATTTTGTCTTTGATGATTCCTTATTTAATTCTTCATTCATCTTCAAATACACAATTGTGTAATCTTCATCAGAATGTGAAAGAATTTCTTCCATTGTGGCATTGTCAATACAATACGGATTCACTCGCCTTTAAATAACGTTTTGATTGAAATATTTTCCCGGGATTCGATATAAGAATTTCCGGGACACGGGACATCAAAAATTCCGTGAATTCCCGGGAATTCACGGAATTTTTCCCGGAGTTCTTTCCCAGGTCAAAAACGCTAATATCAATGGAAGTGAATAGTTAGTAATTTTAGGCCATCATTCAAAATTTATCTAAAGCCCCCACCCTCCCCCTTAACCTGATTTTTAAAAATGCAAGGTGAAATAATTCAAATTGCTAGTTGATACATATTTACGTATGTATTATTATAATAATTACATACTATTAGTACAATAATTCTAAAAAAAAAATTTACTTAGCTCACCGATTATAAAAATTCATCTTTCTCAATTTAAGGTTTGATAAATTTTATGATGAGTCTTATGGATATATTTCCAATTAAGCTATTTTTAATAATGGCGTTACGTAATTAATTACCCCACTTTAACCCAAATGTGTTTTTATGGTTTGCAATGATACTAACCCAAATAGTTGCTTGGATCTTTTCACTTTTCTGGTTCGTAAAATAAAGGTGAAGCAAAATAACATTATATACGTATAAGCGTATGACTCAAGTCATTTTTCTTACTTTCAATATTTCGACATTTTCGACAATATTAACTTATACATACATATATTGAGTGTACCAATTTATTTATATATAGTTTTGGACCCCCCTGTCAAGCTGGACTCTCATTCTTTGCTATATGTATATATACAAATTCCATTTCAATCTGCACGTATTAGTTTCATATAAATTTCAAATCAGCTCAAAAGAATTTGTAAAACAAGCCTTTATAAGATAAAAAAAAATACTTACGTCAAATGACTAACCAACTAATGGGTATAACTTTTGTTAA
This sequence comes from Arctopsyche grandis, assembly GCF_051622035.1. Classification (NCBI taxonomy): domain Eukaryota; kingdom Metazoa; phylum Arthropoda; class Insecta; order Trichoptera; family Hydropsychidae; genus Arctopsyche; species Arctopsyche grandis. The sequence continues at coordinate 11,472,319 of NC_135359.1, forward strand.
ATATAAAAATAAACATCTTTAAAATTTCATTTTAAATATTTACAACGTGACATTATATGTATATACAGGTTTTTTTTTTTACTTTTAGTTTCATTGGATTGTTTACTATATAAAATTCTATAGACGTGTTTTGCAAAAGAATTTTTTTCTTTGAAACTTTATAAGTCTTCTTTTAGTATCACTCTCACCAGTTATAACAGTATTTCGTTACACGATTTCTGTATCGACTTCAAAAGCTACAAAGAACATTTAAAAAAAAGACACAAATCTTACATCAATCGTAATGCATCTTCAAAGAAACGGTTATGTATTGTCTTAATCTATGTATATCTCAACTCGCATTGTTTGCATTTCAAACATTTGGGATTTATTGTTCTTTCACACTACCTCATTCCATAAGCAATTAACGTCAATTAATTTTGCATTATCTCAATTTTATGGGACCTCCCCTGTGGACTTATTAAAGGCGCATTTATAAAGTGAAAGCCGGTTCAAAGTTCCGTGACAGGACTGAATTTTCATTTAAATGAAAATTGCCCGAGTAGTCGATTTTCTCTCCTCCCCCTTAACGATGAAAAGAGAAAATGTCGTCCTGAACCAGTTTATTAATAAGAAATTTAATTAAATTACATAATTAAGTGCATACATATATATTTATGTAAATTTTTACATTTTTTTGATAATTGTAGTCGCCCTCTCGACTTGAGGGGATACGTCAAGAATGTGGGTATAAAAAATTAATTGCTCGTCCGGAATTAAATTACACGGGTCACTTAAAAAAGAATCTGACGAGGCCAACACGCAACTTTATACGCGGGAGGTTTCAGACCATTTTTAATACATTACATTGAAAATAATATAGAGTAATATACATATATAGTTTATACTTACGAGGGCTTTTATTTAAATTTAGAATTTTTAATGTATTAAGCAAACCGAAAATAAAAATAAATATTTTTCATGTATAAATTTTGTATCAACCCTGAAATCATCTCCAAGATAAAACGTTTATCGACTCATCGATACGAGGGTGAAAAAGTTTTCAAAGTTACAAGTACTATGAAGTGTCGTGGAAACAAAAGCGCTTACCGACTTTGAGAGTTAAAGCCAAATAAATATAATATTACATAAGAATATGTTCATACAAATATCTATGTATTTATACTCGTACGTACATATATGTACATACTTATTATATATATTTAGTTGTTGTATATATTGTATTGTACGTGCATTTTTACGGGTCTACCTCACGGGACCGAAAGTGAAAAGGTCGACAAAGCAAATATCAGAAGGCAAAGATCGAAAATCGAAAGATCAAAAAAAGGGTGCATGGTAAACGGTACTATGTATATATAATATATATAAGTGGCATGCGGTGAAATTATCTCTCTTTTTGTCATACAGCCTTGTTTAATGTGCGCGCGCAGGATTCGGGAGGAAAAGCCTGTTCCTCTTGTTCCTGTTGTATCCTGCTCGCGCAAATTAAGTGAGGATGTACGACGGGGGGAAAGAGACTTTTACCGCACACCACTGATATATATATATATATATGTATATATGTACTAACCGTTTTTCATATGTATGCATGGTAAACGAACATTTTCGACCTTTTAACATTCAGTGCGGTGACAGTCACCCCATTTTAACATAAACACTTTTTTACAATAAATAAAAGTCTAAAAATAGTAAAGTTAATATATTGTACTGTACTCACCGCCGTTTTTGTATTTTATTTGTTTTTTTTCTGTTTTTCGTGAATATTCTATTTATTGGAAACTGATGAGATTTCGGATCGGATGCGCACCTTTATCCTTTTGCCGAATCCTTATTTTATCTAGTCGTAAACCGGATTTTTTTATTTTGTACCCAATGGTATCGATTTACTTTTTTCAATGTTCATACGTACATATATACATACGTATTTACAAAATACATTATATTGTATTTTATACATTCTAATGTATACATACATACATATATGCCTTCAAAAGTGTTTTTACGTTTTGAAATTAGTAAATGGAATAATATTTTGAATTAGTTTTTATCTTTATATGTATATACAGAGGTCAAGTTTTTAATGAATTTATTTGTAAAAAAGGCTTATTAATCTTTATACTTAACTCTAAATATATTTCAATAAAAAAATATCATGTATGTATGTAAATAACTAAGAACTATTAAGAAAAAATATTTTTAAACGTTTAAACGAAGAAATTCTCAAATTTTATGATTTCTTTTGAATGAATATGATTGAAATGAAACGAGCTTTTATTAAATACATACATACTTGAAATTTTTTTTTATCTTTAAAAATAAATTAATATATAGTACATGCTCGTTCTGATATTTCTCCTTAATTCATAGCAAAAATTCTAATTATCTGTACGTATGTATAGTGGTTGAAACAACAATTTCCAATTGGCATTAGATGTGTCATTTATAATAGGTACCTAGGTACTTGCGTTTCTTGCGTTACATTAAATTTAATTGCATTTTGTGCTATTTGATATTTAATCTGTTAAGAAATTACGCTTCCTTTCGTTGAACATGAGAAGAAAGTAATAAATAATGCGCAACTACAACTGTATATTTTATTTTCCCTTTCAGAGTTTGATGTCTATTATAAAATTCGGGTACGCCCTCGTGATTTTCACTCTCATCCTCATGTTATGGGCATCCCTGAGTCGAGCCAGAGAGGTAAGTTCGTGATTTATTCACACGTTGAATATTTTATTTCTCGTACTGACTCTACCTATTTACCCTTTCGCTAAATTTACAGTTCCACGTGGAGCCGGGGGCTAAACATCCCCCATGCTATTTCAACCCTTTGTGCAGTTGTTCCAAGACCAGTCCAGACCTGGGCATCGTTACCTGTCTGACCATACCTTTATTCAGGGTACCACCTGCAATAAATTCTTCCAAAGTCTTCATGTTGCATTTGGAAAATAATGGTTTGAGAGACTTGGAACCCTACTTCTTCAAGTCGACCGGTACGATATGCATATCATTAAAAATATTAATTGTACGCTATTTTTTTTTTGTTATTTACTATACTATTATTATTTTCAGGTCTATATAGATTGGCTATCAACAAAAACCCACTGGATGAAGTGCCAGAAGAAGCATTTTTAGGCCTTGAATGGTCGCTGAGGGAGCTTGAAATGCACGAAGATGGACTCATATCGGTGCCCAACAAAGCGTTAAGATATTTACAAAAACTAATATTGCTTGATTTGACGGGTATTTTATGTTCATATTCATATTCAGCAGACTTATAGTCTGTAATTATACAGATGTATAGTCAATTACTTCATTATTTTATTTATATGCATTTCAGGTAACGAAATAACATTAGTAACTGCTGAAAGTTGGAAAGGGTTAGAGAATTCGTTACAAACTCTAATTTTATCCGACAATTCAATCAGCCATCTTCCTTCAAATGCTTTTTCACTGCTTCCCAAATTGGTAACGCTCGATCTGAGAGGAAATCACTTGAGTCAAATTGACCCAAGCGTTTTCCGATATGGCATGGAAAGACTTACAAAGGTTACTCTCACAAATAACTCCAATTCATACACAACATATCTAGAGTAGTTTAGACTTCACTGATAAATTCCAGAATTAAATTTTTTCAAAAGGCTCATAAATGATAGTTTGGATATTATTTAATTGGTCACATTATTGAAGTGGAAATTAAGTTCCATAGTAGGATTTTTGATAATTCAAGCATCAAACTATATATGTATTTCACAATAATTGTGAATGTATATATGTACATATGGGGTCTACCCCACGGGATCGAATTAGAAATGCACGAAAAACCAAATATCGGAAGGCAAAGATCGAAAATCGAATGATCTAAAGTCAAAAATGTACTCACGTACATATTAATGTGCGCGCGCAGAATACGGGAGGAAAAGCCTGTTCCTCTTGTTCCTGTTGTATCCCGCTCGCGCAAATTAAGTAAGTATGTACGTGAGTATATACCGTTTACCATGCACCCTTTTTTTTGATCGTTCGACTTAAGATCTTTCGATTTTCGATCTTTGCCTTCCGATATTTGGTTTTTCGTGCATTTCTAATTCGATCCCGTGAGGTGCACCCGTACATATGTCATACTTTTAATCTTTATTATTACTTTAAAAATTGGTATTACATTCCTCCTTAACTTATGGCAACATATTATACCGTCATCATTTTGTACCATTTCGTAATGATGGATATAGTATTTATTTATTATTTAAAATTTTCAGCTAATTTTATCAGATAATCAATTGCCATTCATACCTTACGAAGAATTGGCACCGTTAAAGCAATTGAGACATCTAGATTTGGCAAAGAATCTTATATCTACAGTGCTACCGATGGTGAGCTTGCCGGGTATACGACTCTCTCTAGATGTTCTAAGGTATATAAATATATAATATAACAGTGTGTATATCCTAACTGAATATGCTTTCTTACATACATCGTATCGTAAAAAAAATCGTAATGATAAAAATGCTCCCACATATACATAGTTTACGATATTCTCTCTACCTAATTTATGAATTCAATGCCTCTTATGACTTACCTTTCTATCCTCTCCAGATAGCAATATGAAGCTTTTTGCTTTCAAACTTAAAATAATATTAATTACAGATTGGACTACAACCTAATTGAATCCTTGATGCCTACTTCCTTTCAATACTTCACGGAAGTCAATACGACGGTATTGGATGGAAATCCGATACGTTTCATCAGAGTATGGTCTTCAATAACCATTATCCATTATGATTAACAGTATCGATTACCAAGTATTATAAACGTATCAATATCTCCTCAGGAAGATGCATTTCGTCAGGCGAAAATTCGATCTCTGTCGTTGAAAGAATGTGGCTTGACAGAAATATCTCCAGTGGCTTTTCAAGGAATAGAAAACACTCTGCAATATCTGGATCTATCTGCAAATAACTTGACAGATCTTCCACGTACGATTTTCTATCAATTTGATTCTTTGAGATTTTTAAGTCTGAGAGAAAATGAGGTAAATATTCCTAATTTTCAATATACTATAATTACCTTTTAATTACAACACAGCTAAGTTACTGATATTTATTAGGTTCACAATACAGTTCCTTCTGAATCGTTGAGCGGTTTTAAATATGCTCTATATACTTTGGATGTCAGTGGGAGTAGAAATGGAATAACGAGCTTACAAGATCTAAGACGGTACCTATGAATATATGATTCATTTGAAACATTTTAGAATTTTCTCTAGAACTAGAGTTTGAAATATACGTCGTCTTAAGTGACAAGGATTAAGTATACCCTACTGATGAGACAGAAGATTTTTCAAAAATGTTTCAATCGAATTTGCAGAAATCTAACAAAATATGAAATAATCAATTTGAAATATGTATTAAAACTTATGTATAAACAATTCTACTTTATTCGTTGTTCCAGAATGCGTTCATTACGTTCACTCTCGCTGAGCAAACTTCCAAGGAAAACTCTGGTCTCGGATGATTTCCAGGAGTTTGGAGTTGACTTGGATGAGCTGAGGATTGTCGGAGGTTCGCTAGACACCATACAAGCACATGCTTTCAGATATTTAAGAACAATCAAACTGCTGGATCTGTCGGAGAATGAGATATCAAAGATTGACAAAGACGCTTTTGTTGAGGTATATTATTAATTTAAATTAATATATATATATTCAAATTTGTTGATTCACATTTAATAACTTTTTACCATAGCTTGGACATGGACTTACCACTTTTAAGATGTCCAATGGTTTAGCAGACTCTGTTAAAGATTTACCACATGATGCTCTGAGGCAACTATCATATTTACAACACCTCGATATTAGCAATAATAAAATTATCAACGTTCCCGATACTTCTTTTCATTTCTTAAATAATTTGAAGAGATTAGAACTTCAAGACAATCTTATAGAATATTTCCCCAAAGGAACTCTACAGGTTTTGTATACTTTTAATTTTACTCTATCAAAATAATCCATACATATTACACTGAACGCTATATTAACTATGTATTTGTACATTTATTTCTAATTCAAAAATTAACAACTGCTTTTTATTTTTAGGGTGATATTCACAGTGCTTTGGAAAGTGTCATTTTATCACTCAATCGTTTGAGATATATATCTCAGCACACATTTGTCGAGTTGCCTGCATTGAAAGAAGTGTGCTTAGAAGATAATCTGATTGAAAAATTAGAAAAAAGAGCTTTCATGAATTTGGATTTGTTGAAAAAAATTAGCTTGCGGGGTAATAGGTTGAGGAATATCACCGATGAAACATTCCAAAATCTTCCAGAACTTGAAATGTAAGTTTCAATGTATTTATTTATTGAAAAATCAACAGGCCTCAGATGTAGAAATTCATAAAAATAAAGAATAAATATAACAAAATAGCATCTGAGCCCAATTATAGATTTTTACAAAATACATAATATTTATAGGTATGTATTATGTTAACATAATGCAAATCAATTAAAATTATATCTCCGTCTGAAACTTTTTCTTTATGAAGCTTATCATCATTGAATATTAATTTTATTAATTTTGTAAAGCTTCTTAACAGTATATTTAACATTTTTTAAGGTTGGATTTATCTTACAATCGCTTGAAGACATTTGATTTTTCAATGTTTGATCAAGTAGGAACATTGGGATCTCTAATCGTCAATGCATCCCATAACAGAATAAATCACCTCGCCGACACAATCATAACATCGTATGGAGTTAACAGAGATATAGGTAAATTAATTAAAATGGTAAATTAATTAAATTAAGTCGTACATTAGTTTCATTCACAAGCACGTATATTGACATATATTATTTTTTAAATATTTTTTTCACATATCCTTATCACACCTATTTCATGCATGCTATTTTTGTCTTTTTTTTTACATACCTCTTTTATGTCTTCATAAAATCATAGAACTCGAATTCGAGGATGAATTCACATTAGAAGAAGGTGATTTTTATTATTTTCATCCTATTATTAACAATATGATGCTAATATTTATGTATGAACTGTGATTATTGAATTGATTGATTTTTAGGGATCGGAATAGGAAACCGTCATTTTAACATAAAGTCTCTAGATTTGTCGCATAACAATATATCATACATAAGTCGATCGTACTTCAGGTATTTACATTGAATAATAGTTTATAGGAAATGAAGTGCTTATTATAAAAATTATTGTTCAACGTGTGACATTTTACAGATCCGCTGAAATATCAATCACCCATATGTTTTTGTCACACAACAAATTACAAAATATAACTCAAGACGTATTCGGAAATATGCCACATTTGCAAATGCTAGATTTATCTTTTAATCGTATCATAGAAATGGAATTTGACAGTTTTAAAAATACTAAAAGATTACAGGTCGATATCTTTAAATAATTTATCATATTTATTTAAGTTTACTTTTGTACTTTCACATAAAATGTCTTTTACAGATGCTCTATTTGTCTCACAATATGCTATACGACTTGCCATCAGAAATCTTCCGTTCGTTACAATCTCTCAGAGTAGTTGATCTCTCCGACAACGATCTGAAAATTTTACCAGACAATTTATTTTCTGAGGATCGATTAGAACGGTGATGCATATTTATTTAGTTTGGTTTATATGTATGTATACTGAAAATAAAATAATTAGATTTTTTATTGCAGTTTAAATCTCGAAAACAATGATCTTTCACGTATACCGACGAATTGCTTCTCAGCAGCTGCTGCAAATTCTCTAGCTGAGATGGATCTAAGCGGAAATTCAATTCCTGCTATAGGAAACAGCGATCTCTTGCAAAAATTCAGGGTATGATTCTATAATGTATATAATGTTTTTGTGGTGTAATGGATTTTTATCGTAAACAAACATAAAATAATCTGAGCTAATATGTCCATCGACATTTATTTGTATGCTATTGAATTGTTTGTTAATTGTTTTAGTTTGTTAATATTAATGCAAGAAAATGTAAGGATTCTTAACTTGAAATTCATTTTAATCATCGTATTTAACAATCTTTAGGTAATTTTATCGACTTATTCTACGCAACTGTAGGCTAACATTTCATGCTATTGTTACCATATTGAGACTGTTATTATTTTCATTCATACATATTTAGATTAAAATTAATTTCATTTGATTCATTCACTAATGGAAGAGGCTAAGAATCCTTACTGTGGTATTTAGTAGTTGAAATATTTAATTAAGATCGCGTAACAATATGAATTTATACCATATGCTTTTTATTCGCACTCTTTATGGAACTCCAATTCGATTTCAATCTTCGAGTAAGTATTTAGACAGTACATATTCTTACTAAAATTTGATTAATTAACACATCGAATTCAATCGTAACAAATCAATTGAAATATCACTAGTGGTATGACTACGAAAACTACGATTACGAATGGGAACAGCGTCCAAGCAACTGGCCAAAACCGGAAAGCGAGTATCAAGATTTCACTTTTCACAGCGTGAAAAACCAGAATTGGAAACAGAAACCGGAAAAACTCAAAAATCAACCGCGACCTGAAATATTTTTCAAGGTCTGTGTGGAATAAGAGCAAATTCGCATGATGGAATGAACATAAAAATATTTTAAATATGCATGAAAGTATTAAAAAAAAATGCACGAATTCATTTATCTGTACGTACATATTATTTTCTTTTTAATGCTTTGCATTGTATTTTATTAATTTTGCCACCGACTAAGCTATACGTGTATACATATTATGCTTTAATTCTCTCTGCTTAATATTATTGTACCTATAGAAAGCTCTCTTAGCTAAGAGATGGAGATCGGGGTGAGAGGCTACAAACTAAACATAAAATATTATCTAAACTAACCTTAAAGGGAAAACAGAAGTTTTAATTGGTGATTTGAACTATTTTCCATTTGAGACATTTAGAAAAAAAAATTAAGTTAGCTTCGGTTAAATTGTTATGATAAAAAATTTTCTTGTTTATTTTGCAGCCGGATTTCCAATCTCCACCAATATTTTTTTATCTAATTTATCTCGCCTTGAAATCTTAATGAAAAGTTGAGATTTTAATCAAAATTTGTTCTGAATTTTAGTCATTGTCGTGGTTGGATCTTTCAAACAATAAATTGGTACGAGTCGATGGAGGATCTCTGGGAAGTCTTCCACGTCTTTCTTGGCTAGATTTGAGCCACAATGGACCACTAGCTTTCGGTAGAGGTGACAGAACTTTCCAAGGCCTTGAAAATAGACTCACTCACCTCAGCCTGAAAAACATAAGTTTGACTGTGGTAAGTTGATATTTTATTTAAATTAAGTATCACTATGTACAGTAGGGCAGTCTTTTTCACGAAAATATACAGTTATTTGATGTCCAAGCGTTTGAGACAGATGATATACGTATTTACATTTATAATACTACTAAATGTATTTCAATTATAACGATTTATTGTTCTTCAAACATAATGTTAAAGTGAAATAACATATAATGTCGTTTAAGTGAATATATCTAGCATGTACATGTAAAATTTAAAATGCATCCTGCTATTTATATTTAAGATTAAATATAATAATTTTTGATTTTTAAATGCTTTTTATTATTACGACATTATGTTCACAATACATCTTATATCTATTTTAATAGCTACTGATCTACTGATCATTTTCTTTTTTTCAATTTTATTTTATTTGGTTAGTAATCATAGTATTATATTATTCTAATGTTAATGTACAGCATAATAGGAAAAAGAGTTCAAAAACCTATTTACAATTCTTTAAATATAATATATGTATGTAGCTATGTACCACTCCTCGGAAATCAATGCGTTTTGTAATATGATGATCGAGGCCTTGTAAATTAAAAAACTAATACCATGCAATAATAATAACAATATGTATATATTTACAGTTGTCTGTTTATTTATGTCTTTGTAACAGTACTAGTAAATTTAAAGAAAATCAAATTTTATCAAATTTTGGACAGTATTCATATTTTCAGGCTAAAATAAAATTTTATGGATAATTATCAGTATACATATTTACATAAATAATCTTATCAGTTCCTTTGTTTTTCTTTTTTTATTGCATAAATGTGTGATGTTGTATTATAATTGAAACACAGTGAAAACTGCTGGGATGTTTGTAGCTGTCGAAAATACGGGGAGGTGATCATCCGTGGGTGTTTATATGCTACGAGGTAGGCAACGGAAACATTCCTAGTAGTCGACAGAATCATATTGATGTATCTACTACTATCGATTATACCTTTTAGATCAGAATTCGCCACGAATGCCTTGGTAGTGATAATGCAGGTGAGCGTTCCGATGTAATGTCATATCTTCCGGTGGAAAAGGTGGTCCCAAACATTTTGTATATACACAGTTGTTTAAGGGCATTCGTGACGAACGTTATACATAGAATCGTGACTGTATGTATGTAATTCCAAATAGACTGCATTGTCGAACCCGATTGAGCCGTTGTCATGGATTTTCATCTGGTCAAATTCATTTTGTTACATAATCATGCATTTTATACTTGATTCCCCTTTTATTATAGTATAAAGAAATGCATTCATGAAACATTTTAAACAATTGAACTTTCCTTTTGTAATCATTTTTTATTATGTCAAACTTTTACCTAATCAACTGATACAATTCGGAAAGCTCTCATCTCTTAAACACATTAAACATGTAAATATTTACCCAGAATTGGCAAACTTTATTTATATAAGCAATAAAATAAGGCTTTAAACATCGTGTTTTAAATTGTGGAAAAATGAAAAGCAATGAATTCGTTCTCACTTGGTAAAACAATGGAGCGTTCAGAAATGTGTTGGTGGTTTTGGGATAAAATATAATCATTACTTATATATATTCAATGATTTTAATGCAGGTACCATCATTACCACTACCTTTACTTAGAAGCTTGGACTTGTCGAATAATAATTTACCATCGGTGCCACCTGATACGGCAACAAATTTGACCCAATTGAGATATCTCGACCTGTCAAACAACGATTTGACGACAGTTCCAGTGGTAAATTTTACTTCACAATGTTGCTGTCGATATTGCATTACAATCAAGGATTTTATATATAATAAATATTTCAGGTTACCCATTCACTGCCTCATCTCAGATGGATATCATTAGCTGGTAACCCCATCACTAGTCTTACAAATAAAAGTTTACTTGGCTTGGCTGATCGATTGGAGCATTTAGACATATCGGGACTACGTATGAATGTTTTTGAAGTAATATTTCCATCAAATTTCATATTTATGATTTATATTATACTTAGAATGCATTATTTAACATTACATTTATTGCATTCTAGATGGGAGCTTTGGCTAAAATGCAAGCACTTCGCTCTCTCACCATAACAGCGTATACTAAAATAAGATATTTCAACTTGCCGAAGCTGTTGGCTTTCACAAATGGATTGAAAAATTTGTGGATCAAGGTATTTAAAATATTATATTATATTTGTATATACATATTACACTTACTAGACTACTAGAGAACCATCTATTCTAACGTAGCATATGCCCACTAAATCATTATATACTTGTATTTCTATTCCGTCGACTCCAGTATAATGCAAAACCATCTGGTAATATATTTTACTGAAGGATTTTAGCAAAGGGTAAAAATAGATTAATAAGAATAACCATTTTCTTTTTAAAAAATATCTTTATTCTTATAATTATATAAAACTATCGTTTACAGTCTTCATAAAAATAGAAATTGCTTTAAATTATGATTGCTTTATTTTAAGTAATATCAGTTTATCAATTAGGGCAATATATGTACATATATTTTTCAACTTTGTACCATATCTTATTTAAAATAACTTAACTTTTTTCATATTTTAATAGGTTAAAGACGACAAAACAAATCTAGGCATTGAGATGCTCGGTGAATTTCCAAGCAAGTTGAATAATATAACCCTGAGCGGAAACTCTTTGAATAACTTAGCGGATAATATTCTCACTGTAAGTATATAACTGATATATTATAATGAACATTTTATATTATAATTATTATTAAAATATTTTGTATGTATCATGAAGGGAGTCCACCATCCAAATCTGCGATTGGCCTTGAGGAATACAAGCGTTTCAATTATACAGCGTGCTATATTTTCAAGAGCTGGAAGAACGAAAAATATCACATTAGACCTTAAACATAATCGATTGGCCAGCATTGCTAACCCTTCCACTGGGGAATGGCCTGGAATACCTGGAAAATTATTCCTTCAAGGGATTTTCTTAGAAGATAATCCACTAGAATGCGATTGCGGTATTGGGTACGAAGTCTTACATATTTGTAATTTTTATCTACATATGTACTGAAACGCTTTAGTATATAAGATCTCATATTAAAATGAATTTTTCAACTTTATGCTTAACATGTCAATTAGTGTATTATTATTATTTATTTATTTTTTATTTATAATTCTTTTTATTATTACGAAATTATGTTCACAATAGATCTTATATCTATTTTAATAGCTACTGATCTACTGATCATTTTCTATTTTACAATTTTATTTTATTTGGTTAATAATCATAGTATTATATTATTATAATGTTAATGTACAGCATAATAGGAAAAAGAACTCAAAAACCTATTTACAAATCTTATAAATGCTCATAATACATCTAATACATAATATTAGTATTAGTGTATTATGAATTGTGTCTATTATATACATATATATTAAGCCCGTCAGATTATTTTATTTTAATTTTTCAATAGATGGATTGAAATATGGGAGAGGAAGAGACGCCAGTATTTATGCTCAGATACAATCATGGAATCGTGCATGACGAGCCACGATGATCTTCGTATTTCGAATTGTATAAATAAAGACAATCGTACATTGTTTGATGTGAGTTCATTTTATACTTAAAATCTAATATTTTATAAAGATGACTGTTTATTTGGTTTCTCTTACTTAGACTGTAAATGTATGTACTACATAAATTGCTGGAAAATATTCCATTTTTTACTTTCACAACACCAAGCATTGCCATCTAATATATAAAGATGACTGTTTGTTTATCTACAATGTAAATATGTATATAGATTTCAATCCAGAAACACTGAATGTTAAATTATAAATTGTCCAATTCACTGAATTATTATAAGTATGTGTTACAGGTGCTGAAAAATGACATAGAATGCGGATGGAACGGATCTACACGACTGATAATAATGAACGTGTTGTATTACTTGGCGCTCGCATTGGTAGTCGTACTATACCTATGAATGTTGCTATGGCTATTTGATATATATTCAGAATTCTACGACCTGTTGGCGTCAATATTCAACGTATGAAACGTTCCGCGAAAGAAAGACATACATACATAATTGTAAAAAAATCATATGGAAGTGCGCGAAGACGAAACGTCACGACGGAATGAAGTTTCTTGTGTTCTTAGGTCTTAATATTACACACAGCAATCAAATAATATCATTGTAAATGTAAAATAAAATGTAAATTGGAAATTTTGAAATGTTACATATTTCAACACATTACACACATACAAATTAGGTTTATGTACGGTATAAGCTAAGATTCGCATCAAACTAGCAGCTTGTGCCAATGTCTTATCCATTCCTTTGTACTTTGTATTTTTGAGTTTTTCAAATGCCTACTGTTCAACTATCACTTTAATGTAATTTAGAAAAAAAATCTGTGTCTTTTTTCATTTTGAATTAATGAAAATATTTTGAAACTAAACATGTCGTGGATTGTGCCAATTTTTATTATTTTATTTTTATTGTTTTGTCAAATAGCCATCATTTTAGTATTATTTATATATTACACACTATACATATGCGTGGTAATAACGATACCTACTTTATCCGAGGATTATATAGTAGAAATTTATATCGATAGATGTCACGAGTGATATGTGTGTTTAAAAAATATTAACATTCAAAAGTTTTGACTTAAGTTTAAATCATTTGGCATGTTAAAAATTATCTATTATATTATTATTATTACTATTGTGAAAGTGATCTCTATCCTATTTTGTGTAAATAATACGATTTAAGCAACGTTGAGAATCTCATAATGATTTTATTGCATTTTTCGTTTTTTTTAAATCAAAACAATTGAAATCCTTATGAAAATAATTTTCAATTAAGCAATATATTACATATTATATTAAATTTAAAATACAATTATACATAGTTGAATATTTTTATTATTATTAATTAAACTATTTATTATTTATGAATTGTAAGGTTGCATTTTTGGAAAATTTGAAAGGTGTATGTTTTATTATATAAGTAAATGTATTTTAAGATGTTGTTCTTTCGAATATATATGTATGCATATTATTTTGATTTTTTCTCAGTTGGTTTGTCGACAAAAAAATCGTTCACTTAAAACAAGACTGCTATTTTTGTGACATTTATTTAGATTGATTGATTTTAAAAATTTGTCGGTACCAATCAAAATATCTTTTCCATACATTGTGAAGTAATTCAAAGACTCCAAACCATAGTAATTATTTGGTGTTGAAATTTCTTTTGTGACTAATATTAATACTACATATGATTCTCCACTAGAATGTTGAATGGGACGGTATATTTTAGATTAATTTCTTGACCAATTAAAGTACATAATTTCGTTATACTAAAATATTTATTCCAATCTTTCATCTAATTTATTTCTGTCTAGAAAAAAAACCTTCTCAAAATAACATCGACCATCAAACCGAAAACAAAAGAGTATTTTAATATATAAAGAATGGATTATATTCCTTCGAAATATTTTTTATGAAATTTATGTATAAAGCTTAATAGACTACAATGACAAGAAACATAAATAACAAATAAATAGTACACTTGAAAGAAAGATATATAAAAAAAAAATACTTTGAATAATAGAAAACATGCACACGTTAGAAATGCATTCATTCTACATTTTAATTCTCCAATTTGCACTCTTAAATGTAAAACCTATCCATATACATGCATACATACATGATATTATACATGTATAGCAACTTTCAAATAAATTCTGGTTTTAAAAATTAGATAATTTTATATAATATTAAAGTTATATTAATGACTGCAATTTGTTTTTGATTTTAGTAATGTAGATTTGTGTAACATAATATGTATATATTGAAGATGTGTTCGGATCGTGATAACGGCTTCTTAAAGCAACCCCATGGTTAACGAGACATTTTCAGCGAATATTTTAGATGTTAACTACCCGTCCCTGGCTTTGATGAACCTTAGCAACGTCGGTAGATATTTAATCTGTATTATATTCCGAAAAAAATCCTCTCAATTCATATTATGTTGATTGTTTATACATTATATTACAAACTTGAGTCTTTTAATATGTTGACTAGATAAATGGAACGGTTTACAATATATATTTCTGGTCACCGATTTACACTTGCAGACTATTCAAGTGTGAAAATGTGAAATTTTTAATTGAACTTGTGGCCTTTAGAATTTTCTTCATCATTTTAATGTGCCATTTAAATTTTTTCATTAGATATTGATCAGGAAAATATACGGCTTTGGAATTATTCTTGTCATTGCTCCGATATCGTTTTTCTTTTATGTGATGATATTTATTTGTTTTTAAATTAATTAAGCGTATTTAAAAGGGTTGTAAAACAAATTAAATAAAAATGTACTGTAGAATTAAAAAAAATTCTCTACTCTTTAGATTGAACTATTCAAATGGTATTGAAATAGTTTAATTTTCAAAAAAATATACTACTACTAACTATTATTACTACTATAATAATTTAATTAACACCGCAAATATGTATTTCAAAGTTACCTCAAGATATGTAAATAAATATATAAAGAGAAAGAACAGAATAGTGCGATAAAGATTAATAACATATTTTATTCTCTAATAAAATGTTGGAATTCAAATGATTTTAAATTAAATAAGTGGTCAAAAAAATGTATCATTATTAAAATTAACCGAAGAGATTAAAAATAGTCGATTAAATTTGTTTTTAAAATACAATACATTTCACAGATTATATTATATTATATTTAGCGATGATTCGTTAATTAAAAATTGTAACAAGATTGCCTAGTTTCATATTTAATTGTATTTTAAAGATTATAAATTATATTATATTAAATTACGAGAAGACTATTTTTGCATGGTGTATAGCAAAATGAAGATTATAATATTATATTATATTATATTTACCATCATTGTATTTTTTGACTGTTTGTCTTGAACTGTTACGAATTAAAATGGACTTCAGAAATGTGTGTGAATGTTCGTGTGTGCGTGTATGTGTGTATGTAATTTCCAGATGTTGAGTTGAACGGTATCATAAAAAAATTTGAATACAACCCCCTGCTTTTCATTTACATCCCTATTTTCATTACCTTATACATTTTCACTGAATATTTTTTTTATCATTTCATATTAAAGTTAATTTGTATATGAAATAAGGATTTATATATATTTAAATTGCTTTAGAGAGATTGGAATTTTGGCGATGGGGTTTAAAATAGTATATAAAACGTTCACAGATAATTTATTTAATTCAACACACTATTGTTGTCTTTGTACATATAATTGTATTGGAATTATTTTATACACAATTTTCAATCATAAATATAACTTATTGACTATATTTAAAATCTTAAATAATATTATTATTTATAACACATTATCATCATCACAATTAATACGCTAATTTTGTTTAAGTAAAGTAATTCGGCTTACAGGAACATTCTTTGCGTACAATCTAACTTCAAGGAAAACATAAAACAGAAATTACAAAGGAATTGTACAATAAATCTCATTTTGAATATGCAGGAATATCAAGAAAGTTTTCAATACCAAATTAAAGTGCACACAAAATTGTGTTAGGTTTTTAAAATATAATTTTATTTATTTATTTTAAATTTAAATATCACAGGATATACGTCTACAATATTAAAATGCATGTATCTTTTTATTTATAATGTACTAGGTATGTAATTTATTTTGAAACGTTACATCAAGAGGATTTTTTACAATATAAAAACCGATATACTTATATAAAAAGTCATAAACCCAATTGTATATTATTATTGCTAAACACATTTCCAATATATAGATATATTAAATGTAATTTTTTGAATTTAATTATAGTTTATTTCATGTCAAATACAATTTAAAAGTCTAATGTCTAATAATAAATACATTTTGATTCGTAATATAAATAATAATATTATATTTATAATATATACACATTTACAAATAGCTTATAAACAGGAATATAATTTCAAATGTAACAAATGGAAAAAAATTGACTATTTATTCATCATACATACATTACTGTATGCATACTTTGAGAATCAAATTAAATTTTTATTAATCATCATTCATTCTTTATGAACTATTTTGAAATTATAAGCTCATCAACATCTCTGGAATACAATTGAATAATAATTAAGATAAATTATCGTTTTTGAAAATATTTATAACACATTTTAAATGCAACGAAAAGACAACTATCATCGTAGCCAAACGTCATTCTTTAAAATGTATGTATTGCAATATTAACGATTGACTTTTATGAATTAGAGTAGTTTTAAAGAGCAATTCAAACCCAAACGAGGAAGCCTTCATCTCAACAAATCTCATACAATAGGATGGTTTATTTCAATTGGACTCTCGGCTATTTTCACTAGATCCACCCAAAGACGGTTCTTGCGCCGTGCTTGTTGGTGAACCAGCCGAATTTTCCGTCGTCACCACCAGCCCTTCCTTTATCCTTTTCTTCTGCTTCATTCTTCTATTCTGAAACCATATTTTGACTTGTGTTTCGTTCAGCTGCAATGCAGACGCTATTTCTATGCGCCGTGCCCTCGTCAGGTACTTGTTGAAGTGGAACTCTTTCTCCAGCTCAGTCAACTGCTTATTAGTGAAGTTCGTTCGGCCCGTATTGTTTAAATTAAGAATAGAATTTGCCAATAGGGAATTCGGTTGAATGTTGATGCACGGAGGACGATTTCCACCGACTTGAACGTCCAGAGATGCTTGCTGAAGACCAGGACCGCCTCCATACTCAGATAAAGAGTTTGGGGTTAGCTTAGGCGCTGAAATTATAACAAAATTTAAATTAAAACTCAATTATATTCATATTATAAATTCCGAAGGAGTTGATTAGTATTCAGTCTAAATCTAAAAACAAATATGTAATTCTTTCATTTGAGAAAATATTTCAAATTTTATTTAAATAACACCATATTTTCAAAATTTATGAAATTATCTTATTCGATACATATGTATATAATCTAACTGTCATTTCAAGATTTATTATTCCACATATGAGACAGAAATAAATTCTTAGGAAATTAGATTTAGATACATAACATTTTTTTCGTGTGGTCTTGGAAATATTTGGTTGAGAAAAGCGAGTGAAAAAAATGTTCATTACATCCTAGCTAGATCGATCTTGCTTATTGAGTTTCTTTCTAATTTTGTTTCATTCTAATACACAAACCCTCCCCATCCCCATCTCTTTGAACTACCTAGCGAAATCCTATTTGTCTTAAGCTTCTCCCACAAATCATTAGCCATGTCCACGGTCTCATTTGTCAACTGCATAATTGACGATTTGTCTCATTTTGTCACGGGCGAAAGTTAGCGTCTGATTTATTTTCGCCGAAAGATTACCACCATGAAAAGTTTCCATGTGGTTCTTAAACATTTTTGTTATCAGTGATACATACATATATTAAGGTGACCATTTTTTCCAAAAATGTACTTCTTAATATTTACAATGGATATTAAAGAATCATGGACTTATGAAATGAACGCAAAAAATGAATTCTTTCCTTGAATACTCATAAAAAATTCTACACAAGACTGATAAAAATTATACTTAATGATTACACTGTTCGACATATGACGACTTTTTTTTTATTCGGAGACGAGATATGACTTTTCTTATAGAACTATGCCCAGTGAACACGAATCTAGTAATAAAAAATGTTGATTGGCTCGAGATTCGGAGATATATGTGTTTTTTAAATCGCGCGAATTTTCTATATCTTGGTGTTGTTCGGTCGATGTCTCAAAATCTGTCAATTTCCTGTTCAAAATGAATATTGAGATCTATAGTCGGGTATTTTATCTTTCATATGTAGTACTTTTCAGCTTTTAAATCACTCTAAGTAGTCGTCCAGTTCAAATCAAAAGTGCAGATACCCAAAAAACCACTACATACTGTCCCAGTAAAATCAGTATGAATGGTCACCTTAAGATACATATATTAGACTTGCATATTTTGCAATTTTATAAATTCGATCGTGTGCACGATTTCACCCCTTTCGTTTCAACAACCCCAACCTGTCATTCGACACCACTTTTATATAACAGTACAAATCCTTCAAAATGTTTTGGCACTCTCAGTAATAATACGCAAACAACTTAACGTGGATTTGTTATATAATATCACACATTTAACACAGATCGATTTTAATCATTTTAAATAATTAAAAAATTCAACCATTCATTGTTAGATGAAATATAGATTACATATTGCATATTATATATAGAAAAATATGAATATATTTATGATTTTTGTACACACAAATACAATTCTTACAATTTGGTATTGAATTTTCGTAAGATTCATCTAACTACATATGTATGTACTCTGTTCAATTATAAGTGCAATATCTATTTGTACGACATGAAAGTGTAATAAGATATTTGGACACATTTGTCGACGCGTTCCATCATCGTCACGACGTTTAATTTAATTTTGGGGCGATTTCAGCCCCTAAAAGCAGTGATAGGGTTAAATCGACAATATGCTTTTCGGACACCGGTCAGTTGCAACAGCTGTCGAGCAACCTGAAAAGGATTATTAGATCGAAACCAAATAACGAACGAACGAACCCCAAATTTAATTATAAGACCAAATGTAAAATGTTCGTCACACTTGCCATTGTTTATATGTTCTTACTCCGCACTGATTAATTGGGTATTCAAGGCTTGGTAGTATACATTTTAGAAGCATATTTAGTATACATTTTACATTTTAGTACACATTTAGTATATATTTTAGAAGCGGAATACATTTTTGAAGCTAATTGCAATCAAAAGACGCGATATACATATGTTTGAATTATATGGAACATCTCCATTTAATTTATGTACACCAAGTTTCAACAGGAAAATCTCAAGTAAGGTAACCAATTTTTTTTATTTATGATACTCAATAGATACTTCAGATACTCTGGTTGAGTGCATTACCTACTTACATAAATATTTATGCATGTACATATTTTTTTTATATAATACATATGTACATATATAAGATAAATCTCGAATTTACTTCCTCCGCTTGTTTAAGATACCCTCTATGTGAAATGAATATTCATATGCTTACTATAATATTATACATACATAGAAATTAAACGCGTAAAAATAAAAAGAACAATAATTCCGACATACCGAACTGGTGACTTGTACGGCGGACACGTCACGTCTTTCTGTCCGTTTGTTTCTCGTATGAAATGCGACTGACGTTGATGTTGAATATTATAAAGAAAAGAATAAAAAATAAAAGGGTTTCGCTTTTTATATACTACCATGGAATCGTTTGATTTAACTGTATATGGAAATTAAACCAATTGATTTTTTAACAAAGAGAATCTAACTCGCATCACAATATTATTATGGTCACCTTATCTGCTAAAAGACAAAAACTTTGTCGGTCGTAGAGTTTGTAATTTATGATTTGTATATCGTAACTAGCGATTTTATTATTCTTAAAATTATACATATCATTTTAAACGAACTTAAAATTCATTGGGCATATAAAAGTTATGCTACAAACTTTGCTGTATTTGTTCGTTCATGACATACTATGTAGTTTGTTCATACACGAACCAACCTGACTAGTTATAATGTATACATACATATATTACAGTTGTAATATATTCCATCTGGCGTTTTAGGTTATTCATATTTGAATACAATTTAACTAGTAAATTATATCTCTGCGGGCGCAAAAACACTTTCATCAATTTGCACCAGTTGTATTATAACAGTTGAGTTTTGACAGTTCTAATGTTTTTACGAATGCTTTAGAATTCAATAATGCATTAATATTTGCTAGTTATTGCGAATTATTGTAATGAGAATCGTATTTTGATGACTCTAAGAATGTGTTCAAAGCAAAAATGTGACTTTCCAACTCAATTTACTAGTCGAGTGACGTTTTCGCGAAAACTTAAACTCTCTATCTAACCTATTACCTACTTATGGTTGAGCTGTATTTTCAATTGTAATATATTTTGACCAATTGGAATGTAAATCGCCATATGAATCAAATTACGTGGGTTAGACGGAATATATTCCAACTAGTTTAAATTGTATAACGCTAGTTGGTACCAGATTAGATGAAATATATTCCAACTAGTCAAAATATATTACAACTGAAAGATACACTTCAACTGTAACATACACAAAAGACCAAAAAATATAAACGAACTAGTTTTTTCATGCACAAACTATTAGGCATAAGCTTAAGTTTTCTCAATCGTTGTCTCATCCTTTATGTATTTCCAAAGGATTTCCTTTTTAAATACTTGAAGCGTTTTACATCTTAAACTTTGAAACTCAAAGGATTTGACAGCTTAAAAATTTGGAGAGCTAAAATTTCCATGCGATACCTGATGAGTCTATTTGAAGATAGCTTTTGAATATTTGCACAACTAAAACCAATAGTTTGTGTATGAACAAACTATGTAGTATGTTCATGAACGAACCAGAGTGAACATTTGTACTGTAACATATTTCATTTAAGTGCATAGTTAATATATTAAAATAACCATTTTCCAGTACATATGAAATATGCAGTAGTAAATTAGTATATAGTTATATATGCATGTAATTTGAAGCTAGTATATCAGAATGATAATGAATTGAAGCCCATTTTTTCACCATAAACACTCATAAAATTAAGAAACTTGCTAATTTGGAAATCAAATCATTAATGTACTGATTGGGTTTATAAGCAGTGTTAACGAAAGTCGACAAGTAAAAGTGAAGAATTGCGAACAATCTGTTTTCGACATCTACACTGGTTTTTCATACATATGTAGGTTCACACCCTTATATTTGTATGTACATATAGTAAAGACCATCTTATAGGTAAATTGATGAGTGAGGAATGTAGCCACTTGCCGTTGGCGATTGTGGTGAATATAGATATGTATTTTGGATAAGTGTTCTATGTTCATATACTTAATAATACGACACACGTACGTGGTTCAGTTTGTCGTTACAAATGTATTATGTAAAATTATTTATTAGAGTTGTCGGCAGGGGTAGGTGGGGTTGCGCGATTGTCGCACGCGTGTATGTATGTACTCACCCCGTCACCACGTGTAAAATTGCGTGACGATATAGATAAAAAAAAGTTGCATTTATAATACACGGGGGAAACGATGCTTCACACAATCTTACACCGCCCATTTATTTTCTTCACTTTGTATAATTTTTTTTGTCTCATTTTTTTAAGTCTACTTACTTTCGTGTGAACTAAGCACTTTCCATATGAAAGATCGTACTAAGAATGTGTACTTTATATAAATAACTAGAAAGAATATAATTATAAATATATCAGAAAATTAAAAAGCAATTTCTAAAGTTTAAAAAGTTGTGTATAATATGCTGTTTTAAATTAATGTCTTCAATCTAAGGATTTTTACTTCCGGAAAATTAGACACTGCTTTGGTATATAGAAGGCATTGAATATTGCACTTTTGTCACTAAATATTTAAATATATTAATATTAATATTGAAAAATAAATGGTTATAAAATATTCCCAATATGCAACAAATTGTTTCGTGATTAAAAAATGTTTTAAAACTTTTAACAAGATCATAATAATTACTAATATTGAAATGGAAAAATTTAGAATTTTTAAAAATATTAACCACGATATGAGATTGTTAAAAATATCATTAATATGATCTACATAATGTGTATTTATAGCAATTGAATTTTAACTATTATTCAATTTTTACATAATAAGGTTCGAAAGGATTGACTATTATTTTTTTAAATTTATATTTTCCCATAATACCAATACGGGTTTGACCCCTGATCGGCACCTATGGTATTAAACTTGTACATATGCAAAATTATAGATTGTAAATTTAAAATCATATTCAAATCGTGGTGACAAATATTAGGCAGGATGGTTTTTGCCAATTTGATAAGGAACCGTTTCAACAATGAAATCAGATAATTTGGCAAACTCTTGTAGAAAACGATCGACTTAGACCAGCAGCACTGCAGAAATACTTCTGAACATTTTTTTTCCATCAAGCCCAATCCAGAGCGTGAACCCGGGAACTTTCCGTGGTTAGCATTAAACGCAACCACCGAGCTATACTG
Source organism: Arctopsyche grandis (assembly GCF_051622035.1). Classification (NCBI taxonomy): domain Eukaryota; kingdom Metazoa; phylum Arthropoda; class Insecta; order Trichoptera; family Hydropsychidae; genus Arctopsyche; species Arctopsyche grandis. The sequence goes on from NC_135359.1 coordinate 11,495,746, forward strand.
CTGGCTAAACCATCATCATAATCGCTCACAGCCATTCGCCATTCACTGCTGGATGAAGACCTCTCCAACATGCTTCCATTCGTCTCTGCTTCGGGCAACTGTCATTCATCTCATCCAACACATTTTTCTAATTTCTTCCACCCATCTCATCTTCGATCATCTTTGCACCCTTTTACATTCTCTCGGATACCATTCGAGCACTTCTCTCGTCCATCTATCGTCCATTAGCCTAGCTACGTGACCCGCCCAACGTTCAAAGTTCCAACTACACTCCGCTCATACACACTATGCACTATGCGCACTTGCTAGCTACATACTTTTGACTTTCAAAAATCTTTCGTAGGTACATATATATGTATGTATTATAATTTATAACAACATATTCCGTTAACTTTTATACATTTTGAGATAGATAATAAACATACAAGTATGCTATCCTTATTAATAAGTACACTAGAACTTCAAAGCTTACTTTTCTCCCCTATATACGTTATATATAATACATTTATTTTGTATTTAAAATACAACGTACAGATTTATTTCTTACAAAATGACTTAACACTTTAAGCGACTCGCTGAGGGTGGGTCGATAATTTAAATAAATGTAGAACTACCGAAAAAAAAGAAGTAAAAATCACTTTAAAAGCACTTTCTTCAAAATGCCACGCAGATTGGTTTCGTGCTGAGGGCAACACAACTGACAATTTTCACGTGCTCGGAACACGGATTATTGACTCGAATGACATGCAATAGTTGGCACGTCATGTAAAAAAATATTTCAACTTCATTCCTACGACAACATTTTGCAAATATAAAGGCCATTTTAGCGTAGGTAATTTAAATGCTCATCCCATTCATATTTGATATATTTATATTTAGACATGGTTCGATTTCAAAATACAGATGAAGCATTATATTATATTATAATAGGTTTGCGATTATTATTTTGGGAATATTTGAATAATTTACAGTTACTTTAAAAGTATATAAGCGTTTCACTTTCAAAATTTTTACCGTACTGTTTATCGTGTAATTTCGAACAAAAGTTATGACTCTTCGTATTATAGAGGGGGGGGTCAGAAGGGTGGTTTAATTAAATCGTTCGAATTTTTACGTTCCACCTGGTCTGGAAGTGGGTAGTTATAATAACGTGGAGTGTGTCAACTTTGCGACCCCTAAAAGAATTTACTCAACTGTCAGATAAAATCTTTCGGATATTCGTCGGTATAGTATATGTGTGGGGGCTCACAACCATATGCACGTCCTTTTAAATAATAATTATTGCTAGCATTTAAAATACATAATTTCTACGTCATGTTATTGAAGTTTTTATATATTTTTTCGTTTATAAACCAGTGTTGCTATTTTTATTTAATACGCAATTAATGGTGTAAAATTCCATCTTTAGGAATGTGTAATCGAAATATTCTCTCTAAATGCTACGTTCGGAAAGCTCCAATTAATTGAGATTTGTAATTTGTGTAATTACGATTCGGCCATAGCACTGTTTGAGCGCATTGTTAAAATACGTAAAATTCAAATAAAATAAATAAAAGAACTGCAATATGTATTTATAATTAGTTAGCATTCTTGGTTCATACAAAATTTGAATAATGTTAATGAAATATTGTTCATTTATTTTATTGATTTATTGTTAGAATGTCTATCATTATAACCAAAACCCCTATTATGACTAGTAATTTATATCGTAGAATATTATATTATATTATTAAATTACAGCAACATACATATGTATATAGTCGATGTGATGTGCCTGCATCATACATTTTTTATCTGTGTTGCGCACTCAGATGACGTCAGTCGTTGCTGAAATGTAATAAGTGTGTAAAAAGCCTAACTGAAAGCTCCCCTAAAGCCTCTCCATACAAAGCGAGCCGCCAACCGGAAAGCTTCGCCACTTACCCAATATAATCCCTACGTGTATTTTCGCATTATCCCCTGCAATATGTAATAATGACGACCGGATACGATATTTTCCAGCACAGGATGCACGATAGTACAGTCCTAATATTAATTTTAAACAATGTTTGAAACTTTTGGTTTAAAGTAAATTCTATTAGAAACTATCTTATACATATAAAACCGAAACGGCATCTGTAATTCGTTTCTGATTGGTTGTCGTCAAAGTCGTTTATGATTGGCTGGATTGGTCAGAGACGTTTGTGGTTGGCCGGTCGTTTTTTCGATTCAGATAAATTGATTAAAAAAACAAAGAAAGATTTTTTCATGGTTTGACGGTATTCTCACTACTAGACTGCATTTCCATTTACCGAGCGAAGCCGGGTAGCACCACTAGTAGTCTATAAAACAATATCATAAGAACTGATAAGAAAAATAATGTGGTTAAACTGGTTAAAATATGTTTCATCTATCCCACGTGGTTATTTCTTATGACACAATGAATTTACAATCTGACTGGTCAGAATCAGTCAATATGTTCTTTGTTGTATTCCGTTTCTTTCATTCACTTTTTAAATATGCTTTACAGCACCCACATATGTATGTATGTATGTAGGCTTTTAATGCGACCTGATTTTGATTTGATTTTTAAATGCTTTATATTATTACGAAATTATGTTCACAATACATCTTATATCTATTTTAATAGCTACTGATCTACTGATCATTTTTTATTTTACAATTTAATTTAATTTGGTTAGTAATCATAGTATTATATTATTCTTATGTTAAGCTACAGCATAATAGGAAAAAGAGCTCAAGAACCTATTTACAGCCTGATTTTGATGTATTTTATTTACAGTACTGCTTTTCGTGAAATCGTCACTTGACGAGTAATTTGATTATTAGGGCTACCATTATATGAAATTATTTTCCAAAGTTTGTAATAGCACTCTGAAATAATTTTGTAATAGAATATGCATTCTGTAAAATAATCTGAACTGAACTGTCAAAGCAAATACATAATTTCTGGTGATCCTCAGTGAAACTGTATTTTCGCCTGTAGAAATATATATATCTACTAGTTAATTTGCATTCGCATATTTAAAACGCTAGATACAACATATTACAACTGGTAGTGCACTCTAAAGGTAACAACTTTAATTAATTACATATTTGTATACATGGATATGTATGTGCATATGTACATATATTTTTCTTTTACATATATATGTATATCAGGAAGGCCTTACAGGTAACCCCAATGCGCCTTCCTGGCTAATTACAAACATTGCAGCATTTTTTTTATTATTATAAGTCGCTGAATTACGAGACAATGAAAAACTGGCAAATTAACGAGACATCTGTAAATTGTACATACATTTTATTGTACATTAATCAATCTCAAATAGTGGTGACGTAGTAGGTAGGAAGGATATTTAGCCAATTTTACCGGGAACCGTTTCAACAATGAAATCAGAGAAAATTGGCAAACTCTGATGGGAAACGATCGACCTGGAGTCACAAATAACCAGGTCTGACCAGCAGCACTACAGATATACAGATATAGAATTTCTTTTCAATCGAGGTCAGCTCATGGGATCGAAGCCGGCGCCCCTCGACGCTAAGCAGAAGCCTAACGACCGAGCTATGCTTCTGGCTATGTTATATCTATTTTAGAATGATTATTGAAATTTTTGCGTTTCCCACTTTTTCATTTACAATTAAATAAAGGTGTTACCTGCATTCTGCTTGATCATTCTGATATTCAAATGGAATGCGTATCTATGTAGATATATCTATCTACACTGTATATGTAGATAGGAAAATGCACTGCTCCAAAAAACGAAAACATCGTAAAAGTATGATTGGGAAAAGAAGAGCGATGATGAAGTCACCGAAGGCAGGGAAGAGTGAAGGCGAGAGAAGAATGGATGAAATAAAATGTTTTGAAAATTGAAAAATTCTATCGCCTATTAAAGATTGCACACTTTTTATATAAAACTATCTAAAAAATAAAGTGGTTTTATTTGGGGGGGGGGGGGGGTCCTCATCAGTGGTCCGACAATTATGGCAGCCTTAATCTACAGTGACGTCCCTTTAGACAAAGTCCAAGATATCAACCCTTCCAAAAGTATTATTAAAAAAAAACTCATAATAATATAATATAAAATAATTTTAAGTATATTTTTGTATCATATATAATAAGAATGCACTCATGCATGTAAGAATTGAGGATGGAGGTCCATTCTTGAATGACAAATCATTTATAAGAGAACATAAACGGAATGCAGTAATTTCAATTAAGAATTTTAATTATTTTTGATATATTTTCGTCTTCGGTTTGCCACCCTTCAAAGCGTGCCGTCCCTGGGCACCGCCTTTCTTTCCTATGCACACGGGACGACCTTGTATATGTAGATATGCAGACGAAACTTTTTCAGTATGAAATGTTATATAATTTAAATATAAATATTCTATCCATAAAACGAATAAGAAATTATTGCCGTATAATTTATACGTGTGAGAAAATTGAACAGTTCAATTCAAAATATCAATAGCTTGCTCTGCCGAGCTTTTCGACTGCCGTATTCGAGAGACGATACAAACAGTATGTGCACGTGTATGCGTGTACGTTTGAGGGGCATAATTTGATTAGGATTCTTCGCACATTTTTCTATTACAAAATGGCGGGGGCAGATAAATATGGCGACGTGGGAAGAGTGTGTGAGAGCGAGAGCGGCCCTTAACGTAATTTGACATTTGCAACGGCGCGCCGACACGAAATGTTAATCAGACGGGGGCGTCAGGGGCTTGAGGAGGAGCAGGGGGGTAAAGGGAGGGCGTCGCCCCCTGACAGCCGCATGACGGATCGGGCGTGCGCCCCCGCAGCATCCTGGAAGGGGCGCATTTGCTGGACAGGGGATCGCTCCTAAACATCGTTCTTACGCCGTTTTCTTCTTCAATTAAAACACCATTTACATTAACGCAACGTTGTACAATATGATGTTAAACGATAGAGAAACATTCATTTTCGTGTGGGTCAAAAGAAATCATTCAAATGTCATCGATAGTGTGAATGTTTTAGAAAAATTTGGGTGGATAAGTAAAAGTTACCGTTTACGCTGCTTATGTAGAATTAGATTTGAGTGAAACAACTGCATTGAGATTTGATCAAATAAATAAATTAGTATCAAACGACTTTCCATACAGAAATATATTCTTAAATATGAAAATTATAGGTTTTTGAGCTCTTTTTCCTATTATGCTGTACATTAACATTAGAATGATATAATACTATGATTACTAACCAAATAAAATAAAATTGTAAAATAGAAAATGATCAGTAGATCAGTAGCTATTAAAATAGATAAAATATGTATTGTGAACATAATTTCGTAATAATAAAAAGCATTTAAAAATCAAAAAAAATATATATATGAAAATTGAAACATAAACTGAACTAATTGTATATTGAATTTTATTGATTTAATATAATTATTGTATTCATGTTGACATTTACTTATGCTGTAGCTGTATGAAATAATACCAACCATTCAAAAATCACTAAAAATAATTTATTTATCCATTTACACCAACCTGAAAATATTACAGTCCCAAAAAGCATCCCGTTAGTAGTATATATTACTAATAACCAATGTACTAATACACTTGTGAAAAGTTTCGATGATTACTACAAGATGTCTATACCCTTCAAATATTAGCACATAATACTTGAACACAATTTGATGTATATCGTCGACTTTTCTTTATTTCATAATGATTTCAATAAATTACAGCCATTGACCATCCACTGCTGAATGAAGGCCTCTCTAGCACGCTTCTGTTTTGAGCAATTCTCATCCATCTCTCCCCACATTTTTTTCTAATTTCATCTACCAATCTTAAATTCAGTCTTTCACACCTTTCGTCCATTCTTCTAACCACGTGACCTGCCAATTGCCATTCTAATCTTTTCACTCTCTCCACTATATTAAATACTCTTGACCATACTTCTCATTCTTCATACTTCTTACCCACGTATTCCGTTTCCTATCTCTCCTCACTATGCCGAGAATACAAAAGTCCATACATCTATGAGTGCATTGGACTTTGTTTAACATTTTGGCGTTCAATGTCCAAGTTTAATTAAATCCATACTTCATCACTGGCATAACACATTGATCGAAGATCATTTTATTCCAGAAAAATGGTATTAGTAATTACAATAAATATACCTACATATGTATGTATGCATAAAATATATTATGAAGATTTAAAATAATTTATAATAGGTTTTTGAGTTTTAAGATGAATATTAGCTAGAAAATAATGTGTAAAATAGATTATGATCACTGGATTTGTAGCTATTAGAATATACCTAAGATGTTTTGTGAGCGTAATTTAAATAACAATAAAAATAAAAATTCATGCCTAAATATAATAACTTCAAAAAATACGAAATGATTATCTATGCTTAAAACGAACATTAAAAATTACAAAGACATTTTTGTCAGCAAGATCTTTGTATCAAGTCTCAAAATCAAAGAGTCAACCCTTTATAAACCGGGAAATAATTTGTATTTTTTATAAAATTTGGAATACATGCTGCCTATTTTCAGAAATCATCAACTTGTTCAATGGCATTTTATACAAAGATAAATATTCTTGATAGCTTTAAATATTCGCTGTACTATTATCACATCCCTATATACATACATAGTTGTACAATAATTAAAATGAATGCATTTGAAATCATTGATTATTTATGAGGTACATATGTATATAGAAAACATCGAATAGCATTATGATAAACGTATGAACATGTGTAATATAAAATTACATATTAATATATTTTATTTTGGTATAGCCCTAACATACCCTACGAACTTATAGCACATTTTTCACACTACACTACATGTGAGAATGCGATCTAGAAAGAAAGCAGACACTCAAAACATGACATTAGAATGGGTCTCCTGTAGTTCGGCTACTACTATGTATGGGCATTTTCTCAAACTGTTCAGTATCTTCAAAGCAGCGTTTCTCAATCTGTCATGGAAAGATTTTAATCCTCTCACATTCACCTACAGTCAATTTAAAGAAAACCCATATTTACCAACATTTTTTGTATATACATATACACAACACATTGCAAGCCACTTTTCGAATGTGTCAATATGTTAACTTTCCAAAAGTTTGTTTGTTAAATTTTTGAAAATTTTAAATCACAAAATGCAAGTTAGATAATTGAAATTGAAGTTGGTGTCTAATAGGTACTTTGCAAAAAAGAAAAGTTTGCAAAGCAGTGGTCACGTTTGTGCATGTTCTTGTGTGTATGTGTGTATTCCCTATGCGGCCCCTGTCCCGAAAGTCCTGTCCACCAGGATTGATCACTTTATTCCGCAGAGAGCGCCTTTTGTGTCCTTTTTATTTTTTTTTTGCACGATGCTGGGCGGCCATTGCACGCGCGTGTCCGAGTGTCGTCACGAACAATTGCTAATTATTATTATTTTTATTTTTGGTAAATTCACGCCAAAACTAATTCCAGAACATTCGTTCAGACTCGAGTCTTGTACAGTATTATCTATTTCAGAACAGAATATATCTTGCATGTTTCATTATAGGTAGATACAAAATATTTTCTATCTACCCCCTTAAATCCTAAAATTTTTAGTTTCAGACAAAGTTTGAAAACAAAAAAAAATTGTTCAGGACAACAAAAAGAACCTAATGGAGCTAAATTTTAACATTTACTACGCACATTAATGTATATTACACAGATTTTGAAATAATGTTTTCAAAAAATATACATATATATGTACATACATATGTATATGTGGACAGTAATTTAAATTTTCAGCTTTTTTATATAAATGTTCAGTAACTTTTATTAAAATTTATTGATAAAAGTGTACTTTAATTTATACATAAAAATAGTTAGTAAACTATTTCTTATTTTAGGTATTTTTTGATTAAGCACTCATGACCGATAATATAACTGAGTCTACGTGACGAGAATGTTAAATTACAGAAAACACAAAATCGGAAGGCAAAGATCGAAAATCGAAAGATCTTAAGTCGAAAGATCAAAAAAAAGGGTGCATGATAAACGGTACATACTCACTTAATTTGCGCGAGCAGGATACAACAGGAACAAGAGGAACAGGCTTTTCCTCCCGTATTAATGTGCGCGCTCAGAATACGAGAGGAACAGGCTTTTCCTCCCGTATTAATGTGCGCGCGCAGAATACGGGAGGAAAAGCCTGTTCCTCTTGTTCCTGTTGTACCCTGCTCGCGCAAATTAAGTGAGTATGTACGTGAGTATGTACCGTTTACCATGCACCCTTTTTTTTGATCTTTTGACTTAAGATCTTTCGATTTTCGATCTTTGCCTTCCGATATTTGCGTTTTCTGTAATTTAACATTCTGACTCGTCACGGAGACCGAATATAACTACATAATATATTATCTATGTATTTACTGACCAAATGAAACGAAAATACTGACCAAAAAAATTCATAGCAATTTTATATATTTTAAACAACTAAATAAACTTTGTTTTTAATGTAAAAAGTTGAACTTGTTAAATTTCGGAAAAATATCGAATTTTAATCAAATTTTCATTTTAATTAAAATGAAATTTTAATTAAAATTAAATAAAATGAATTTTCTTAAAATGAAAGTATTTCTATTTATTTTGAATGAAAATAAATTTGAATAAAAACACATCAAAGCTTAGTGCAAATTTTTGTTTCAATTTTTTTGTTAACTTAACACGAAAAAGCTTTTACTTCCAGAAATTAATTCAGATATCAAATATCTTACAGTTCAAAATATTTCATTTTTGTCTCTACAGATGTATATTTTTTTATTTTGATAAAAACTAAAATTATATCAATAAAAATTGTTACTAAAGGTAGCTCCGATACGTAATGTAAAATATATGTGTGTTAATTTATTCAATATATTAGTGCCATGTGTAGATTGATATCCAATTTTATAAAATGTTTTGTAAAAATTATTTATTATTAAAATTTGCATTTTAAATTATTGAAAGTGTGTTAAATGTTCATATAAACGAAGTTTTTTTCTTTGAAATTTGAAAATGATATTTATTTTATTTTTCATTGAAAAAAAATTATCATAATAAGAAAATTTTGCGCGGAAAGTGCTTCGCTAATATATCATTGTTTCGCGGAAATTTTCAATTTCGTATAAAAATATTTAAAAAAAAAATACACCTACGAGTAGATATTTATATATTAAAACGTCTGCGAGGTATATAAGCTCGGCAAACAACCCTTATCCATTACCGAAATTGACTTTCAGCAAAACCACCCTCACTCGGTAAAAAAAATAAACAAAAAATTACGCACATTTTATTTATTTTTCCCATAATATTCAATAATAATTATGACTGTTTTGCAAATATTTCGAAATCGAAAAAATGCGCAATATCCCCAGTAATCAGATACGAAAGAATCGTTCCGACGGATTGGATTTCCGTCAAAACACAAAAAGTCAATTTCGTAGCGAAATATAAATATAACGCAACACGATCCCGCCACAAAGTAAAGGCAAATACAGTTTGATCTTTGTTCAAACATTTGAGCTCAACTGTCTTGCAGTTTGCGGTGATCCCTTTGCACTTCTTTTTGCCATCATCTGCCATCGAACCGGTCAACCGATTGCGTCAAATCGAATTCTAACCCTTTTTGACGTATCGCTCGAAAAAAAATGAGCCAACCCCCGTACCTATATATGTACATTTTTCAATAAAAATATCACTTATTCATAAATTAAATTCCATTTTGGTTAAGCTGATAATCTCGACGTAAAACAATAGATTCCAAGTTTTACGACTCTTACTGTATCGTGTGTTGAATACGTTTTTAACTAAAATTTGATTACTTATTCGCCATTGGCTACCTTAGGGGTCACTCAAAGATGACATTGTACATCTTGTAGATGTTGGGTTCTGGTTTATGTGGGCTTTAGCGTTTTCGTGGCGTAAAATCGAGCAAGGTTTGCGTGTCGTGGCGCAGGGCCGGATGTGGCTATAATACTTGTGTTACCTTTTTAGTGGGGATATTTCTGTAAATATGATTTGAGAACCATTTGACTTTGTAAAGCGGTCACGCAGGGCTATACCTTTCCGACTTTGATGTAAAATTTATATATAATATAAAATACTTGAACGTGAAACATGTGTACATCGATGACTTATTTCTTTTGAAAAGCTGGTTGAAAGAGGACTTGGCACACTATATATCAATGACGAAATTAATAAAAGGATGCAGTAACTCTCCAGATTTCGCTCAACTAAGGTCTAGGAAAAAGGAATTCGAACTCGAACTTGGAAATCGATACGGGAAATTAAACCCAGAAGCAGACATCGAGGAATTGAACACTGTAATTAGTTCGGTTCTAACCTCAACAGGTAAGAAATTAGGTGGATTCAGGAAACAGATTAAATTAAGCAAAATTTCAGCGGAAACAAAAAACCTAATTAAGCATAAAAGGAATTTAGATAGGGATAATAATAAGCAAGAATACAATCTAGTAAATAAGGAAATTAAAAAGAGAATAGTCAGGGATGTCAGGGATTTTAACAGCAAGCTAATAGAAAATACCATTAAGAATAACCGTAGCCTGAAAAAGTGCAAACAGGATCTTTTCTTAGGCAAAAACCAAATGATCGCAATCAGATCAGAGAGCGGAGTAATAATTAGGAATAGAGAAGAAATCATAGACAGAGTTTACACGTTCTATGCAAAACTATACGAGAACGACAACGGCCAATTCCCCGCTCTGGAATCGACACACGGCCAAAGGGTTCCTGCAGTATTGCCTAGCGAAGTAGAGGCCGCGCTAAAAACTGCAAAGAACGGTAAAACCCCAGGGGAAGATAATATTCCCATTGACTTACTAAAATGTGGCGGCCCCCCCCTAATTAATATCTTGGCTAGGCTTTTCAGCAAATGCATCCAGAACCAAGCTATACCAGAAGGATGGAATAACGCAACTATCATTTTAATACACAAAAAAGGCGACAAAAGCGATATCAAGAACTACCGACCCATTAGTCTACTTTCAGCGGTCTACAAGCTCTTCACGAAGGTTATTACAGAAAGGCTGAAAAATATCCTCGACGAGAACCAACCTATAGAGCAGGCAGGGTTTAGGGCAAATTTCAGCACAATGGACCACCTCCAAGTAGTTGGCAAACTAATCGAGCGCGCCAACGAATATCAACGGCCATTGTGCCTAGGTTTCGTCGATTATGAGAAAGCCTTCGATACAGTTAGTCATAATGCAGTACTTAACGCTCTACAAACACAGGGAGTGCCGGAACCCTATGTGGGACTGTTAGCTGCAATATATAAGAATGCCACAGCTTCGGTTAAAATTTTTTCAGGTACAGATAGATTTAGCATAGGAAAAGGAGTAAGACAAGGAGATACAATCTCGCCCAAGTTATTCAATGCGGTGCTTGAGGGAGTTTTCAGGGAATTGGATTGGGATACAGCCGGAGTAAGCATCAATGGTCGCTTTTTGAGTCACCTTCGGTTCGCAGACGATATAGTTTTAGTAGCTCGTGATTCAGCTGACCTACTTATCAGACTAACACAGCTGGACAGGGAAAGCAGAAAAGTAGGATTAAAAATTAACGTAGATAAGACTAAACTAATGTTCAATAGCTATTGCATGCCTGATAGCATCCCCTTAGATGATAAACCAGTAGAAGTAGTAAATAATTATTTATATTTAGGTCAAATAATTGACATGTCTGGTAGTAAAAATGAAGAGATAAAGAGACGTATGAAATTAGGGTGGAGTGCATTTGGACGGATGAATGCTGTTTTTAAATCAAAAATGCCACTCTGCCTGAAGAAAAGGATCTTTGATCAATGCGTTTTGCCAGTGATGACGTATGGATGTGAAACTTGGACACTGAACGCCAAGATGCAAAATAAAATCCAATGCACTCAAAGAAGTATGGAACGCTGTATGCTTGGCATAACGAGGAAAGACAGGAAGCGGAACACGTGGGTGAGAAATATGACAAGGGTAGTGGACATAGTGGATAGAGTGAAGAGATTGAAATGGCAATGGGCGGGTCACGTAGCTAGGAGGATGGACGAAAGGTGGACAAAAGAAGTGCTTGAATGGTACCCGAGAGAAGGCAAAAGAGTAAAAGGAAGACCGCAAGGAAGATGGGTGAACGAAATTAGGAAAATGTGCGGAATGAGATGGATGAGTGTTGCGCAAAACAGAGACGAGTGGAAGCGTGTTGGAGAGGCCTTCATCCAGCAGTGGATGGCGAATGGCTGTAAATGATGATGATGATGATATCAATGACATTCTTAGTAAAGAAGAGTATTAATATCGTTTAGAAATATGATAAAAAATAATATTTTTCGATTTTATGACAACTAAAAAAAATCTCAAAATTTTCATCTTAATAATTCTATATGAATTTTCTCCTCATTTAAGTATCTACAATCCAAAATCCAATGAGACACCTATTATGTGTGTATCAGTGAATCAAAATAACACAGATTTCATCAACTATTAAACCTTATAGAATAAAAAATATCTTTCTATTTTAGTTTAGTTGGATATTTTTTGGTAAAGAAGATAGTAGAATTCAATTGTATAATATGAGTATGCCAAGTAATACTGTAAAGTAAATTAATTAAAATGTAAATACAATTTTTTAAGAATGTTTCAACCCTATATATGTACATAATATGAGACTTACATTGCTGCCGAGTGACATCGACCCCGTTGCTCGTAAAAAAGCATTATTAGTCTTTATGGAGGCCCCCACCTTGAGATTTGATACACCTCATGACTTCAGCAAGAAAGAAGAAAAATTACCCCTAATAAGTAATATCGTTCGCTTAGATATTCATTTTTACACAATAAGTAACTATGTACATAGTTGTATTGGATATATGAATAACATTCAGTAGAACATTTTATTCTAAATATTAAATACAACATAGTTATACTATTGTTTTGACACAAATCTAAATATAATATTAGCCATGTCAGTCATGATAACACATCATCATATGATAAGCTATCCGAAATATAATAAAAACGTCCTATTCATCATACATAAATTTGGCAAATATTCCGTTATAATCACAGAATAATATATAGTAATTGTATAAAGTTTGGCCAACATTAGAAAACAGCACAAAATAATTAAAAAAAAATTAAAACATGCACACATACATACTTGTCAACGTAAGACAATGTAAGCAAAACTTTATTGCTGTTCAGACTATCGTCATAATCTTTATGTCCGCCTCTAATGATACAATTATGGTACACGATGCGCAATCTTTATTGCTGCTTTAAGTACCCTTTGGTATTTGTTTGAATTTTTTCGTAATTAGACTTATATTGCAGCATACAATGTGGCACTTAGTATGTATACTTTGAACTAAATAATGTGACAGAAAAATTTAATTGCCTTGTAAATATAATAATCACTCCTTTTTCAGCATATTTCAAAGTTAAAAAAATTATCTTTTCAATGGTTAAATATTGCAAAATAGAGTCTGTTTATTATACGCATACTTTATTTGGCAATATTTCACTTTTGACTATCAAATATTAAATATATGTATAAAACTATCTTTGCTCATTTTTGCATTATTGCATCTTAGATATGCATACACTAAATTTAAATATACATATGTACGTAAGTATGGAAAATTTCAAATTGCATTTACTAATACATATATGATTGCACAAAAGACGACAAAGAAAATCAAATATGTAATGTATGTATGTGCTACAAAATGGCCGACATTATATAATAAAATATATGGTAGAAACGTCCGTTTTTTTATATTGTCCGTTAAAAATATACGAATGTTGCCAGAGGGGGATGTTTCATTGTATATTTCGATAGCTAATTCTCGCCCTTATCCAGCGGTGAAAGGACCCACCCCTCGTCTGGTCGACCAACCCCGGATTAAACGTGCTCAGAACCCCACTCTATGATGAATAATCCCTCGAGGATGTAATAAAAAAATCAAAAATGCACGTAGGTATACCCCAATCGGATGAAATCTCAATATGCATGTGGGTACATACATACAAACAAAATCAGCGTATGTATGTTTTATACATACATAGTTATCAACATGATCAACAATGCATGATCGAAAAAAACAATTTTTAAAAAAAAATTTACTACCCACTAAAATTATCAATGTGTGTGATACGATTTACAATACAGTATTATTAGTATTTACAATTATGTTGATTTATTGGGCAAGATAGTAGCATAAAATATACATATATATGTATGTACATATATCAAAAGCTCTTATTAAATATAAAAAAATAATAATTTTGGAATTTTAACGTAGAAACGTATTTGTAAAACGACTTTTGTTTTAAAATGATATTTTAATGACGGGAAAAATCATGATTTTCTGAAAAGAACGCTTCCCTCCATAAAAATGAGCGTTGTGAGTGTGGCGCGCTTTGTAAGGGGAGTTTCTAATAAAATGGCGAATTTGAATTCTTGTTAATCAGTCAAAATTTATCTTAACCAACCCAATTAAACTGCAATAGATGAATATTTAGCGTTTATTTTAATTTTAAAGTAGTGCAAACAGTCGGAAATATTAAAAAAAAATGTATATGAAATAACCACATATTTTCAAAATCAATTGGTTGGAGACACAGGACATTGTTTAAAATCGATGGAAATTTTCATTTCCTTTCCACAAGTCCATCGATGGAAATCTAAAATTCGGCGAATGTATGTATGTTCATATGTACATATACAATATATGTATGTAAGTACCCACATATGAATGTATGTATATACTTCCTGTTTTATATCTGTCTATAGAATAGATTTTCATTGCTGTTTTAATCATTTTTGAATGAATTGGATTATTTTGAAATAAATCGAGAATTTGCTTTGAACAATATTTTAATTAAAAAAAAACTGTTCCAAGAAAATGTAATTACATAGTAAGTTATAAAAAAAACCTTAAATGATAAAGTAGCTACATTTGAAATCAAATAACCAAAATTGTTAATTAAAAATTGTAATTTTCTGTAAAACGTACTATTGGTACTGAATTCAAAGTCATCAAAATATCATTCAATAAAATTTAAATATAAAAAAATAAACCAATCAGTCAAATATTATATTATACTATTAAATAAAAATTATTTTACCGCATTATATAGGAACTTACTGTATCACACATGTACATACATATAAGTTTTTCGTTTCATGTCAGAAAACGGGCTGACATTGACGTCGGACTCAGGGGGAGCTTTTACACACAGATAGACAGATTAAACGTATTATATTGTAGTATATACCTACATACATAAAATACAATATATGGGTATACATATGTATACGAGAGCTGGAATAGAGTTATCCCCACCGCGTGTCGACGGTCAGAGAAATATTATTCCGCTACTTGATTTTCTATTCGGGAATAGGTACGTAAAAAAAATAAAATACATATAAGAGTGTGTGAGAGATAGAACGTCTGGGCCGCCATCACACACGAGGATGACAGGCGGCCATTTTATATTTCTGTGTGGCATTGTTAGAATTATTTCAAAATGAACGCATGTGAAACGAACGTTTGGAGGCAATACGGCATTGTTTTTTTTTTTAATATCTATTATTTTTTTGGTATTCAGTATTTTTTACCCACACGTAAAATTATGCGAAAGTTCTCGTGAGATGTTTCACATTTTTTTGTGTGATTTTATACTCTGATTTTGAATTGTATTTACATACATACATGACGTTGCCCAGATGAAGATTTTGTAAATGACAAGAATGCACGCATTTTTTTCTCAATTCTAAACTAAAAATAAACATGATTAATTTATTATAATATTAATGGTGAAATTATTTTTTTTTAATTTAATATTTTATAACATAAATAATATTGTATGATGTATTAAAATTCGATGCGGTGCAAACGATCGAAAAGCGCCAGACAGACTGAACCACAGATTAACGACACGTGTGCCTAATGCGTGCGCACTGCTCGCACTTACACTAAGCGAAATCTACCCCGACATACCTACCCTATATACGTTCTGTGCTTCTGATACTTCAGTTCCGAATTTTGCCTTATTAAACTCGCCAGAAAGATCCAACTCAATTTTAATAATTACCATTTTAATAATTGCATCTGCGCATATCGAAAGGTTACTCGTCATCTGATGTGCAATTTTTCATTCGTGAAGTCGAGAATTGCGTTTAAAGCAGCCATCCAGTTAATCTGTGGTTCAATCTGTCTGGCGCTTTTCGATCGTTTGCACCAACCCATTAAAATTTGGATTGTAGAGTCGGAGTTGGTGTCGATAAAAATTCAATCCGATCCGATTCTGACTCCGATTTCGCATTTGATTTTTAAATGCTTTTTATTATTACGAAATTATGTTCACAATACATCTTGTATCTATTTTAATAGCTACTGATCTACTGATAATTTTCTATTTTACAATTTTAATTTAATTTTGTTAGTAATCATAGTATTATATTATTCTAATGTTAATGTACAGCATAATAGGAAAAAAAAGCTCAAAAACCTTTTTACAATTCTTATATTTCGCATTTAAATCGCAGTTTTTACTTTAAAATGTACATGCATATATAGATACTTAAAAAAGTTGTTTATAATGTACACGAAAAACTGAAAACTGGAACTTAAAACTGTCTATAATATACACGAAAATTGAATTACATAATATACATAGATTTGAGACATACTACAAACGTTTATCTATTTTTTTTGTCTATTTCTCAAGTTTAGGTCAATTTGACAAATCCGTTACGCCGAATGCGTACATTTTATTGGCTCTATCAATCAAATACAAATCATTGAAAGAAAAATGCTTTAATTAACAGTGAATGATTTACTATTTTAGTACCCCAGAGATTGCCCATTTAAGCCCATTGGATAAAAATTAAATAAAAATGGAAAAAAAAAAATTTAACATTTTTAAATATTATAAATTGGAATCAGTATCGTGTTTTCTTTAACAACTATTACAGCCCTGATTATATTTTAGCATTGTTTGAAAATATGTATGCATAACTAAACTTAAAATTTACAGAACAAATTCAAGAAGTAACTAAAATTTAAATTAATATTTATTTATCATAAAAGATAATGTTTTTTAAATATTTAAATAATAATATCTTTAATTCTAATAAATAAATAAATGTAGTACAAATTTTTAGTTAAATACCTCCCAGTTTACCGGTAAGCCGGTAAATGACTTCGGTAATGGATTTTGTCGCACGAATCAAATAAATTATTTTCTGTAAAATGATTGTGCTAATTAAAAATATAAATGTATACGTCATTGTAACAGCACCAGCGCCTAAATTTTGAACCCAACACATCTTACACCTATTCAGTAGGTAAAATGAAACATCAAACAAATTGACATGTCGAATGAAAACCGTTAAAGCGGTGGTGAGTTTCATCGCATTAATTAGCAAAGGGTAGGTTCGCTTCGTCGAATGTTTCTCCGGATATACCGAATCGCATCAATCTTTTGCGTGGCACACCAGTCTAAAATTATAATTCAAATCTTGAGGCGGCCTGTTAAACATCAGATTAATTGCTTTGACATATTTTGAGACATTCCTTGACATGTGTCACTGCGCGAGCTTTAAGCTCGATTAATTTCCACTTCCCCATTCTCCTCGCTTTGGCTTTATACAAAGCCAACCCTTAAATTATTAGCCGCACTAAAAGGGTAAGAATTTTAACAATTAGCCACGCTTTATTCATATCGCTGATTTTTACTTTTTAATTCTTTCATAGAGGTGATGTAAATGCGTGAAAGAACCGTGGCTTTTCCCTGCGTTGAATTTATAGTGATTGATGATTATTTAAATTTAACTAGCATTGAAAATTTTCCCACATTTGATTTTTAGTCTCACATGAATTTACCATTTTCACATTAAAATAATAACTTCAAACAAAGTGATGTCTTAATTCAATGTCTTCCAGATATTATCAAGCTAATCACACAAATGTATGTAGTAACTAATCACACAAATGTAATATTTATTATATAAACACAATAGTTACAAATATGTCTTTAATTTTTTTGTTTAATATTACGAGTAATGACTATTTTGAGAAAATATTTTGGGACTTACACATATCGTAAAAACCAAACCAACTATGTATGTGCATACTACGTACATATATGTATATGCAAACATTTACGTTATGTAAGAATTTCTTTTTGAGTTGATACTCATATCAATTCGATCAGATAAGATTACATATGTATAATTGTCTGTTGTTCAAAATTACTGATCATTTTTGAAGATTTTTTTTTGATTATATAAAATAAAGATATAAATGTTTAAATTCAAAAATCACGTGCTTGAAATTTGGTAAAATATTAAGGTAAATAATCTATAAAATATCATCACAGTTTAAATCTACAATATAAGTATAATAGTCGTCTTAGGAAAAATAAGCAAATAATTGTATCGATAGGCTTAAATACCACAATATCTAGGTTTTCGAATTAGTCGACTTATAAATCGAACATTGATTTTTTTCACTACCGTATCTGAGATTAAAGGGTTAAGATAACAAAAAATTAATTTCGAAATCATCGATCAGGATTCCACTACATATAAAACGTACCAAAATTTATTGAAGCGTTTATTGCTATCTAGTCTTGCAGTTATCATCTGAGGGTGATTTTTATCACTGTTTGGGATACTGGCCCTTATCTAACTACAACATTAATCCCAAAGCAAACAAATGACTCTGAAGTAGCTACTGGGTACATATGTACATACATACGTACATATGTAGGTATGTATGTAATCTTATCGAAAATGACCAAAGTTTACTTGGAACGAAACGTACATTGACTCTGATTTCACCTACCATCAATATAACTGTCGACCTAAAATATTCAATAGATGATACTTTTATCAAATTTGAAAAGCTTGAATGAACGACTTTCAGCTTTGTGGAAAATGTAAGAAAACTTAAATCGAATCGAAGAATTATTTTCAATAATCTTATCAAACTAAAATGGAAGCTTGTTAGGAATCAACTAAATCAGCACCAGTTGTATTCTTGAAAGTATTATTACTTATATTACCAACATTTGAAACTTAAAAAAATACATTATCCACGAAATAAGGAGCATGGCATAACTGTGTGATTACAATGGAAAAACCCCAATTTTCAAATATATATATATATATTTTTTAGATTTTTTGTCGATATAATATACATAGATAGTTGAACTATCATATTTATCAAATGTTAAAAATAATACACACGATACAGAAGCAAAATCTTAATCTTCGATCTATGTACATATCTATAATGTAATCACAATAATGTTATCACACTAATCCAGTTACGATGTGTACACGTTGTCTTCTCGACAGTAAATATAATGTGTATTGTGCTTGTAATCGATTGTATTCTGTTAAAAAGATTTATTGTAGAATGATATCGAAATCATAATGTCGATCTTATATTGAAAATATTCCATTTTATAATGCGTATCAAAAAAAACTTTTAGTATGCACACATACGTATATACGATATATGTAGTAGTTATAATGTATAAAATATAATAATATTTTAAAACCGCATAAGTAGATCTTAAATCCCTTTCAATAGTCAATTATGTACAAATGACACATTCATATCGTGATTTAAGTTATTGCATTTTTTAACCAGTTTATTCTTGGAATTACCATTTTTGATTGAGTGATAGATTTTTAATTGATGTGCTAGTAGATTAGAATTTTTTTTTTTTGATAAACGTTTGCATTATATTTTTTAAATTACCCAAAAAGCCGTGAAATTTAAAAATACGTATTCATCGTGAAGAATTAATCGAGGCTTCGTTAAAATTTTAAAGCATTAAATTAAACAGTTGACATTAAAACCTACTGACCTGTATGTAACTGAAGTCGACCCTTTTTCAATGGTCGTTTTCATGTCTACACAGCTTCAGCAATACGATGAAATATATATGTAGATACCTATAGAGAAATACATATATGTATGTACATATCGTGTGGTCCGGAAAGCGGCAATAAAATTAGTAACGATTTGCCGGCGCAAGCTTTTGGTTAACGGCCCAAAAGCCGCACTTAACGAGGGAAAACGGCCCCCCGTTAATACCGCGAATTGACCGCAGCGTAATTTATGTTCCAATAAATAATATTTTTACCCCATCGCGGGGTCGAGGTGCCGCATTTGCATGTCGTTTCCCCTGCTTTTTACCTCGATTTTTACCCCGTTTTATTTTTTTTCCTCAACAACTAGTGTAAAAAATCGTGACAACCCTACTGTTTAACGGAGTGACCGCAAGTTTCGATGAATTTCAATGGAGAAATTAATTTTTTAATTAGTCCAGCAGCTATCTATCAGAAACTGAACTCCAAATCTTTCGTATTTAGTAGGGTCATCATAGTGACAGTTCAAAAAATTCACAAAAAATATATGCACATTAAGCCAACTTATTAAACTTTTTCTAGCAAATTGAAACTGTCAAATATAGTTTAATTTTCCAAATTATATACATATATAAAAAAATCATGTTATCACGTACATATAACCTTTCAACAGCCCTTTTAAAAAATAACATATTGCAGACATAACTAGTTTTATCACAACGAATTAATGTATTCCGCACAGTTAAAGTTGGCGATAGCATAAACGCCATCAATATGGTTTAATGAAATTATTAAACGATTTTAAAATATTGAATCACTCATGAGTTTATAGTCACGACAGCAATAATGATAAATATTTTTTTATTAATAATAATTTTTGATAGTGGTAAAGTTTCGCGTGACGCAAATTGTACGATTTATATATTTTTTGTGCGTTCTATAATATAATTCAATATAAACCACCAACGACTTAATAAAAATGCAATTGTACAATTTTTTTATTCATTTTCTAACACTGTTCGAGTGGATTTTTATGTTGCGATTAAAGAAAAATTAAAAAAATGCGCTAGATCTCTATCTACAAAATTTTAATACACAGAAGTTTTAAACTTTCAATTTTTCATGGAATAATTATTATAACCATTATATTATATTCATTTTTACGGATCGAAAATGCTCGTTTATTAATTAAATGTATGTATATGAACTTGTTAAAGTATCGAGATTTTAACTCGGTCATTTTATCTGTATTACAGATCGCTAACAACCCCACACTTGTATGCACTAAGAAAAAATCGATTCCTTACTTTTTCCCCCACGTTTATTAATTCGCTTAGGTACTTCATTCGTTATATTGTGAGTATATTGAAAACAATCCAAAAGCTACTTATAATAGCTTTAATTCGACATTAGAATTGAGATAATCCTTATATAAAATGTCGTAAAACGAACTTGATTGTGAGAACGCAATTCAAGCATACTTAATGGATAATAGTTTTTATATAGCTTTTAAAAATATTTTTTTATACTATTATCAAAATTATATTAAGTTTTCATTATTTTTAAAAATATTTCAATGATATCAATAATAAACAACTAAAACTTTTTCTGTAATTTTTCACAGCTCAGTTTTACATATGTGTAATAATTGGCATAGGTTATTCTTATATGAAATATTTAGTTAAAATATCTAAAATTGCTTAAAATATTTAACAACCATCTATTAACAAAACAGTTTTTTTTAATAATGGGGTGGGTTTAATTATAGAAATAAATCGTTAAAAATTCTATACAAATTAAGTACATGTTTGTATAATATAAGTTAGAAAAACTGTTGATGGAACGCATGAAAAATTTTATCGCGATTTAAATATTACCTGTTGGCACACTATACAGAATGTCCTTTTTTTAATTTATTTTGCTAAGCAGGTAATATGTTTTTCTAATAATATGATTTTTTATTTAATGAAAAATCTATCTATAATATGGCCTATGTTCGTGAAGCTCTCAATCAGGTCAACTTTTCCACTTGAAATTAGGCACTACTCGCTCGGCACATCCTTTATACGTTTACCCATGCTTTATCCATGTCTTGAGCGACTTTCGATTGAAATGATTCGTCCAGCGTGTAATAATAATCGTCATCGTGACGAATAATCGTAAAACGAGAGTGCGATATGTGACGAGTCACGCGGCCGCAAAGGAAGCCGGTCCTCCCTGGTTGACAATGAGTCGGGCTTTGCCCCTTTTTTTCAACCAGTCTCGGGATTATTAGGTTGTCCCCTTCTTTGTGCGACCGTAAATATTATTATTATTATTATTAATAGCGGTTGTAACGCTGCGTCACGATGACTGTGGCGGTTGACGCGGAGTCACGAACCCGGCACGAACAACATCATCGTGCCAACATTTGCCAACAATATTATTTTATATGCATGTACACGTGAGTGTGTGAATGTGCAGGGTTGTTTCGGTTGATACAAGTGGAAGGCGATCGCCAAAGGTGGTTTAATTAAATCATAATTCAGGATCGCGTAAGACTGGCGTTGATTGGATTACTGTATGTCAAATGATTAATGTCGAAATGTTTGTAAATATTTTTCGCATTATTAATCGAGACACATGTGTATATAACCAAAGAAAGGTTTTGATATACATATATAGATTTTAAAGTTAATTTAAAGCCTAAAAGAAAACACAACAGCCGTTCAACGTGCTGATTTCATTAAACACACGAATAACTTTATCTTAATCATCATTCTGTTATGTTAATATTTAATAAATATTAATTCGTTACAATTGTTGGCCATGCGATTGTATGGCCATGCATGGCAATTGGATATTGACTGTAAAAAAAAAATCTTATGACTTTACCGAGTAGGTACCTTTTGTTCCCAAATTTGTGCTTCTATTCACTATTAATTGATATTAATATATACATATGTTCATATATAATATATACATTTACCTTAAATTAGTTATTTAAATACATTACACATTTTACTTCAAAAGGTCAATTATTTTAATATTTCCTTTTTAATAATTTAAAATGCGTTATTTAATTAGTAAATAAAAATACAAGTAATAGTGATTTATGTGCAAAATAGTATGGAATTAGTTATTATATACATACATATTTTAGTTATATAAATCTGCAGTTCCTACGATTTTTAATTATGACTGAAATATTGAATAATGTAAAATTTCCAATTAATAAAATGACGATATAATATCAAGTATTAAGAATTTTCCTTGAAATCAGTGATTTAAAAACCTTGCAATATATCAATTATAGATATATGTACTTATAATAAACGTATTAAACTGGCACAATGTTACTGAATTATAAAAATAGGTATTCGGCAAAGAGTAGTGATACTTATTTCAGTTAAGAAAATTTAAAGTCTGCACGAAAAAAGTGTGTAGTACTTATTTTGTATTATGTCACTTGCGTAACGACCTTTCATGTTGTCGTTAAAGAGTCGCAAATCAGATTTCATGAGAATTTTGACCTTTACGAGAGCTCAATACGACCGGGGGAGAGTATATTTAATATTTTTCACGTCACAAAAAATAGAAATAGCTAAAAAAAAAAAATACCCGCATTTAGAAATTTACATGTTTCCTCTTATGGTACAATATAAAATGTGTAATAATGTTTCCAATCGAAAAGTTTCATGGTTAAGTGCTTATATTATTTATAAAAATTCAATAAAAATCCCCATTACATTCCCCCAACTACAGTGATGGCCGTGTTAAGGTTAATACATACATATACATATGTACCTATGTACATACATATAATATTATAAGGCACATAATATAAATACTTATAGGTAGGTATGTCTACATTAATGTGTTGATAATGTTGATGTGTGCTTTTTTATTTGCTTGTGTCATTTTTTGAATATTATATCTCGTTATTGATTGTCTTAATCATCTCTGTTCTTTGTGATGGACAGTGGTTTTCAAACTACCAATAAATTTCATACTACAAATGTATGTACATATGTACCTACATACATACATATAATATTAGATTGGCTTCTTTCGTGGAATTCGTGCTCTGCACTTAACAACAATTTTTCTTTTATTCATTTTATTTTAAATTATAATGTATTATGACACTGTAGTATATTTTAAAAACGTTTTAATTTAATTTTAAGTTCTGAAAGCTTTCTTTTAAAATAAAAACTTTAATAAGTACGTAAGTGAAATAATTCGTTTTTTCAAACCATATAATATATTCATAATAATACATATCAATTTATCAGCTAATGTTGAAAATTTCAAAAATTTTATTTACATATTATTTTTAATTTTTAAAAAGGCAAACGTTTGAGAGCGCTTATGGAATGCTACAAATTCATTCCACTCGAAATTAACTGACAATTACATCGAACGCTGAGAATTGAGACCTTACGAACCCAAAAGATATTTCAATTTCGCAATTCTCTCGTGTCGTAACGGTACAAGAAAATATTCATCACAAATTTCTATTTCGATTCAAAAAGGTCCAATGTCAAACATCTGTGGTTCCGAGAAATTGGGCTTTTACATTCGAAAAATATCAACGTATTAAAATGACATATTACTTGTTTTTAGACATTAGCATTATAGTTTTTAAAAACATTGACATGTATTATACCTATATAGTACTCACCCGCTGGTTTCGGTACATTCCTTTTCACTTGCATCCATTTATATGTGGGCACGGCGTGGTGGTGTTGATTATGTTGTCCAGGACCCGGTCCCTGTCCCAATCCCATTCCAGGTCCAGGACCCAATCCAGGGATGTTCTGCAACCCCTGCTGTTGCTGCGCCCCCCCTAATCTTGTCCCGATCTCTTGCTGTCTGAAACAATCTCCTCCGTGATGCATATCCTTGCCAGCACCCAAATCCTGCATATGCTCGCTCTTTCCTTGATAATGTCCTTGATAGTCCAAACAAGAGTTTGGGGAACCACTCTGATGCATCACTATATGTGGATAATTGTTCATATTGTGGTTCGTTCCCTCACCTTCAATAAAGTGCATATTATATTTGGTCTCTAGGAAATGATTGTCCAACTTGTGGTGGTGATGATGGTGACTCTGATGATTGGCGTCAAGATGAGGTATATTTGGATAATGACCCATGTCAGCCGAGTAAGCACCCTGCAAATTGTGCTGAGGATATGCCTGACCCGGATGTATCGATGCGTAGTCTAAATTAGTGTAACTTAAGCCATTATCAGTGTTGATTATTGGGTCGGGATGATCGTGGGTCACCGGTGGCGTTTGATGATCGTGACCTGGAATTTCCTGATAGTGATGATAGTGACTTTCGGCGTAATACCCATGCTCTGGTGGAAAATCAGTCTGGCAATAGGATTCTGGATATGTCTGCTGCTGATTGCCGTACATGGTGACATCCATAGTCATCATGGCGCTGTCTTTCCAAACACAGCCTCTGGGCTTTTCAACACATTAAAAAATCACAACATATTACATTTTTACATTGTAATTGCACGCAAGTGTCAATCAAGAATTTTACATGTTGGTGTTTGTTTATTAGACGTGTAGTAAGTTGTCGAATGTCTAATTAATTAGTCGCGAATGACATCTACGGCTGTCAAGTTGACGTGTTGTCGTGTTGTCGTGTAAACAAACGGTGTCGCGTTTTTAAATGAAATTGAAAATAAAGTATTGAAAAAAGGGCAAACGGCAGGTCGAGCTGTCGAGTCGAGCCCGCGGCGGTCACTGAGCTGCTCGACACAACTTACCAAGCTATTGACGTTGGTGAGACACCAACAAACTGTGGGCCGCGTGCTAGTCAATATATATTATATACATATATATATATAATAAAAAGATAAGGACTCTTTTAATAATTTTAAATGATTTAAATGTAACTTTTCAAAAGAAAAAAAGAAAATCGTGAGTCTAATTAGAAAATTTTCCGATACTCCAATATAATTCAATATGAATGTGAATCGATTTTGAGTATTTACATACATATGTATCGCAAGCTTCACATTTATATATTAAAAAAAATTAAATTAGAACATAGTGATTTTACAGGTTGCCTCAAAGCATCGTTTTAACCGGAAACATGAAAAAAAATCAATAAAAAGTATATCAAAACATTTTAAAGAAATATTTCTATACCTCTGTTTTAAAACAATGGCTTGCAATTTAAATATGAAATAGACGTAATTTGTGGTTTCTTTATTTTATTTTTTTTATTTGTTTTCATTTCACTTAAATGAGTAACTTAACTTTTAGGTTGATTTAAATTTCATATTCTTAATAAAAATCACTTTTCGGCATTTTTTTTTATTTTTGGAATAATGATAGTTAACAAAATAAGCTCTCAACAACTTTCATATTCAAAACAATGATGGAAAAATGACCGTTTTCTGAAAAGTCCACTTCCACCATTCAAATGGCTGTTGTGAGCGTTTTATATGAGAGTTTCTGGAAAAAATGATTTCTCTATCAAAACGAATCATAATTGATCTAATTTTACTGCAATTAATAATTATTGGGCGATTATTTTTTTTGAATAATAAAAAAAAACTTGTTTGTCTGTTGAAATGTTTGTCAAGATAAATCGATTGATTTGAAGGGACAAGACATTGTTCAAAATCGATGAAACTTTTCATTTAACGTTTCCTTAATAAGATTCACACTTTTCACTTGTGGAAATCCTAAAATTCCCATTTTTTGCTGCCGTCTAATATGTATTTTATATAAAAAAAATATTTGTTCTTTTGTATTTTGTATTTATTTATTTTCTATTTAACGTCACCATATTAGAAAATTCGCATTCACATCTCTTATGAGATGAAATAAGAAGACTTAGCGGCAACAATCGAGTTTGATAATTAGCTCGGGGTGAGTCATCTTTTCACTTCACAAACGAATGGAACAACACTACTAGTATACTATATTAAATTATTTAAATATATATTTTAATTATTAACTATATTAGTATACTATATTAAATGTATATTTTAGCATATTAAAATATGATAAAAATCACGTAATCAAAATTGATAGTAACTGGCATCAAATTCTATTTATATTGATATTTATAGTTACATAAGACAAAACCACAAACAATTGTTTCGTTTGTATAAAAAAATTGCCGCACGCTATTCGAAATTAGCTCTGCGGTTAAATTGTTACGTTGCAAATATGAATATTTTAACAATCCATTGAGCAATTAACGTGTTACGCAAGTTTGATATTCGCTGCGCGTAATCGGAATCACATGGCAATGTATGTGTCTTTGTCTCTCTCGCACTACGTGAAATTCATGCGGAAAAATCCAACAGAGAGAGACAGCAATAGCCGGCTGACAGATTAAGCCGTCCGAAGGCGGAGCGTCTGAAAGAGGAGGATCTTATAGAAATTTACACCAATCAGAGACGAGTATCTCGATCGGGATGTGGATGGGGGGGGGGGATGCTCCTGACAGTCGTAGAGCTACCACT
The DNA here is from genome assembly GCF_051622035.1 of Arctopsyche grandis. Classification (NCBI taxonomy): domain Eukaryota; kingdom Metazoa; phylum Arthropoda; class Insecta; order Trichoptera; family Hydropsychidae; genus Arctopsyche; species Arctopsyche grandis. The sequence continues at coordinate 11,523,132 of NC_135359.1, forward strand.
TATGTCTATATTATTATTTCTTTTGTATAGAATTTTTATAGGGCAGAAGAAAAAATAAATTTTATTTCTCGGAAATATTATTTTGAATTCAATATTATTTTTTATTTACTAGTTATTGAAGCAGTTTTCGTTTGCAACTGATATTGTTGTAGATATTATATTAATTTAATTATTATTATGTACATTACATCTATATAGTTTTGTTGCTGTCCAAACTTCGAAGAATAAATATTCAATAAACATACAAAGAAATAAAATCGACTAGTTTTTGTTTTCGACTAATATTCGAAGAAATAGTATTCTGACGATAAATTTTGCGAATAACTCGGTCTGTCTAGAAACGGAATATGATCCTGCTCTATATATGGGCGAAACAACAGATTAAGGTTCTAGTAGAAACTGTCAATCTTTTTCATCTTAAAAACAAAAAATAACTAAATGCAAATTCAATTTTCTATATGTACATATATTGAATAATTGATCTAGCCATTGGTTATATAACTGATTTTTAAAAGGCAATTCTTAGCGAAAATTATAACTAGTACAACTTTAGTCTCTAAGATAATAAATTTGAATTGTATATTTTCTCATCGAATCTATTTATGAATTTTAACATCTAAAACCCATTTTCGAAATATAATGGCCTTTCCCTTGTAGCCGTATTCCCCGCGGAGTAAAAGCTATTAACGGGAGTCCAATATTTTGTTATATCTATGTAGAAATTTCAGATCAAGCTCATTTTGGAACATTTTCCGATCAAGGTAATCGTTCATTTCATACAATTAGATAATAACACCTTTTAAATTCTGTTTATTACTATTGATTTTATATGTATAACCATACACATCATTCATATGTAATACTTAATTTATCTACACAAAAAATTTTAGTGTAAATTTTACATTAACTTTACGTAAAATTTATTACTTATTTAAGATTAATCTGCATAAAAATTAAAATATGAGGCGTTATATAATATTTAAAAGTGGCAAAAGTCTGCTTTTATTTATTTGGAGAAATATGTCGCAAAACATTAAATACAATGTTTTGCGTTTAATAATATTTAAAAATACCGGTAGCCTGTAATACGTTTATTCTGCTTTTCCAAGATTCTAAATCTATCGAATTAAAATATGTGATAAAAATTTGTGGATTAAGTCGAACAGAAATATTGTTTTTGCAAATGAAAATTGGATTTCCGCCACTTCAAATATAATGGATCATATATTCATATTTCATATTCCCGAGAGAGAGAGAGCGATCTCAAAGCAACATTAATATAGCATAAGTATATTTGTTTTCTTATATTTATTTATTATAAATAAATATAAATATAATTTACCATACCTTTACGATGTGATAATCTTATACAATATTTTTCCTATCTATTATCTTATTTATCACATGCATCTTATTTTAGAACTTAATTGTAAAAATGAAAATAACAGCCTACTTAAATACATGCACATGGTACATATTTATGTACATATGTATGTATGTATGTATGTACCTACTCCTGCTACAGTAGGACTGGGGATTTTTTTTTTATTTTTAAATTCTTTTTATTATTACGAAATAATGTTCACAATACATGTTATATCTATTTTAATAGCTACTGATCTACTGATCATTTTCTATTTTACAGTTTTATTTTATTTGGTTAGTAATCATAGTATTATATTATTTACTTAATAGGACTGGGGAGTCTGGCATCATACAGGACAGAAAGTAGAAAACTATTGTAGGTAATTCGGCTAGTGCTCGTTTTATGAATTAATACGAGGTGATCAAAATTATATGTAAATAATCAAAGTATTATTAAGTGTACCTATATAATGTTAAATTTTATATGCTGATAAATTTTTGATGGAAAAAATTAATTAATTACGGGTGCGAGCATCGAGGTCAATTTTGGTACGAACAATGGATGAGATGCGGTTGTCCCTAATGGAATGGATGTTCGGATGGGTAGTAGTAGTCGGTTGTAGTGTTGTGGTGTTGGGTTTGCTCGCATTTATCAATCATCATTATCGGCCGTCGGGATCACCGGCAGAGCCGTGCGGTCAACCAGGTGTTAATACCATCGGCTACCATCTTTGTTAACGTCAGCCACCGGCTAAGCTGACGAAGACACAATACCACACCAAACAAATTATAACTACCTGGTAAATTTTCCTAATTATTATTACGTGTAATAAAACCACAAGTAGCAGCGAGGCTGGTAGAGCTATGAACTCGTGAGCTAAAATCAGTTCAAACTTCGCGGTTCGATTGCTAATATTTCCAAACGTTTCGAGTATCATGGATTTGGAAAAGTTTTTACTAGCATTCATTCTGTAGGAGCTGTGCAATAGGTTTTTTAGTTGCTTTTTTCACCTAATATGCTGTATACAATAACATAACATTGAGATATTGCTATAAATATTAATAAGAAAAATAATATTTAAAATAGGTAATGATTACTGGATCAATAGCTATTAGTTTGTACAATTGTGAACATAACATATGAACAAAAATCATTTAAAAATCAAGTATCAGCGCTGCAGGCCGTTGTCGACAGACTTCCACTGTATTTCCACTTTCCACTAGATTTCAGTTTAATATATACAATGTATAGATATTATATATGTACATACATACATATGTGCAATGGTATAACCGTTGAAGTGCTACAGGCGAATAGGCACAGGGTTCAAAATAAAAGAGGGTCCAAAATGGATCTGAAAAAATTGACTTTTTCGTAAATATGTACTTACTTTATGAAAAGATATATTTACATTTATCGAAGTTATTAATGATAATTAATTTTATAAATAAGGGGCCCAAAAATAAAGCCTTGCGTAAGACCGATTAAACTTTAGTATCCGCACCGGTTTCCTAGAACATTCTACATCGATTGCTGAAAGTAATTTAAATGTTTTAAATGGAATGTTCTAGGAATCAGGTTTTCAATGAAGAATGAAAAATTTAAATAGAAAAATCATATTACATATATTAAATCAAAGCATGTATTATATGTATTTTTTTTTGTAATTCTAATATAGGTATGTAAGATCTAAGGGGAAAAGGATAACAATGGGTGTAGGAATAAAAAATAAAATAAGTTTAATATTCATATTTATTTAATCATCTTTAATATTAAATAAAGAAATGATTATATTTAAAACAATTTAAGCAAACAAAAAACAAGAATAGCAAAAATGAAGGTTTTGCCCGTTGTGCCCAGGGCCGGGGCACAACGGGATCACCACTGGGGCACAATTAGTTACCTATAAAATTATAAAATAAGACAAAAAGTAGTTCAAAAAGAATATTAAACTTAGTTTTTGGTAATAAGAAAAAAAATTGCTGGTGAGTGATGATGAAATTTTGAGTTCGGCGTCATGTTTGTAAGTCCCGGTTCTAGGGATGTACACTTTCCCTGTGTTTTGGTGATTGGCGAGTCAATTCCGAATTTAGTGTTCTTTTTGATGGTCCTTGCTGTGGAAATCTGTCCCTTGCCCTGCCATTTAAAGTTGTTTGGAAAGAAGCAGCATAGGAAGTTTCGTGTGTAAAATTATTTTCTTCTTCTGGATTCCCTTATAGAAAAAAAAACGATTATTTAAATTGTGCCCCGAAACAGCATGTTGTTATAAATGGAAAAAATGTTTCCAAATATTTGATATTAATATATTGTTAGTAAACAATCATAATAATAATGAGTGAGAAACTTACCTCCGGTAGCCAAAAATGTCCTTTAAGTATTAATTTTATACACAATCTATCGTAACAAAACGTCCAAAATCAGATCAAGCACGCCAAAAATGACGGAATGCAATTTTTTTTTTGGTTAAATTCCCGCCTGGAACAAAATGGCATGACAAGACATGCAAGTCGCAATTTGCAATGAATAGCGTTGTCTCGAGAGTTCTGGAATGATCGGGAGACGAGAGGGAGAGGCATCTCATTGTACCCCAGGGGCCCAGATTCTAATATGTATGTATGTATATTGGTATAACAACAAAAAATCATTAGATATTAAATTAAATTTGAATACAATATGACTTTTTAGAATATTCAATGAAAAACTATTTAATAACAAGATTTTATTAATACACACTAATGTATATATTCAGAAAATATGACGTGTAAAAATGCATGTAAATTTATTCATAACGTTGTTGCGTTGTCGTTAAATTCCCATTTGAATTTATCTGGAAGCGGGTAGAATTTTTTAACTTTCAATCCTTCACCGTCGATTCTATCTCGTGTTATATTTTGAGATAATTTCCAGGATTTTAATGTATTAAATTTTTTTTTTCAATATCACTTTTACTAAAAGTGACGAAAATTTATTCGTGTTTATGAATATTTTACAACGTTGATATATTTTTTTAATTTGATATTCACATTGCGGATACAATATCTGTCAAACAGTGTGGCGTGTCGTTTTAATATTTTTATTATTATTCATTATACAGGGTGCCACAAAAATGTGATTCATGAGTGAGAAATTTTATTAGTAAAATTGTTCTTAAAAAAATATATACATATATAGAAAGTACCTACGTACAAACATAACATGTACAGAAATTACATTTTTTAAGTCGAAATAGGTCATTTTGGCTTCCATACATTTCATAAAATTCTTATTTTTTCAGAATTAATGTCATATACTGAATAAAGCATTCAACAAATTTTATTTTCAAAATAAACAAGGACACATGAAAAAAATTACGGATAACTTTACGGATTTACGTCAATCAGTCAAGTAAAAAAATTGAAACTATTTTTTAAAACGGGATATATAAAAAAACGAAATTTTTGTTGAGATATATCGATGTTTTGGAGGCACATGACATTGTTTAAAATCAATTAAAATTTTTATTTAACGTTCCCTTGATACAACAGAAGTTTTCTACGAGGTATATTGATGAAAATCGAAAATTCGCGTTTTTCTCTCCGGCCTTATGTACAACATGTACATACATACATACATATATTTGAATAATCACAAGAACGAGGGATTATTTTTTGTCTAATTATAATATTTTCACTTTATCTATGTACGATATAATTTGTAAGTAGTAAGTATATATGAAGTTTAGTGATTTGAACTCGGAATCGATCAATGATCGGCTTAGTTTTCATGTGTGTATTTTTTATTTATATATATTTTCCTCAATTTAGATTTATTGTGTATAACGCGTTAATGTACTAAATCAGACTCGAGTTCGAAACGGCATTGTTTCAAACTGCGTTTTTACTATCATTGAATTGTTGAAGAAAAAAAAGAGATAATAAATTATACCTACTCACACGGTGACGTTTTAATTTATTGAAGTCGCTATTTAAACGGTGAATAATTTTATTTTTATTTTTTTCGGGTATGACATTATTTCAATTCGGAAGCTGCTTATCCGATCACAAGTGCTCGCTGGACCATCAATCACCAGCTACAGCTTATTGAGCTACCGCTGTCCGATAACGTCTTTCTATCGTACAACTCCGAATCTACCTACCCGGTGTATGGACGTTTTATTTTCAATAGAACCGTTTCGGCCAAAAAAAATTGTGTCACATCTCACATATCGAAATAAATAGGGGACGTCGAGACGCTTTGATACCAAATTTAAAGCTTTCACATTATTTTAATTTATTAATTATTAATAATAAGTTCACGTATTATTACATCATACTAGAATACCTTTCAAAATATTGTATTTATGAAGTGTAGAGATTTTTATGTAAAACTAGCTGAACTCGGCATGCGTTACAATGCCACAATAATGCATGCAATTCCCGTTCCCGCTCCTGTTCCCGTTCCCGTTCCCATTCCCATTCTCGTTCCCGTTCCCATTTGTCGGAAAAACGCAGGCAGCGAATACATTTGAAATTATTGCGTTGCAATGACTCTCATTCCCGTTTTTCCCGTTTCATTCAAACAGATATTCAATTTTATATATATAAAGATGCATGTATTATTATGTACATACATATATGTGTAAACAGTTAGCCATACTACATATATTGAGGAAGCCTTTTTTATAATTTTACAGGAATTTTAATTTATTATATTTAAGAATTACTATTACAGTGAACATATGTACATTATTAAGTAATGGTCATATCTCCGTTCTATTCGGTTTTAAAAATCGGCAAGTACGAGCATTTACTTCGGGAAGATCGCTTTATTTTTTAAGAAATTTTATTTATAATTAGAGTGGCCTACGCTCAGTTAGGTACACCATTATAATCTAGATTTCGATCGAAACATTATGGCAATATTATGAATGGCGCACACAACGGTTGTGCAAAAACAATACGACGGTAATTAAGAGTGACTCGCGCGGTCAAATACTGTTTTTGAGTTGTCGGCTCTTTGGTGTGTCCGGTCGACTTATTTCCACTGTCAAAAATCGTTCCCTGTTCCGATCCCTGGAGATCAGATATCAGTAAAAATGGAGACGGATTTTATTTATATAGATACCTGTGTACATACGTGGCCGAGGATAAAGTCGCTCAATTATATGTATTATGTATATAATATAAAATAAAATACATTCTCGATCGGTCGCATCGCCTTTGACACGAGGCTAATCCGTTCGGTCGTCCGAAGATCAAATAAAAAAAAATTAACAGATCGTAATTAACGATGAAAACTTGCGTTTAATAAAAAGAAAGCATACGTCAGGGCTTGCACAATAAATTGGTATAAATCATATTTAGTTTTAATTGAGAAAATATGAATTTGGGATATAAAAAACCTTAGCAAGCATTAACGAAACTGTTTATACAAAAATCTTGTAAAAATAAATGAAAAATTTAATCAAAAGTTTAGTTTAATTATATCAATTTTGAATAGAAATAAAATCATATACATAATTACAATAAAAAATACAAATCATTCGTGTATATAAATAAGATCAAATTAATAACATTTAATCAATACGTTGTTCATAATTCATTGTTTTCATGTATGTATATACAAAATATTTTATTTTTTTGCCATAGTATCTTTACAGTTGTCCAAAACGACACTGTACATTGTGGCCAAAAATTTAAACAAAAAAATAATTCACGGGAAAAGAAAAAATACATCAATATGAATAAAAAAACAAAAAAGAGCATGATAAAAATTTAAAAAATTGTAAAAAAATTAAAAAATAACAAATTTTAAAATTAAAAATAAGTAATACAATTGAAAGGGTACTGTGAAAAAACGACGACATGATACCTGATATGTAGTTCAATATCAAATTTAATATGAAATCATGCATGTTTAATTACTCACAGTCCAATTTAAGATTTAATATATATGTACAATATAAATAGCATATAAAATGTATCATAACCATCTGATAACAGTTTTTCAATATTTTCTCTCGTTATACCTTTAAAAGTGTAATCAAGCTAGAGAAACATCATAAATATTATAAAAATAATACAGCAACCAAATATGTATGTAAAAAATAGGTACCCAGTAGTCAACGTTCTAATAAGTAATAACCACATGTGTGTGTATAAAAATAGACATAATATTTCATTTCAGTTTAATAGGATTAAGTGTTCGAATTATCTCCAAAATATACAGACACACATACATTTTTTCTAGACCATGAAAACGTGATCAGTGATCGATTTTAAGTTCAAATCAGTCAAATTTTTATATGATCACAAAACATCAGTTATTCCATATATATATTGATAAAGTAAAAAGATACGTATAAGAAGACTACAAAAAATCACATAATACTTTTGCCTTGATTTCCAATTCATTTCTAAGAATTCCTCTGGAATTTGCTAGTACTGTTTGGAATCCTTTCTATCGAGTATACATACATATGTTAATAATTTTTTAAAATAATTATGTTTTTAAAGCTTATATATTATATTCTAAAGCTTATAGCTTAAAGCTTCGTAATTCTTCATTATATTACATTAATCCCCGTTCTATCAACTATTCCTATAATTCCATTTTTTATATGTAGATACAATTCTTGGGGGGTCTTGCTCTTCTTTTAACAATATTCCCCTTATATAAATCCTTTTCTTGCTTTCTATTTCTATTGTTTCATCTTTTTTCTTAGTAGCAATATGATATATCAGATATCGACCATTATTCAATGCTTAAACTTCAGTGTTTTTATTTTATTTTTTTCATTGTTGTTATTAATCTTTAGAAACTTTTTTGGTATCAATTTTATATTTACATTACACAAGTTGTTATGCTGTTTGTTTCAGTTTTATTAAAAAAAAATAAATATCGCCTTTTACTGTATGTATATCGGTTTAAGAGGCGTTTACTATTTTATACGGATACTTTCAACTTTACATTAACCACTTAATTAATGCGAATTTATTCTCTTTTTTCGATATGTAGGTATTCCGATTCGGCGACCTTGTATGAAACTGTGTGGTATTATTATATGGGTGTAGTATAAGATTTGGCGAGTCATTCGGACGACGAACCTCCGTATAGCGGATTCGGTGATCCGACGGGTTCGAGATCGAGCTGCAGCGATAGCGATGTTTGCTCACCATTGAGAAATGGAGAAAAAAAAGCAGGCAGGCCTCCATAACAACGAGTGACATTTATGGGAGACAGGGCCGGCGCAAGAACAATTGTGGCGCATTCCGCTTCCTTCCCATGGATTTGGTTGATTGGCCAACAAAGGTGTCAGACTACCGCGGCGGGTGGCTAAGTAGCATATAAATAAATACTACTCCTAAATGTTTGTATTCGTATTTTTTCTTAGAAGGAGAAAGACCTTTGGGAAGCTCTCAATCGTGACTCACAGTCAGTACTATACCTACATATGTATATACATATAATGTCTATGTACTTATTCGAGTGGCATTCTTATATTATATGATTAATTATTTTTTTATTCAGTTTTAAGTTTTATTATATAACTAGCTGAACCTGGCATACGTTTCAATGCCACAATAACGCATGCAATTCCCGTTCCCGTTGTCGTTCCCGTTCCCATTTGTCGGAAAAACTCTGTCAGCGAACACGTTGGTCGCGACGTGAAAACATTTGACATTATAGCGTTGCAATGACACTCATTCCCGTTTTTCCCGTTTCCGTTCATATTTTAGAGCGATTTTTTTCACATTAATCTTCCCGGACATGCATACAACAAATCTTAAAAGTTCCATCGTAATCGGTTCAGTGGTTTTGACAGACATTGATTTATATATATATATATATATATATATATATATATATATATATATATATATATATATATATATATATATATATATATATATATATATATATATAGACTAGCTGAACTATTAGCTGAACGTTATTGTGGCATGCGTTGCAATGCCACAATAACGCATGCAATTCCCGTTCCCGTTCCCGTTTCTCGATGTGTTTCGATAAGTGAATGTTTCAGTTTCAAATTCATACTTAATAATTTAATTACAGCAATGATAATTTGTCGGAAAGATGCAGGCAGCGAACACATTTAAAATTATTCAATTGTTTGTTTATTTTACCCTAACAACGCAGGTGGCGACGCGAAAACATTTGAAATTATTTCGTTGCAATGCCACTCATTCCTGTTTTCCCGTTTCCGTTCCCGTTTTTGGGCGATTTTTTTTTACAGAAACCATCGCAGACATGCACCCAATAAATAACTCAGTTAAGTTTCATCATAATCGGTTGAATAGTATAGGAACGCATACGCGAAAGACAGGCAAACATTGATTTTTATATATGTATATGTAGATAACTAGTTGTTTTACCCGGCTTCACTGAGTATTTGTAATATAAACAGCGCAAACATGGCGAATCTAATAGTAAATATTCATTTGTATTTTTATTAAATTTATTTAAATCGAAAAAAAAAAATATTCAACCAATCGAATCGTCGTCATAGAAACATTGACTTGTTTTCGACGTTCCCAACCAAAAATACTTACATACATACATATACATATATATACAAAGTCTCTTTCAAAATTATATATTGGATATAGCAAATAAAAAAGAGTCATTAAATCGATTAGAATTTCGTTCTTTTATCCTAACAATCAGAAAATTTAGAAAAAGTATCATAAAAATCAGTCGAAATTATACTACCGACAATTGATGCATTACATGCATTATACACATGTGTTATTTATGATTTGGTATATTTGTAATGAAGATTGATACACATTTTCAATTTAATATCAATGATACTGAGTGCTTTTCAGTCAGTTGACATATTTCAGAATACTCTTCTGTCAGAAGAGTGGGATTATGCAGTTGGTAATAAAATATTTTCATTACATTGACATTAAATAAGATTCAACGATAAAGGTTTTATCTTATTAATTCTATTCGGGATCATACATATATTCAAGTTTGGGATCATATAAGATATTTATCTCCAAGTTTGAAACCTACCTGATAAAGAGAACCCAGAAGCTTATTTATTTTAAGTGAATATAAAAACTACTAATAATTAATATCGTATTCATAACAGTAGATTGTATAACGTCAAAATATTGATTTTGACGCGTTTATAATGATCGTACACGTACCGGACAGATACGTTTTAGATAAAATCAAAGACCCATTATATACAACGAGAAGCAGCATCCGATATAGTAGTAATTAAATAGAGTTTAATTTATTCTACAAACGATCTGCATTGACAGCTTAAATATTTGAACAACACTCAACACCTGTCAATAGAAGAAAATACTATGAGTCCATTCTTGAAAATCAAATAAAAAGTGTAACATATACCTAACTACATATTATATATGATATACCTACTAGCATACTAATCTATATGTACCATTTCATATAAATACATTCAACAGACAATGAATAAATGACATAAATGGCATTATATAAGTTTGGAATTTATAATACATTAATTTTAATTGCAAATACGAAAGATAATAACAATGAATAATACGAAGCGATACCTCAACTCAAGCGCACCTTAAGATCACAATCTAATATTTATTTAAATATCTACATATACATACGTATGTATAATAAGCAGAAGTTTAATCAGCAACAAGGAAGTCAAAAGCAGATGTTTTGAAATTCTGTAGTCCGAATCTCAAAGATTCAACATAAAATTTTGATCATATTTTCAAAACAAGCTTTTATATACTAAACACTCAACTTTTGTCACTAATTATACCTCATCATTTTGAATTTAATTATAAAAGGCCAAAAATAAACTGAATGGTTTATTTTATAAGGGTTTGAGTCGAATTGAAATACTCGACGAAAATGGATCAAGCACCGAATTAAAGTGGGGCGGAGTGAAATTGTTCAAAATTCCAAATTTTTTTAAGTTGAAAACTTTGTACTAGCCATCTCAGATACATGCATATATGTATATATGTACATACATGTTTTATGTGTGTGTGTGTGTATGTAGGCTTTATCGGATACAAGGTTTTGCGGACTGGTCCCCGAGGAGTCGAGGAATGTAACAGATAGGAGACGAGTCGCCCGTTGCCGTGTCCCTGTCAATTTCAATAACGTCAAAACGTCACCAACAAAACGTACCTTTTGTACCCTGAACCTTCGAAATATAACCGAACAATACAGTTGCATTCAAACTTTTGCCCTGAGTGTTGAGAATCGCTTAAAAATAATATATAAAAAAAAATCAAGAATGGTTTGAAAATATTCGCAGTGCAACCCAAAAGAGATGAATAGGTAGAGTTGGAAATTTGGAATCATTTTTTTTCAGGGATATACCCTGCTATTTGTCATTATATATGTAAAAAAAAAAAAAAAACCGATTGTTCTGATTGGCTGACTCTCTGTAAGTACCCATCTTTTGGTAAATATAAATGTTACAGTGAATCTGTATTTGCCAGATAAATTATTATTTTACAAGTAGAAGTCTACTTTCGCCAAACCAGTCGGTGAAAGCATATCACACAAATTAGGATATTGAAAACATGCTGTCAACTTGGATGCTAGATCATAACAGGACCAATTGAAAGAAAGGACTGAAGACTGTTCCAATTTATGAAATATTCATGTAGGTCATGCCATTCGGGAATCAAACGGTCTCATATTAAGCTGTATTTTGAAAAACTATACAAGTATGTAGTTCTAATATCATCAAATTTGCCTTCTGGTGTAATCAAACATTTATACACTGAAGAAAATATCGAAAAACTTTTTTTGGAGGCATAGATATAGAATAAAATTCTATATCTACATATATCTATGGTTGGAGGTAGAAGAATACAACGTTAACAGAAATATTAGAAGTATATGTAAAATATTCGGAATATAAATTTCCTTAAACGCCAATGAAACTACATAGTATGAAATCACTATAACAATATATGTATGTATATATACTTAAATTTAATAGAATGTAAATTTTTTAATAATTAATAATAAATTTAAATAGTACAAAGGAAATAATTTTATTACACAATTTAATATATTTATGTATGTTTATACATAAATATATTAAAATAAATTATGTATGTATTTATGTATATCCATTTTTTTTTGCTATTTTCAATTAAAAATTCAGGAACTACTAGTCCAATGAAAATGGTTTGATTGAATTTAGTCTTTGTGTGCAATATTTACATTTTGTAAATCATATTTGATTTAAATGATATATTTGTATATATTACATATAATATGATATATTACATATAATATGATATATCACATATAATATGATATATTACATAAAATATGTGAGTAACTATGCATAATAAAACTATTGGTATATTTACCTACTATGTAAATTTAAATAATGTAAGCGTATATGTAATTTTTCATTACATGTAAAATATCGTATCCATTGCTAAATACATACATACATACGTATGTATGTATATCTAAAATCTTATTGAAAAAATATACCACAAACTTCAATTAAAAATTTTCCACGTTGTTTCTCATGATACGCCGTACCCTTACAGTTGTACTTGTCACCTTGAATATGTCACATGTCAAAATAAAAAAATCAATAGTATTACCGTCGAACGAAAAGACACCTTATTGACGTCACCATTCGGTTGAAAATTGATTAAAAACCGATATCGAATATTCAAGAAAAACCTTTTCGAACGACACGGTGTAGGTGTCAGTTTCTGTATCATCATCCCGAATTCTTTGTTTTAGATCCTTACAAGGAATAAAAAAAATAAGTTTGTCTTCATTAATGTGATGTGACGATTTGTTATTATAATATAATGCATTTTCAATCCGCTAAACATAATTATTTTGAGCGAATGTCACAATTTTTTTCCAAAGCATAATTTTATTTGTAATTTGGACGTTTCAAATTTAATTAGCATCGTATACGTTTTTTTTTGTTTTTTTGTTAAGGTGATGTATATTTTTTACGCCCGCACCTTTCCGGTCAAGATTGGAAGTTGACAGGACGCATTATTAGACCACTAATAATATTTTGAAGGTCCTGGACCCTCTCATTGATAAAAACGAACCTCTATTTATAAAAACTGTGTATCGTTTATCATGAAACCGTAAAATTTGGAACCTGTTTTTTAACGACAAAACATAATAATCAAAAATCTATGAACGCTAACGGAGAATAAAAACACATTATATTCAAACTACGAAAAAAAAACCTATTTGATTTTGCGAAATTTTGATACAGCGAAAAAATTGCTCGATATAATAATATAAATTTTTTGCTCTAATTTTTGGGTCAATGATTTTGTCACGCATTGGCTCCATGTGTGAAATTTTATATCAAATTTGCATTATTTTTTTTATTTTGAATTTAAAATGTTTGTTTAGTATTGTGAGCTTCAATAGTAGTAGCAACGCTCTAACACGAACGTGGCTACTGTACGATCCAAATCAGCGATAGTCAAATATCGTTTTTTTTGCGTCAGGAAAAAATTGCTTATTAACAGACGAATTATGACAATCTCTAAGATTGTCAACTAATTTCTGATTTTGAATAATTTTTAAATAAGGTTTTAATTTCAATTCATTTTATATTATAGAGAAAACAAGATTTATCATCATTTTTATATCATTTACGAAAATTATCATGTTTATTTTAGTGTTATTGTCAATCTGCACCCATTGTGTATTAAGCTCATAAGGAATCAATTAAATCAAAATTCAAAAGATATCTTGTAAGAATGTTGCAATGCTATCATTGAAAACGATAGCAATGCATGCATGCAATATCGATCTGATTTCAAGCCCGATTTTATCTCAAAATTTCAATGAATCGAATGTTTATTTCCATCCAAAGTTAATGTAGATACAGTGTAGTATATACATATAGAGCTAAATTGCAAAATCACAGCCACTGAACAAGTTTAGAATCTGTGGTGTGTTTCGTCGTGGACGCGACTTGTTTAGACGTATCGCCCACTTAATGCTAATGGCTGTTCAGATCGAGTCGCGGACAATCTTGACAGAAATAATAACTTCATTTATAACCCTGGACTGATACGTTCACCACCTCATCATCTAGGTGTCGACACCAGCTAGAAAATACCAGTAGAATGGCGGATCATCACGCTTTATTCGCTATGAAAAACATCTATCAAAATTTCCGTACGCGACTGAAAATTGCTCAACATTTTAATCTCACAAAACACTATGGCGTATATTATAATTTATTTAAATTAAATTGCTATCTTTACCGTTCAGTTTATTATATCGTTGAAAAATTAAGTTTATCCAAATTTTCTAATAATTTTAAGCCTCCTTTTATGGATTTATTTGAGGGCAATTGGATTATTAGATATATTACTCACATTGCGATAGCCCAAAAGAAAATTTTTGCCGTGAAAATCACGAATACGGAATATTTGGCACTCGAGTTCTCGTTAGTGTAATAGTTATCGTTAGTATGATGAACTTTTTGGCTGCCAAATGTTTCGTTATAGAGATTTTAGTGACTTTTGGACGACCAATTTGTGGGCAATAATCACCGAACCGTATTTGAGTATACAGATCAATGTGTTTTGCCAGTGATAACGAATGAATATGAAACTTGGAAATTAAAAGCCAAAATGCTACACAAAGTTCAATTCACTCAAAGAAGTATGGAACGCCGTATGCTCGACATAACGAGATATAGGAAACGGAATACGTGGGTGACAAGTATGACAGAGATTATGTATACAGTGGAGATAGTGAAACAATTGAAATGGCAATGGGTGGGTCACGTGGTTAGAAGAATGGATAAAATAAGTGCTGTAATGGTACTTGAGAGAATTTAAAATGGTGAAATGAAGGCTGCGAGGAAGGTTAGTGGATGAAATTTGAAAAATTTATAGAGAAAGATGGATGCGAGTTGCGCAAAACTGTGACAAATGGAAGTGTGTTGAATAGTCCTTCATCCAGCAGTGGATGGAGAGTGAGTGGCTTCTGTAAATGATGATGATGATGTATGTATATACATAGGTACAGTTTATAACATTGGAATATTATACTTGTATGTTTTTCGTAACATTTTTTTAAATATAAGATTTTAGTATTAAAAATTTACCGATTAATATCGGAATATGTTTGAGATTTATGTTAATTTGTGAGTATATTTAAATGGAAACAATATTATATTCGGTCAGGCATTACGAGATAGACGATAAGTTGTCTGTCTCACCCCTAATGATTCTTTAAAAGATACATATATCTTCATTTGACAGGCTGGTTTCGAATACATGAACTGATTTATATATTGTGTATCTTTTTTTTATTTTTTATAATATCGTTTCAGTTATACGGTCTGCATTGGCGAGATAAAAAATTTCTTTTATGAAACAATATGTGGTTTGACAGATGACAATTCTTTTTTTTCCGTTTTTTTTTCAATAAAATTAATGACACGGCGATGATAGTCCCCGGATTGAAATGTCAAAACCCGAAGAATAAACAAACGGAAAAAATAAAATGTTGTCCACATGACTTTTCGATCAATTGAAATTTTATTCGTACACTACATACTTATATATATATACATATATATATACAGCATGTCTCAAGTAAATGACTAATTCTAACATAAGCAATTCAGTTAAATATATAAACTTTTATATGTTTAAAAATCTCACATCCAATTTTGATACCTTGATGCTTCGAAGTCAGTTGCTACTTTTACATCGATCCTTTTGGAACTGAGTCACATTATTATAGATTACAAGGGTTTGTATTATATGTGTGGTGTGCACCCGGATGTGAATTCGGAAACATATATCTGACAAGTTAATCCACAACAAACAAGATTCAGTCAAACGCCATTTGTAAATATGAATATCGAAGTTTATTTTTACCTCACCCCGATATTATATTATGCTTATGAAATAAGTGTGTATGTAGTGTAATATTAATGCTTCAAGATTTATGACACTAACTCAAATTGTATCACTGTAAATAAATACTTTGCAAAAATCTGGTGTGATCGAATATTGAGTACATACAGTGCTTTTATGTAGGTATAACCAGAGAGTGTAATAAGAATAGAGGGGCCGTTACGAATAAATAATTGTTGTCAATTTTACGCGGTACGTCTCTATAAATACGCTACATCGCACGGAATATAATCGGATAAATTTACTTATAAAAATGTATCCCATGTTCTTTATTGTGTGTTTTTGAATGTATTGTGCAATGTTTAAAATTATTTAGATCTGTCTGTGGACAGAATGTCACTTGACAACAAAATAACACCTAAAGCCACTTCTATTAATATTACATTTCTCTGGGTATAACACTAAAATATTCCATGGAAAATATGATTGAAATACGCTTACACGTAAATATATATTTGACCACTATAAAATATATTTAAATACCTACATATACATATATATTGCAAATATCTACATACTATTTTTTATTAAGACTACGTTGAATATAAATTCAAAATCCTGTTAATTATTGATATATGTTAACACACGTTAAAATATTATATAAAAATGAGTATATTAACAACGTTTAAGGTTATGAATCAGTTCATTAACATGAATAAACAAGTGATTCTGAAATGTATTTTATTCCAATATACTTTCATCAATTAACATCAATTATAAAATACTTATTTATACATCTTAAATATACATTTATACTCTTAAGATTTGGGATATGGATGTAAGACCTGGTGTAAATATCTACTCGTTGTATAAAAAATACATGAACCGCAGGTAGTATTGGACTTGTCAGATAAGGGTTATACGATGGTACCTCGTATAGGGTTATTTGTATAGCTGTAGTCGCTTTCGGCAGGATTTAGATAGTGGTTCACTCATAACGCGTATATTAATGTTCACATTACAAAGGATTATTATTTACGACGGGCTTTTTTGCCAAGCCAAAGTGTTTGCCACCCCCTCATATACATATATGTATGTATATGAGGGGGTGAATCACGGTTATATTTTTTTAGCTTTAAATGAAAAGTTGGTTAGAAAAAGTTACGGAAGATATCCTATTTTATCGTGAGACTAAAAATTGTAACGATTCGTCACACACATAGTTTGATATACACATATGTATGTTTGTATGTACATATGTAGCTATTCATAGATTGCTATGGATATTCAAAATGGCGTCCGCTTTCTTAAATAAATTTCTATAATAAAGTTTTACATTAGATATAAAAGCCACAATATTTTATGGTTAATATATCATTTAAAGAAGAGGAAATAAAGAGGCGTATGAAATTGGGATGGAGTGCATTTTGCGAATGCACTCCAAATTTAAATCCAAAATGCCACTTTGCCTGAAGAAAAAGATCTTTGATCAATCTGTTTTGCCAATGATGATGTTTGGATGCGAAACTTGGGCATTGAATGCTGCATAAATTCTAATACACTAAGAAGTATGAAACGATATATGCTCGGCGGGTCTACGTGACGAGACAGAATGTTAAATTACAGAAAACACAAATATCGGAAGGCAAAGATCGAAAATCGAAAGATCTTAAGTCGAAAGATCAAAAAAAAAATGGTGCATGGTAAACGGTACATACTCACTTAATTTGCGCGAACAGGATACAACAGGAACAAGAGGAACATGCTTTTCCTCCCGTATTCTGCGCGCGCACATTAATACGGGAGGAAAAGCATGTTCCTCTTGTTCCTGTTGTATCCTGCTCGCGCAAATTAAGTGAGTATGTACCATTTACCATGCACCATTTTTTTTTTGATCTTTCGATTTTCGATCTTTGCCTTCCGATATTTGCGTTTTCTGTAATTTAACATTCTGTCTCGTCACGGAGACCGATGCTTGGCATATCGAGTAGAAAACGGAATACGTGAGTGAAAATGATGATAAAGTTGGTTGATATAATAGAGAGTGTATATATGTATACTTATATACAATATATGTATATTGAAATGTCAATAGGTGGGCCACGTAGCTAGAAGAACATACGATAGATCGGCGAACGAAGTGCTTGAATGGTATCCGAGAGAATGTAAATGCGTGCAAGAAAAGCCACAGGGGAAATTAGTAAAACCAGCAACATAGATCGGTGGTTAGCGTGTAATGTTTTAACTGCGTGGTCATGGGTTAATTTTCAGGCCTAGCGTTGCTAGCCAGATCTTGGATATATATCATTCCAGATCGATCGTTTCCTAAGAGATTACCAATTTTTCTAATTTCATTTAAATGGTTCCACCGAGCAAATTTGAGTTTATAGCTTCTCGAATTTGTTATGCTATCCAATCTGTAAAATTAATGTATTTTTTGAAATATCTGTATTATTGAATATATCGATAGATGTCTCTGTGATATTGTATAATATAAACATAATTGTTTATCGATGCTATAATATATTTACAATACGTTTGTACAATGTTTGACCTATTATATAAAGAATAGATGTATACCCGTATAAATAAATATAAAAGTTTTTACTAACGTTTGGGATAGATGGTTGAGAGTTGCCCAAAACACAGACGATTCAAAGCGCTTTGGAGAGGCGAATAGCTATAAGTGATGTTGATGATGATGATGATAATATTCATATATTATTTGCCGAGTTGCAAAACCCTTTATGAATCCGCATACTCTAATATTGCTATAACAATAGTCTAGTTCGCAGCAATATGGAGTATGCTTCGGTCATATGGTCTCCTTTTTACTAAAGTCATATATGTAGATCGCTTATATGTAGATGATTCAGAAGTATTTTCTTCGTCTTTTATCCCAAAAGGCTGGTCTAGTTAGATTGTTACCAACCTTTAAGACAGACTTTCACATTTTAAGATCATATGTTTGTCTGATCGCAAAAGAGTTTCCAATTTATTACTCTTACATAAAATAGTTAATGGTTGACTCTTACATAAAATAGTTAATGATACATTTGTTTTGGCAGATATTAATTTTAATATCAATACTCGGCATATAAGATGTTTAAAACTTTTTTATGCAACAAATTTTAATAATAATACTTCATTTAATTGTGTATGTCTGGATATGCCGTCTTTACGATTGTACAGATTTTTGCCTTGATTTGTTATATAATTCAATCAGTACTTTTAGGGATAAGGTGAAGAAGCAAATCTGTGTTTGATTCATTGTCATTCATTGTTTTATTTATATTTAAATACGTTTTTGTATTTTTTTTTATTATATAACCATAGGGTCTACGTGACGAGACAGAATGTTAAATTACAGAAAACGCAAATATCGGAAGGCAAAGATCGAAAATCGAAAGATCAAAAAAAAAATGATGCATGGTAATCGGTATATACTCACGTACATACTCACTTAGTTTGCACGAGCAGGATACAACAGGAACAAGAGGAACAGGCTTTTCCTCCCGAATTCTGCGCGCGCACATTAATACGGGAGGAAAAGCCTGTTCCTCTTGTTCCTGTTATATCCTGCTCGCGCAAATTAAGTGAATATGTACCGTTTACCATGCACCATTTTTTTTGATCTTTCGACTTAAGATCTTTCGATTTTCGATCTTTACCTTCCGATATTTGCGTTTTCTGTAATTGACCATTCTGTGGTGCCCACTTTAATAGGAATTTGAATATTGTCTTTTTTATATATTTTTTTCTCTCACTATTTCTCTTTTGTTGTATTTTATTCTGTATGTGTGCCGCTTATATTTAAAATAAAAATAAATATATTTAGAATAGTTGTCCCCATTTTACTGATAGCTTTTGTTTATGTGATTTTAATTTTTTTAAGACTTCGCGAAAGTATCATTTCAGTGTATCATCTATTTTCAGAATCGAAATCCAACGGTAGAATAGTGGCTTAAGATTCTACATCTAATGTTGCATTTACAAAGAGTCCATTGCTTGTTTGGATCAACGTAAAAACAGTCAATTATTTTATTTATAACTTTCTAAATCAAATTTTAATTCATCAATATTTGAATTTCAAATTAAAAATGTCGAATTACAAAAACAGGTTAATATTAGTATATATGACTTGGCATATGCGACCCATAAAAGGCTTTTATCGCCGCAAGTCGATACGAATTGTGTGATATATTAAACAATCAGAACTTTTATGACCGCAGCCGCTTTTTTCCACACCAGCTACTGTACGCTGTCATAACCTTATTGGCCATAAATTACTCGAAATGTCGAGCATTAGCTTATGCGGGTTCGTAATTACCGACCGCGGCAAAACATTTTCAACGAGGTTTTCATTTTATTTCACTTTTTTGTGTCACATGTCACATTTATGACGTCATAATGTTCAATGCAGACCGGTCGATGTGTAGTGTCGTCGTTATCTCGAGGATTACTACGGTAGGTATATATTAAAATTATATCGATGAAGAATGCGCTACTTTTCACGCGATAGCGACCCTTATCGTATATTGTGACTGAAAATATTGTTATCCGATTTTCGGTGCTTGATATTTGCTTGTGTGTATGTTTGTGTGTGTGGTTGGTGTCAAATTTTGATTAATTGCACCTAAAATCTATACGATATATAAAAAGACAATATTTTATATGTACATATATACAGAGATAGGTGTTTTTCTTTTAATTGATTGAGGCTTTTCTGGGCGCCATTTTTAAGCGTTTAATCCTCAATTTGGATCAAGTTAATGTATTAGACTTCGATAAAATAATTTTGCTTTCATTATTTTTATTAATTTACTTGTATCAACACACGAATACTTAGCTATACCAATATTAGTATACTTAAGTGTGTATAAAAGTGAAGGGTAAATTGTGCACAAAATTAGATAGTACATAGATAGAAATTGTAAATATCCAAAGAAATTTGGTTCTGGGTCTTGACTAAGGTTATCGATAGCTACCCTTGACATGGTTGAAATTTCAATTCCAAGTAGTTTTCCTATGAAATATTTCAATAATAAAAAAATGAATATTCTTTTGTATATTATAATGTGTATACTATTTTATAATGTTTTTGCTTAGTATTTTTTTTTCGCTTTGGAATACATTTTGGGCTTTTTATAGAAATGTATTTTGTATCGGCATTACTTTTTTATATATAAAAGTGGCTACAATTTAGATATTTCATTCTGAATGTTAAAAAGTGCAAAGATAGCCACGATGAAGATTGGTGGATGAAATCAGAAAAATGTATAAAATGACATGGAAATGTGTTGGGGAGACTTTCATCTAATAGTGGAAAGTGAATGGCTTTAGATCAGTGGTGGCCACGGGGGATTTTTTAAGCATGAATACTTTTTTCGATTAAAGACTAAGGGCAAATATCATTCAAGAAATTGATATTGTTCTCGAATTTTTTGAATGGAAATAACTGCAACAAAACTTATAGTATATTAGTACCTTATATGCCCGTTAATAGGGACTATTTTAGTATGAAATTACTGCTAACTAAATACGTTTTTTCTTTAAGCAAGACATTAGTTAGCTGCCAGCAGGGATATTCATTTTATTTCAAAATAATACTCTCAAAGGAGCCGAGTGGCTAAAATCAGGAAGTAATGTTAATTACGGATGGATGGACGGATCACCGATGTCTTTAATATTAAAAGTAGATATAAACCTCCCCGACAAAGAGACAAAGGAAATGACGGACTTTATCTAAAATATTTAACACGAAAATATTTACATTGTTATTGATTTATTTTATAACAATAAAAAAAATAGTACTCGTTTATTAATTTTATTAAAATACATATTATATTTCATATTGAAAACCCTATCAACTGCATCTATAGAAAAAAATAGGCCAACAGGAATATACTGGAATACTGGAAAAATGAACTACGCCCAAAAAAAGATGATGTACGCTGCCCAACCGTCCAAAATTATATTGCCGTATATGCTGGAGTATTTCATCATGTAAAAGTCGAGTTAATTCAGGGCACGGCAATACTATTGGCATAGCAAAGAGTAGCCAATTACAGGAAGGACCGGGTCGACCGAACCTCACTTCCGAGCCTAGAGGGTCCACCCTGTCGAGAATTCCGACTTTTGCCAAAATTTAAATGATTCTAAAATTTTGTAAAATGATTAGAATATTTGAGAAAAATTTTCTCGGGTAACTAAAATGACGATCTGAAGTCAAAAAATTTGATTTTCCATAAAATGGATTTCAACATTTTAAATTAAATTTTTTATCCTTTATACATTATGCGTATCGTATTCTGGATATACATACATATGTATGTTTGTACGTACATATATCGTCATATCACATTTCGTGACTGCAAAAATCGTCATTTCAGATGCACCCCAGCGCTTAGGTATCCATTAGGTATCCACGTCTGGAGGGACGGGAAGGCCCAGGATCGACTTTGACAGGATTAGCATATTGTGCAGGTCCTGCTGCGATAACTATCAACACGGTTCCCCTACTTTCTGATGGATCACGCGCCCCGTTTGTCAACCGGACGGACGGACAGCCCTCAAACTACACGGCAATCTTGATTCGCTCGCGTCTCTAGACGCAGACACGCTCGCTGAATTTGCACAAAGTCCCACAAATTAGGGGGGTTGCTTCGAATCACTCTGGAGAGGCGACTTTGCATGCGCAATCTGCGGCTAAATCGGAATAGACAGGGGTTGAAAAGTATAGGGGAAGCGGTTGACGTTTAAAAGTCTAGAATCGCGGTGGTGGATCTCGTATAATAGTCTGAAGCTCACTTCTGAAAGGGCCAATTTCAAAGTGTTTCAACCTTTCTTGTATGAAACACTTCAATTTCAAGTAAATATGTCCTTCTGAAATGAACGATTTTAATTTTAAATTGAAACATTCAACTCGGACAACGTATGATTGTTTACATTTTTGTTTTTATGGATCATATTTTTTATACCGACTGGAATATATGACTTAATACCAAATTTCGCTTTGTTTGCTTTGAAGGAAAACTGCTATACATTTTTTTTACTAAATAAGTTACGAACATAACATACATATGTATATATTCAAAATAATGTAATTAAAAATATCACTGGGTATAAAAATACATATTGTTCAAATGTTTTGATTCAATGACATTGTTATTTTCATACCAACTGGAATATATGACTTAATACCAAATTTTGTTTTGTTTGTTTTGAAGGAAAACTGCTATACATTTTTTTTTACTAAATAAGTTACGAACATAACATACATATGTATATATTCAAAATAATGTAATTAAAAATATCACTGGGTATAAAAATACATGTTCAAACATTTTGATTCAATGATATTGGTATTTTCAATGACACTGTTTTTTATTTATTTACTCTTGTGTCAAATTTGGTACCTGATCTCTAAAATCTCTAAATGTTCTACAACGTCTATTCAGGTACATACCAACATCTTATATAACACATTATTTGTTTTATTCATATACACACATACCAGGAAAACCTAACAGGTAAATCCCAATGCACTTTCCTGACCAATTATTAACAATTATATTTGTGGTATCATAGAGATCAGGGACACGAACCGGAACCGAACCGAAAACCGAAAACCGAATACATCCAAGATGCTTATAAACCCGAATTTGCGAGAGGTAAAATAAAAGAAATAATATAAATAAATAAGTAGGTATATGTATATGTATGTAGGTACAAAAGTTTATCTCACTTGTGTTATTTCCACATATTGAATATGAATGGTCATTTTATTGTTATTATGACATTTGTGTACAAAAGGTAAGATCCTTATTTTCTGCATTATTTCACACAGTCACTTTTTGTTGACTTTTGACAGGTGTCTCGGGGACAGCTTCCTTTTATTTCGAAACCAAATATTTGCACGCGTCTTTTGTTTGGCAATTCTATTTGGAAATTTTAGATAAAAAAAACTAACAATATAAGAGTATCAATACAGATTTAAAGTGTTTAAGATATACATTTCACAGTAAGTGCATGTCTATGAATGAAAAAATTCATATCTCTAATGTGCTAAGTATATTTAAAAAAAATCAATTACCTGTTATTTTAATTCTTCAAATTTTACTAAAACATATTTAATTGCCAAATTCTATTAGACATCTCCGTTTATAAGCTATGCGCAGAAATGCCGACATATACAACGATGATTCAAGTAAAATATTATAAGAAAATTTATATTTATATGTATCCAATGAGTGAATGAAAGTCATTTCATGCACCTACAAAAATCTTTTTGGTAAATCACGCTTACTTTTTTTTCTCTTCGTTTTATTGTTGTTATTGTGAAAGAATTTAACTCTTAACCGCGTAATCCCCAATGATTGGCTCGGTCAGACCGGTCATGGTTACATGGTCTAGTCGTGTATTTTCCCACACACGTCATTGAAATACAAACCTGTCAGTCAAACTGTACCATCATGATCGCTAGAAAGCAAATCACTATAGGGATGAACGTTTTTATTATAGAAAAATATTATTTTTCAATTACATATGTACATATATAAAAATATATATGACTACGAACTTTTGTCGTCAAGGTAATTAATTCATCTAAGTTTGCATTGTTTATCAAAAATTAAACTTTAGATATTTTAAAATTGTATATTCAATTAAACTGTATGTCCTTAATATTCGAGTATTTAAAGAATATATTAAAAAAAAAAACTATTGTTGAGATCTTATTGTAATAATGATTTTTATCAAATGAGTAACATTTCAAATACAATTTTGTATTTATAATATTGAAATTTTGTCCCAGAATATTTATATTATAATATCGTCGATAAAAATGTAAATATATTTACACAGGTTATTGAACCGGTGTAAGCCCTGTTGATGATACGATGTGACAGGATCAAAACGTCTCATTACACCTTTGTGGTTTCTAAGTGTTTCGTGGGTAGTTTTGTGTGTGATTTTTTCTGTTAGTTTTATTTACACAACATTGAGATTTGTTTACAATGTGCACAAAATACAAGGGTATCCGTTTCCTATGGATACCTTTACAAGTATCGTTCTGGGATGAAAAGATATTGACTTCTATAGCATATTATATTATATTTTACCTAATTCAAATTTAAAAAACTGTATATTACACACGTCCATATCATATTCATGATCCAATGATGATTTTTATTTATTTATTCAGTAAATTAATAATAATTCTAGGCGCCCGAGTCACAAGCGCCGTATCATATTAGGTTTTGTATGTTTTTTGATAGCCCATGTTGGCATGAATTCTTCACGCCTGATCAGATGACATTTTGGTACACACCTTGATCATTTTCGAACTTATTTTTTCTTATTTATGAACAGGCAATGTAATTATAATTGTACAATTTTAATTATATGTGTGAATAAATTTTATATCATCACATATGAGCCGTTATAATTGAATGTGGCATAAGTCCAATTTTCTTAATTTCGAGAAATATCTGCATAACAATAAATATAATGTTTTGCGTTCAACATATTTAAAAATATTGATGCCTTGTAATACGTTTATTATGCTTTATCGAATTAAAAGAAGTGATAACCATTTGTGAATAGATTCAAACAGAAATAGTATTTTTGGACCTGAAAATTGGACTTCCATCATTTTCAAATATAAAGGCTCACATGTAGGGGAGAGTGGTGTATCTGTGGACAATTTTCGCTTTTTCACTCTTAGCTCAGCAACTTTATTGTTTTATGCAAACTTTTTAATTTCGTTAGATAGGTTGAATATTCAAGAATAAAATTAAAAAAGGAAAATTAATGATAACATAACAGTTTTTTATTTTTTGCAAAAATAATAGAGACAAAAAAATTGTCCAAAGGTTCAACACTATGTTGAACCTATGGACAGTGTATGTTGTACCTTTGGACAGATATGATAATTTATACAAAGTAAACTATTTCATCCAATGTTGAAATTCTCAAGGTCTACATTAAATTCCAACTGTAATTTGAGTCTCCCAGACTGGCCTACCACTCGAGGAGGAGGCAATTTCCCAGAAATTTCCTCTTGACAAATATAATAAATTTTGTCATCGACCACAAGAAATCTGTTTGTCGATATTTTCTTGTAATACTTAATTTCAATATCATTTTCGATTGGATTATTCATAACTTCAGCAACATAATACTTGAAAGACCTTTTGGTTGTTAATTTCACAAGAACCTCTAACCTCTGTACGCGTCCAGAGATACAACCAAATAAATGTCCAAAGGTACAACAAAACGAAATATTCAACTAATATTAAAATACATTTCTTTGTGGTTACATTTTAACACATATATCGTCGTTACCAAATAGTTAAATAACCACTATACAAAACTAAATGCATATATTGTATGAAAAGTTATTTTAATAAATATGAAAAAACAAACAGTCCATTGTTAAATATTTACTTTTGGGTCCCAAATAACGAAATTCTCCACAAAACTCGAATCTGGCAGCGCGCTGCACCAAAAGTTGGATTGAATGTTGCCAATATTCGATGTTCATAATTTCCTAAAACATTGTGCAGCAAAAATATTTTCCCCGACCGAAATAAAGTCATTGTCCACAGGTACATTCGTTCATAGGTACACCACTCTCCCTTACATACGTATACGTGAAAAAATTATCCAAATGTGTTATGTTGACTTTTGCCAAAATTTGTAAGAAAATTTAAAGTGGTGCATGATTATTGGAATGCTAAAGAAATGTCATACGTAATTATTAATTAATTAGACGTATATAGTGAAAATAGTTTCGATTGTAAATAGAAGGGGTTAAAATTATGATTGATCTAAAATAATATGAGCAAAGTGAAAGTTGTTGACGTAAGAAACCACCTTTCTTTCGCGGTTGAAAAAATTCAGTATGAAAATTATAGCAATAGAAAAAAAATTGGGTATTTTGAAAGTACGTGTATAATTTCAAGTCACTTTCGTGTTAAATATATTCAAATGAAAGTCATTAAATTAACAAAAACATTCTTTGATTTATTCACAATCATAATAATGGAACATATTATTATAAATGATCACAGATCTATCATACATTCATACATATACAAATATTACATTTCTATACAATTTAAAATCTACGAACATAAATAAATATTTTTTACATAAAAATTGTATAGAAATAATACATAGATAAATTCACTCATTAAAAATAATCAACTCTTAATTAATTAAAATAAAAGTATTTGTCATGGTGTGCGTATCGGATAAACTGCGTTCATTCTTAATTGCGAAATCGTTTTGGTAGACATCTATTGTCCAATTAAAAAATCTATTTTTTAATTTATTTAAAATTTTGTTTCAATTTTTTAAATTTAAATTTGTAGCGTCATCTATTGGTCAATCAGATAACTAATTAATGCCCGAAAGTATACTGCTGTTGAAGAGGTGACGCGTATTTGGTAAGAGGAGCAGAAGTGTAAACTGGCTTAACTACAGTCTGGTAAGCAGTTTTTGCAATGGGTGCTGTGTAAATGGGTTTAGCAATATACTGAGGTTCATAGACTTTAGTTTGCTGTTTTTGCTGCATAGCTGCGCTGTAGGCATTTTGCAATTCTGTGGAATACTCAACGGCTCTGGTGTTACTGTCAGGTTCTTCATATGTGTAATCAGCTTGTCTGGAATCTTGTTGCGCTTTTGAATCTCCAGAATCCTACAAAAATTAAGCGATTGTTAATCGTGTACGAATTTACCAGATTGAAATGTTTTTGAGTGGTACTTACTTGTACATCATAAGTATAAGTATATTGAGGGTCGTAGGCTGCTTCAGGTTGTGCTGGTTGTTCGGCTTGTAGCGATTTCAATTGCTGCGATTTTGAGAAGGATGCGTAGGCAGATTGAGGTACTGAAGCGTAAGCTACTTGAGGTACGTGTGAATAAGCTGCTACTTGAGGTGAATAAGCTACTTGTTGGGAGGCAACGGAGTACTGTGCTGGGCTGACATAAGCTACTTGAGGTTGGGAATGAGAGGATTGATAACGTCCCAAAGATTGCAATGTAGGATACGACTGTTGAGCTTGAGAGTAGATCTGAGGTTGAGAGTAGGTTTGAGGTTGGTATTGGAAAGAGTATTGTTGCTGTTGCTGTTGCTGTTGTTGTTGGTGTTGTTGTTGTTGTTGTTGTTGTTGAGCGTAGTGCGGTGGGGTGAAGTATTGATGTGAGTACGATTGAGGTTGAGTTGGAGTGTAAGTTTGGGGTTGGGTGTATGTTTGAGGTTGGGTGTAAGTTTGAGGTTGGGCTGAGTATTGTTGAGAAGATGTTGAATAGACTTGAGGACTTGAGGTTGATTGGGTTGATGATGATGAGGATGATGCTCCTGGTCCCGTCTGGTCGTAGTTTTGCGATATGGCATATGCAATCTGAGCCTGAGTTGCTACTGAATGCTGGGCATTGATGAAAGAAGACAAGCTCAAAAGAGCGGCCACCAACGCGAACTGAAAAATTGAAATAAAAATATATTAGTCTTCATCAAAGTATGTATGAGCGTTGAAAAAAGGCGCAATTTATACAGTTTTTTGGCTTTTGTGGTCTTTAACTCAAAATCTAGTATTACTGTGCTTAAACTAATTATTGGAATCAATAATCAGATATTTTTTCTATTCTTTGTGATTTTTTATGGTTTTAAAATACTTATAATTAATTATCTAGCGAATTTTAAAAGTAAAAAAAAAAAAAAAATATATATATATATATATATATATATATATATATATATATATATATATATATATATATATATATATATATATATATATTTATACATATGTATATATATTTTACATTTTTTATCATATTATGCATTGATTTCGACAGTTTTTCATTTTACTACGCTAATAAAGATTGGTTTTCAATATCTATATAGTTTTTTTTTATCTAAACGTACTAATTCGAATGGTAAATGATTTTGATTAGTCTCCACTCTGACAATTTTTTTGTTGCTCAGTGTTTTATCCGCATACGAATATTCTACAAATATTTGTATTAATATTTTTTAATTGAAAATATCTCTTGAAATACAACATAAACTAAATTTAATAAACATCATAATTTGAATTGATTAAATACAGTAGAAATTTACCTTTCTTCCAAATTTAAATTCAATTAGTCGAAGGCGAGTTTATTGCGCATGAATTTGAGCCCAAAAAAACTGGCACATTTCCTAATTATATTTATACGTATTTAATTTTATCATCTTATTTATTAGTCGTTTAATATCATATTAATGCAGACAAATTTTTTCAAGATGAAGATTTGATAAATTGATTTGTTTCAATTGGACACTTACTATATATGTACGTAAGTGATTATTGAGCGTATATTAATGGAAATTTGATTTTTCAATACTGATCCTTTTTTTAATAGATCTATGATTATTATTCAAACAATCTTAGTCTGTTTTGGTATACATTTACATATTACAACATATAAAATAATATATGTATACACACCCTAGACAGATATTATGTAAACAAGGTCAAACTACTCTCAGAATGATTACAAGTAATTAAACGTACAAAGTATGATAGAAAAACTTTTTTTTTATTATTGCCTATATTTTATATTGAAAGGAACTATCTGTGGTATTGCAAGAATCAAGGTTGGTTCAACAATACTACTATACACATTGAACTACATAGACTGGATTACGAATTCCACAGAGTAACGACTGGATTAGACTAGCGAAATCACGATTCAATATCAAGGCAATATCGAACAATGAAGTGACTGTGCAAAATTTTTCACAAGTCACTGATATTGATATTCTCACGACACACAAAGCCAAAGCGTATCGAATAAAAACGAAAGTGTTCATCGACCGATGGAGGAAGATGTATGTATGACATTGATACAGGTCTCAATGACCCAGAAAATGCACGCAGTGTTGTGCAACTGCTGCACTACTTGTAATTATTATATGAAAACTGGTTTTTTCGTTAAACTGTACAACGGCGGAAAATGCAAGTGTTAAGTAATGATATTGAGTGCCTCCAAGATAATTTCACCGTTTTTTTTAATTAAGTAATCGTTTTATAAACTGTAGCATTATATTATAAAAGTACATATGTGAGTTTGTATGCATTGTTTTAAAATATATTGGGCTTTGTTTTAGAATACACATAACACAAAGGAGCTGAATGAAATTTAAGAGAATAAACATAATTCCAAATACATTTTAACCAAAATATGCTTCAAATTTTATTTAAATCAGCAAATTTTTGTGTATTGTAACGAATTTGGATATAATCAAATAAATCCTAATGCGATTTTAAAATATCAAGATATTATTAATAGATACATCAAACATAGCCAAAGTGAAATGAAAACTTGTGGATATGTTTATATTTTTACTAACAACAGTGTTATTTTGAAATATAGATTTAATTTAACGATCGAATAATGTAAAAATATAGAAATTTAGATTTAATTTAATGATCGAATAATGTAAAAATATAGAAATTTAGATTGATTTTTTAACAACAGATTCTATTGGATTTTTTTTATTATTTACAAAATTCCAATGAAGTATGACTAGAGTTGTTCTTTCTTTATTTGTCGAGTAGTGCAAAAATCGTTTAAAATGGCACAATTTAGAACGCATATTTTCACCGTTGCTTATACATAATGTAAACTGTTAGCACAATTTGATAGATGTAAATAATGAATTTTGGATTAGATCTTTTTAACAACTGAAGCATGTGCGATGTACTTAATTTATTTTCGATGCATTTAAGCTATTGTTCAAGAATATTAACGATTTAAATATCCATTTTCACATCATAAAATCAAATGAAACTTTAATTATACGTGTAATAGAATTTCATTATTTTTTTAAAAATATTTTAACACCACAACATCCAAATTATTTCATGAAATAAATACTAAGACAATTGGATCTATATTTGAGACTAAATAAATTTTTGCCAAGATTGAAATTTTAATAAAATTTTAAGGGTTGAAATTTCGTTGCGTCAAAAAGGTGCTTTTTTATTAATAAAACGGGAATTTCACGGAAGTACCTTTGGAGACATTGTCTTGTAGTATGTGGGAGGGGTGCTGCTTTCTAGAAAGTTGGACAACCTGTTGTTCAACGAGTGGTCTGCAGTTGAATGTGATCAGATCTTGCGGCCTTGCGTTTTTATATCTGCTTCCGCAAGCCACTCCACTCTGCTACAATTGTAACGCTATCCGGCTTTAATTACGTGCATGCGTATTTTTTTTTTGTTTTGAAAATAAACAATTCGAACAATCTTTGAAATTTATTAAAACGTTGAAAAGCATGCACGGGTCAATTTAATTCGGCAAAAGTTGAGTGTATATGTACATAAATCCGGCTATTTTTATTAAAAAAAATGTATACATTATTACATATTCGGAATATGTAAATATAATTTAATTTTAATATAACATAGTATAATTAAAATTTAATTGAATTCTTCAGATTAGAAATTTTGGTCGTGTACAAATGTAGATATGATTAGTATCTATGTACATTGATATGCACATTATGGTGATTTTATTTTTTCGTAAACTGGTATGAATAACTATTTAATAATTAAAAGAGTTTTATTTTAAATTTATTTTAAGCGCTTTTGCACACTTGAGATTATATTATGTTTAGAATTTATTGTTAAATATTATAATTTAAAAACAGTTTTTCTAGTGCGTTCCGCTAAATAATCTGTTACACTACAAAACTGTTGATAAAATCAATTAATGTCAATGTGTAAGCTTAGAATATAAATCGTATAATTAAAATTTATACATCACAACATTAATACAAACATATGTATTTAAAAATACATGATTTCTATTCCTTAAATTTGGATTGCGAACAGAATATGTGCCAAGAATTAAGTACATACATACATAATATATAAATCAAAAAGATAATTCCACAAAATATATATATAATTGATATAAAATATAAAAATACTTGTATGAATTATTAAAGGAATTAAGAATTACAAAATAAATCACTTTCTCTTCATCCTTAAATTTAAAAGTGAATTGTCGTATGATTTTTTGTTTTTGAAAGTTTGCTCCTACGCGCTCGCAAACGTCAATTTTGAATTAAACGAATTGCATTTTAATGAAGCATTTCGCTCAAAAATATCGTTCTATGATGTGTTCTTAATAAAATATAAATAATTATAATCAATTGTAATATTTTCAATAAAAGTTTATTTATATACATATGTATATTTTTTATTTCACAAAGAACTTTCATACGAACATGTGCATAAGACGATTTTATCGAATGTTAAGATAAAAAGTTATGCCACAAAATATGTGCTATAAAATTGCGATACAGATTTTTTTCAATCCCAGTCCCCTTCTTTAGAAACTTTCCTTAATCTGCCGCTTGAATATATTCGTGTGCATAAAAAGTTACTACTAGTTTGACGATCATTGACAACTGAAAGGTAGCCACATTGCAAAGAAGTAACAGACAATTATCAGCCTAATCAGATACTGTCTGCTATAAATTCGATACAAAAACAATCATTCACAAGGAATTGATTCGAAGCATGAAAACAACGATAATAATAATGTAGCCAACATGTGACTTTTCGTGCAAATATTTCATATAGGAATATCATAGAGCAGCGGTTCCCAACCTTTATCACTTGGTAGTACATAGCTTCCTTGGTATCTGTCCGATAATGTTCACTATCAAAGGGGTTTGAAATCCAATACTTCAGTTTGATCATTTTCGATTCATATGTACATAGATTCCAAAAATATAATTTTGTAATCATACTTTCAATTTCATCTGCAACATTAAAGATCATTATAGAGCTGTTCTCAAGTGTCAAATTCAAGTTATTTATTTATTGGAGCATTAACGCGGTAAATTTAAAAATGCACTCCAAAATCCATGCCGGATCTGAGGAAAACCTATCGATTGCCAGATTTTCGATCATCAACTGTACATATTGACGTTGACGATGACTAATTAAGATAATGTTTATTAATTATATAAAAAATATTTATATTTTTATCATTGTAAATAATTCATTCTGATTTTTTTTCGCGTACCACCAGCCATCAACCGCGTACCACAGGTTGGGAACCGCTGTCATAGAGGTTAAGTTTTTATAGAACGACTAGTATTGTGCCCGTTGATATTTCAACGAGTGGTTTTCGAAAGGAATTGATACATGAACTATAACTGAGGCTTTTGTCGCTAGTAGTTTCAGAATGCACAGTAGGCCGATAGACCTTGGACCTAGTGGAAAACTTTCGTAATATCAAGGAAACGTTAAATAAAAAAAAAATTGATTTTAAACAATGCCCTATATCTCTAGCCAATTGATTTATCTCGATGAAAATTTTAAAAAAGTATGATTTTATTTCATACATGTATCTCATTTTTAAGAAATGTTTCGTTCAATTTTCATCTATTGACGATTATTTGGGTCGATTGTGATTTTATGATAATATGAAAGTTTTCCATTAAGTCCATCGATGAAAATCCAAAATTTACATTAAAATTTACCTCGTTGCCGCATTAGGGCGAAAACACACAGCGATGAACGTGGCACATGGTTTATTTTAGATAGTTTTAAACGTGCGAAAAAAATGTGGCGTCCTTGCACAGATTCGTGGCACGCCCAACACGCACTGTCCCAAAATCACCTCCTGGAGTGTTCTTGGTAAAATTGTATTCTTGTTTGACAGTGATCGATAGCAGTATATCTAACGTGACCATTTATTTTTTCCTCAAATCGGGACATCTACCAATTTTTTGTTATGTATATATGTGTATTCAAGAAAACGTATATTATTTCATAGTTTTTATTTATTAATCAAAATAACAGGAATAAACACATGATTTCAAATGATAATGAAATTCTTGGCAGGATTTCTTTAAATTTACTTTAGTAATTAGCATTCCTTTAAGAACTGCGACTTGTAACTGTATTTCGCTTGTCCAGAACTTATTCATAAGAGAAAATACCCTTTCTACGGGTGCATTAGTTCCGGGCAGGCATAAAAACTGTTACCGTAGGTTTCTATCTTTTTGAAAACGGGATATTTCGACGTCCCGAAGCTATGCTTGGGGACAACGGGATTGGCTACCTAATAACGGGACGGTCCCGTTCAAAACGGGACATATTGTCACTATAATATATAAGGTATATCCCATATTTGAAGAAATGTCGGAGACTACCCACAACGGGGAGCCAAGCACACGACGTGCCGTTCTTCCTGTGTGATTTCGCCCTTATTCCGTCCATTACCGCACAAATGAGCGTGTTTATGTATCTACATCAGTGATTTCCAAACTGGGAGGCATGTACAAGTACAAAAAGAGGCGCGAAAAGTTAGTTTATAATATGACATAATAAAATGAAATGATATTTACTTTCAAAACAACAAATCTGTTCCAGAAACTCATATAATTTATGGCTGATTACAAAAGAAAATCCTCTGATAATATAAATACCGATGGTAATAAAAATAAATATTGTAGGAATATAAGCGACAAGGAAGTAGAAATATCAAGACAAGAAAATACGATTCATCCTATTGGGATTCACAAGTACTATTATATGCATATAGATGGCTTAGAAAGACTGATGTGTTCGCTCTGTAGGAAAGTTTTGGCTGGAGATAGTATGAGACCAAGTAAATTTAATACGTAAGTAAACACAAAAATAAAAAAAATTCAAAGAAAAATAGACCAGTTTAATAAACAGAAGCAAACGTTCTAGCAAATAGTTTATGTTACATCAAATGCATTTCTAGTATCGTAGAGTTTTTTACAGTAAAATGTAAAAAACCTAATACTTTTATTTTACTAATTTTACTGTTCTGTCAATTATATTTTTATTTCAATTTTTTTACAATTAAAAATGTGTAAAAATGTGCACCAAAATTAGACCTTTTTTAAAAAGGAAAGCCTAGTAGCAATACGTTTGGAAACCACTGATATTATGAATTTCTGATTATTGTAATATTTATTTATTGAAATTTTCATATTTGCTCAGGCAAAACAACATATGCATACATATATTTCAATAATGTCAATAATTTTATGCAAAAGTTACCTACTATACAGTTTGGGTGTAAATATTTTTCAATTTACTCATTTTTATTTTCAATAAGTCACAATTTTGTATATTGATAAAAAATAATTGACAAATACATTTGGCAATGGAAAGTGCAACTTTTAGTTTACGAAAAATTGTGAAAATTCAAACAAATTTAATAAACAAAGTTAATTTGTTGGCTTTTGACAGAACGCAAAATTATACAGACTGGTCATTTAAAAAATAATAAATAAAAATATGTAAAGATAGCTTTAACTAATGATAATGCAATTAAATTACACTTACGCATTTTTAAATAGAAATGTATTAATTACTAGTCCTCCTTTTATCCGAAATTACATTTGCAGTTTTACTAAAATTATAATAAATAAATTATAATAGAAAAAATACACACACACTTTATTGCGAAATGTGTTCAGCCGAGCATTATTTCAATGTGAAGGTGAAAGAAAATTGTGAAAGGAATACGACATACATAGATTTTCGAATTTTTAAATAATTCGAATTTTTAATACTCATTATAATAATCGTATGAATATCTCACAAAAAATATCATTAAAAATAGAATACGTACACACATGTTGTATGTTATATAAGGATAAGTACTATTGTCGTTTTGACCGCTAAGCGATATAATCGGTCTTGTAATAACTTTCACGGTAGTTTCGTGGATCAACCGATTTAGTGTATGAAGGTCGTGGACCGGTGATCGCATTTAACACTGTATATACCGGTGTTTTTTACTTTTTTTCAATTCTCCGGCAACTTTTATTAATTATTTTTTTTGCTCATCTTTCATTTTCGTACACAAAGTTTCAAATTTAAAAAATGATTACGTAATTATATGCTTACTGGGTATATACTGAAGAAAATACTTTCTAACTAATGTACTTATATGTAGATATGTATAGGTATACTTTACAAGTATTGAAAGTAATACATTAGATAGTATTTTTTTCATTATATAGAAAAAATGTAACAATTCAATTTGTTTTTAATTATTTTGTAATTTTTGAAGAAATTTCTTCAAATAAAACAAATTTTGACCTGAAGGTATGTACATAGTTACCAGGGATTGCATTTTACCGTCAAATTTCATAAGCTGGTAAACGGTAAATGATTTTTCCTACCGCCCGTTATACTGGTATTTACCGGTAAATTAAATAAAACAAAACTTCGTCTATTGTTACTACGTACATACATATGTACATAGACAAAGTAAAAATTGTGGATTACATAAATGAATGTGGTTACTTTTCCTAAACACGTTAACCTAGATTAAATCGTAAATAATTAAAAATAAATCTGGGGTGAATAATGTCATATAAATACATTTAAGTAAATTCGTAATAATAAATAAATTTTACAATTATATTTTAAAACAATTATATTTATTTATTTAAAATTTGGCCAATAATTGAAACAACCAGGTCTTATCGTATTTACATATTTCGATTTGGTTAGTCTGTGTTGCCAGTGAATTTATCAAATTGAAATTGCCACATTTAATACTGAAAACAAATAAATTCCAGCAACCTTATCTACAATACGCCATTTTAATCGATTTTTAATGAAATATTATATGACCGTATATGTTCTTAATTCGTGATAATATCGGTATTGCAATCCCTAGTATTAATATGGGAATTTTTCTTTATTATTTTAACCAAATTAAAATTTAATTTATTAGGTTTAATAACTCACTTAGTAAACCTAAAAATTGAGTATTTGTATGTATAATTTGTAATTAAAATATGGATGATCGAAAGTTCTATCTACGGGAGACATATGCAAATAAAAAATGTATATCTAAGCCCTAAAATCCTGTTCATTTTATTTTCAATTTTGATGTCTTCAAAAAAAGCAACTGAAAGCCATACAATTCGCTACATAACAGTTTATAAAATGTTTGACATTAAATTGGGTATGCAATAACTAAGTACGTGAATATTCTTAGTAATTAAATAAACTTATGTATTAAGTTACATACAGCTCGTATGAAATTAAAAAGGTCTCGTCATACTTGGTGTCATACTTATGTTATTGTATATATATGTAAGTACATAGTTACGTTGTTAATTTTTTTTTGACAGATTCATTTCGATCGTGGCTCGTTTGTGAAAGTGTTGCCCGGTTTGGATTCGAAACCAGTTCATTTAGTACGGGATACGAAGCGAACCTGTTCCGGTTTTTGGTTTTTTTTTTGCATTATTTTTCGGATTTTTCAATATGGAACCGCTACTTTAGACTATATAATTATAGTGCAATTCCAACAACTTGCACATTCTCGATAGCGATCTATTAAATATAAATAACCTTAGGGTAATAAAAATGCAAATCGAAATTTAAATTATAGAATTATAGTCATACAGATACATATACATATATATGTTATATAAATGTGTTATATAAATCATACTCTTCAGTGTTATATATAATGAACATAAATATCTTCGTGGTCAAGTTTGAATTTTACTTATAAAAAATGATAGTGCGTTCTTGTAATTTGGTATATGTACATATGTAATAATACTTGTTTTTAATGTTCAAAGACTTGAACGCACTTGACTTATATCTAATATTTATTTTCGAAAGAGGCTTTGTAACTACATACATATTGTTGGTTCTTAGAAAAATAAATGAATATTCAAATAAACTTAAATAAAATAAAACTATTCAAATAAATTTAATAAAATGTTTACTATTAGATTGGCCATGTTTAAGCGGTTTATATTACAAATACCGAGAGAAGCCGGGTAAAAACACTAGTTATATTATATTGTTGATCTACCTTATATGTATTTAACAAGTAATTTTATATTAATAGAAAAATGTTTTAACATCTACATGTTCATTATAAATGAACCAGAAACATACCTAAATGTTTAGCTTATAATGCTAACAACTGAGGGGTCGCGGATTGGATCCCCGGTTTAATGTTGCTGGTCAGACCTCGGATATGTGACTTTAGATCGATAGTTTCCTATCAGAGTTTGCCAATTTAACTGATTTCATTGATGAAACGGTTCCTACCAAATTGGACACTTATCCTTTTTGTTACCATTATTTGATTTAATTTCAAATTAATGATAATATTATAAATTTATATATACATACATTGTATAAGTATAGTACAAATGTCAAAAATTGGCCATTGGTGTCGCCTTGAGGCAATTCCGTAATGACACCATGGTAAAAATAAATTATAAAAAAATGAGATAGGTTTCAAATTCTTAATTTTTCAGATATTTGCTAGAAATATTTTATTTTATTTTCACTCAAAGAAGTATGGAATACTAAATGCTTGGTGTGTTTGGCATGCTCAGCAAAAGGCGCAGACACACAGCTACACATGGTTTTATTTTTTCAGATAGTTTTTTACATGTAAAAAAAACGCTAGCACACCTGATCTATGCTTATATTGACATAGAAATTGATTGAAAACGGTGATTCCCATATTTGAAGAATTGTAGGAGAAACTTTTCGAACAAAAAAACCCTACAACGTGAGATATGCTTTTTCACCACCACCAAGAACGTGCCCGTGTCGTACAATTCAGTATGTTTGCGCCTTAAAGAGAAGAGATAGAAAACGGAATACGTGGGTGGGATGAATGAAAAGTGGAGGGAAAGATATATTGGAGAGAGTAAAGAGATTGAAATGCCAATAATCACGTGGCTAGAAGAATGTACGAAAAGTAAACAAAATTAGTCCTGGAATGGTACCCGAGAGAATTTAAAATAGTTAACGGAAGGCCGTAAGGAAGATGAGTGGATGAAATTTGAAAAATATGGGGGGCGAAATGGTTTAGAGCAGTATTTCTTAACAATATTGAAAGTATCACCCCCTTTTACTACAGTAAAATTATCCTATATGCCCTCCCCCCGCCCCCCCAAAAATAAAATTATAAAATTATACTCTTCTCTATGTATTTCATGCAATGGATTTCCTACTATAAATAAAAAAAATTATGAGAAATACATGTATAACACATGCTATAATAATAATATGTAGAAGTTCTTAAATATTGTATATTTATTGCCATATTAATCATATTATTATTACAACATTATAATATTTTTTCCATTAAAATGTACGTGTGGCTGTTATAAATGATAGTGATGACTTAATTTTGATACTTCTTTAAATTTAAATTTATTTTTTTAATGAAAAGAAAAACAATTGGAAAAATTATGAATGTAGTACAAATTAAAATTTTAAAATGTTTGTAATTATCGTTAAAATGCGTTGATTTGCTCTATTACATACAAGTGTGTTATTATTTATTCATGAAATATTCAAAGAAAGTGAAATTATTTAAAACAGAACCAACGGGTCTGAGGAACCCACAAGTGCGTAATCAATGATCAACATTACTGATCCAATTAATTCAGTAGACGTTAACACTTCCGTCACAATATATTGTTGCATAATTTTTGTCTTAAAAATGTACGCTTCTTTCCCTTCCGAATTGTATAACTACCTTGTTGAAACGAAAAAGGGACCCAATTTAAACCGGAAGTGGAACATAACATCGATCGAAAGCTAAAAATCATATGCATCAAAACGTGTACCTGTACGTAGCATATTACGTTTTTTTATGTAAATACATAAACATACATTACGAAATGAAAGTTTATTGAGTTTAACAGCTCGTAGCGCGTAATTCCAACGATTGTAAGTTGTCATTTAGGTATGTATCTTGTTATTTAATTGTCCAGATTTGAAAATCAATAAAAAATATATGCATACAAGAACTACTCGTATCCTATTGAGTACGTTACCTCGCATGATTGTATATGAACCAACGTAATTTGAAAATAATTGCATTAAAAATAGGTCAAACATTTGAAAGGACAATGCATTACTTTCACTAGTTGTTTGAATCGTGTTTCTGACATAGAACAATAGAAATTAGATGAAAAAAATAACTCGTACAAGTGATGTCAAATAAATCTCGTTCGACTGGTCGTTCAAAATAGACGTCAAAAATATTATACAAAAATTATAAATTCATTTAAATAAAATAATCGAATGTTTATCTGCAATTAATTAGACAGAAGTATTTATTTGTTGTACGTATGATTAATCGATACCGATCACCGGATGAGATTATTATTTAACTCAATGCGTTTGTCTTGATTGCCATTCTAAATCCATTTCTTAATTTCCTTTTCATAATGTCCCATCGATTATACGAATGATGTGCACAGCAATTTACAACTATAATTCAGAAAATCTAGTTGAACCGATGATGTAAAATCAACATTTATTAATATTAAGATGACCACTAGGTGCAAAGTTATTCATTATGTTTGACTTAATGATGTCGGAAAAAAATGATTTGGAAGCAAAAAATATTTCAATTACATTTTTGATTGATATTTAAATGCTTTTTATTATTACTAAATTATGTTCGCAGGTCTACTGATCATTTTCTATTTTATATCATTTTATTTTACAGTACAGCATAATAGGAAAATGAGCTCAAAAACCCATTTACAATTCTTATAAATACATTTTATACATAATATTAATTAAAGACTGTCTAAAGTCAACGATCTAAAGCAGATTGTGTTTAGGTAATCCGTGTTTATATCGGACGAGTATAAACATTTTGCTGTAAAAATCGAGACTATTCACAAGTGTGTTAGTTTAGAATTTCAATTACATAGATATTATTCAAAATATCGATATCTTAAGTTGAAAATACGACCCGAGTCATTGATTTATGTAACAACGATTGCGGTCTATCTTTTTAGAGTTTGTTTATTAGAAATCGTTCTCAGAAGAGTGAAGCTAACTTGTATTATTCTCATTAATGAATTTTGTTTGACACTGTGAATAATTGCATTAAATAAAAAAACCTGTTTTGTTTAACTGTTTTGATCACTATTCTATAGTTTACCAGTCTTCGTAGACTATAAAGAGTTTCTGAAGTATATTGTATAATACGTTAGTCATCTTTCAGCATCCCGAAAATAAATTTTAATCTAATGAACACTCTTAGTTAAGTTAAAAAAAAAATTTTTTATCTACGTATGTATGTACATGTAATTGTATCCTGTATTCGTGCCTCGTATTTGAAAATGGTACATATATTATATGTAGATATACATATGTATAATAAGTATAACCCCAACTTGTAAATAAAGTGATCGATCTTCCCTTTTCACTTTCGCTGCCGTTTATTTGCAGTGGACCTTGAATTAATGTATTTTTCTCGTATTTTCTTCATTCCTAAGAAAAAATTTCGTGTTTACTATTGAACTTTCTTTTGTATCTAATGTTCAGTATTGGAAAAAAACACGTCTAAAAAAATCTTCCAAGATATATTTATCATATAAAACGTACAACTAATTAGATCTGGTTCTTGGCTGTTTTGATTACATAAAATCAGTGTATATTTTTTACGGCTAATGGTGATCATATCTAAATTTCACTGTCAGTTGAATATGTGAACCATCAATTGAATTGGGTGGTATTTAATTGAGTGAATAAATTCGGATACGTCGAATAAAATACAGACAGGGAAAACAAATAAATTCCACTGAAAAAGGCCTAATAATACGCCACCTATATAACGTGACGTCATATCATATGTTTTGTTGAGACCTTGTCCATCCGTAAGAGACAGTGAGAACGGATGTCAAAGTCACTGTCATGTAACAGAACAAAAACGAATAAGACATATCATAAAATATGTTGTGCACTTTCATTTTTCAACAGACAAAGCAAAAAAAAAATAAAGTCGATTCGCAAACCGCGCTCTGATTTCTTTTTTTTTCTACATTTCGAATTAATAAATATGTATGCGTTGCCAATAAATAAACACAAACCAATCTCGTAGTCGCGCAAAACGGTAGCCGTTAGTAATTTATTGTCATTTGTTTATTGCATATCAAATTATTAATTACATATCTACATTTCATTTGAAGAAACTTAAATATCAATGAACTGATGACTTTTCTCCGAGCGAAAATGGAGACATGTGTAGACTGATTCCTAAAAAGAATGTAAATATTATCCGAGTGCATTGACCATTAGCACAAATGCATACATAATGTCTATGAATTTTAAAAAATGCTTGATAAAATCATATTATAAATATATTCAAATAACAAAATAGACTTAACGATCCGGTAAATGATGATACAAAAATTAAATATTAATAAAACAAATTCATTCATTCAATGTGAATATTAGTTTGTGCATACTAGATTATGATATAAATTAAAATAGCACCATTTAATCTGAGATATATTTTACGCTAGAATTCTAATTTTTCCAGATTTTGATTAGTCAAAACTATAAGATGCAAAATGTTGTTGGCATTCCATAATTATATGTACATATGTAGGTGGGCAGATGAGTATTTTTCTTTAATAAGCCTAGATACCCGTGTATATTTTTTTCAAATAGTTGTATAATTAGAACTTTTTAAAGAAAACATATAACATAATATCAACGAAGATGAATAATGATCTTTGTATATGTCTAGGTGGAGTTTGACTAATACTTTATTAACTGATGTGAAGTATCAAAGTTGAGTTGAGTAATGTGCTTTTTTATATTCTTAACCCTTTGAATGCTGACCAACGCCGATCGGCGTTTTGCCAACAATCACATGAGCCTGAAATACGCCGATCAGCGTTATTTTTTAAGTATGTAAAAAGTTAACAAGAATACTACCCGCTAAGCCTTTCCAGGTAGCATTGAAACAAAATGCATTGAACATGGATTAGGTAACCTGTGTCAATGTTTATAAAGACTGGTTTACACCGGAATTTCTGAATTTATGTATAACTTTAACAGAATTTCTCAATGGAAATCCCTAACTGCTGAGTATTTTAGATTGTGGCTTGGCATTTAGATTGTTAGCATTACATTTGAAGAAGATGGAACTAGTTTTGGAAAATATATTCATTATTAGACTTTTGTTTATTTTATATTGTTGCAAGATATATTAGAGAGTCTAAACACACCTTAACAAAACTCGAAATCCTCGGCGGTAGTTATCTAGGGTAGTGATCTGGGGTTTGTTTGAATTAGCTACAATTTTTATACCGGCTTTCTATTGGATTTCTAAATAATTCTAGTGTTGGCGAAATTTTCAGCGTGGCGGAATTTCAACAGAAAAGACGTCAGCACTCAAAGGTCATCTTGAATTTTTAACACGCTTGTGTGCGCATGAATTACTTAGTTTGAACTGTTTTAGCGTTATCTTAGAATTACTTGGTCAAACTAAATATTTATTTATTCAAAAACTAATAAAATCAAAAATTTTCAGCGAAGCGAAGGCATATTTTAAATCAAAATTCTACATATTTAAGTATATTAAAGGCTAGATATTAAATTATCATTAAACCATTACAGATTGACAGAATCTAACAAAATCGACAGTTTGACAAACTTAGTCGAAAAATCGTTAGAAACGAGCACGCGGATCTTTTCGTGTTAATATGCGGGTATTCATACTCGTACGTCAACAGAAAAATTCGTCACAAAGGGACTGAGGACCGGGGGGTGGTACGGGCTCGGGAAATAAGGAGAGGGGGATAGGTGGCAAATTTTCGACGGCGAATATGTCGGGTGGCGGAGCCCCGGGGCCCCCATTGTGGCGATATTCATTGACGTGATTACGGGCATTGAGTCGAGGACGTGCGCATGATGGATTGCCTGCTAGGCGACACGGCTATTTGCATTGGAGCCCTCCTCGTGTGTGTGTAATTCTTGACACCCTGTATATTGTATGTATGTTCGGAAGCTGGCAGAATCGAATTCAAAGGCCTCCTCTGCGGAAGATAGAATTGAATTGTCGTTCGAGTGGCTAAAAACCGGCAGCTTTGAGCTTTTGTTCGAAAAGAGCGTTGATTTTTATAAGGGAACGTGCAGAAGTGCACTTTTCCCTATCATCTATTTTGGCGTGGAATATATTCGATTTGATTTGAGTAATTCGAATGTTTAAAGTATGAGTTTCTTACGATAGGTCATATACCAGACCAGATTAAATTTAGATTCGGGTCTATTAATATAAACTACCGTATCCCAAAGATAGTTATTCAATGCGGTACTTGAGAGAGTTTTCAGAAACTTGGAATGGGATACAGCAAGAGTAAAAATCAACGGTCGCTTCTTAAGTCATCTTCGGTTTGCAAACGATATAGT
This sequence comes from Arctopsyche grandis, assembly GCF_051622035.1. Classification (NCBI taxonomy): domain Eukaryota; kingdom Metazoa; phylum Arthropoda; class Insecta; order Trichoptera; family Hydropsychidae; genus Arctopsyche; species Arctopsyche grandis. Next base: position 11,567,639 of record NC_135359.1, read on the forward strand.
TTTAATAGCTCGCGATCCAGCTGACTTACTTAACAGACTAACACAGCTGGACAGAAAAAGTCGGAAAATAGAATTAAAAATTAACGTAGATAAGACCAAACTAATGTTCATTAGTTATTGCATGCCTAATAGCATCATAATAGGTGATAAAATAGTAGAAGTAGTCGATAGTTATTCATATTTAGGACAAATAATAAACATGTCCCGTAGTAATGAAGAAGAAATAAAGAGACGTATGAAATATTAGGATGGGGTACATTTGGACGAATGTACATATGCGGTTTTCAAATCAAACATGTCACTTTGCCCGAAGAAAAAGATCACCATCAATGTATTTTACCAGTAATGACGTATAGATGTGAAACTTGTACATTGAGCCAAGTTGCTACACAAAGTTCAGTGCACTCAAAGAACGTATGGAACGTTATATGCTTGGCATAACGAGGAAAGACAGGAAATGGAATACGTTGGTAAGAAGTATGACAAGGGTAGTAGATATAGTGGATTGAAATGGCAAAGAGTGGGTCACGTGGCTAGAATAATGGACGAAAGATGTACATATGAAGTGCTAGAATAGTATCCAAGAGAATGCAAAAGGGTAAAAGGAAGACCGCAGGGAAGACGGGTAGACGAAATTAGGAAAATGTGTGGGGTGAGATGGATGTGAGTTGCACAAAACAGAGACGAGTGTAATTGTGTTGGACGGGCTTTCATCCAGAAGTGAATGGCGAATGGATATAGATGATGATGATGATTTAATTTTATTGTTCGTTTGTCAATTTGTTATTTTGCTACAACTAACTACACCATAACTGGCCAAAACGGTTCGTATATGAACAAACTTGTATGTTCATGAACAAACGAGATGTATACTTGGACTGTAACATGTTTCTACATATTTTACGGAGCTCAAGTGCAATATATCTTATTATATTGGTCAGATGGGTAAATGGATTATTCCGCAAAAAGCGATGGCAGTTCTCAAATCTGAACACGGAACATCGAGTTCTCGTTAGTACAATATTCTGCGTGGGTAGCTTTCGATTGATGAAGTTTTTGGGAGCTAGATGTTCTGTGTTCGAGATTTTAGCGACTTGCGCGAGAACGATTTTTGCGGAATAATCACCGAACCGGTCAGATGAATATGAAAATTCTATTAGGAAGATATATTTTCTAATACACTATGTTAAATACAGTCAACGCTAAATCTATTTAGAAAAAAATGGTAAGAAAAGAAAGAAAAACAAATGAATTGTACAAAAACATTTTATCCTGAATCACATTTTCTTAGATTTTCATTTGTTAATTGTTTTCTTCTAATACTTTTATTTGTCTTCTAACATAACTAATACTAGGGGTTGACATAATTCACTCGGTAGAATAGAGAAATTACTACTACGTTCTACTTTTATTTAACGCCTAATAATCAAGGTAACTCAAGCTAATCAAAATTAATTTCATTTTAAACAAAATTGTTAATAATATAAAACAGTTGTCAAATAATAAAAATTTAAGCAAACAATCTTTCATGATAAGGATTTCAGTACTGATTGATAGTTTGTATGGCTGTATATTTATCTATGCAATCCGATTTTAAAATAAAATAGCTTTAAATCGGCCGTTTGATATTTTTGCGCCATATTGTATGTTTGTCGCCATTTCGAATAGATTTTGAAATGTAAAAAAACTTCCAGATATCGTAGGTATGTATATTTGTCGGTTTGTAGATCAAGCTAGCGAAGGGGGGGAGGGGTAGGATATTCGTCGTTTCGCAGGATATTTGTCGGTGGCTATACACATTCAGGGGACCCTTGTGTTTGCCCCGGCAGGATTACATTCGGCCAGGATGTTTTTGTTGTGTAAATGGCGGCCATCGATCAAGCTGTCAGTGAAGGAGAGCCGCCATCGCCCACAGGAGCCCGACAAACCACTCACCTGCCCTGAACACACAAAACGCTCGCAGAAACGACTATATTAGATAAAATATTTAAAAATTCTTAATTAATTGAGAATCGAGCCGTATTCGAATGATCAAACATTAAAAATATACGAAATTCATTATATGGGGATGCTCGGCCATTTTGTATCTCGGGCACAAGTTGTATTACATTTATTAAGGTACATATGACGGGCTGAAAACCAGACTGGTACAAATGACATTTTTAAAAAAAATCTGGTTTAAGTGCTAAAATAATAGCATATATGAAAGGCTGTTATTTTAGCACTTAAACCAGATTTTTTTTTTAAATGTCACTTGTACCAGTCTGGTTTTCAGCCCGTCATATGTACTGAAAAATATTGAGGATCATTGTTTTGTACTTAAACTAATTTCATTACCAATATTTTTGCGTTGTTTTAATTTTTCGGGCAATTTTCCATACTTAAGATCAATTCTGGTAGAAAATCCTTCTAAAGAATTGCTTCAAGATGATATATGTAGGTAATATTTTTAGAGGAATTTAAAAATATATTAAATAAATACAGAAATGTTTCTCATCATTGATTTATTCATTTATCATAAGCTTTGCTACACTTTCTATTTTTTTTTTTTTTATTGTGATTTTCTATAGCTAAGTATTTCGAAAAGTTGCATCTATAATATTTTCGTAGATATTACAGAATTTCTACCGATGAATTTGTAAGATGTGTGTATAATAATTTTAATAAAATCAAAACACTTATTATAATATATGTACATACAAACATCACATAGACAGAATGCCACGCAATAATAACAAAAAAAAATCATTTGAGCAATTTAGAAACTTCGTGAATAAAAATAATAAAACACAGTATAAAAATATAAGTACAATAGTTTTACAACTAAACAATGGCAGTAGCGGTTATTTATACAAATAGTTGTAATACAAAATTGTACAATCGTTAACAATGTCAGTCTTAAAACTTTTAAAATTTATGCAGACAAAATGTCCAAAGCAATTAAATAAATAATCACAATTGATGTTTGAAAAGATCCTTTAATTTACAGTGATGTTTGATTACATTCCAAAAACAAATTCCATACAACACATCTTTTCGATACATATATATTTTTTATTTTTAAAACACACCAATACAATTTTAATTGTATAATAATTGACACAAAGAGTTAGCTTTTTTGTGTAGGCATATAAAATTATTTACAAAAAAAGTAAATGAAATGAGATTTCGCTTATGTATGTACAGTAGGATAAAATTGACATAATATTATAAATAATCTATGTATATGTACATCAGTATTTTATTTATACTTTTATAAGTATAAATGAAATTGCAACGTTTCTTATTGTGAGATAGCTAGCTCATCATATCTAGCATTACATTTGTAATAACAACGATAACACTACATACATATTATGTATATAATTTATTATTAAAATAAAGTTCCATCGGATTACATCCGTGTATTGATAACAATAATTTTCAAAAAATTTATGATGTTTATGATAATTTTTCAAGCGAAAAGTGCATTGACAATTTAATATTTTAAAGTAATATTTTTCACTGTAACATCTTCATACTAATTACAGTATATTGCAATCAGTTAATTTTAAACTAGCATCATAAAGAACCAATAAAAAAGCTTCTGTTGAAAAAACTTGTTCGGAAATGAAATATGTTACCCTGTATACAACATTTTGAAGCTTTGTTTGATGTAAAAATATATAAAACCTTTTGAACATTTCCAATATGCAATAAAAGAATGTCTCAGAAAAATGATATCAAAATTAATTGATAACAAATTAACGTCATTGCTTTTTATATCAAAGTACGATTAGTACAAAGATTTATTTATTTTTAGCAAATGTATCCAATAGAAAATAAAATAAATAATAAATATTAAGTAATTTATTTGTAATCAATGTATAGTAAACTCACATTGCGAAGAGTGAGTAAATTTAAAATTTGCAAAAAACAACAAAATAAAAATAAATTTCGATATTTGTATAATAGGCACTATGTAAGATGTCAACTTACAATACAAAAATTATCATTATATTGATATAGCTAATATACAATCTAATATATTGATATAGCACCGCGATTACTTCACGTTTAAGATTTTGGAAACGGCTGTAGCGACGTCGGCCGGAGACGGCAAAGCGGCAATTTCTAAGCTCTTTGTGTACGGCATTGGAATGTCGGAACCGGTCACTCGCCAGGCTGGAGCGTCCAACTGGAAGAATGCGTCTGTCTCCATAATGCGAGCTATCACTTCAGCACCGACACCTGCTCAACATAAACACTCACATTAGCATTGATCCCGTTCTACCAATAATCACGCGGAATTAGACGAGAACCTGATGAAGGCCATCCTTGTTCGACGGTAATTAAGTGGTGGGTTTTAGCGACGGATTGCGTGATCGTAGCCATGTCCAAGGGTCTTATACTCCTCAAGTTGATGACTTCGCATTCGATTCCTGCATGAAACAAGATTATAAAATACCAACGGTTACATTCTGATGAGATATTTTTGTTGTCTGTTACCTTTGCCGGCTAAAAGTTCAGCTCCTTGTAAAGCTGTGTCGACTGCTTTGGCGAAACATACTATGGTTACGTGTTTGCCAGCACGTTCTATTTTAGCTTTGCCTATGAAAAATATTAATAGTGAGCATTTTAAACAAATTATAATAATATGTACATATAAATAATGTAATAATAGTAACCTATAGGTGCGACAAAGTTGGAATCTAATGCCTGATCTGACATTGGAAATTGAACACCGTATAACATTTCATTTTCTAGGAATACTACTGGATCGGGATCTCTTATTGCTGCTTTAAGTAGGCCTGAAATAATGAAAGTATTTACATCTATGATAGCTTTTTTTTTAACTTATTTATTGATGATGATTTCTACCAAGAATGAAGTGTTTTTAGATTAAAGATTTCTTTAAAGTATTCAAGCGTTATGTATATAAAAGATTAAAATTCTACACTTAAGGTTCGTTTATATTATCTAGCACTTCACGTCAACAGCTCGGCACAACACTACACACAAAATTCTAGGAATTTTCAACTTATGTATATTTTTTTAAGACTATATAGACAAGTGTTTCATGGTTACCTGACAACTCGTTCACAGATTTTCCGTAAACCAAGGATGCGCTCCAGGCATTACGTATACGGCCATCTCTTTCTCACCCCGTCTGTTCACCAAGATCTCGTTTACTATGCCATTACGTATGCAGCCATCTCTTTCACAGACCGTCTGTTCACCGATAACAGACAGTCTGTGAAAGAGATGGCTGCATACGTAATGGCATAGTAAACGAGATCTTGGTGAACAGACGGGGTGAGAAAGAGATGGCCGTATACGTAATGCCTGGAGCGCATCCTTGGTTTACGGAAAATCTGTGAACGAGTTGTCGTGTCACCGTGTTTCATATCTGAATAAGAACCTTTCGCATCTTCTGAAGAATACGGCGCTAATACTTTCAATCCGGGACAGTGAGAATACCAAGCAGCAAAGCATTGCGAATGTTGAGCCGCCACGCCAGAAGCGGCTCCGTTAGGTCCTCTGAACACAATAGGAACATTCACGGCACCAGCCGACATGTAAAAAGTTTTAGCTGCCGAGTTGATAACCTACAACATAGGAAAAAGTTGTTTTGATTTGCGCTAGACCAAATTGTAAACAGCTATCACATAATTGAAATAGTTGATAAGTCAATTGAAGTCATCAAAGCCAATAAAGATCATAGAGCACTTCCCATATACTATGTCATTGCATAAACATGATGAATGTATATTGATTTAACCTGATCGATAGCTTGCATTGAAAAGTTGAATGTCATAAATTCGCAAACGGGTCTGAGACCAGCCATGGCCGCTCCGACAGCTATTCCAGCAAAGCCACTCTCCGTGATCGGTGTATCGATAACTCGCTGATCTCCATACTTTTTCCACAGACCTCTGAAATGTTACGAAAAATTAATATACATACATAAAACAGGTTTAGCGTAAGTGTTTACTGTGGCGGAGTTCCGCACTTTACCTGGATACTTTATAAGCGCCATCATATTGAGCTACCTCTTCGCCGAGGATGAAGACTTTTTCGTCGCGTTCCATCTCTTCGTCGAGCGCCGAGTTGAGGGCATCTCGCACTGTTAATTGTTTGGCCGAAGCCGGGCGAGATGTGCTGAGCGCTCGGACGAGCCGTGCGCTGATGCTGGAGCCGTTTCGAAGTACATTCAGAGACATCTTTGTCGTTTGATGATTACTGAAGAGATAAGTTTTAAAATTATTAAATGCAAATATCAGTCTTACATATGTAAGTTGAAAAACTTTAAATGTATTGCTTCACAATACAAACTATGTAGAACATTTATATTATTAAGAAATAAAAATATAAAATTTCATAATATTTTTCATAGAAAATTTTACATACAAATTTTTTGATCACATTTATTTTTCAAATAAAAAATAGCATAAAGGAATGTTTAAAGGAATAAGGTATGTAAACGTACCAATAGTCGACACTATTAACTATACACGACACTAATGTTAGTTGAATTCTTTTATTATCAAATTTTATTCTTAGAATTGTGCAATTATAGATTTTGGATATATATTTACATACAATACTATTGTCTTGTTTAAAATTATATATGTTGTAACCAAAGAAACATCAAAAAGACGTGTCAATAACTGGTACACTCATTATATTTGCTACGGGAAATTATTGAATCGTCTTCAGAAATATGAAAAGATCAATTCAGCACGTTTTAACGGAACAGAACTAGAACACTATTATAGAATTGATATGCACATGTAATGATATATCATATTTTCAGACGTGTATGTATATAACATATGTACCTATAGACAAGCGATATATTTTCATATATAAATATCCCGCCAAAGTTGAATGAAAATAAAAATAAAAAGTCAAACTAAATACACTGCAATAAACGACTCTTTATTGTCTGTCGAATTAAAAAAAAGTTATTTTTTTATGAACACTAAAAGATACGTTTCTATATGACGTTTGGCCATGTGTGATGTAACTTAAGTAGGGGTCCGTTCCAAGTGGGATATTCACAAATTTAGAGATGAAATGGGATGCTGAAAGTGTTTCAGATTTACCTTTATGTCAGGAGAAAGCGAATTATCGACAGAACCAAAGCGACACAACCAGCTGACGGCTGGCCTCAGGCCCGTTCGTTTAACTGATCAAGGTCGCCAAAAGTCAAATTAGACACTTCAATTGGATATAGCAAAGGCTATGTCGACCATAACTCTACTTCTTTTTACGAATAATAAAATTTCAAAAACTAGTTATTTGAGTTAAATATGCATTTCAAAAATATATAAGTAGATTAAATAAAGGAGGTATGTAAAAAAAAGATATGTTCAAAATCTATTTTTTTACAATAAAATAAAAATTTAAACAGATAGATATTTATACATAGAGAAAATGCTATTGATGTTGATTAGTGTATAAATATCGGACAATTGAACTAAAATAATAGTCAATTTGATGCCAAAATAATACATTTCTATCAAGTAAACAAGTTTAAATCAATTAGTACTTAAAGGCAGAAATTTATTTTAAAAAAGACCCAGAACTCACTTCTGGTCAAGTTTTTATTGGCGCCGTCAACACTCACGATATCTACTACCGATATTTCCATATCCAGTTCCTAAATAGCAACTACAGGTTGCAATATGGAAACTGTATATGAAAATATCGGTAGTAGATATCGTGTGTGTGGACGGGCCATTGGAAAAGATTATATTCAAATTGGTAAACGGACTACTAGTCATATGTGAACCAGTCACAGGACAACCGGTCGCTCTAGATCGGTCACACGTGATCACCCGTCACACTAAAACTGGTCACGAGAAAACTGGTCACAACCTAAAATCGGTCAACCAGTTTTCTTGTGACCGATTTTAGGGTGTGACCAGTTTTAGGGTGTGACCAGTTTTAGGGTGTGACCAGTTTTAGGGTGTGACCAGTTTTAGGGTGTGACCAGTTTTAGTGTGACGGTTGATCACGTGTGACCGATCTAGAGCGACCGGTTGTCCTGTGACCGGTTCACATTTGACTAGTGATCACCGAACCATTCAAATTATATTACATAGAATATTCGTTTGAAACATAAAAAATGCTGAGACAAAAAGGCGCCGGAACACCGTTCCACCACATTACATAAGAAAAAAAGGCTTGCTTAAATTATTCTGTACAAAGCGATCTTGCGCACGCAGTGGTGTCACCGTAATGGTTTCCGGAATTTATTTATTTATTTAATCTAAAAATTCATATGATTTTTGTCAAAAATTATACAAATATTGAAAATTGAATGTACTTATGTACATGTAATAGTGCCTTGGACGGAAAAAAATGTTAATACATATTTTTTTATCAAAATGATTTTATTAAAAAAAAAATTGGAACCCGTTGTTCCAAAATTGGGGTGACAGCACTACGTGCACGTCACTAAAATCTCGATCACAGAACATCTGGCACCCGAAAACTACATCCGTTGAGAGTAATCACGCGAACTATCTCACTAACGAGAACCCGAGTGCCAGATATTTCATATATACGATTTTCGCGGCAACGATTGTCGTGTGCGCGATCACAGTGTGCGGAATAATCTGTTAACATAAATTTTTTATTATCTTAAGATTTCTTATTTTTTTACTTCAAAATCCAAATGGCCAATAACTATGGCACGCCAAAATTTGTAGCGTTCTTATTAATTTCAACAGTATTTTGATTAAGAAAAATTTGGTCAACAAAGTGCACAAGGCAATAGTTTTAGAAAACACTTCTTAGACATCAAATTTATTGACCTTGTCTTGATTAAAGCACTTGCCAATACTATGAGATTTAGAAAAGGAAAAGAATATTACTGTGTGCATTACACACTACGATTCTTGTAATACAATTCGAAGTCTTACATTTGCTCATAGGTATTCATTTTTTATGTGGTAGTTTGATCATCAACTGCATCCCTAAGTTGGCTGAAAGTGTGATTTGCGTTCCACAGTGATATTTTCATTTATTGAACATATATACATAATTTCGTGTTCGATGTTAAAGTATTGAAATTCTTATACACTACCAAAATAGATATACCCATGTTGTCTTTAAATTCCACAGTTGTTTCAGGATAATCAAGGAAAGGTGTTTTCATTTCTTGAAAGTTTATTTAATACATATATCATAGAAAATATATATAAATCATTTTATAAAAAAATTACACACAGTTCATATAGTTCGTTTTTAAATTTTCGTACACAAAATAAAAAAAAATTATATTTCATTGTATGAAAAATTTTATATTGCACATATGTATGACTTGATATATATTTTAATTTAATTACACATCCATATTTCCATAATAAATATAAAAATATAGATATAAACAGTAATTAATAATTCGTTTTAACGTTCAACTGCATTTTGCAACTATTATGAGTAAATACATATAATTTGTGTACATATATATATACATATGCATACATATATGTGTACTACATATATACAAAGTACAAAAAACATTCATAGAAAGTAGGTTACAGTAAGTTGTAGGTTTCGGGAGATATTTTATTAAAAAAATCGTGAAGCAAAAAATAAGGGCAGTCAAAACAAAATGAATGTGTAAGAAAGTGTTAAATAAAAAGCTTTGTACGTTTAACACAATGAAAATATACAAAAAAAAGTAAAACAATATCAGTTTATGAAAATAAAGAAGAGACTAGTAAAATGGTCCCTGATATAATAATTATTAATTAATGTCAAGAAATATTCTTAATAAATAAAATAATTAATAAAAAAATAACTAAATTATTCGCAATTAAAAAAAAATTCTAAACATATAAATGCATATACACAAAGACTAATTTTATTTACAAAAAAAATCATGATAGGTACAAATGTTTTAGGTTTAAAAAAAAAGTCAACACAAAATAAACTCTGAATATTACAATTTTTTGTAAGATAAAAATATTGATGAAAGAAATGACTATAACAAAAAGTACAGGTAAAATGAGCACTTAGAGTTGATTAATCAATGCATTTGTACTGTGCGTAGAAAAAATAGGTAACTATCGAGATTTGATTTTCGTTTTTATTTGTAGGCCTTGCTGGATATAAACAAGCTTAGGATACATGTACTTGCTTTGGTTAAATAATTAATCAAACCAATGTGGTTCTATTGAATAAAACATTTCCAAATGTTGCTTAAAAAGAAAACCTCATTCAGGCTTAAGGATAATGTCTTCTATTAAATCATATATCATATAATGGACATTCATCGTAGTGACTTCGTTTTCAAAGCTGCAGAAGTCGCAGGTTTTTGTTAGAGGAGTCCGATATCCCTCAGAGTCCCGTCCACAGCTTCCTCCTGGTGGAAAAAATAAACTACCATGTGCAAACAATCATAACAAGTTTAACAAAACAACAAAGAAAATAATACACAAATGGTATAATTATCGTGATTAAAGAAATTAAAACGCAACAACATTGAAGCAAAGTATAAATGCTAACATATTAATTAGAGATGCACCGAAAGGTGAAGAATGTGTTTAATTTGTGCCAAACAAATAACTTTTTAATGCAAATCAGCGATCTCTTTACTAATACATACAAGTATAACATCTATTGAATTTTAATGGAAGTCAAAATTTAGGTCGTGTTGCCTGAATTTTCTAAATAGTAAAAAAAATCACACGTGCAGCTTAATATTATGTAATATAATACAAATTAACATACATACATAAATAAAAAAGTAATCAAACGATCAAAATGACCATTTTGTGCATCCCTTATGTTTTATTTACATTTACATTTTGGTTCGGCATTGATGAATAATATAAAATCATAAATATAATAATAAAACACACGTGAAATATGTGTAACATTTTTATAAATAGTCACTTACCATTTTATTTCATTATACTAATGTTAAGAAAGATGTTTAAAATAATAAATATGTTTCAAGTATAATAAAGATATAAAATATAGAATTTTAGACTTAATTATTATTATTGTTTTTATTTAATTTTGTTATAAAAATATATTTCCTCATGCATGCCTATTATAGTATATGATATCTATTTTGACTGAGGAAAGGAAGGGTAGAGGCACTACAACTACAGAAAAATTAAAACATCCAATGTTATTCAATTTGATACAGCATTCCCTTAGTATATTTCATCACCATAACAAAAATATATTAATAATAATAATAAAAACACAACAAACAACTATATAAATATCTTCATAAATAAATTATGATAAAAACAAATATGTAATATATATATATAAAGTAGCATTTGTTATAACTTTTTTAGAATATGAGAATCTTTCATTGCGAATAACCAATAATCGTCTATTGATTTCACTAATAAAAAAATAATACGTTTCGTACAGAAAAACATTAACATCAATAATAAATAATAAAAATTTCAAATCGATAAATTAAGATCTTTGATAATACGAGATTTCTTGTTTTTCAGGTACTACGTAAATAAATTATATGTAAACATAGCATTACGGCAATAATAATGAGGTCTAATTAAGTTAAAGTGTGAAGATTTAATTTGTCCAATTGCCAAAGTTGAAAAGTAATTTCTTTAAATATAATTTTGGATCCATCAGCCACCTCTTCCAAGTACTTAAACACTTTTGTTACAAGTCAGGTACAGTTTGTGTACCTAATGTGTATATAGCAGGTCAAAAATCAAACAGAAATTACATTCAACCATTTATATTATTACATTGGCAATGATACTATTTTTAATTTGAAAAATATTCAACCATTTATCAAAGATGTTGACAAATATTAAATTTTACTACTAATTCAAATCACCGAGTAACAATTTTTTAGCTGACAATTTGGAGCTGGTCAATTGGTCTTCTCAACGGAAAAAAATATAGGGAAGTAGGAAGAATACTCGTATCATAGCTTGGTGCCTTTGGTATATTGTTTTTAATACTCCAGATTTATAAAGAGGTATCAAAAATGCAGCTCAAATTCCGCATTCATCGAATTTAAAGCATCATGCTACATTACAGAAAATATATGAATTTAAATTATATATGTACATAAATATATATACATATGTATGTAGATTCATTTCAATTAAATAATGAATACATTCTAATAGAAGATTCAAACTTTGCTGGCTCATTTTGTTAAGTTCTCTTTTACTCAATCAGTGAGATTTTCAATTGTATTCTTACTAATAAAATCTAATCTCGGTCACTTTGAGTAATGACAATTAGTAAGGATTGTAAACATCTAATGAGCAATAGCAACAAGCAGTTTAATAAAGCTTATGAAATGATTTGAAATTAAGAATATACTTCAACGCGACGCTATAGGGACAAAGTGATGTCCCGTATGATTCCGAATTCAATTTTGACATATACAAACAACAGGCACATACAGTTTTCGTCTTTAGATTAAACAGGCATGATTAACATTTAAAAATCCTATTATTTCTTTCAGTTAGCAAATATTATTTTTCAAACACACATAAATTGCCTCAAGAGATCAGTACCCGACTTCAAAGTTACTTTTATTAATACTTTGGTATACAAATGCAAATATACATACGTATCTTACAATATAATATAATATTGGTACAAAATGACTGTATAGATGTTCTGCTTTATATTTATTTTCCATATATTGTGAAACTAGAACATCAACACTTGAAGTTAAGTACTACTCACTTGAGACATCTTGTATAAATATGCACTTTTGGCAAGTAAATACACAATACGAATTGTATTGAAAATGCAGCATGCTTAAAGACCTTGAAGGTATGTACATAAATAAATAATACACATTATAATAAAAATAAACAAGACTGGTTAATATATTCAGGCACACTTTCAAAATAAAAGAAGCTGCAGTTTATCACAAGGCATCACTTTTTTAATTACCCAATTTTTAAAATTTAATTTAAGGCAATTTGCAAATAAAATCTATTCATAATTAGCTTTGAAGGTTGATTTTAATTACAAAGTCTTTGATTTTAAGTCGTGTCCATTTGGCACAATAGATCAGACTCGTTTTATATATATATATATTTGTATATTGTATTAGTATTATTCAACTATGTAAAAAGTTTAATATTTTAATTGAAACTAATCGGCATGGTTATGTATTATTATATTAATTCAGATTAGTAGTAAATATATGTAGCTACCGGTTAGCATTAAGTGTTATTCTACGGATAACTTCATTATTATATAAATTCAAAATAAAACCTACTCGCTATTGATAGTAACTATACATCTACGAGTTGTTCAATGGAAGTCCAATTTGACTTTTTTCAAACAAACTATATTGTTATATATTAGTCTTGTTTTATATAACAGATTCATATGCATATTATTAATAGATCAAATGCAAAATAAAAACAATATTATTCGAGTTGAGCTTACTTTAAGAAAAAAGGCACAACGGATGACGACTACTATACATTCAATAATAATACTCAATTTTAATAATAATAAAAATACTGTTATAACACAAAATAATCACATTTAAATTATTTCATATCACACATAAAACACGGTGCTTAATATAAATTAAATCACTCCGTACTTCACTATATAATAATTGACGATTATATAAAACTTTTAAAAATCGTGTACACATTGGCAAGAATATCTATATAATTGAAAATATATTATTTTGTATTTATTTTAATATATTAAAAATAATCTGCTTAAATTCACTCTATAATATATAATCAATTTCAGAATACAATACTTTGAAAATCAACTTCATTCAAATAGTCTCTGATTGGTATCACAATCCCATGAGATCAAATTGTATTCGGGCAAGTAAAAAAAAAAAAAAAACAAACAAAAAACCTACACATCAAGCAATCATTTTTTTCTTATTATTTCCAAATCTTACATCTATTAAAAGTCTCCAGGTTTTGAATAATTTGTGCGTCACATTTAATCATTTAATTGATTAAACCCTTTCCGCTCATATGTTATTTTATTTGTCAGTAAAATATGCATTTATATCACTCAGTGTGTGTAAAATATCTAATAAATCACGTGAATTGAGTTATATCGAGTGATCAATAATTTATATTCTATCTTAATATCGGTACATTCATTGTACAAGTGGAAAAAGGTTAAGTCGTCAACGTAAAATGATATGAATAGAAATAGCATTCGTTCAGTGATAGTAGTAAAAATAAATTAAAATTGACATCAACATAATTTTCATACTAACAATGAAATAATTGTGCAAGTTTGAAATATGACTAGAAAAATATATGATACAAATTTTTTGTTAAAATCGCGATATATTCTCTTGTATGATCCAAATTTGAAATCTGAAAGGGAAAATAAAATTATAGCAGCTCATTAGCGGGGCTACTGACCTCCTGTAATAAATCTTGAGCGGCGATCGCTTTCAAAACATTCTTCTTAGACGTCTCCTGGATCTCACCGCCGACAACAAGCTCGTCAAGAATAAAATATGCTTTCTCAAAGTTGAAGATAATGTCCAATTCACACACCTAAAACACCAAATAAGACATTTCAAGATAATCTAAATTAAATTATTTTACAAATAAACCCTTAATTATGTAATAATCATGTTTATAGCTGGGTAAAAGAGTTTCCCACTCTTTATGCAAGAGTGGCAGATGTATACATATACATATATTTCTGATTACCACATTTTAAATAAGCTATGATTATGACTTACGCTGCCAAAATATTTATCGAGAAGTTCAACATATCGATGGATGATCTCCAGTGTTAATAGTTCATTATCTTGTTGTTCGACAGCACAGCAAAAATATAATGATGCATACCTAAAAGTCGGACTAAATATTAGATAGCCAAAATTAACTATACAAAACAGTAATTTTTAAAAATTGATTTATATAAATGATTATGTATATAAAATAATGTTATTTAGCTTATGGCACATGATGTGATTAATTCAAATTCAATAATAATACCTTTTGTAAACAACTTTAACATCTTTCCATTCTAGAAAAGAACACATTTTAGGCTTTCGTGCTAACACTGTTGTGATCAACTCTCGTGTGATTTTCTTTTTGAGCTTGTCGGGATGTGCAACGTACCATTTTTGTAAACGTAATTTCCCTTGTCGGCTGAATAATAACATAAACTGCATCTGTAACAGACATTAGCACAATAATATTATATATAAATGAACAAGCATTAAAGATTTTCCAGTTCTTGATAATACAGCCGAGAGCACAAACCGTCATTAAATATCAATCGTTACAATTAATTCCAAATCAAAGTACGTCAATTTAGCTCGAAGGTTTATCAACGTGGCAGGTTTAAAAATTTAGAATGTTATCTTGTATTTGCTTAGTTGTTATCGTACAAAGTGCTGTCGCAACGTGTGACATATCTGTATTATAAAACGCGACATAAAAGTCACTCTTTAATTCATTAATGTTGATATATTTTATCGTGAAACGGTGCACTTTTCCTTATATAAAATTTTATTGGTGTTGGTGAATCACCAGTAGTATGTAGCGCTGTACACACGTCATGTTTGGGTGGGTTTTTTTGAGAGATAGTCAGCATCCAGCGACGCATTGAAAATTGAAAAATATAGCTAAGGATGTCGGGAATAGTTGTGCATTAAAATAAATTGAGTCCGTATTGTTTTAAAGGGGTAACAAACCATTCCTTGTAAGCTAGTATCAATGTGCTGTGCTGTCAGTTGTGAGCGATCGCCGTCTGATGTTCGCTTTCCAGCCACGTCCTCTTATCGACACTACTCTTTTTTTTAGATCAGTGCTTTTCAATCGGCTTCAACTGGGAAATAGTATTTAAATATCGCTATGGTTTGACCGTCATATAATATATAAAACATACCAAAAAAAAATTACCTCCATGAAATTATAAGAAACCCTCAATTCGGAAAACTTTCTTTGACAATTCTTAGGGAAGAGTGTCACATTCTAAAAGTTCTGGGTGAGAGATTCTGAATTAAGGTCTGTTCATACCTATCCAGCACGACCCGTATCCTGCAGGTGTCATGCAAGCGCGGATAGTATTCTTTGGTACATTCTATATGGACGCGCATGAATGCGTAAATGCGCATGCGCGAATGAAGTATGAATACGTCCATATAATGTACCAATTTATGGTCCTCTTGCGGTGGCCCCTACGGAATAAACTCCGAGTTGATGAAGACCCGAAAAATGAACTCGTACAAAAAAATGCAAGTACGCGTGTATGCGCGAGATTCATGGGAAGGGCTGACGAAACCGTTTACCCCTACTCATAATAATAGGGCTTGTAGACACTCAATCATTTCAAGGGAACATTTTGACGATGAGTTAATTTTTCAGGTCTTCATCAACTTAGAGTTTGTGCCGTAGAGTAGACCCATCCTCTTGACCATTAGAGCCAGTGGCAATGTGCTTGTTCAATCACTCTTTTCATAGGCTAGCGGGGGGTTTGGTGCAAACGATCGACAAGTGCCAGACAGACTGAACCACAGATTAACTGGATGGCTGCTTTAAACGCAATTCTCGACTTCACGAATGATATATTGCACATCAGATGACGAGTAACCTTTCGATGTGCACAGATGCAATTATTAATATGGTAATTATTAAAATTGAGTCGGATCTTTCTGGCGAGTTTAATAAGGCAAAATTCGGAACTAAAGTATCAGAAGCATAGAACGTATACAGGGTAGGTATGTCGGGACTTCGGGTAGATTTCGCTTAGTGTAAGTGCGAGCAGTGCGCACGCATAAGGTACACGTGTCGTTAATCTGTGGTTTAGTCTGTCTGGCGCTTGTCGATCGTTTGCACCGCATCGGCTAGCGGGCTATTTATGTAACATACTGTCTGAGCGTCTTGATGTTTTCACTGCCTCATACAGTATCGGACCTAATATCTTTTAAGCGGCTCCTAGTTATTATAGTTATATACTTAAATGTTTTTTTTATTTATAAATTGGCCGGGTTGGCGCGTTGGATTTACTTGTCTCATTGACATAACGACATAAATAAAATAATGTAAGGGAAACATTACAACTGAGGGGTCACGAGTTCGAGCCCTGGCCCGGTATTGCTGACCAAACCTTGAGTATATGTGATTCCAGGTTTCAATTTATCTGATTTAATTGTTGAAACGGTTCTTCATCAAATTGGCCACATACCCTCTATTTGTAGCCTCTATAGTACAACTTTGGACACAAATAGGTATCGTCTTGTGAAACCTGTAATGGCATGGTATATATATAAATAATAAAAAATTACAGTCACTGGGCGCATGGGAAAAATAAAATAAAAAAATATATTAATTATTGATTATATTCCGAATCCTGATTTTGATTTTTTTTTATTTACATATATATTATTATTAGCAATGTTTATGTATTATTTGAATTTAAATGGGAAATGATTATTGCTTGATCAGCGACTAGTATTTCCTCTAATATGACTAAGTTCAATTATATCGAATTGACGACTCTATCATATTGGAGCCGGGAGAGAGGGAGGGAGGGGGGATATATATGCAGAGAATTTCATTTGATAAAATCCAAAATGGATGTTAGTTTTTTTGATATTTAGTCAAATGACATGGCCTGACCTGAACGAATTTGGCCTGGTGCATATTTGCATCCGGTCAGGCTCGCTTTCATCAGGTCAGACCTTTTAGAAATTGACTGATAATACATACATACGACCATAACCGAAATTGGTGTTTCTTGTGTGGCAATCATGTTAGATCACGTTCAAACTTTTTCCCAACCGGTTTAGAACTTGTTCATGTGATGTGTAAACGGTTAGTATTATGTTTAACACTCGCTACATGCTAATGAAATGATAAGACTCGTAAGTATCGATTTTTTCGGAAAAATATATGAAGTTGTAATATTTAGCGTTGAATTAGCACTGCTTAGTTAACGGTGTATGTTGCTGTCCCTTTTTGAGCAATTGTGTGCAAGAGAGAAGATTCGACAAAGTTATAACAAACGAACTAGATTTTAACAATGGTGTTGACGGCCGCACCTGCTACAACAAGAATAATACTTTTTTGCTTTATTTAACATTCCGATAACGGTTGACAATGGTCTCGATTGAAGAATGGAGTTTCGTCGAAAAAATTAACCGGAGTGTATTTTTAAAAATAACGCTAGCAAATGCACTGAAATAATGTTTCGAATCACAATAATTCAAGACGATTGCATCAGCACTGTATGTCTTCATACAAGTCCGGTTATGAAATATGTGTCTGGATATCGAAAAATGTTCATATGTACCTAAGCAAGCACTTCCAATATGTTTCTGTGATTTTGTATAAAAGAAAATCAATTCAAATAGCTAAATTTTAACAAATTGTGACTAAATATTTCAATCTAGTGTCATACATATATTTTTGCATGCAAAACTTTTTTGAAGGAAGTTTTTTTGTGGCCATTGAGAACTATTTTAATTGGCAATTTTTGTGGCGATCATAGACTGAGATCAAGATTTTTTTATAACAAGAACCTTTGTGCAATTTGATTGAATTTGAGCGCGTTTGCATTTAAAAAAATATCTGCCGAATAAATTGAACATGCTCGTTTTACATTTTTGAATATATTGAAAACTAGCCGGCGTTGCTCGACCTCTTCAAACTACCAAAGGATTTTGACAAAAAAACAAGTCTACGGCCAAGTCAGAAATTACCAGATATATCAGCGATAGGTTGCCGGGTTCGATCCCGTGGGTTGACCTCGATTGAAAATATTTTTTTCCGAGTATTTTTGTAGTGCTGCTGGTCAGATTTGGATATTTGTGACTCCAAGTCGACCGTTTCTTATCATAGTTTGCCAATTTGTCTGATTTCATTGTTGAAACGGTTCCTTCAACAATGAAATCGGCAAAAACCATCCTTCCCACTATGCTACCACTATTTGGAATATAATTTCAAAATTTATAATTTATAAATTTATAAAAGTACAAGTTTAATACCATAGATGTCACTAAGAAGAAACCTGAAAATGGCTGAATCATGGGAAAAATATAAAATTGGGTCCATCGCCTTTCTCAAGTATTATTTTTTTTTTTTTTTGGTATATTAAAAAAGTTTAACACTGGATAAATCTGTATAACTTTTAAGCACATGTACATATCCGCAGTATGGCTCGGTGGTTGCGTTTATGTTTAGCACCGAGAGGTTACCGGGTTCGATCTCGTGCTAATCTTTAATACTGTTGATCAGACATGGATATTTTTGACTCCAAGTCGATCGTTTATTATCAGAGTTTGGCAATTTATCTGACTTCATTGTTGAAACAGTTCCTCCATCAAATTCGCAAAAATCATCCTACCCGCTATGTCACAAATATCCGAATTTGATTTATGTACAATATATAAAAAAATATGTACAAGTACAAAATATTTACAAGATGTCTTTATGGATTAATTAATTGTTAAGTCCGTGTTCTTCAGCCTCTCAAAATACAGCGATTTATGTAATAAAAATGTTGCAATGTTTGTAATTAATTATCTAGGAAGGGGCATTGGGGTTTACCCGTTAGGCATTCCTGGTATATATCTATGTAAAATAAGATAAAATATGTTGATGAAAAATAAATTCGTCTCATGCAAATTTTTTAACGATTTACACATGTATGTAATTGAATTTGACTTAAATTTTCTCGAAACTATGGATTGACTTTCGTATTATGTCATTGACCGTTTATGTCAGTGAAGTAAATGCAGATTTAAATATTTTCAGAAGGTTAACGAACTTCGTTGAGAGGTTTTGAGGGTGCGAGGGGTTTTCCGGGGTTTTTCGAGAGTTGAACCCCTTGGGAAAGGCTTGATTAATTATGTCATGCGTTGTCCCGTAAATTATGTGGCGTTAACGAGCCTTCACTGGAGAATTTCAAGCACGTAAAAATAACCATTACAACACCTTATAATTGCTCCGCACCCCAGAGACGTATTAAAACTTTCTTATCAGATTTTACAAAAGGTTAATTGTTGAAAGTTTCACATATGTAACGTTGATTTCATATGTAAGTAACGAAGAGAGCTTTGAACTTTGAAGTGCTTTATGGCTTACTGTTTGATTGCTTTCGGTGAATTGCACGTACACCAGTTTTTCATTTGACGAAAAGTTATTGCACTATGAAAGACTTTTACAATATGAAACATACTGTCAATGTTGATGCACATATTTGTCTTTTATTAATGGATTTATGAACGTTCTTGTAATCTCCATATTAAAAATGAAAGCTTTTACGTCCATACTTACATACATACATATATGCAGTTTTATTCTTTTTTCAATGCAATTCTGGTAACAATAGTGAAAAGTTTTCGTTGAAATGAATTATTCATATTTGCACAATTATTCGCGTGGTCGAGTACACCCTCTTAGAGTATACCGTTTTTATTTTTTTTCGTTTGTGTTTTGAATGAAAAATATGAAAGTCCAAGTAAGTTTTCGAACATAAATCAGAGAGGTCGTTGTGTTATGTTCTAGGAAAAGACTTATGAAAGAAAACCGATAAGAGTTTCCTTCTCTTGTTATTAGTCCACTCCATTACGTGATGCTTTGTACGATAAAGCAATAAGTATTTTGTTTTGATATGATATAATCGTAGTAGGTGTATACAAACTAGCGGAAAAGTGTATATTATATACTAGAGGCACAATTAAAAATGTGTGTAGATAATGTAAAAATATTAATGGTTGAAATCTTGAGGAATTACTGGTAATAAATTCGGTTTTTTTTATCAGTGCATATGTATCATTTTATTCACCATAAATCAAAGTTTTGGTCGTCCCTTATTCGTGCGGAATTTCATAATATTTAAGACGCGTAAAAGTGTGTGTTTTTCGCAAAATTTAAATTATAAACAGTGTGCTTTATTTGCGATAAAAAATCCGCACATATTCAATTGTGATATGTTTAAATTTGTCTCTTGACGAAAATAAACTAGGAAATTTTTTATCTTTTGTTTTTTGGTATAAAAATTAATTTGAAAGATTTTTATTTCTAAATAATTGAATAGTTTCATATCAAAAATAAGTGAAAATAAAAGGTTTATTCAACAGATTGAATAAAATCTTTATTTTTTCACAATTATTAACTCGCATCAATAATCATCAACATTTAGGACTGCAAAGTGCAGTTTGACTATTCGAAATAAGTGCAGTTTGACTATTCGAAATAAGTGCAGTTTGACTATTCGGAGCTTCCGCAGTGGAAGAGTTGAGTGGCAGGGGTTGTCGCATACTGTTTTCAACTTTTTGTGTATAATGTTTTTCAATGTTTTGTGTATAATCATTATGCGTAATGATCAAGTAAATGAGGGGCCCCAGGCACATTTGAAATTTGAGGCACCCACTACAGGAAAAAAAATGCTATCATCGTTTTTTACCATGCTTTTCAGTATATGGTTAGGATTTACCAAAACCATATTTTTATAATTTATTTACTAATAATGTTTTTACCCGGCTTCGCTCGGTATTTGTAATATAAACCGCTTAAACATGACTAATCTAATAGTAACCATTTTATTAAATTTATTTGAATACTTTTATTTTATTTGAATATTCATTTGTTCGATGACATTTCGGATTTACGAACCAACAATAGTTTCATACAAAGTCTCTTTCGAAATTATATATTAGATACATATGTATGTATATACTTGAAACAGTTTTTGGTATAAAATAGATACTATTTTAAAATACTATGTAAAATAGGTATTAATTTCATTTATTTTTGACTTAAGAACGTATTGTGGACAATGATAATAATTTGTAAGTTGTAAATTTTGATAGCAAAGACCCATTTCGGGCCCCCCAAGATTCGGGGGCCCCAAACGCGCGCTTATTTTCAATGTATGATAAACCGCCGCTGGTAATGATGGTACATATTTGGTACTTCTGTACAAAAGTTTGATCATAGAGGTGTCTTTAGTGACACTTATGGTTAATATATCATGGAAAAATTAATAATAATAAATTAGATATAATGGATAAATAAATATGTAAAAACGTGTTTGGTGTCAATGTCAAAATATAATAAATAAATATTTAAATGGCTGTATTTTGTTGAATACAACGTACATACATACATACATATAGTAGTTGTATGGAATCCAAATAAAGTGATTCAAATCTAGCTGAGAGAAACTCTCTTTAAAAACAACTTGAAATTGTGACTGGATCCTATCTGATTAAATTCTGAAACAAAAAACGAATCGTTTCTTATCAGTGCTCGGTAAAAAGAACTTCAAGGGATTTTTTAAACAAGCCACTCGTACAGAACGATTCAACAACACCGACATTTAAATTTCTTTGTTGAACTTCAGCCGAAAATTACAGACTATGTTTCTAGTCAAATTATACAAATTCAAATGCAAAGTTTCCCCGCTGAACACTGTCAAATCGTACATACATACTTAAATACGTTTTCAACAGTTTTCCTACATTTTCTCGGAAGAATATTCACACGTCCTCACTCGAGATGAATAAAATTTTCGCAGTATGCTATCGCCGTAAAGTTTTACATGTAATATGAGATTGCTCGACGAGGCTTTATTGGAATAATAATTTAATTATTATATGTTTTTCTATTGTATGATTACACAAAAATTACATATACATGTATTATATATATATAAGTATATTTATATACATACATATATTGGGCTAGGGTAAATTTTGTAACATTCTGCACTTCAGCCGTGCGAAAATATTGAGTTATGAATTTATTGCGTAAGTTTCAAACGGCCCCTCTGAGATTAATTGTGCTGATATAAATTTAAACATCTTTAAATTAAATTGGCCCTTTATCAAATATTCACTTAAGGCATATTAACCTACATATACATATGTCTGTTTGTAATGAGAATTTAGTGCATAAATTTTCCATATATTTTTAATAAATTATAAATGATCATATTGGGTGTTATTGACACAAAAAATAAAATACGTTTTTTTTGCAAAAGCATCTTACTTTTTGTGCACATTCAAAAATCGTTACGTTTCAATTCGATGAACAATTTTCAACTGTGTCTAGTAAAAGAATATACATTTCTCATCTTACGAATTTCACAAATCTCGTTTATTTCAGATTTGAGTTTTCTTTAGCAGAGAGTATTCCATGGAAAAACTATTTCAAACGGAAAATTCATTTTGCTTCAAAATGTCAAGGAGCGTTCGTGTGCAATACGAGGTTAGTGTACTCAGACTGCATTTCACATTATTGTAACTTTATCATTTTACGTATGTATTTATGTACATACATACATTTAAAATTTAGTTCACATAGCAAATTATAATGATAACAAAATATGGAATATTTTTTTCACCACATCAAAATATCAATATATGATTCTTATTCTCTATAATACCTATATCTATCTACATATTTGTGCAGGGGAAATATTATTGTTTGCTATACATAATACTGGGTCATATCCTTTGGGACATAAGCCAGCAAAAAAGCTCGGTGGTTGCGTTAATGCTAACCACCGAGATGTTCCCGGGTTTAATCCCTGAGTTAACCTTAATTGAAAAGAGTTTATTCGGTATTTCTGTAGTGCTGCTGGTCAGACTTGGATATTTATGCGATAGTTTCCTATCGATTAAGTCGATAGTTTCCTATCAGGGTTTGCTAATTGATGTAATCGAATTTTATAGTTGAAACGGTTGGCAATATCATCTAATTGGCAAAACTATTATGTCACCACTATTTGAATATGATTTCAAAATTTATAATCTATAAATTTATACATGTACAAGTTTAATACCATATGTAGGTGTCGCTCACGGGCAACCCGTAATACCATAATTATATTTTTATTTGTTTTTTAAATTTTCTGGTCAAAGGATTAATTACAGGTACTAACGAATTAATTTAACCTGTTATTTATTAAGTTAATATATAATTTCGAAAGAGACTATGTAAATAGGTAACCTTCGTTGGAAGATTCATAGGCGCCGATTCGATTTTTTTATGATTCAAAGGATTTGAAGTCCCCGGAGGTGCAGTCGGCGAGGGCGAAGGCTCCGGGGGCACAGGTGCCGGATTCTGGTATACATATAATTTCGAAAGAGATAGTATATATGTTTGTTTGTTCGTGACAGTCAATTTAATAAAAAAAAAACAAAATAGTACTCAAATAAATTTATATAAAATAAAACTATTCAAATAAATTTAATAAAATGTTTACTATTACATAGATTAGTAATGTTTAAGCGGTTTATATTACAAATACCGAGCGAAGCCGGGTAAAATCACTAGTTAATTATTAAATAACAGAATTAAAAATTTTGAATTCGATTAAAATTCGAAAATGGACATATATGTATGTATGTATGTACATATGTACAATATCTGTACATCAAGCCATCGATATATTCGCAAAAAGTGTCGTGCAGAAATTTAAAATAATAATTCCCACATTCAAAATAAAATTGTATTACGATCTTAAGGTATTATTTATATACAAAAAAAATATCTATTGTACGTGAAAGAATCCGTTTTAGTTACTACCTATTGTACTATATTATATTTAGTATCGAATCGGTTTCCATTATTACCTTTCCTATAGTTTTGACCTTCAGTCAACTTTTTGTAATACGGTTTCAGATTCGATATAGTTCATTGTGAGAGTGGAAGCTTTTATGCGAGTATTTTTGTGATGACGGAGTATTAAAAAAAATTATTGTGCAAGAAAACTAGGCATATTGCTATAAGACGAAAACAAAATGCGTCTATATGCGTCAAAATGCGATATAGGTATGAATATGTATTATATATGTATGTAGTTTGTATATATATACATTTGTATATACTATGCCGGAACGAATTTTGGATTTTAATCGTTGGACCTAGAGGAAAGCTTTTATCGTATCAAAAGAACGTTTAATAAAAAAAATCATTGATTTTAAACAGTGTCCTGTGCCTATAACCAATCGATGTATCTCGAAAAAAAATTCGAAAACGTAGGTTATTTTCACATATGTACATATCTCTTTTTATTTAGAACTAGCTGAACCCGGCATGCATTGCAATGTCACAATAACGCATGCAATTTCCGTTCCCGTTCCCATTTGTCGGAAAAACGCAGGCAGCGAACACATTTGAAATTATTGTGTTGCAATGCCACTTATTTCCGTTTTTCTCGTTTCCGTTCCCGTTTTGGGGGATTTTTTGTCACAGTAAGCTTCCCGGACATGCATACAACAAATCCTGAAAGTTCTATCGTAATCAGTTGAGTGGTTTAGGAGCCTATACGAGACAGACAGATATAAAAAACAGACATTCAATTTTACATATATATATATATATACCAGGAAGGCATTACAGGTAACCCCAATGCACCTTCCTGGCCAATGACAAACATTGCAGCATTTTTTTTATTATTATACAACTCGCTGAATTACGAGACACTGAAAAACTCACAAATTAACGAGACATCTATGAGTTGTACATAAATTTTATTGTACATTAATCAATCTCAAATAGTGGTGACATAATAGGCAGGAAGGATATTTAGCCAATTTTACCGGGAACCGTTTCAACAATGAAATCAGAGAAAATTGGCAAACTTTGATAGGAAACGATCGACCTGGAGTCACAAATATCCAGGTCTGACCAGCAGAGCTACAGATATACTCAGAAAAATTATTTTCAATCGAAGTCAGATCATGGGATCGAACCCGTCGCCTCTTGACGCTAAGCAGAAGCTTAACGACCGAGCTATGCTGCTGGCTTAACACATATAGATAGTTTCGATTTTTTTAGTATAAAAAAAAATCTTGTGGTTTGAAACGGTTCCTCATCAAACTGCCAACCAACCTACCACTATTTTTACATACATACATATGTATATACCAGGAAGGTTAGCCCCAATACATCTTTCAATCTAATAACAAACATCGATATACAATTTTTAGAATAATTTTAACAAAAAGCATCATGGAGACATCTATGGATATATTTCTTTCTTAAACTTACATTTTTGGAGCATTTTTATATACGTATATAAATCGTCTAATTTTGAGATGCTGAAAAACTTGTAATTTGCGAGACATTTATGGACAAACTTGCAGCATTTTTATACAAATCAGCGAAGTTTGAGATGCTGAAAATTCAAAAATTGCGATAAATGGTTTAAAAAGTTTGTCAATTTGTTGACAAGTATTTCAATGAAAATCAGATAAATTGGCGAACTCTGATAGGAAAACATCGATCTGGAGTCTCAAACCATGGTCTGGTCGGCAGCAACCAGTGGGACTCAAACCCGTGACTACTATGTTCGAAAGAATATGCTAACCACTAGTCCACACTGCTGGTTTTGAATATCATTTAAATTTACATATGTACAAGTTTAAAACCATAGGTGTCACTTTGGGGCAACCCGTAATAGCACCATGGTAAAAATATAAATTTTAAAATAAAATAAAAATTTGAAACATTTTTGAACTATAATTAATAAATGGAATAATGTATCCCTATGAGCTTGGGTACATTTAGATGACGAGCGTTTTAAAATTATTGTCATTTTGATTCGCGTCGCTTCAAATTTAGAATTTTTCTTAAATCGGCAAGCCATATATGTTATATATATATATATATATATATATATATATATATATATATATATATATATATATATATATATATATATATATATATATATATATATATATATATATATATATATATATATATATTTATGCAAAGGAAAAAGTATAATATAAAATGAAAAGCGCCGCATTTATCGAGCACGTACCAAGGCTGATTTTTTCTAACGACTTTCATCCTTCGGTCTTCGGATGCGCGTATGGATTTTTTTCATTTTTAATATCGGCCGAAGGGATTGTCGTTTATTATAAAAGCGGTTAGGGGTTACTGTCAACCCCCGAGCGCCCACACACGAGCGATTAAAAAGCGTCCTCGGCCAAATTGAATATCGCGACAGTTGGCCGAAGTGTGCCAAGGGTAAAACTGCGGCCATATGGCGGGTTTTCGTTCGGAAAAGCGATTTTCCAACGGGTCAAGTTCGTCAGGTTTTACGCCCCTGTCAAAAAACCGGTAAACCGGTGGATGAAAAGTAAAACATTCCTCGGTGGATTGCTGTCAAGAGTTTCGGGCAAACTTTCCAAACTTTCTTTTCCGTTGATTCAATTAAACTTTCCATCGACTGAAAGTATTCTTGCTGTGGGGTGAATCAACAGTTCAAAAGATTATTTGATTTTTTTTAAAATAAATAGTTCGTACCTTTTTTCTTACATAATCTTTTTTCTTACATAAGGAATATTTTTCATTATATACATATATACTAATGCTAATTATGCTAAGCTATATTTATAATCATTAAAACCTGTACGCCAGCAATTTTTAAACTTGTTGAAGATAGAATCTGGAAAATCATCGATTTATCATTTTTGCAACTAGGGTCGTCCAAAGATAGTACTTGTTAAACTATTTTTAAACGATAAATTTCGGAAGAGAAATCAATGCGACTCACCCGTGTGACGATGGAGTACAAGGGAGTCAATGCGCGACTCATGGGTGAGTCGCTGGCGTAAATAGGGTTGAATGTTGAATATACGTGACATTTTTATATGATTTAAATTTTTTTTAGTCAATTAAATTGCATAATTTGATACTTTGAAATTAAATAAATTTTATTTATTTATTTTCACATACCATTAACTACTCATTTTATAATTTAATGCTATAAAAATCGAATGTTTATGTTTGGATTTATAATTTTAATAATATTTCATTATTAAATATAATTTTAACAAATATATAATATTACTTTGATTTCAGTGACTGATTTTAATAGAATTTATCGTTATTTATAGAATTTATCGTATATGTATTTTTTAAGATGAATTTAAATAAAATAAAAGCATTACATTAAATCGGGTGATTTATCTTGGCTCATATCGCGGCATTAATTAATTACTTATTATCTCAATATAGTTGGTTAACTATTCCGAACACGTAAGATCAGCTTTCAGATCAAAGACATTAATTTTCATAAAGTCAAATATGTCGAAAGTTGCGGTGTAGATCTTACGGTAAAACATATTTCATATTTAATATATGCAATATATTATAATAAGTTCGTGGTTGCTGAGTAAGGGTCGTGTTAATTAAAAGCTCGTACCAATTTGTACCTGTAATGAAAACGATAATATTTTTAATACAACTTTAACGGTATTCAATTATGTAATTTCCGGAGCGTATCATACGCTGTTTAAGTGAAATTTGAAATTTTAATGGGTCACGGCTCCTTCGGAAGATATATAGGCCAAAGGAATTTCACCTTAAATATATACAATATTATGGATTTGTATTTTATTTCAGAATGCCTTTTTAACTGGCGCTGCATCTCACCTTGAAATGTTCAGATTTTCCGGAGCAAATCTGCCGGGAATTTCAGCCAATGGAATTCTTCCTTGGAAAAAACCCGCATTTATTTTATTCGAGCTGCACGAGTTCGATTTGGTACAATTTTTCAACCCAGGCTTTATGTTGATTTTATTTATTTGTGAATCTTTTGACCTTAAAGAAAATTTTGTTAATAAAAAATACAATCTGAAAAGTAATCGCTGGTCAATTTAGTATCGATTGAATGTTCTAGGAAGTGCTTGTATTAAAAATTGTATACGATTAATTATTTTAAAGATAATTTTTGGCACTTCTAATACCCGTCTATGTATATATGTACATATATATGTACAATATTTTATAATTTATAGGTTTGGAATTTGAATCCTCAAATTGTCCGATTTCAATTAAAATATGCTAATTGTAATTTTAAAATGTTTCGACATCAAATAAGAAAGAAATTAATTAGGGTTTAAATTATGACAATTCAACAGAATACACTTTATTTTATTCAGCTATCCCTCGATCTGGATCGATTTGGATTTATATAAATTCATTGAACTCATTAAAATTCATTGAACTTGAAAATATGTCGATTTCATCTTAATTTTAATGTGATGTTTTTAAGCTAAGACATCATTAATATTATTATGCCTTATATCTAGAATCATTCATTACATACATAAACGTGTTTATAAATATATGTAAACAATACCTCAATAAATAAATATGTACATACATATATCAAGGATAACATATCAATTATATTATAAAAATAGTACTATATTTTAACGGAAAAGTGTGCTTTTATACATGTATAGATGTAAGCATCATCATCATAATTCACAGCCGTTCTCCACCCACACTTGGATGAAGGCCTCTCCAATATGTTTCCATTCGTCTCTGTTTTGGGCAACTCCCATTCATCTCATCTCCCACATTTTTCTGATTTCATCTACCCACCTCCCCTATGGCCTTCCTTAAGCCCTTTTACATTCTCTCGGGTACCATTCAAACACTTCTTTCGTCCACCTTTTTTTTCTCAGTTTTCTTTCTCTTAGTACAGCGTTCAGTACTTCTTCGACTGCACTGGATCTTATGCAGAATTTTGGTCTTCAATGCCCAAGTTTCGCATCCATAAGTCATCACGGGCAAGACTCTTTTTTATCAAAGATCTTTTTCTTCAGGTACAGTGGCATTTTAGATTTGGAAAACTGCTTCATTTGTCCAAATGAACTCCATCCTAATTTTTAGCCAAATTGCCAGGCGTTGCTTGATTGGATGAAATTTGAAAACTTCTTTCAAAAACTGGTACTTAGATTTGTTAGTTTTGAATTGAAAACTGTATAAAATTCAGCATTCATATTTATTTTTTATTCAATCAATCATGTACAATCGTCATGCAGATCACTCCAATGCGAAAAGTGTACTATTCAGAACCATAAACATTAATTATAAATACATATTTATTATATATTTTTACACGACACAACATAATACATATGCATATGGCCAAACATCGTATAGAAGCATTCTAAGCACTATACAAGGCAAATACGATAAACAGAAATTGGCAGCACTTACACAAACCATCAAAACTTTGAGATTTACAGGACAGGAAAGTCAATTTTCCAGGAACCGATTCAATGAAAATCAGATAAATTGTCAAAATCTGATAGTAAACGAATGACCTGGAGTCACAAACTAAAGTATGGCCAGCAGCAACTAGTGGGAATCGAGCCCGTGACGACTTTGTTCGAAATAATTATATGTTAACCACTAGTCCATGCTGCTGGTTAAAATTTATGTAGTTAAAGAAGAAGATACACATATGTATACATATACATACCTATGTATTTATATGTATACAATTGAAATATTATATTTATTTAAACCTGCAACATATTCTTGATAGTGTTGATTTTTCACATAACGTACATATATTACTCAAGTTAGTTACTTCAGGGACAAAGTTAAGTCGGAACTTATTCTGTCTTCCGGTCGATTTGCACGACACTGAGTATTCTTGACGTATTGACGATGATTTTTTGCCATCATCGGCAGATGCGTGTCTCACGTTGCAGTAGGTGTGTGCACTCGAAAGTGTGTCAATCGGTCGCCCTTGAATCGGTCAACCGGTCGGTCGTTGCAATTTTTAATGCAGGGGTACGAGGCCCGGGCGCCTCTGACCCAAAAAGCAACCCCTCCCTTCACCCCCCGATGTGTCGTGTTATTTGGGACGAACCTGTTGATGCTGTGACCTTGTACCCCACCCTCATCCACCTGCTCACCTGACACACCCACAACATCACCTGCAAGTACCCGGTTATTCCTCATTACCGGTGATAAGTTCAATGACGTGACCATAGGCGGATTATTCAAATGTATTGAAATATCTGTAGGATGTTAGTGAAGGATCATAATGTTGAAAAATTGATTCGATTTTTCGTTGATTTTTTAATCGAAATGAAAACAAATATATGTGCAACTGTCAGATCAGCGTGTCAGAAAAAAATTATCGACTTCCCTTTTTGATGTAGATCTACATTATTCGTGAGTTGAGTATTATTAGATCTGCATTTTAATAATACTTCTATCAAAATCTCAACAGTTTGAATAATGTCTGATATACATAAACCTTGAGAAAAAATGTGGACAGATGCAGCATCAAACGAAAACATTCGAGTTGCAAACTTTCTCCGAATTGTGACTTCAACATTGACATTGGTTGTTTTGGAACTAAGCCATCGACGCTATGTCAAGGTGTAAGTATTCAATTTGCGGCACATAAATTAAATGTTATGTGTAAACGATTATAGGTAGAGGGGTTGTTGGTTCGTTTGGAGAGGAATTTAGGACAGTTCACCGCCGAGGACCTAGACCTCTATTCACAGCCTGATGCACAGAGGGGGAGAGGACTGGGAGGGATGCTGGGCCATCTGGGTAGTCGAATCGATACTGCCTAGCTCAAGTTCAATCGCAAATTTGAGAGATTTTGATTTAACATCAACGGAATGTAAACAAACATTTTTAGTGAGTTTACAGTACCTGGCAATGAACATATTATACATATTTCGAATTTGTCGAAATTATTTTGATCGCTTTTTAATATTGTTTCTTTACTCTTGGGCATACATATGTTATATCATTAAGTAAATATTTTGGTTGGCATTATAATGTACAAATCATTGGCATTTTCTTATAAATCTACTATACATTGTATAAGAATATATGTATATACATATGTATGTAGTTATAATATTTATTCAAATACATCGAATAGGATACTTCAAAATCAATAATTTTTGGAATTTGGAAACAACTCAAATTAAAAAAGACGTTCTGTTTCTTGACGATTTGTAAAATATATGTACACGCAAGGTGATAAAATTTGTGAAAATCGTAAAATTACTTATTTTCGTAAGATTTTAATGTATTTCAGCTTCAGTATGTTAGTTTATTTTTTACAAGGCTTTTTATTATCTTTAATCTATCTCATCGTAATAATGGTATAATATTACATTAAAAAAATCTCACATAAGATTTTTTTTTAGTTATTAAGGCATTAAAAAATTATGAAACGATGACGTCGGCACCTGAAATTCGAATATATTATAGGTACGGTGACAGTATTTTTTTGAAGAAAATGTTGAAGTTAATAACATCTATATATATAAAAATCAATGTCTGTCTGTTTGTCTGTCTGTCTGTCTGTCTGTCTGTCTGTCTGTCTGTCTCGAATAGGCTCCTAAACCAAAGAACCGATTACGATGAAACTTTCAGGATTTATTGTATGCATGTCCGGAAAGATAACTGTGAAAATAAAAAGGGAAAAAACTTCTTAATAATAATAATATTCGTAATTACGATTTTATCGACGCGAAAGTATGAAGCGCCAGTGGATAGTTAAGGAAATGTTTACGTTAGCAACCAACTTGCGCCCACGCATTGCCAACGTACAAATACATTACGTACCACTCATACCAACCTGACATTACGTACCACTCATAACAATCCTACATATCTATATAAATCAATGTTTGTCTGTCTGTCACGTATGCGTTCCTATACTTTACTATAATTTAATTTGATTATTAAGAACTAGCTGTATTACCCGGCTTCACTCGGTATTTGTAATATAAACCGCATAAACATGACTTATCTAATAGTAAACATTTTATTAAAAACAAAATAAAAAAAATTAAAAAAAATAAAAAAAATTCCCGTTATCGTTCCTGTTTTTGGCCGATTTTTTTCACAATAAGCTTGCATACATACACCGGACATGCATACAATAAATCCTGAAAGTTCCATCGTCCAATAACGCATGCAATTATTGAAATTATTGAAATTTAAAAGCCATTTACCGTTCGAATTAGTACAACATCGCAAAAAAATTTGAAGCAAAAGTATGTTTTTGTCTTTTAAAATTCGTCAGATAATCTATTATTAATATTTTAAAGCATTGAAAAATTAAAATCAATTGGAAATATATCTTAGTATTGATTCCAATACGCACTTTTGGCATAAAAATACTAGATTTTAAGTTAAAGACGAGAAGCCAAGAATCTGTTTAACCCTTTGACTGCTACAACAACGATAAATCGTTGTTTCGAAATCGGCGAAGATTGCTACGACGATCGTTGTTGTTGTCATTAATTGTCGTATTTCAATACTTTCTTTGCCAGCGCATCAGTGGCACGAAACATTTTTTTTATATACGTATTTATATTTATTTTTCAATCAAGCTTTATAAATATTTATCAATTTTTTAAAAGCTCTTCAATTTCGGGTTCATCATCAAAGTAAATTTCGGGTTCGTTGTCAAAGTCATATAAGGAGTTATTACTTGGGAATTGATTTTTGTCGATAAATTCATTTTCAGAATCAGTAGAGCTGCTGATTTGTCGGGTTCCTCGGCGAGGAGCTATTATTTCGCTTTCGTCACTTTCACTGTCCGATATCATTTTGCAGAGTTAAAATAAATGGCAAAAAACAATAGAAATCCGCTTTCAATTATATAGGTCACGAGACGTCACGAATTCGTGCAATCAATCAAATGCAACTGAAATGCATACAAAATGTTTATGATACATGTTGAAAAATTATTTGATTATTAGAAACTTCGCATCCTTGTGTGTCTCGCTCACACATACACAATTAAAACCAAGAAAGAAAGAGAGAAAGACCGCTACCTGTTTCAAATGTATCGCATGTTTTAACAACGACAAATACATCGATGTCTAAAAATAGATTATTGAAAAAAATAATGCGTCGGAAACAATCGTCAAAACTTATTTAGTGTATATAGGTAGGTATCTCTTTCGCACGCACGCATGTAAAAGCAAGACAGAAAGAGAGAGCGCGAGTCCACAACTGCTTCTTAAAAATGTATATAAAGTATTAAAAAAATTACGCGCGTTCGGCGAAGCAAGTATGTAAAAAAATATATTATATTTATTTTTTTATAAAGTAATTACAAATGTTAGCATTTTTCGCTTGGACATTGAAAAACCTCGTAGCAGCCAAAGGGTTAAAATTTTGCATTTTTTTAAACGCTCATATCTCATAACCAAAAATATAATAATTATATGTTGTATTGGAATTCAGTGAGTCAAATTTATTAAGGATAAGGATCCATTCCTGTGATTTTTCCTTGTCGAATGAAATCAATATTGGTTTGATAAAATCTTTAGATATTTCGGCGTCAATATTTTTAGCGATATTACAAAATAAAGAGAAAATTTTGTAATATAAATAAATCTATAGACCAGAGCAGTGAACTTAAGGACTTTCCTCTTAAATAAAGGACGTATGGTCAACGAAAGTACATATAAGCGTATTTTAAATTTAATTTGTACTATTTAAAAAAATAACTATTTTAAAAAAATTTTGAAATAATTTATTTTTCATATCCTATAATAAAATACCACAAATACTTGTATGTTTCTAATATCAATTCTATCTGCCTCAAAACGTCAAATGTTTTCGCTAAAATATTTTTGCTTCTTGAATACATTTGTGACCTGTTGATCTCTGAGCTGATTATGCCTCTACAAGAGGAAGTCTATAGGTTGGAAAAATATAACATTAAGCAATTTTTTAATGCCAATAAGTTGCTTTTGATATTAATGCCTTACTTAAATGTTATTATGTGTAATCGAAGACAATTGGGAATATGTTGTGCATTATTTATCGAGTGGTGGTTGTAAAGGTGCACGTAATGCCTATACGGAACGGAAGCTTACATATAATATTTAATAGGGTGTGAGTAAATAGGTCACCTATATTTTCCCAAAAGAGAGAGTGAGAGAGATTGAGAAAGAGAAGAGGAGAGAGAGACTGTCGAGCTGTATAAAGTAGGGCAAACCGGAATAATTGAAAAAATGTTCTACTCCAAATGGGGAATATTTGTTAACATAAACAACTGTTGCTCACAGGTAAACTGCAATATTGTGTATAATATTTGTTGTTGTTTGATTTTTGGATAAATATAATATATATTATCTTTTAACAGTCTGTAAATTAGAGATTCCAAATATTCGACTTAATTGAGATTTAAAAAACAAAATTATCATAATATCAAATTTATTTCTATTTCAGAATATTACCAATATACAAAAAAATAAAATCATACTACAATTTAATTTTTTTTATATGTATATATTTTATTAAAAAAAATATATACATATACAAAAAAATAATAAAAACGTCAAATAATTAAATTTATTTTAATTTAAAAATATTTTTTTGAATAATACTGAATTAAATGTATCAAAACGTATTTTTTTCTTAATTTACATCGTTTTGATGTTTTTTGCTGTGGGAAAAGCTCTTTCCACGTCCGTTGACGTTGGCTTTGTAGTTTAAAGTTTTTTAAAATAGAATATCCAACACTAGAAGGTCTAATTTTGAATGTTTCTAAATTCTTAAAGTCTTTTTTGAATTTTTTACAAACCTCCTTTACGTTTTTAGTATCATTTTGTTTTATTGGATTTTTACTCGTCGCAATAGATGATATTGCAACTTGTATTTCTTCCTGCAATTGACGTCCTTTTTGTTGATATACTTCTTTTTCAATTATAATTATTGATTCTCCAGAAGAATTAGAATCAACCCAGACAAAAATTATTTGCGCAAAATCGATTACTAAGTATTATCCAAGTATTTAGACGAAATATCCGGTTATCGAGAGTAACCTAAAAAAGGCCGAGTTTTTGAGTACCTACTCTACTTTGAGTAGTTGATAATCTTAAAAATTTTACAGGTAGAAATTTTGCTGTAATTTTGGTTTCTTTATTGAAAAGTGAATGAGACGATAAACATAATGATATAAAACTAACGAATCTAGGATAGTTTCTAGTAGATAGTAGAGTAGGTACTCTACTTTGAGTAGTTGATAATCTTAAAAATTTTACAGGTAGAAATTTTGCTGTAATGTTGGTTTCTTTATTGAAAAGTGAATGAGACGATAAACATAATGATATAAAACTAACGAATCTAGGATAGTTTCTATGTAAAAAAAAAATAATAAAAAATATATATCGAAAAGAGTGTACGATTCAAGAATTTATGTATAAACATTGACACAGTTGGAAAATAAAATCGTGACTATCGTTGCGACCGAGAATACGATTCCGTGTAATTGAACTGGATTAGAATTTATGAAGTTGTCTTTTTTTTCAGATTGCATCATACCGTTTGTTTCTAGGAATGAAGAGATACGATCTTCGCCTATGTGATATTTTAAAATTTGATTTTAATAAATAAGCTTTTATTGCTAGTTCGTTTTTTGCTAGTTTTATTTTTGTTCCTTTTCGAAAACTTGATTATTTTTGAAAATTTCTGTATCAATGCTAATACAATTTTAAAAAAATCTTCTACATAAGGCTTAGAAACATATACTATTTTTCTAAAGTTTATTTTTTACATTACACAATATTATTAAAAAAAAATTTGATGTAATTTGAAATAAAACACAATGTTGTATTTGTTGTAATGGATGGCAAGGAAAGGAATAAGAAATTTATAAATAAAACATTACAGGGATTTGTTAAAATTATTTATTACAAGTGTTTTACATACAGTTTAAACATATAGAAATTTAGTACAATATAGTTTTTTAGTAAGAAATCAAATCAAAACGGGATAAAACTAAAAAAAAATGTTGATTATTATTGTGAATAAATAGTAAAGTGAGAACGACAATAGACATTCAAACGTTTAATAATATTTTATTTTAATAATAATAATAATAATAATAGCTTTTATTCCAGACGATGAGGAGAATAGTGCAATCCCCAACGCCCATATAAATAATATATAGATAATAAAAAAAGTATTGAAAAATAGTAAACAAAAAATAAATAAATAAATACATAAGTAAATATATAAATATTACTGATAATTAATAATAATAATAATAATAAATAATAAAAATAATGATTATTATAAATAAATAATAATAAATAAGTCTAATAATAATAAATAATAATTTTATATTTTTGCTCACATTTATATGCATATCAATTACTAAATGTCATTTTGTATTAATTTGAAAGAAAAAGAGGGTAAAATCAAATCTTATGCAATACAAAAAATATTCTATGTATGTATTTATTCAAACAAACGAGTCTACATTGTACTTTTTAATGTGTGGTAATAATTTTTTTTATTTTTATACGCTATTAGGTTTCTTTTGGAAAATTACTGAGTAATAAAATAAAAATTGCTTATTATTGATATTTCTTGTTTACATACGTACATACATATGTATATGTATGTATGTATGTATAATAGACGGCTTTGTGATTCGTTTTTGCTTTGCTATCATACTATTTACTAAAAATTCTAACGAGTACTAAATATTATAATTTTATTCATTAAATTTTTAATCTAAAATGAAGAAA
This sequence comes from Arctopsyche grandis, assembly GCF_051622035.1. Classification (NCBI taxonomy): domain Eukaryota; kingdom Metazoa; phylum Arthropoda; class Insecta; order Trichoptera; family Hydropsychidae; genus Arctopsyche; species Arctopsyche grandis. The sequence goes on from NC_135359.1 coordinate 11,604,918, forward strand.
ATAGGAATTTACATTAGTGTGCCTTTTGATTTAAAAAAAAGTTTTATGTATGTATGTATATGGTACTAATTTTAATTCACATTTAGTAAATATAAAAATATACATTTTAGAATAAGATTTAATCTATTTTGAATGAAATTAACTTTTATATAATATATAATAAAAATTGATTTAATATTCGAAAGCAACATAATTTTTTATGTATTTATATATAAAAATTAAAAAGTTTTCAGATTTTTAAAAAAGGACTATATAGTTATGAAGAATTTTGGTCAAGAGATATGTCCGGGAATTTTTTTAAAAATAAAAGAGCTTGCTGAAGTACAAAATATTACTTATATACTATTTTTTTTTTTGTTAAATTTGTTCGATGGCTATCGACACATTTGGCAGTTGACTATTAAAAATTAAAATAGCTTTGATGATAGTTTAATGTATGTATGTATGTAAATTGTGCGGGCATTTTACTATTTTTTTAAATATCAAATAGCGCTTAAAAAGTTTTTGATCATTTAAAAAATGTTTAGTTGTGAAAAATTTTAATGTTATATAGTATACAATTTCAAAATTTATTTTATGCTTATGTATGTATGTATAATATATAAATACAATATTTTAAAGAAAATATTGTTTTCTTGAATCGAATATTAAAATTGAAACTCTATATATGTAACTCTATATATTATATTATACAAATTACTTAAGTTTTAAATTGAATACTATACACTTAAACTTTAAACACCAAAAAAAGCTAAATTTACATTTCGAAAACGAAGAAGCAAATGATTTAAGAACTTCTAAATATCATTTATGTATATTGGAATTTAAGTGGTTTAATATTATTACTATACAAAGTTAATAATAGAAACGAACGTAATAAAATAAAATAATTTAATTATATAATTTCTAATGACACACATATTAATTGTTAATATTTCATATTTAAAATTAAGTTTTTTTTGAATATCATACATATTATATTTTGAACAAGCGACAATATTACTTGCAAATTTTAATTAAATTTATAAATGCAAATTTTTTTTATACAAATTTTTGAATCTAAAATCTAGGTACATGTACATATGTAAACATTGAAACTTTATGTACATATATTTATATATATATATATATATACATATATAGGATATAATATTTTCTTTCTAAAAATATGTGATAGCATCAGATTCTTTGTGCTAAAATAAACGTTTATTCACATCAAACACACAAACACATGTAAAAATAAAACACTAAAAGAAGCACACCTAAAATTGTGAAAAGAAAAAATCTACATACATTTTAAAAAACATCTACAAATACAAAAAACATTTGAAAATATTTCAAAAAAATATATGTTTATTATATTTTTGGTTACAATATAAATATTTTTGGGTTAGAAATAGTTGGCCTACTAAATCAAGCTATGTATTATATATTCAGTTACAAATGTACATTTTTTTTTCGAACTTTATCATAGTTTTTTAAAATATTTTTTTGTTGCAATGTAAATTGATTTTATCATTTATTATTAAAATATATAAATCACATTTACGCATAATTATTACAAATAGTGAAAGCTTTGGAATAATTTTTCAGTGATATAACATGTAAAAATTTCATTATTTCTCATAAATATAAAAAAAATAATTTTACGTAAATATGTTTGATTCATATTTAAAAGAAATTCAATTGGAATAAGTTAAATTTTTTGATTCACATTGCGACATTCTTTTAATATTTAAATAAACGATCATGCATAAATAAATCTATATTTATTTTTTTTATACTAAAACTTTATTTGCGCGTTAAATTTATTATCTTAAGTTGACATAATAATAGAATATTTTTAATTTCATTAATTTGAGTATTTTTAATATACATGTAATATTTTTCAACAGAATTAAAGCCCACACATATTTATCACTCGATTACCCTTTTTATTGTTTTAATTGGAAATTAGCAATTTAAATATTTCATGGTCCGATGAATTAAATTAGCGGTGAATGTTATATTTCCTTTACGTATTTATCTTTTTTTTTTAAATCTATTTATATTTATTTATATAGATTTCAATTAAAATTTAAAGCGAAAAATTATTAATTAATAACCATTTCATGTATGAATGTATTTTGTTTTTTATTATTTTTTTTGGATTACTTAAAAAATGTTTTAGGACACAATTTTTCGATAAGCATACAGTATAAATATAAATATGTATATATGTATGTTTGACATTTATGTGCGTTACGCATACCCATCAAATTAAAAAAATATATAATATGTAAATAATCCTTAAAGATTTTTTAAATTTTAAATTTAAAATTTTTTGTTATTTTTAGTATTTCTGGGAATTTTTTACATTCGGATGATCAAAAAAATGCTCTCATTTTATATTTAAGATATTAAAAGTCAGTATTTTAATACATACTTGAAAATGACCAATTTTTTAAAATCTCAACACTTATTTATGTATGTAAATTTTATGCTCTTATGCAAATAGTATATTTGTGACTTTTTTTTTAATCTTTTTGATAATTTATATCCATCCATTGATCTTTTTATTAATATTTATTCATATTTTCTATCTATAATCTGACACCAATTTATACGTGCAAAGTTACACCTAAACAAAGCACGCTACCGTATATGCGACTTGGACAATAGGTAGTCCAGTTGTCTACTACCTTTTTTGTTTTAGGGTTGATTTTTTTTGCATTGAAAACTCAACCACTCACCCCTTTGTAACGGGTGTACGAAATGGGAATCCAGAATTTTTTATATGCCAAAAGATTTAAACTCCTGTGTTGTTATATATGAAAGAAACTGCGGCGCCATCTTGTCCAGGTGGAGAACGACGACTGATTATAGACGACTGAGTATTGTTATGATGATAATGGGACGACTTCCTCATGGACGTGCTGGAAGACATGAGAGCCACAGTTTCATAATAACGAAGTCTTCCACAGCATTTCCTACTCTTCATTATAGCCATGAATCCTCGTCTGTACTTCTTGTTGAAGAAAGCGTACAGTATCGGATTGATGCATGAGTTTGAAGCGCCCAACCATTGAGCTATGGGAGTCGCAATAGGCAAAATCTCTTCTTCCCAAGGTTCAATGTCTCCTCCGAATTTTATCCTTGCGAATATGACGTACAACGGCAACCAAGATAGTACGAAGAGAATTACGACGGCCACGAGCATTTTGACGACTTTCACTTTGGACTTCTGTTGCATTCGTTCCATTTGAGCATCTTGGGTGTCAGTTGGAATGTGACGCTTCCAGACCTTGATCCATATGAGAATGTAACACATGGAGATAAGGATCATCGGCAAGATGTAACAAAACAAAAAGTTGGCGATTAAGAAGTAGAGAGGGCCGTTTAGGTGGTCTGGCCATACTTCAAGGCATAGTTTAGTATCAGGGGCATCGTTGAATATGACCACTAAATCGAAATAAAGGGCCCATGGGATTGTAGTGGTTAGGGCGATGACCCAGATGATGACGATCATGAGACGGGCTCGCCTTTTGGTGATCTGGCATTTGAGCGGCCACCATATTGCAAGGAATCTGAAACAATAAACAAAATCGATTTTGAATATGCATTTGTACATTTTTTAAAAACGATATTAAAAAGAAACGCATATGCCGATTGGTTTACTTTATATTATTATTATTGTTTTTATCGATAAACGAGTTTTACGAATCAGCTGACTTTTAACTGATTCACCTTAACCTGTCAATTGTGAAATCAGATCAAAACCCGCCTATATGTGAGAGAAATCTTACAAATTTTAAATTAATTCAACGTAAACAAATTCATTCATTTAAAACGCATACATATGTTAATGTTATCATGTCGGTATTAGGTATTGCGAGCAATGTTTTGAATAAATCACTTGAGGCATGTGATTTTATTAGCGATGAAAGGAGGGAAATAATTAATTGCTTGACATGACATTATTGCCAATTGAGTGGCGCTTATTCAATTGCTTTTCATGGATAACTTGTTCTTTCTAAGAATTTAGTGGTTTAAATTTTTAAGAATTATGCACCAATTATAATATCAAAGAAAATATCATCATTATTTTGAGAACGCATGGATTTTGTTTATATAGAATGAATTATGTATATACAGCTCATTAGGCAAGGTACGTAATTATTACAGCTCGTTGGAGATGTAAGCATAAAACTAGAATTTTTTCTATTGTAAATACATAGAGTTACTTCATCATAATATTGTGCGGATTCATTATGCTACATTCAAAACTAACACTAAAATCTACAATCACATTGCAATTTATTTTCATAGAGTGAATCAAAGTGTTAAATACATATCGATATAGTCACTTATTTTTCATATATATGTAAAAATTACATGGTTACGTATTTATTTATCATTTTTGATCTTCATGTGTACTTAAAATTATTTAAAAAAAATTCATCTAAATAAATGCATTGCCCGTGTAAAAAGTGCAACAAATATAAACAAGTTTGCAATCTCGTTATCCATATCATTATCGACATCGACACCTTCGTTCGTTTATGTCAATTTAACAATCTTTAGATCGACGATTGTCAAATGGATTCTTATATGTCTGTTATTACATTGCCAACTAATTATAATGCCATTCTCAGAGTTCAGTCATATCCTATGAGACTTGCGCAATTATCAACAACTTGTTTGTAACAATTGATACAAGACTATAATAATCGTATAATATGAGGCGGATTTTATATGCTCTCGTATCGACAATATCTTGACCCGTTTCTGAGTCGAGTTTGAGGTTGTTTGCCCAACCACTTTCCACGGTTTAACTAGGAAAATTCGCAAAATATATGTATAGACTACATGTATAGTTTTCGAAGAGCTTTCGTAATAATTCGCTGTGCGAGTAGTGAATAATGAATATCTTTGACACAGTTTGTTTTACGAAAGTCATAAAAGCTTCGCAACTTATCCGTTATATGTGAGATATCCCTTGTCTATGTGCTATGGTAGATTTGCATATTCCTTGAATATAATTTTGGTACAGATCTTTATTAATTGAAGAATGAATCTTCTTTGACATGCTTAAAATTTGCTATAATGTTAGTTATATTTAAGTGCGTTCATCGTGTTTGTGTTTTTTTTTTTGCTTTGAATTTTTGGTAAATGTAATATTGAGAAATTATAATGAACGAACGCAAATCAAGGTTGAGAGAATGAGTTCGTTTTTTAATACGATTTTTTTATATTGAAACGTAAAAAACGCATTATGAATGTAATTAATATAGTGCAATAAACGTCAGAATTGCATACGACACATTGATGAATTTATATAATCCCATATTAATCGAGAGATTGAGGAAAAAAATCAAAAAGAGCTCTTCGTGTAAATATTACGAGTGCTCTGTATATTTGTTTTATGAACATTGAGACGAACATTTTTGGGTCATGTCAGACTAGTCGAGTGCTTTCGCAATTTCCTTCAGTTTTCCCAGCAATTCTGAAAATGCTTTTGTTCCATTTATATGTATATAATTTATAAATATATACGTAGTATATGTTTCGTGCGTGAAAATCGTTCTAGGCTTCGTCGTTTATCAAAAACTACTTCTTTTTTTGTCAGTGAATATTTATTTATTTTCTTATCTAGCGTTTGGTCTAGATGTGTAGACATTTAATATTGTAGATATATATGTATGTATAATATGTGTGTAGCAAGTATTTTAATGAAAATCTGAATATGTCTATGCATATGATGTGTATAGAAAATTATTACATCCCAAAAAACACTAACAACTTTTAATCTATTTCAATATTGTTGTAATTATTTGTAGAAGTAAAAGTTAAAAATACAATATCTAAAATTTAGATATTGTAATTAGATTCTAAATTATTATATATGTACATACGTACATAGTGTCCAGTTTGGACTATTTTAGAATTTTAACAACATCGCTATATTGACTACAAAGAAAGAAAGTATTAAATCAATTTTAAAACTATGTATTCATAATGATTTCGTTAATGGTTTCTGAAGATAGGATTTATGAAAATAAAATTACCTCGTATGTATGAACATATACATATATGTAGATAAAATTTTCAATTCGTATAAGTGATAATCAAAATTAAAATCAATATTTTGAAATTAAAGAATATTTCCAAATTCAAAAACGCATTTTAAAGATCAACACAAAAACTAAGCCATGCATGATTGCTTTAGTCAGCATATTTAACCAACAATACATACATATATTCAAGCTATCAACCAATAGACATTGACATGAGTCATTACAATACTATATTTATAATTTTATATAGAATATGTACATATATTAGCTCATTCTGCATGTCGACAATTACACAAACGATCGCTCACGTTACATTTTACGCAACCCGTTCAACTTTTACACGCGAACCGTCATTTAAAAGGAAATATGATATTTGTATCGAAACCTAGTATTATATTATCTAATCTATAATTTGGAAAGAGACTTTGTATGTATCCTTGGTCGTCGTCGTCGTCGTCGTCGTCGTCGTCGTCCGTAGATCGGTGACGTCATCGAACACGTGATTCGATTTTTTTTTTTTTCGATCCATGGGCGCCGATTTGTTTTTTTCGATTCAATGGATTCACCCCCGCGGGGGCGCAAGGCGAGTAGCTTCATGGGGTCCCGCCAGGGGCGCCACAAGGGGCGCAGCCCCGTGGGGCCCCAGCCTCATGGGGCGCAGCCCCATGGGGCTCAAAAGGGGGCGCCACAAGGGGCGCAGCCCCGTGGGGCCCAGCCTCATGGGGCGCAGCCCCATGGGGCTCAAAAGGGGGCGCCACAAGGGACGCAGCCCCGTGGGGCCCCGAAGGGGGCCCGGGGGGCCCAGCCTCATGGGGCGCAGCCCCATGGGGCTCAAAAGGGGGCGCCACAAGGGGCGCAGCCCCGTGGGGCCCCGGGGGGGCCCAGCCTCATGGGGCGCAGCCCCATGGGGCTCAAAAGGGGGCGCCACATGGGGCGCAGCCCCATGGGGCTCAAAAGGGGGCGCCACAAGGGGCGCAGCCCCGTGGGGCCCCGAATGGGGGCCCGGGGGGCCCAGCCTCATGGGGCGCAGCCCCATGGGGCTCAAAAGGGGGCGCCACAAGGGGCCCAGCCTCATGGGGCGCAAGCCCTAATAGGCATTAACTAAGGGGGGCGAAGCCCTAGACGGCAATTAATCATGGGGGCGCGGAGGGGCGAAGCCCTAAAAGGCAACTGATCATGGGGGCGAAGCCTTAGACGGCATTTAATCATGGGGGCGCGGAGGGGCGAAGCCCTAAAAGGCATTAACTAAGGGGGGCGAAGCCCTAAACGGCAATTAATCTTGGGGGCGCGGGGGGCGAAGCCCTAAAAGGCATTAACTAGGGGGGGCGAAGCCCTAGACGGCATTTAATCATGGGGGTGCGGAGGGGCGAAGCCCTAAAAGGCATTAACTAAGGGGGGCGAAGCCCGAAACGGCAATTAATCTTGGGGGCGCGGGGGGCGAAGCCCTAAAAGGCATTAACTAAGGGGGGCGAAGCCCTAGACGGCTTTGAATCATGGGGGCGCGGAGGGGCGAAGCCCTAAAAGGCAACTGATCATGGGGGCGAAGCCCTAAACGGCAATTGCTCATGGGGCGTGGAGGGGCGAAGCCCTAGAAGGCAAAGGCTCAGGGGGGTGCCGAGGGCGAAGCCCTAGAAGGCAAAAAAAAAATTTGATTTTTTTTTTTGATTTTCTTAAATTTTTTTTTTGATTTTTTTTTTTATTTTTTTTTTGATTTTTTATTTTTATTTTTTTTTAATTTTTTTTTTTATTTTTTTTTTAAATTTTTAAATTTTTTTTTTTTTTTTAATTAAATTAGCTTAGTCATGTTTAAGCGGTTTATATTATAAACACTGAGCGAAGCCGGGTAATACAGCTAGTATTATATATAAAGGTATGTCATACAACTCGACGTAGCCATGTTGAGCAACTTGCATAATGAAATCGGGATGATTTTTAAACAACGCAGATGCCCGGCGGTTAACCTTGCGGTCGAGTCGAAGAGACGAATCTACCTACTTGCGAAAATTACGTACCGAGTTGCGAAATTTCGGAGATAGTCGTAATCCGCTTATGTGCGTCGAGATGAAACTGTCTTGTCGAATTGTCGTTAACGCATCACGTTTGAATGATTTCGGCATTCGCTGAAGTGGTGTTTTCAGAGGCGAAAGGTTGTGCCCCGGGGTTCAAGTTTCCACCCCGCGAGTTCGCAAATTGAAAGCTCGGGGTTGCAAAGCAAAATTTAATTAAACATTGCGTCTGGATTGTCGACGTATTAAATTCTAAATTCCTCTATCTGTTTATTATATGAATATAATTTATTTTCAAATACGTAAAGCTTTGTATACTTTGTATGCTTACGTTGTTGTACACTTGAAGTTTACTAGGAATGTCTTTAAAATTATTCACTCAACTCTCTATGTATTAAATGTACATATTGTGTATTCAGGGTAAGCGAAAAGGGGGTGGGGGGGGGGGGGTGGAGAGGCCTGTGGCATTTTAGGATTCCGGAGGAAATCATTAATCAATAATTTATTAAAACCGACTGCAAATAACGAATCTGCTGAAAATCCCACATTGAAGTCTATTTAATTTTAGAAAGACTTTTTTTTTAACAAAAACTTAACTTTCTTTGAAAAAAATTTGTCTGCAACACAACTTAGGTCTATAGATAGTGTTGATTTTGATTTAAAAATAATACATACATAAAGGAATTCAATTTTTCCAAAATTATTAAATATAACTCCCCTCCCCACAAAAAAGTCCAGAATTATTGTTTCTCCACAGCCCAAGTTTTCTATCAACGGCGTGGTGTGTATTGAAAATAATTTTTATTCAAAATTTTGCTATTATTATGTACATACATACGTATTCTATAAACTAAATATATTCAAATTATATTTTTGAGTTACTCTTTTAAGGATGTACTATTGGAGATTATTTATATGTATATAAAAGTGATTGTCATATACATATGTATGTACATATGAGTCATTATCCTAAATAATTATCTTTTTCCGAGAATATGAAATTGTTTTATTGCATTTATTTTATTTAAAAAGAAGGTTTCATTTGGTTTTCATCCTTAGGCCAAAATGTAAATAAATCATCGGGCTAAATAAATTGATGTAAAATTTTTTTTTTTCAATTTAATAAATTTTTTTTAAACATTAAAAGTAAAATAAACAATATATCTTTGTATGTATTAACTGGAAAAAGTGTAATTAAGTAATTACATATAACAGTGAATTAATTTGAAATACCTGCTTTATGATACTAATATATTTAAATAAGAATCCGAAAGCCTCAAGATTCTAGATTTGGCACAAATATTTCCATCAATGGAAAAAAAACTGTTCATTTTTTTCAAATTATCTGTATTTTCATTTATTTTTTAAAGTCGAAGTAATATTTATTTACGTTATTTTGTAGTTTTGTCTTTGATAACTTCTTATTTGATTATTAATTCATCGTCAAATACACAATTATCTCAACTTCATCAGAATCTAAAATAGTTCTTCCTTTGTGTAATCAACAATACATAATAGTTTCATCGTAGGATATACATTCTTTATTAAACCATTTAAAGAAAGTTTTGACTAAAATATTATTCCGGGGATAAGATATATGAATTCCCGGGACACGGGACATAAAAAAAACCGTGGATTCCAGGATTTTTTCTCCCGGGTTGACCCAGACAGACACCCTAATATCTACATACTTCTAAAATCAACTTCAATTTCAAAATAAAAAAAATAATTAATTAAAAAGCTATTTAAATTTAAATTAATATTTTTTTCTACTAAAAAGAGGTTAAACTCAAAAAGTTATGATTATAAATAGTATACGTTATTATAATGACATTCTAGAACTGATCATTTCATAAAAAATATCCGTAATATTCAGTAATATGGGTCAATGCGTATTTTTTTGTTATTTTTACAACTTTATGGAAAATATGCAACTACTTGAGAGAGAGAGAGAGATCAGGGCAACAACTTCCCAGTCACGTTTAGCCGTTTATCATATGGCGAAAAATCATAGTAACCTTGCACTGTGCAACACAGTGATTTTGGACTGTTTTTATAGGCGGCCAATTGCTGACACTGAATTGGTGAAGGTCTATGCGGAATTGCGTACAAAACAAAAATAAGGAAGAGTATAAAAAAAACCCTTCAAATCTAACAGTCATTCAACTGACGCAACGAATACCTCGCACACGCATTTGTACACATACATACATACATATGTACGTTGTCGAAAAATTTGCTTTAACTGTATTGGCTGGTAATAAAAAAAAGACATAAATACTTTAATTTTAATTTTATAATTAAAAAAATATTATTATATTCTGCTGTATTCTATGCCACAAGCTTACTACTACTTTTAATAGCTTGCGCTTTTAACCGCATTCCGACATATATGTAGTGGGCGATTTATAGCAGGTCTTCTATATATATATATATATATATATATATATATATATATATATATATATATATATATATATATATATATATATATATATATATATATGTACATATATGTAGGTACATTTCACGGTAGTGATTGTCAACAACAAAACAATAACAAACAAAAACAAATTATCGCTTAAAAACGGCAACTGTCACCCGATTGAAAGTTCAATCAAGGAGAACTAGTGAATTGTCCAAGCTAAATCATAATTGCCAGTATACGTATAAACGATCAAAACAGATATAAACATAATCACAAATGTTATAAAAACCAAGTATGTGTAAACATGAAGCTATAAGAGAATTATCGTACACCGGAAACCATAATAATTATATAATTCGGCAAATTAAAAAAGCGCCGAATTTAAGAACATATCGATTTCACGTAAGTGTGATTTGAAATTTAGAAAGAAACTTTTTGATAAATTTGGGGTTGGTTTTATTTCTCTTCATGTTTACCTATTGATTTTTATGCTTTTCTCTAAGATAGTTGTGTGTTGGTTGCACTATATCGTATCTGCAATTATACTAAGATAATTTTCATGTTTTTTGTATATTCTATATCCATCATCATCGGCCGTGAATCATCGTCGATATAACAATAATAATCACGCAAACACGAAATCCTATCATTCACGGAATCGAATCCTTGATCTTTCGTGAGAGGGCAAATCAGAGGTTCTTAAAGTGTTTTAGTAACCGCCTAGACGACCTAGGAAATGTTCATTACATGTGTGTGTATCGAATCAATGGTGGCATTGAATCTGTTACACAATAACGTACAATATGCCGATGCGAGTGTAAGTGCAGATTTTTTTCGATTTTCCTCTCCGAAAAGTAGAATGTTTGAGATGTTGTGGGTACGATGTCGAAAAACAAAACGGACAACGACAATATAATCGCTCGAGTATATAAGGCTTCGTAGTTGGTTAACAGTCATCAGTTGCTCACAAGCAGTACTCGTGCAAGAACTTAAGCTTCCTCAAAACACAACCCCTTTCAAACATGTACAAGTTTGTAAGTGAAAATGTTTGATACGAAACGAAAAACACTCGATTTCAAATTGGAAAATATCATAAGGACTCACTGTGAATCGAAACTTGAGATTTTCACAACTTAATGATCATGGGATTATTAAAATAATATTTTTCCAATCTATTATAATTAATTGTAAATTTATTAAAAATAGTTCGTTGAAAAAAAATATTATTCAATTAAATGAAAATTGGTATTCAATGAAAAAAATATTCATTCAAAGCTTCTAATAAAAAAGTTTTTTTCTATAAATGTATTTGAAATTAATAGTCATTGAATTGGTGATTTCCTATAATAATTTATTTTTTTCTTATTTTACAGGTTGTATTCTCCGCCCTTTTGGCCGTGGCTGCTGCTGGAGTAATCTCTCCATTGGTATCAGTCCACTCAGTTCCAGTGGCTCACGCTGTGTCCCACAGCAGCTCGGTTGTCAACCACGGATCCCATCTCGTCCACGCTGCTCCAGTCGTCCACTCAGTCCATGCTGCTCCACTCGTCCACTCAGTCCACGCCGCTCCAGTCGTCCACTCAGTCCATGCTGGTCCAGTACTTCATGCTGCTCCATTGTCTCACTCAATCTCTCATAGCAGCTCTGTCGTCAACCACGGAACTCCTCTCGTGAAGGTCGCTCCAATCCACGCAGTCCATGCTGCTCCAATCCACGCAGTCCACGCTGCTCCAATCGTCCACTCAGTCCATGCCGCTCCATTGGTGCACGCTCATGCCGTACCAGTATCTCACAGCAACTCAGTCGTCCACCACGGATCCCACTTCGTCCATGGAACTCCAGTCCTTTCTCTCCATCATTAGGACTTTCGTGCAACACCGGATAAATATTTTTCAAAATAAAATTTATTTAAAAACCTAATCAATATTTTATTTTTTTCGCCAAAATAAACAAAGTGAAGTTAATCCACTTTGGTTTTCCCATCTTTTGAATGATATATTGATAATTTCATTCATCTTTTGAGGCTTCTGAAAAATGATTGGAATCTGTACAAAGTCACATTTAATTTGTCAATATTAATAAATCCACCTTGAAAGATATGGAAAATTCAATTTTCACAAACATTGTATGCATACTTATATGTATGTATGTTTTTACATAAATACATATACATATATTGAATGAGTCTACCTCACGGGCCCGAATGTGAAACGCCCGAAAACGCAAATATCGGTAGGCAAAAATCGAAAATCGAAAGACCTTAAGTCGAGAGATAAAAAAAGGGTGCATGGCTGTTCCTCCCGTATTCTGCGCGCGCACATTAATACGGGAGGAAAAGCCTGTTCCTCTTGTTCCTGTTTGTATCCTGCTCGCGCAAATTAAGTGAGTATGTACCGTTTACCATGCACCCTTTTTTTTTTGATCTTTGCCTTCCGATATTTGCGTTTTCGGGAGTTTCACATTCGGGTCCGTCACGGAAACCGATATTGAATATATGATAAGGAAACTTTGACGCTATTTATTCCTTTATTAAAAAGATGAAAAATTGGATCTAGAACAAATTTTGAAAAAAAAAAAACAAATAATTATTAGCCTTTGTTAATTAGCGTTAATTAATCAAAGTCGTTGACATAAAATATAATATAATGTTTTACATAAAATTTAAATGAGCTGCGTTCGATTGTTGTTGTCAAGCTCGTATTTCTCAGCTATTAGATTTATTACAACAGGTTTGAATTCCAGCACAAGGATCAATATATTTTCTTTAGATCACACCATATAATTTCTAGTATCAATGTGCTAATACATATAATATTAGGCAATGAAATGGTGGCTAAAATTACGCCCATAGTATTAAACGATTCATTCATTTGTAATCGAATTATTTATGAAGCTCATATATATGTACATATAAAATATTCAGTCTCGGATGTTACGAGAAAATAGTCGCAATCAATTCGGTTGAAGCGTTTTCTCATGTGATCGCTCAGCTACACACATACATACATATATGTATGTATGTGTGTATGTATATATTATATATGTATAACAAGTTTGTACTCTGTAATTTTCGGAGATAATATACAAAAACAATAATTAAAAAAACAATTCTAGAAAAGACAATCAATAGAGTTGATAAAGTGATACTAGTACTTAAAATATAATATTGCCAGTATCAGATACACTGACAAAATCATTCTTGAAAAATTTTATTCGTTCTCAAAAGATATCTAGTTGATGAAAATCCAGCTAAAACCGTGAATGATTATGAAAATTCAGCCAACGCCGTGGATGATTATTAAAATTCTCAGAAATTACTTCTAATTCTATAATAAAATCAATAAGACATGAATGTTTCAGTTAGAAGCATATCTGCTATTGAACACTTTTAAGTAAATTACAACATTAAAAAAAATTCAGTGATTAAAAAATTAGTGTTTATTTAAAATTAATATTAGGCTTAAGAATGATTTAATCCTTCACGGCTCATACCCAAATTTTACCGATATTATTCTATCAATACTTATGTATTGAGAAAGCTTAGCGTAAAAAAAAACTTCTGAAATCGCTAGTGTATCAAAATTATTGTCTAAAGAAAAATTGCTATGAAAATATACATAATCGTTTTTGTTAGGCTCATAATCAAATAAAATAAGAGAACGTATAAAAAATATTTTTAAGTCAAACGAAAAAAATTAGTATGAATATGTAGATAATTGTAAATAGTAAATGAAATATTTATTAATTTATTTATTAAAAATAGAAAAATGCCGTATTTACAACATTTTTTAAAATATTGACACAAAAAAAGTTTCTAAATATTTTTTTCTTCTTTTATTTATCCATTACATATTAATCCCGACCATAGGTGCCACTACAAGTTGCCCAAGGTGACACTTACATATGATTATTTTTTATATATGTAAGTACCCGATGCGGTGCAAACGATCGAAAAGCGCCAGACAGACTAAACCACAGATTAACGACACGTGTACCTTATGCGTGCGCACTGCTCGCACTTACACCAAGCAAAATCTACCCGAAGTCCCGACATACCTACCCTGTATACGTTCTGTGCTTCTGATACTTTAGTTCCGAATTTTTCCTTATTAAATTATTAAAAACTCCCCAGAAAGATCCAACTCAATTTTAATAATTACCATTTTAATAATTGCATCTGTGCACATCGAAAGGTTACTCGTCATCTGATGTGCAATTTTTCATTCATGAAGTCGAGAATTGCGTTTAAAGCAGCCATCCAGTTAATCTGTGGTTCAATCTGTCTGGCGCTTTTCGATCGTTTGCACCAAACCCGTAAGTACCAAATACCATAATTACACATATTTATTTATTTATTATCATATTAGCCACAGAGATATTATATAGGTAGAATAACTAACTAAAACTAAACCGCTAACGCGTAATTGTGACCAGATATATAAGCATAATACAAAGAAATTTAGCAAGACATCTATGTTATATGTAGATAATAAATTTTGGACATCAAATTAAAATATTGGATGGTAGGATGGTTTTTGTCAATTTTTGATGGAGGAACCGCTTCAACAATGAAATCAGATAAATTGGCAAACTCTAATAGAAAATGAGTCACAAATATCCATGTCTGACCAGTAGCATTAAAGATTATACTCAGAATAAATTCATTTCAATCGTGGCCAGCTCACGTCAATTCTTCAACTGCAGAAGCTGCTATGCCAGCTTCTCAATTCTTCGACCAAAAGTAAAGAGTTGATTGCAGTGAACCTCAATATTGCTGCTGCTTCATTTAATTTAACCAGAAAGGTTGTCCTGACAAATATTCCATCCACGACTTCAAATATTGTATTTGGTAGCCCTTCACGTAAAAACGTTAAGATTATTGATGCGGATTAATAATTGCGATATACTAACGATTTTATTCAATCTATTTAATAAACCTTTCACTATCACTTGTTTTTAATACGATACTATTTAATTATTTTAAAATGAAATATGTACATACATACATACATATAGGCAAATGTCATAAATTTTATTAAGAAATATATGTGGTATTGATTTTTTAAGTACATAAATACCTACGTGTAGATACATAATATTTTTAGTTTTTTTTGAACGATTTTTCGTAAGTCCAAATTATATTATTATACATATTTGTTACTATATATAAGACTGTTATCCAGTTATATTATACCTATTCATCTAAGCTTAAACCATTATATTCTTCGTTCCTTTTTAATCTTCGATATGTACGTAGGTATAGACATACGTACTGCATGTAGAGTTCGAAGCACACTATTCGGACATTGAACTGCTTTGGCTATTCGTGAATATTATTCACGAATAAGGATGGCTAAATTTTTATGAATCTCTTATATAATTTCCGTATTAACTTAATTATAAACCCTATAATTTTCTCTGCGTGTTTAAATATATGGCTGCATAGAGGGAAATCCTTGTAAGCTCAAATTTAAATATGAAATATGAATAAAATTATACATAGACGACTCACACACACTAGGAAATCCACAGTCATCACAAAAAATATCTGATCGATCATGCAGCCGAGAAAAAAAGTCGTTAACCTGATAATAGTCGAGTGCCGTGAGCTCACTAGCTCGAAAAGTTGTCTTGTTCTTGGCCTAACATTGGCCAAGAGCGACATTGACTCAAACACATATGTATGTATATAGTATATACGAATCTCTCCGAGCCCATCTTGTTGCCAAATTTGAACGAGGCGATGAAAAAAAGATTGAGAAGGTTACCTGGAGGCTGGAGCTGGTATAAAAAGACTGGGTTAACCGAATGAAAACATCAGTTGCTCTCCAGCAAACACACAAGTTCGAACAGAACCGTCAAAACCCCACAACTTCAAGATGTTCAAACTCGTAAGTGATTCGATACATTGCTTTAGGGAAAATCGAAGATTATCAAAAAAATAAATAAATTTCTCTTTTTTTTCACATTTATTTTAATTTTAATTGAAATACATATATTATAATAGGAGTTGTGCATAAATGATTCGTTCATAATAAATTAAAAATTTATTTGATCTATTTTAAACATATTAAAATACAATATCAATAAAGTACATATTTAATTGAAGTGCTAAAAAGTGACTTTAAAAAAAAGAGTAAAAATTTTGTGAAACTGTTGATACATATTTTTGAAAATGAGATTAAATTTTTTACTTTTCATTATAATATATATAAACTGTATATGTACATATACATTAGCTGAAATAAATTCACATTTCTTACAAACTTTTGAATGAATTATATATCATTAGAAACTCATGAAATTGATTAAAAGTGGATTTTTACTACAAAATGTGCCTTTTTACAAGACTCTTTTACGTCAAACTTCGCAAACGATTGAGGTAAAATACCTATAGTCTTCCGATCGTTTTGAAACTGCCATTTTGCGCGGTTTGGTAAACGATAGAAATTTCAATCCATTTTTATAGTTCGATGGTAAAAATAATCATAATAATCACGTCTAACTTTGTGATACTTTTGGATACGGTGATGTTTAAGGGCTGGACACCAGCGCCTTGTCCATACAAACGTATTACACTTCTCCCTTTCTCAATTATGGCACTAGAGAAATTATTTTTTAATATGCTATGGATATCTACCATAGGCATGTTTCTGTTGTTTTATTTTTTTGATTAATTATTTTTTATAGGTGCTAGGAGCCGCCAAACATCTATAAAATCACCTCTTTTTTACACCCACGAAAAGAGTCCAGCGTGCTTATTTAACGGTTGATTTTTAAAAATATACGAGCACACAAACATAGAAAATATCTTTCCAATACCGATGATGAATTTTTTTTTAAATTGATCCAGTTTCGGAGGAGAAAACTGGAGAATACGAAACCTCGTTTTTTCGATTTAAAATACGTATTATCTAGTCGAGGCGCAACTGTCGTATTCACTCAATATATATGTATATATTGATATACATATATTGTCGCATTCACTCAATATTAAGTGAATGGAACGGCAACAAAATTAAGGTTTCGGGTATACAACCCTCTTAATAGGTAGTTGCCTTATTTTTTTGACTTGCCACCACGCACTCGTCTTGTTGGATTTTAATTGTTTAAACGCCTATAACTTTATCGTTCTCACACTTTATCTTATAAAATTTGCATTATAGGTTCTTATTATCTCTCATATATATTTTTACTTCACTCTTGGGTTAGTGTATTTACAATTTTGAGAAAATTGTCGAAACCATTATTAACCATTATAACCAGAAAATTATCCACCATCTAAAAGATGGTGGATAATTTTTTTTTATATTATGAATGATATTCATCTTTTTTATTTTATTTTTATTTTAGGTAGTAGTCTCAGCCCTCTTGGCCGTAGCTGCCGCTGGTGTAATCACCCCCGTGGTTTCAATCCACTCCGTTCCAGCCGTGGTAGCAGTCCCTAAAGTGGCTGTGTCCCATAGCAGCTCGGTCGTCCACCATGGATCTCCAGTCGTGAAAGTGCATGCTCCTATCGTCCACGCCGCTCCATTGATCCACTCAGTCCACGCTGCTCCAATCGTCCACTCTGTCCACGCTGCTCCAATCGTCCACTCTGTCCACGCTGCTCCAATCGTCCACTCTGTCCACGCTGCTCCAGTTGTCCACGCTGTCCATGCTGCTCCAGTCGCCGTCTCTCACAGCTCGCTTGTCAAGCACTCAGTTCCCGTCATCAGGACCATTCCCGTCGTTCATGCTTCCCCAGTCATCGCCGTCCATCATTAAGTTCGACGCACCAAATGATTATTTATTTAAATAAATTAAATTAATGTTACATTAACATTACCTACTTTGTTTCATTTTATTTTATAAACATGAGTGCACCAATTACGGCCGAAAATATTTAGTGAAATTCAGCACATCCTAAATTGTGTATGCCTAATTCATATCGATATAAACATGATATGAAAATATTTAATTTTGATTTTTAAATGCTTTTTATTATTACTAAATTATTTTCGCAATACATCTTATATATATTTAAATAGCTACTGATCTACTGATCATTTTATATTTTACAATTTTAATTTAATTTTGTTAGTAATCATAGTATTATATTATTCTAATGTTAATGTACAGTATAACAGTAAAAAGAACCTAATTACAATTCTTATAAATGCAGATTATCTTAAGTCGACGATCTAAAGCAGATTGTAGTTAAGTAATCTGTGTTTATACCTGAAGGTTATAGAGATTTTGTTGTAATCACCGAGACTCTTCACAAGTGTGTTAGTATGGTTATTAGTGAATCTGTCATAGAATCTACTGGTTAGTTTGTTAGTAATGTCTGTAACTAACGGAATATTATTTATGGCATGCAGTTTTTTCAAGTTAGTATATATGGTTGTGTTATAAATTATTTTTAGGGATTTATTTTGTATTTTTGGAGCTTGGAAATGTTAGTATTCGAGGCGTTAATCCATACACGTGAAGCATAGGTTAATAATGGTAATATGAGCGCGCGATATATTGGGTATATTGAGGATATACCCCGGATATGAAAATATGAAATGAATCAATGACTTAAACAAAACTTATATTTTTTTATTTCTATGTACGTATATGCTAAAAAATAAGTCAATCTAATTGAAAAACAATTTATAATCAAAGATTCAAGTTTCTAAAATTATATTATACATATATAGTATTTTTATATTGTACATACATATCTAATATCGGTCTCCGTGACGAGACAGAATGTTAAACGACAGAAAACGCAAATATCGGAAGGCAAAGATCGAAAATCGAAAGATCTTGAGTCGAAAGATCAAAAAAAATGGTGCATGGTAAACGGTACATACTCACGTACATACTCACTCAAGATCTTTCGATTTTCGATCTTTGCCTTCCGATATTTGCGTTTTACGTCGTTTAACATTCTGTCTCGTCACGTAGACCCATATAATATACATACATATGCATGTTCAATATTGTGAATTAATTTTCACCTAATTCTTTCGAGGCTAAATAAACTATTGCTCTAACTACTACATACATATATAGTATGTACATAGATAGATTAAAAATATATATGCGTATAAGCAAGTAGAGTAAGTCTGTAGTTTGAACGGTGAAAAATATGAGATTATAAATTGATATATAAAACGACGCTGTGGCAATTTTTTTTTGTTCTTGGAAAAATTAGGCAAATTAAACCTATAAAAAAATTATATTAAAAAAGATTACAATTATTAACAAATATTATATTAAAAAAAAATCATATTTTAATTTTTAAATAAACATATTCTGAAATTTTGATTCAGAATTTGGGCAATTATTGGGTTTTATATTAAATAACAAAATCCAAATATTCAAACCACGTCCCTGTATATTTTTAATTGAGGAAATTAAATTACAACGCTCAAATTTCACATTCAGAGTAAGTGGCAAACTTTCATCGCGTCAAATGGTTCAAGCCCACAAAGACAATAAAAATGATTAAGATGCCTAAAAGTTAACTCAACTGAATAAAACAGGCTCTACGACATTTCAGATTAATACTTAGCGTAGGCAGTAAATTCAGGTATAAGTTCTGAACATTTCCGCGATACAATTCACTAACAAACTATGTATTTATTCTTTCGGTGATAACCAAATGAAGCCCTAACTGCAAACAACAACGGTTAGCAATAGCTAGACAGACGGCTTATTAGTAAACAGGGACCAATCGTAAAATCAAATTAGCAATGGACTTTGTAGGGTCGCTCAGTATTCCAACTTGTGAAATTATGAAACCCTTCAAGTTTATAAATTGTTGTGCCGTTGAATAAAATTATCTTCAAATTGTAGATTTTCTCAATACATTTCGTAATTTTTCTGGTTTTAATTATTTTTTTAATGTATGTAGACGTTTAATACATTCCGTGATATTATAAAAGGTCGCATGTAACACTTACTTCACTGTGCTGGACATATTCTGGACTATTTTAATGCTTTATTGTTTTTATGATTGCGTTAAATGTATTTTTGTTTGTGTATATATGTTTTGTTTTTGTCATCTCTAATTTTTATAGTTATTATTTTGTTTCTTTTCTGTTATATTTTTGACCATTGTGGCGCATTAGAAATTCCTTTAATGCTACAATGGTCCAAACTTTAAATAAATAAATATGTACATACTAGTTAAAAATGGGTGTTTTAAGTTAAAATAATGAAAAATATGCAATATTAATTATTGTGATTACATATAAAAATCATTTGATCGTGTATTAAACGCCGAATGATATAAAATTAGTGCAAGAACTGAAAAAAAAACAACAGCTAAAGCAGAGCCGTCATTTCAAGGCGGATATCATTCTCACACTGACCGTTAAGTGCGGCACGTACTGGATCCCCCCTTTCTCTCTCTTTCGCATTTATATTATACAAGGGACTTCCCTCGAAAATAACTGTTTCTGTTCATATTGATGAATGTTTTTATTTTGTAATGACATTATTCGAATTATAGAGGCTTTGATGAGGAATATGTAAAATATGAAGACCCTGCATTTAGCATATATGGAAAAATAAAATATTTGTCGTAGTCACTCGCTATCCGTTACAGTACGGCAAGGGTTAAAATCGATTTAAATAAAAGATCATCTATCGCATAGCATTAATACTTATATGTTTGATTATAATAGGAATTACGCTTTGTGGCAATAATAATAATTTGGCTTCTTGTCTTACAGTAAATCCGCAGAATTGCATCAAAATTATGCTAAAAATGTATGACATTTTGTATTAGTCGCATAAATGGCCGTATTAAATGAAACTTTTTACTTTATCTGCATATGTACATATATATATATATATATATATATATATATATATATATATATATATATACATATTTATTTTATGGGATTTTTTGCTTTAATGTTGTTGTAAAAAAAATTTCACTTAAATTAAAAGCCATAAAAAACGTCAATATTACTCGTTAATTTATCACACTCTTGAAACAATTTATCGACTCCAAGTCAATACAGCGAACCGCGGGTAATTCGTTTTCATCATTACTCGTTTTTCAGGTTGAATCGTTACGCTTTAAATTACCCAATTAGCGGCACGTTTAAAACGAGCACAAAAAACAAAAAAAAAGAAATTTAAAACCTCGTCATTGTTGACCTATAAAGGATTTGCGCCCTCTGATTCAATTATTAGGGGCTGGCCCCGCTTTAATCCCCGAATATTGTTTTATTTATTTTTAAATTGCGACCAATTAGTAAGACTGGGGCTGAAAACCGATTTTTAAACTCTCATAGCGCTATAAAAAAGTGTATAAATAAAAACGATAACAATTGAAACAACGTGAACCTTTTACAAAACTTTTTGTTGGGCAACATTGACTGGTCCGATCGAATACATTCTCATTGCATAAAGGCAAGATTCTAATAAGAAATGTGCACTTGGAATGGGAATATAAAAATTAAAATATGGCACATTTTGTTTTAAGTCATCTTTGGAACTTGCATTTTGTGAAATATATACGTAGGTCGATTTTAATAAAACCAAAAATATATTTTTTAAAATACATCAAGGTATGTATATTATTATTATTGAACTAATATATTGAAAGTGAAATTTTTTGATGGCCGAAAATGATTAATGAAAATCAAAATTATTAATATGCAAATATTCCCAGGTGGAAAAATATTTTCTCTTTTTCAACTGAAGCCATAGAAGTATAAGAGCGATAATAAAAATGGAAATTTCATTTTTGAACTTTAGTGTCCGAAATTTATTTTATTATCATCTACTGTATGAATTTCGTGCTGTACGTGCATTCTATTGCTATTTTCTATTCTATTCAGGTCAGCGATTTTTAGCGTTGGTTATGAAAACACAATATTCAAATTGGGAATATGAAAATTTGTTACTAGAGAATTTTAAATACTTGAATAACAAAGTAAATTTTACTTGAAAGTTTACATTTCCGGACTCTCATTCATATGTCCATATATGCAGTGCCAGTTTTAGGGGGGGGGGGGGGGGGCTGGGTAAGGCGGTGCCCTAGGGCGCCAAATTATTTGGGGCACTGCTCGATGCGCCAAAGGCGCTTTGAAATTTAAAATTAGAGCGCCAAAGGCCCTAAAAAGTTTTAGATTATAGCGCCAAAGGCACCTCTACTTTTTAAACTCAACATTTGTACTCGGCAAATTCTATTATTTGGGTGAAGGCGCACTTTTTGTATTATAATTAACGTTTTCCAGTGGTAGCCACAATTTAAACTTGTGCTATAAGACGCTGCGAAATCTTCTGTAACATCGCATTATTTTTCGATATTCTCCAAAGATTTTTTACACTATTTTCTTCTTTAATATTTATGTTTATGGAAGATTCTAACTGATAACGTGTAATTAAATTTCTAAAAAAATATCTTAGATTTGAACAGTTAAAAAAATATTCATAGATGTGTGGGTTTTTGTATTTTGAAAACAATCTACTGGAAAGAGCCGATCTTCAAATTAAGCTCACCGAGAATTCAAAATCTGATATTATTAGCAATGAAAAGTTATCAATTGAAAAGCACTTCTTTCAAATAAAGTTCAAGGTAAAATGAATCCACTCATTTTAATAAATTCTATAAAACAGCATAATTTACAAGAATTATATCCAAACATATGTGTTGCTATGCTTTTGCTGTCACTGCCTGAAACTGTAGCAAGGTCCTAAGCCCGGAAAAAGGAGGATGGTAAACCAATTTTTATAATTTTCTAAGGGTGTAAGAAGCAATTGCCCAAGGGCGCCATTGGATGTAAGGCCGGCACTGCATATATGGAATCTTTTAAGAACAAATTCTGTCCGAGATTCAAACCCATGACAAGTTCATGAACTTAAAATTTCGGTACTTATATGGTTTGTAGTAAACACACTCCCATGTTTTCGATAAATGCCATGGAACCTTCCGATGACCTTTTACACAGCAACACAAGGTGGTTCAGTGCTCATTGTCAGAGTTTGCTCTTATTTGGCTTTGTATATCAGAAAACCAAGGTTCAGACGGTTCATATTCGCCACACTACCGGTATACATACATACATATATATATATATATATATATATATAGGTAAATAAGTATAAAAGTCAATGCGAAAAAGTGGCCGGAACAAACCGGTGCAGACAACGAATGCACCGAGTGCTTCCTACAAAATGAATACTATAGTGAGTTCAAGAGTCTTATTTCTTATGTTTGGTTCAATACGATTATATGGTTCATTGCTTTGAATTAAATTGATTTTCCTCAGATTGGGGTGGTTTTTCTGGCGGCTTGCGCAATTGCTGCGCCTGCTCCTGGTCTGCACATTTCGCTGGGTGCTCCAGCAGCCCTCTCCTATCCAGTGGTCCAGACTGTTCCTGTGGTTCATTCGGCTCCCATTTACCACTCTATTTCTCCCATAGTTCAAACAGTGCCAGTGATTCATTCAGTTCCTGTAGTTCATTCTGTGCCAGTGGTTCATTCCTCTCCGATATTTCACTCATCGTACGCGGCTTCCCCCGTGGTCAAGATCAAGCACAAGATCAAGGTCAAGCATCATCACTACCACGGATGACAAAAATGCAGTGTCTAATTTATTATTATTAATTATAGAATAAATAGTTAGTCATAGATATTATTGAGTTTTTATTTTGTACTTTATATTATACTAGTGATAGACCCGATGAAAATTTCATCGGGCGTATTATAAGTAAAACCTACCTACCTATATACATATAAACAATATAAAACAGCAATAGAAAAATTAATTTTCAGTAAATGGCTAAGTGTTCGTGGCACTATTTTGCAAGAGCAAATATTGATAGCAAACAATATACATGTATACAGGTTTTTTCTTGATTCTACCACCCAAACCTTACATGAAACCTTACAAAGTCTCTTTCAAAATTGTATATAAGATGTATGTACCCACAATTTTACATTTGTACGTACGTCGATCTGATAATTTAAGTCATTTGATTGACGAATACGTGAAAAACCATCAGTGGAAATAGTGACTGTTAAAATTATACATTAGAGTTTTAAATGCAAATTGAAACATTGTATAAATATAAAATATTTTGTATTTGAAAATTTTAGAAGAATATATTGACAAAGAATTTCATATACAATACATATACTTCCTATATACAATGTTGAATACTTCAGTTTGACTATTGGGGATATATCTAAATAAAATTCCAAATTAAACTCCATTTTAAAATTAATTGAATTCATATATACGTTACAGTGAATCTGCATTCCACAGTGAAAGTATACATTATTAGTGTTAGAAGTATATTTGGGCCAACTCGGTCGGTGAAAGTATATTGCACAATAAATTTATATGTTAGTGAATCTTTATTTTTATCCTCACATTTAAACTACTCATCAACAAAATATGGAAAATTAATAGGTTTATATACTATATCTAATACAGAATTACCGCTAAGATCTACATACATATAGAAAACACACAGTCAGTTGAATCTGGACAAGGCTTCACGAAACTATACCACTCAACTTTTATAGCCAGCGTATACCAGTGAAATTGTATTTTCGTCTATGATAATATGCATCCTCTGGTAAATTGTAATTGAAATTTTGCTAAAACGACAGTGAAAGTAGATTTTCACCGTTAGTATGAAACCACTTTAACGTAGATACATATATGTATGTACATATGTATCTATAAAAATATTCAAATTATAATTCTGGAATTATTGTTTTTAACAAAATTCATCAAAATTCATCAAAATTTAAATTCATTTTTTTTGATATATATGAATTATTTGAGTACTTCAGATAAATTTGAATCACTGATCTACAGTGACATGCATATTATACTTCATATGATATGTAAATATAGTCATGTATTTATTTCGTAAATATAATATTTAGAGATATAATTTATTACCATGAAAATGTAATTTAGAAATCCTTAATATAATGGGTATTGAAGATCTCAGTCAAGTTAAAAGCTCGTATAAATCAAAAGTTTCAAATCTACTCTTAGTGGCTTATTTCTCAAGGGGGTAGCATTAGATATATTTTCTATGAATGTCTATTATTTGCATACGTATTATATATGTATGTACGAAAAGATAGAATTTATTTTTCAAATTATTTTCACCCAATATCAATATCAAACAGGACAGATCGAAGTGTCATATATTCAAATATTAATTGAACGTATTTGAACTTCAGACCGAACTTTTCATCACCGTTTCCTCTAAGAAAGTTAAACGTACATATGTAGATCCCTTTTAGAACTAAACCACACATTTAAATAGGGCAAAATAAAATCAGGCGAATGGATGCGATGTGTACCCTTCTCGAATAGTAAATCACACCACGTTAAATATTGCCCAAAGTTTGAGGGGCATGAAACGATATACAACTGCCTGTATAATCCTTCCATCTATTTTGGCAATGTTCGTACATAAATTTCATCATCTTTATGCTCTCGTCAAGGACTGGTGTCTGTCTATCTGCATATATTCCTATATTGATATATATTTTATTATTTATCCTATAAAAATGGTATTACTATTCGTTCCTGCTTATTTTTTAAACGAAATCCATGTTAACTGCGTAGAAAGTTATTCGAAAAAGGGCCTTGCCGTTTATGTTTTTGTATATAGTCGTATTTTGTAACTAATGGTTAACGCATATGCCCGTAATGAATGTTTGCAAATAAATACTGCTTTATTTTAGACACGAAAACAAAGAATCTTATATTTTTCTTATTGTCCCTCGCTCGATGGGAAGCATTTAGCTAATTACTAAATATGTCCTTACATAAACACAAACATATCTATATACGTAAAAAAATATTAAAACAATGCTTTGTTTTTATTTATTTTTAAGAAATCGGTATTTCATATGTACATATATGAATGTTCAAGGTTAAATAATTTCACTCTGAACATTATTTCAATGGAATACACAGGGGTCCAAAATTAATTATTAAATTAGTAGCGAAAATTGTAAATATTTTTGTAATGGGTATGGTATTTAATAATGTGCAAAAATGTACCTTTTTTGTGAAAGAACTTTCATTATATATAATAATGTAATAGAAAGTTGGCTTCACTAATTTTATATAATATACCTATGTATGTATGTACATTTTTGAATTTGTAATTATAAATAAATTACGCTTTATAGAATTATAAATCAAATTAATAAGGCGATTTATTATTCCTTCACCGTCTGATAAATTGAAACGATTTCTTATAAGTTGAATATAATTTCATAAAATTTAAATTATGTACATTCATTCATATTCATAATAATTGTAATATCATTTACCAAATTCAAAATTTTTTTGATGTATTTAATTTGGGTTAATTTACGTTTTCTTTGTGGCTATTTTTTATATTTCAGCTTTAAAATCCCTGTTTTAAAATATAACGTGTTCATACATTCATATGTATAAAAAAGCTACATTTATTAGCTTACTCATACAAAATAAAAAATAAATAAATTCTGAAACACGAACAATCACTACTTTATCCTTTGAAATCCTTATATAATTTTATTCAATATAAAAGCTCAGTCATTGTAGAAAATTATTATTGACATTTCAGCACAATTTCAGCAAGGTTAGTGACGTCATTTTCTTATTTTTTTAGGCATAGTGGGTAGTAAGATATGTAATTATGCAGTGAAAGCCACGATTGAATTAGTTGAAATTATCTTAAAATGGGCGCTTTTTTATATTTCATATTATTTCTTAATAAAATTCGAAACGTAAAAACATAATAAATTTTCATTATAATTAATACGTCATAATTTTAGAAATACTCAAAATTATTCCGTCTTTTATTTTGTGCAAATTAATGATAGTTCCAACGAATGAATTTTTAATTGCGTATAAAAAAAATCCAATACTCAAATTGTAACGCTCTATTTAAATATTTTTCGTATATTTAACAAATTTAACGATGATTTACAGCCAGATGATAAAAGGGGTCGAAAATTTTAATCCATTTGGTTCCCCAGCGGTATGGTTGTTTTAATTAAAAAGAATTGCTACGCACGTGACCCTGCATACAGTTTTAATATAAGTTTAGATTTTCACACATATACATACAATACATATGTACGTATGTGTTTTTTACAATTCAGAAACCTTTTTTCGAATTTCAGTGGTTTTGATTTTATTGAATGAATTCGTAACTATTTGCTAACGAGTGACCTTTGCCATGACCAATTTAATGTTGTTTGTATGGCGTGAGAAATTATCAAAAGCTTCGAGTAAATTTTTCGATACACGCATTTTCAATATTATATACGAATGCTGACCTTGTTGATTTAAAAGAAAATGTTGGGAAACTGATGCTTGTTTTTACGACGAAATTTTCGTAACAATCACGTGCTACATTAATAAAATTCCAATACAAGATGTAAAACATTAAAAAATATGTCGTGTAAATACCTATTAATGTTTTTATTCGCTTTATAAAAGAAAAGTTAAATATTATTATTAGAATAAATATATTTATATAAAACTACATATAATTGAGTATTTTCCTTGCATTTTCATTTTATTATACGCAGTTGGTTTTACGAATAGCAGTATCTTCGAAGAAATAAATTTTTATGTTTACGATAAATGAGTATTTTATCTCCTTTTTTGAAATATTACGCAATATCGTTTAACCCTTATGTTGCCAAGCGCTATTATAATAAGTCGTTCTATATTGAAATTGAAATTTTTGAATGTAGGAAAATTCGCTAAAATTTTAATTTACACAAAAAGCGATTTATTGAAAAGCTTTTGTTTTTTCCAAAGTACTGAAGCATCTTTTTAATTATAAATTTCTTTATATATTGTATTATCTTCATTAAATTTGAAATTCATTGAAATAAATAAACCCATCGCTTTTTTAACAAATTCTGTTCAACACACTTTTAATTGAAATAAATTCCCAACGGAAATCAACTTATATTTTTGTTCTACGGGTATATTTAGTTTATTATTATTATATTTTTAATTCACAAATAACCATTTAACTTTGTTCAAACCATCACATGACTTTTACTTATACATTTGGTTGCTAATTTTTAAAATATCGATTATATTTTTGTGATTTTTATAGCTTTTTATTATTACTAAATTATGTTCACAATACATCTTATATTTATTTTAATAGCTACAGATGTACTGATCATTTTCTATTTTACAATTTTAATTTAATTTTGTGAGTAATCATAGTATGAATTATATTATTCTAATGTTAATGTACATCATAATAGGAAAAAGAGCTCAAAAACCTACGATATAAAAAAGTATCACAGTAAAGAAAAATGAATTGAATGACGTCCACCCTAACTTAAAATTTATTACGAATATAAAAAAACAACAAAGATTTTTCCACAATCTATATGTAAGCATTGAAATTAAGAAAAGTTGCATTTTTTTTGGTTATTTGTGAGATTTAAGTCGTTCTTAAGGTACTAGCAAGTTGACAAGACATAAATTCTATTGCGAGACATAACTTTTTTGTGTGACGGCTACCACTAATATAATATTCATGTATATAGTATGAACGCACCCTCACTAATAGATGTAGTTCTACATCAAAATATTTTCTTCGGCAAAATGTTTGTTGTAAAATTTTCCAACCACCCAAAAGCTCATATAATTATTATTCTCGGAGAATAGTGCCGTAAGTATTTTTATTATTGGAAATAGTTGTACGGCTATGAAGTGCCTACGTTTAAGGCAAACCCAAAGGTACTCACAGGCGATAAATATGAGAACCACACCTCTATTAAAAGGAGGCGGGTGAACATTACTAGGTCAGATGAAGCAATATTAATGAGGCTTCGGCAAGGGGAAAGGTAGTAGTTAATGGCCACGTTATTATCGAACTGAACGAAGGTATTCAATAATAGCATCGCGCACACATATAAATGTTTTAAAAAATTTCGCCTTGAAGATGCATACACATTCAACGAACTATTCGTGCACGTTTGTATATTTACCAATGTACCGGCGAGTCACACCGATGCATGGCCTGGATGTTAATGCAAATGAGCATTGTTCGAGAAGAACGAACCACCGATTTACAACCTGTGGAACCTCGGACAACCTCGTCGGCCGTCAAATCGATAAATTAAACCATCTTTTGAAGAAACGAGATTTACAATTTTTTTTGCTCGAAGGTTGTCGGTTACAATGGCTGTTGAGATAGTACCAAAATTGCGTATATTATGTACGTGTGTGTATGTGATTAATTGCCTAATATTATAGCCAAGATGTGCGCTATCGTGTATAAAATTAGTTAAATTTATAACGCTGTTAAATTGGAATCAAAATTTATCATGTTTTGTTCCTATGCTAGAACTGGTTTTTGTATATTTAAGATTTTCGAGGTTTGTTAGTAGTGTAATTCAATATTCTGTTCAAAGTTTTTGGAATATTTACATAGATATAGGTATTTACGTACATATATACATAGATAGTACAGCTTAAATTTTAATAAAAATTGAAAGCTAGAAAGTAAATAATTCTATTATACATATTTTTTCAAATAAACTCACTCGTACATATAAAGAAGAGTATAAAATTATTCAAGCGTTTACATAAGTGTTCGTGAAATGTGTCGGAGTAATAAATTTTTATTAAAATATGACATTATACTAAACAAGAGTGTATAGTAAAGAGTATCCGAGTAATATGCGATATTAAGAGAGCTTTGGGAATTTTCCTATATAGCTGATTCAGCATATTTTATTGCGGTTTTACATGATATTAAATTCGATATTGGGTATTGACGAAATATTCTGTTCTACCCACGCACGCACCTTCGACGTACATACATCTATCTGTAAGCCTGTCAATAGTTTTGCCTACAAATAGATTGCTTTCAATGTTCTTTAAATAAAGCAGAAAATTTCAAACTACTAAATGGGGCAGAAAATAGAAAGATAAGGAAAAAATCCGTAAGAGTTCGTTCGTGCTTCGCTGGGCGTGTATTAATAAAATAGGGGAGACAAAGGATATTTTAAACTTTTCAGTATTAACTGGTCATCAGTAACCATTAATAATATCTCTCCATTTCACTATTTTGTATATAAATATTAAAATTTAATATAAAAGGAAAATCATATTTTCCACATAGTACATATAAAAGATACGTCTTAAATACATATTTTTTTTGAGATCTTTAAACATATTGGTAGAGCATTATGATTAAATTCTAAATCAAAAGCTTCTTTGATGTAATATATCAATATATTAAATTATTGATAATTTTTTTTATTCAATAGAAAATATTTAATTTACATAATTAAATAATATGAATCACACTCCGTGTGTTAACAATTATTTATCGTATATATGTATTTTTAATAATGTTACTCTGTCTCTGTGTATGTTTGTGTGTGTGTATGTGGCGATAACGCTCACTGAACATAAATGATAAAAACCGAAGCTTTGTATCGTCGTTGTAATTTTGTTTAGCGTGGATTCCAACCAATTAATTGTTTCTGTAATAATACTTGATACTCGATCTCACTATTGACTTGTAACGTGTGACAACCAGCCCTAGCTTCCCCTATGCGAAAGAAAGATGTCTCGCGTCATTTTCTTACAATTCATTTGATATTATCTCCGAGTATATTTTGAACGGTACGTTTTGGAATCGTCACCATACAAATAATTTTTAATATGCTTGAAACGTCGTAGTATTTTTCGTAAACGGCTATAAATACGAAGGCAAGGTAACCGTCAATTTACCAATGTTATTGACGACCTTCTTATATTACTAGATCGATCTATTTGTTCGTATATGGTCATGTTCTTCACCGTGTTGCATATTGATAAATTATAAAAATTTATCGTTATCGTTTGCAAAATTATACTGAAGGTTTTGCGCGGTAAGCCTTAATTTTTGGAATAAATGATTACGATTATTATTAAATGATTTTCAATGTTCAAGATGATTTTCCGCAACTTATATAAGTAGTTGTGTAGTACATTGTACTTACAACATTTTTATTATATTAAGTATTAGTTTGAAAATTGATATATATGTATGTACATAGTTGAAGAATCAAAACAGAACTTTCTTATTTTTGTACGATAATAATATTGGGCTTAAGGAAAAAAAATCTGGGAATTTCTGACGGGATTGTTTCGGAAAATCCTGATTTTTCGTCCTTTATATAAAGATAATAATACGAGCGACATTTCGTTATTTTTCTGATTTTTTTTATACACATATGATCAAATTTTGTGTCATTCTACGAAAAATATAAGAATAACATATAAAGACTACATGCTTTTGTGTTTTAGAAAAAAAATATTAATTACAATTTAATTAATTTTAGTGAGTCTTTAGAGAACTAAAGCCATATATGTATGTAATAAAATTTAAAAATCCATTTAATCTTTGAATAGTATAATATAAAATAAGCTATTTCTATTTGATTTGAAATAAATTTATTGAAATTATGTATTGATGGAATTAGAATAATCCGGAATGTGGTGAATACGTTCTTTATTGATTAAAAGTGAACAGAAATCATTCGCTTTCAAGTTACACTCAGAATTCTAAGCTAAAGTCTTCAACGCTAAATTAGGTAACTGTAAGCTTAACCAAACTGACATTTCCCATGCATTTCCACACTACGGAGTCTTTGTCTGCGAAACAAAACCCGCTTTAGTAAATAGCAAAGCTTGACTTTATCTTATAAATCTTAAAACACAGGATAGGTAGGTAGTTCGACAAGGCTTCGGCGTGCAAATCAAGCTCGGCAAATATGGCTCGTACATGCATTTTTATATGATAGGTTGACACTGCGAATGCTATGCTTTAAGCGAACGCTTAACGCGAACGTGCATCTCGCTTGAACCAATACGTTTCGTTCATCTAGTTATAATGAGGAAAATGCGTCGGATGAACTTCTCGTTCTATCAAAGCTTCTAACGTATATAAATTCTAGTTGCATTGTAAGTACATTGCAGTTGTGCACTCGATCAGTGACATAATATATCGCTTACAATGTTCAAATTGGTAAGTACACACAGATTAAAGTTACATAGGGTGGTTAAAAAAAAGGTTTTTTAATAATTTTTAATTATTCAAAAAATAAGAATTGACAACTGTCGTATTTTTATTTGATTCAAATTAAATTTTTATTAAAATTCAATTTTTTGGGATGGAAATTAAATTTCCAAGAGCGAACTGCTTTGTTTAAGTCTAATATTAAATTCAAAACATCGATTTTGTATAATTTTATTTTTATTTTTTTTATTTTTTTATTTTTTTTATTTTATTTCATACCAGGAAGGCATTACAGGTAAACCCCAATGCGCCTTCCTGGCCAAATTACAAACAATACAGCATTTTTTATTATATAAGTCGCTAAATTACGAGACACTGACTTAAACTCGACAATTAACGAGACATCTATGAATTGTACATACATTTTTATTGTAATATTTACATTAATCATACTCAAATAGTGGTGACATAGTGGGTAGGAAGGATTTTTAGCCAATTTTTAATCGGGAATCGTTTCAACAATGAAATCAGAGAAAATTGGCAAACTCTGATAGGAAACGATCAACCAGGAGTCACAAATCCTGGTCTGACCAGCAGCATTACAGATATACTCAGAAAAATTCTTTTCAATCGAGGTCAGCTCAAGGGATCGAACTCGGCGCCTCTCAGTGTTAAGCAGAAGCTTAATAATAACTTACATACATGTACTTATATATGTATATATAAAAGGGATAGTTATTGAATTCAAATTTATAGAAAATATTTAATTAGTTTAATTTATTATTGATTTAAATAATATAAAATTTTATTTTAAATTAACTTTTTCTTAAATAAATTTTTAAATAGTAATTCATTGTGATTTTTGTTTTTAACTGCAATTTAATTGATGAAAATTTGTTTGAATGTCACTTAGCATTTTATTTTGTCGCATCGTCGAAAATATTAGTTTTCATTTTGTGTACATGATTTATCCACAGTATAAAATGTAATAATTACGGCAATTAATTAGATTTAATATTGATAATTGAACTATAGTAAATGGAGCCATTCAATTCAATCAAAGTATCTAAATGAACTTCCTCTTACTTCTATATCGATTCCAACGGTCCGTTTCTCTATTTTTAAATTAGAAATAAACATTAATCTTGTCTGCGTATCAATTGTCACCACCCACCCAGTCGATAGTGTTCACGATTTAAAATTAAAGATAGAATTCGATGTTCTCCGGAGCGCAAAAACTAATTGTTTCGGACAAAAGAGGAGTTGATTTCTATCGCGCGTAAAGTGTCCCCGTGGCTCGTACACAATATCGCGTTATCTGCGAATTGTTAGTCGTTATACAGGATTTGTAGGGAAATATAGTCCCTGTGGGAGGATTTATGGAGTGACGGGAATAGAAAGGCCCTAATCGGGGACATTTAATTGAATTCTTTTCGTGCCACTAAACCAGAAATGGATTTCGCTAGTATTATATAATAGCTGAAATCGCGAACTGTGCTATTATCTACCAAGACATGCTAGTATGTACTCGTATATCGACTTTATTCAGTTGATACTACACAACAACGAAGTGATATTTTTATTTTATTTTAACGCCAATAACGGAGATAATACTTAAAACTTCTTCTAGCAACTACCACGGAATACATTTAAAAATTATCTTTGATTCTACAGTATTCTAGTGAAAATGAAATAATTCTAATTTTAGCATTCACAAAAAAATATTATATTGAAAATATTTACCAAGATATTATATATCATCATCATTTACAGCCATTCTTCATCTACTGCAGTTGAAGATCTCTTCAACTAGCATCCATTTGTCTCTATTTTGGGGCAACTCTCATCCATTTTATCAAACAAATTTTTATGATTTCATCCATCCATCTCCCCTGTAGCTTTCTTTGCACCCTTTTACATGCTCTCGGGTACCATTCGAGTAATTCTTTTGTCTATCTATCGTCTATTTTTCTAGGTTTGTGACAAGCCTCTTGCCATTTCAATATATTCACTCTTTTCACTTTATCAACTACCCTTGTCATACTTCTGACTCATGCATTCCGTTTCCTATATATCCTTAATATACTGAACATACAGCATTCCATACTTCCTTGAGAGTATTAGACTTTATGCAGCATTCTGGAATTTATTGCCCAAGTTTTGCATCTATACGTCTACACTAAAAAGCAAATTGATCTTTTTCTTGAGACAAAGTGGAAATTTGGATTTAAAAACGGTGTTCATTCGCCCAAATCCGTTCTATCCTAATTTTATACATCTTTTTATTTCAGAATATACTTTATTCTTAACACTTTAATTACTGTGCTAAAAAAATCCGCTAGCCACTGTGCTGGACTCCAAAAAGTGTCCAGTTAAAAATGTGTGGTTTAAGTTAAAATGCAAAATCAGCAAGCTCGATTATTGTTATTAGCTTAAAAAATCATTTTATCATGTATTAAACGTAGAATAATATTAAAATGGGTGCAAGAAATGAAAAAAAATGACGTCATTCCATGTCGAATATACCTATACATATGTAGTTCTCACGCTGACCGTTGAGTGAATTTCTTCTATCTATTGCATCTGTGAGATCCGCAAAAATAATTATTTCTATTGATATTGATGAATGTTTTAATTTCATAATGGCATCATTCAAATCATAGAAGTTTTCACGAAGACATTTGTATATTTTGAGAAATAAAATAAAATTACAGTTCTGGTCAATCGCTATCCATAACAGTGGGGTAAGTGTTAAGCTATCGGGGCCAAAATTATTATTTCGCATCGAAATCATTTTTTTTTACAAATTTAATGCAATACTACGGACGATAAATCATCAGATCAAATTATCCTTATTTCTATAAAGCGCTTTTATTTATCTATTAAAAATAGCAGATAATATTAATATTATCGCTATGCGAGAGATCCATATACGAACTTAGCAATGTGAATTTATCATAAGATTTTAAAATTGATCATTATTATTATTTCAGGTGGTCCTCTTATCTTTGGCTGTTTTCGCAACCGCTGGAGTAATCTCTCCAGTTGTTGTGTCTCATCCTGTAGCGGTGAGTCATCCAGTAGCCGTGGCTCAGCCTATAGCCGTATCCCACAGCAGTTCCGTAATACACCATGCCCCAGTAGTAAAGGCTTTACCCGTGATACAGCCGGTACCTGTATTCAAGACCGTACCCGTAGTACACACAGTTGTGAAACCAGTGGTACAAGCATCGTACATCAAGCCTGTAGTGCCCGTAGTGCATGCTCCCATAGTCCACCATGCCCCCATAGTTCACCATGCTCCCATAGTGCACCATGCACCGATAGTGCATCATGCTCCAGCAGTGGTAGTGCATCATTGAAGAATGCAAAAAAAAAAATCTTCGACAAAGTAGCTACATATATACAGCGAAGCCAAAAATCTTGCTAAATTGTAATAAAAATTTTTCGGTACCATCGATCTCACATACTAAAAGTTAATATTGTTTTAAAATGTTTAAGTACAAGTATATGAAGTTCGAGTAAAATAAATTAATTTTTGACTAATTATATCTAATGCGAGTGTTTAATTATAAGATTTTGTTCTGAATATTGACATTTTCATATATGTAATACTATCAACATTTCAGGTTAATATTTATTATACATACATACATATTAGAGTTTTATTATAAGAGCTTGATAAAAACTGGTTTAAAAATAGCATACATACACACATTAGATTAGCCATGTTTACATA
The DNA here is from genome assembly GCF_051622035.1 of Arctopsyche grandis. NCBI lineage: Eukaryota > Metazoa > Arthropoda > Insecta > Trichoptera > Hydropsychidae > Arctopsyche > Arctopsyche grandis. The sequence goes on from NC_135359.1 coordinate 11,641,167, forward strand.
CATATATACAAATATACCAGGAAGGCTTAACAGGTAAACCCCAAATGCGCCTTCCTGGTCCACATAATTATTACATAGATACATGTAAATCTAAACAATATCTGACATCTATGGTCAGATATTACAAACATCGTATTAATACGATAAATAACGATGAATAACTTTCATGTAACAATACGAATTTTATATTCGATAAACAACCACAGAGACATCTATGGTGAGCAATATGGCGAAACCTAAGATATAACAATAACTAAAGGTTCGCAACAGAAAATTGGGAAGGAAACGCCAATTTTACAGGAATCGTTGAAATGAAAATCAGAAAAATTGGCAAATTCTGATAAGAAACGATCGACCTCGACAAACTAAGGTCTGGCCAACAGCGAGACTAAGCAGGAATCGAACTAGTAACATCAAGTACGAAATAATTCAACATTCACCACTAGACCACGCTTCTGGTCTAGTACTGGTATGTAGTCCACACTACATACCAGTGGCGTGCCGTGACTTTTAAAACAAGGGATTATGTATAGACAAAAAAAAATTTTTCAATAATAAATAATAAACTTTTTTGTAGTGATGGGTACATTTTTGTGCCAGCATAAATATCCCAAGAAGCGACCTTTCTTTAAAACATCTTGTTTGTCTTCAACACTTAATCTTCTGAATGGTTTGTCGAACAATCGATCGAGAATGCAACATTTCAAGGCCTCGTTATTTGTTTCCTCGCGCTCCGCAATGATTTGTTCTGAGGGAATCATTTTGCGAGCCGAGTTCCTTGCCATATTTGTACTCAAAAAGTTCTAGGCTAATACGTGTTATTTCAACAGCAAAAAAATAGTTAAAAATTATGTTTGATAGACACGAATCAGAATATTATCTGTGAAAATTTCATAAATGCTTGAAGAGACGAGTAAATAAAAAAAAAATGTCTTAGACGGAATGTCTTTGCATAACAATTCGCCAGTACCACGAATGGAACAGAATTTAAACGGCGAGTCCGTGCAAGCGAATGATGCGGCGGACCATAGCATAATAATCCACTACCACTACCTCAGTTAGAACGGATTTCGGTTTCTGAAATTCACTAATCCAAGTGAACAATAATGATATGGACAACGATTTAAATTTATTGTAATCGAATTGTTGATATTTTTAAATTTTAGGGACTAGCCTAGTGGCTCTATAACAATGACGGCATGCCACTGATACATACATACATACATATAAAGACTGACAGAGGATTTTGATACAACACATAGCACATAATAAATTCATCATATTATACTTTAATATATGTACATACATATATATTTATATAAGAAGTAATTTTGGGTTCTAACTGGAGTGAGAGTTGTGGAATTGAAATGTGATGTGAATTTATGTCTGAATACAAATTATTTGTACTACATTTATTTTCGAATTATACAATTGTGAATGAAATTTGCCTCAGCTATAAACGGCCATGCATGGTGAATTCTTTCGCGAAAAAAATTTATATGCAGCAGTTAAGTGTAATTAAAGCAATATTAGGATATTTATGAAGTGGAAAAAAGCTTCAGAATTTTTCTGCAATATTTCCCTCTTCTCGTTTTTTCGTCTTTAGCTTGCGCTTAAGTGATTTATGACCGGCAAGTCTAGTCTCAGTGTTATTTTTTTATTAAGTTTTGTCCGCTTATGAGAGACGAAATCTTTCCCATACACCAACCCAGCACTAACGTAAGGGTTTTTTTACTATCTTGTTTTAGTTTTTACACTTTTTGCCTTATATAAGTCTATGTCATGGATCTAAATGAAACTATGTCAAAAGAATTTGTATGAACAACCGACATATATGTATTAAGAATTATGATAATTTTGCCTCTTCAGTTTGATGATGCCATCTGTTAATACAAATTGAAGAAACATAGTTTTGTATATCGAAGTAATACGAGATATCATAATTTTGACTTTTGATACATCAGAAAATATATTTGAAATTAGATATGATTCCTCTTGGTAACAAGTTGTATATACTAGATGTTTATATTTTTAATACATATGTATGTATGTATACTCTATGCTCTTTGTGTTGTGGCCAAAGAAAAATTGGAGTACATTTACGAAAATTTCGAGTTGAATAGTTTCATATCCACCGTTTATGAGACGAAAACTTTCGTAATTTTCCACTGTATTTCAACAGACGTTAGTGTGTGGTTTTCTCTTTCAATGTTCTTATACATACATATGTATTCTCATGTGTAATGTATTGTAGACATACATATGTATATATGAAGCTATTTTACGAGATTTCAGTTTCAAAAGTTTGATGGATCAATATTGACACATAATAACTCGAATTTAAGTAATAAAAATTTAATTTTGAGAGGATTTATAATGTACGAGTGTGTTTACACATATACACATATTCATATTTCTAAGTATTGAAATAACATACACTTGTACATATGTATATCTAAAAATAACCAAATAAAAAGAGTTTTATTATTTATTCTTTATAAAATATCCTTTTAAAATATTATAATGTATGAAGGCGAGTTGAATAATAAGCATTCCAGTCAAAGAAATTTTCTCGCTTGAGAAAATTGGTTTTTCGCGACTTTTTTTCGCAATAATAAAAATTGTATTATTTAGTTAAACACGAGTCCCTTTACCCTTGGATGTCGATCCCGGATAAATGGGTTTTCTTGACCTATATTCTTACGGAACGAAAGGCTCGACATTTTTCCGGATATTTCGCGTATTTAGTCCATTTATCACAGAGTGTACTTTTAGTATAAAAATCTCCGTACAAAATTAATCGTGGAACATTTCGCGCGACCCGTCCTCGCTTTAATGGCAGATTGCAGCCTGCCGGCCATTCAAAAGGACAAAACCCTATATTTAGACCAAAATTTCATCCTTTTAACATTGCAGATCCTTTAATCAGATCCTCGCGATACTCGAGGGTGATCCTTGACATTATTTTTTCGAGACGATTAAACTTGGGATCGAAATTTCGGCGAGAGGCCGTGAAAGTTTTCACGAGTGGATTGCGCTTTATTATTGTTATTATGTAGTGATGGGGTCCTTTTAAGATCAAATCTCTCGTGTCAAGGCAATGCATTCAATGAAATATCCACCTACCCTGTGGGATGAAATACCACGCCTAGTTTATTGTGTTGTCGGAGGGTGAAATCGAGAGGTCATCATTCGAAGGTTTTCCCTGACTAAAAAAAATGTCTTGGAGAGCAAAAGGATCCGGAAACGTAAACATTGCATTGTTTTATTTACCCTATATTACGTAGTCCTTGATATAGATCGACCTATTTTTTATGTTATTGAATAAAAAGAACAGTACGTCTTCGGCCTCTAAGAATAAATTTCCGAAAGAAACTTTTTCAATGCATACAAACTTTTAGAGGTGAAAAAAGGGAAAGAAAAAATGGATGGCATTAATCTTAATAAGATGCGGATATAAAGTATTGCTTCTTCTTTCATATTATCTTTTATTTTATCCGATAAAACGAAAATATAGTAAAGTCATTGAATTCTATTTTTCTACAAATGGGTATATAATATTATACATAAATAATAACTTGAATATGAATCAACGTTTCAATACACTTTCAAATGTATAGGTATCTACATATATATATTCTCTGACATATATATATGTATCTTTTATATATGTACATATATAAAAGTTAGATTTGATGTGTTAAAATTTTAAATTGCGCTATTCTTTTACCATGTGGTGCTCATTGTACATGGAATATAATATTTTCATTTACATTTGTATATTTTTTGCCTCACTGTACTGCTTTCTTTTTTTATATTTTATTCTGTATGTGTGCCAATTTAAATAAAATAAAAATAAAATATGTACATAATATTAAAAAAGCATTATGTTTTATGTCAGAAATTTAATCACATTAATGATAAAATATAATGTTAAAATATGCATTTGAATGCATTAGTATAATGATTTGAAAACGAATTGATTTTTTCATATATGTATATGTATTTACCATCAGCATAGATCGGTGGTTATCGTGTAATGCTTTCCACTGAGAAGTCACGGGTTCCATCCCTGGCCAGGTGCTGTTAGCCAGAGCTTGGATATGTAACTCCAGGTCGATTTTAAAATCTGATTTCATTGAAACAATTCCAACAAATTAGCAACCTTGTCATATTTCTCGCAGAATTAGAGTTTTCAGCATCTCAATTTCGCTGATTTATAAAATGCTGCAAAAATGTTAATCAAATTTATCCATATGTGTCTATATGATGCTATGTAAAATTGCTCTATTGTTTATCGATGCTTATAATTGGCCAGGAAGCACATTGGGGTTTACCTGTTATGCTTTCCTGGTATATATACATATATGTAAAATAAAGAAATAAATATAATAAATTGACATAAAATCAGATAATCAGACTTTTTCAATCTTGTATGTATATGAAATTATTAATATAATAAATATATTTAGTTCATTTTTGTTTTTATCATCTACGTAATATACATATGTATATATCGATCACAACATCATGTCCACATAACCAACACATCGTGTATGTAATTGTATAAAATCGTCACAATAAAATAAACCGACCACGAGTCGCTATTTAGCCCTTAGACGCAAAGATAAACAGTTCCACAGTAGAGGACTGGTAAATGTGTTTTATTTATTTTTTCAGCGGTTAGGCGACACATGCGAGTAAATTGCTTATACATTATTATCGCGTGTCCCGCTGTTTTTGTGGCTTTGTGTCGCCCTAACAGGATTATACGGTCACTGTCCGTGAAAAAGTTTCACGGTCGTACGCGCTAAACACAACACATTCCCTTTTTACATTTATATGTATCGTATCGCAGGAACGTATAATTGGTGCTCAAATTGAATCATTCTTTAGATGCGATACGAACCCTTTTTTTGAACCCTTGACAAAAAATGCGGAATGAAAATTTCGCGCAAATTTTCACATTCGTTCTCGTTGTGGTGGGTGGAGATTGAATTCGGGTATGGAAACATTTGTGTATATATGTACATATGTATGTGAAATTTAGTAAATAAAATGTGTGTGTACATATGTATATGTGTGGTAATAATTAATACGATCGATGATTGTAATAAATTACGCATGTGCGTATCAATGGAATTCTTAGATCAAATATCCCATGTCAAGGTAAGATTTCATTGAATGAATGCCGATGAAGAAAACCGTGCAGTGAAATATTACTTCCTGTTATTTTTCGGGCACAGGAAGTCGTAAGGTCATTTTCGAAGGCTTTTTTTATTACGACAACAGTAAATTTTAAAACTTTGTTTTATGGCAGAAATGTGAATGCAACGTTTTAATTATACACAATATATGGTATGTATATAAATTGAGTTTAAGAATTTGGGTGAAGCTTAAGTTGAAAAAGACAGAAATTCCCCTGAATTTACAGAATTTTTAATGTCGCGTATCTTGGAAATTCTCCTCTCGAATCTCGAGAAGAATATTTCAATCAAATGTTATAATAAATGCCAATGTACATACACATATCCTACGATATTATGAAGATAGTGTATTCTTCTTGTATTGATGATTCTATATGTACATACAATTGAAGAAAGTTTAGATTTTAGGTTTTAGATTCTGATGAAGATGAGACAACTGTGTGACGAAGAATAAATAATTAAATAAGGAGTTATCAAAGACAAATAAACAAAATAACGTAAATAAAAATAGTCTCGACTTGAAAATATGTCAGGAGACAGGAGAAAATGCAGACAATTTACAAAAAAATTGGTCGCTTTTAAATATGTGTACAAAACCAACTTCGATTGAAACTTAAATAGTTTTTTACAATTCTGGAAATATTTGAACTATATACATATGTATATCCAGATATAAGCTTTCGGTTTCTCAATTTATATACTTTAGTATTCTTAAGAAGCTATTTCAAATAAATTTACACTTATATTTAGATTTATTTCCAGTTAATAAATTTGTTTTTTACATTTTATTTTAATATTTAGTAAATAAATAAATCTTATATTAATAAAAAGTAAATTAAAATGAAAAAAAAAAAATTAACAACATATATCCCGGAATTTCAGGAACGATCCAGAGCTCCGTCCCATGTCTGGGAAATCAGAAATCTTTGTCTCGATTTCTAAAAAAATAATATAAAAATTATAAAAAAAAATTCGGGCGTGACCAACCCATGACTTTATCTATGTACAATTATGAAATAATATATAATAGAAATTTCAATGTAAGTAATTATGAGTTGAACCCTACATTTCTATTTAAATAAATAAAACCAGTTATCTTTGTATGTACATATTTACATATACATATATGTACAAAAGTTTTCTAAAAATATGTACCTATCAGTATTTAAAAACATTAAACTACGTATAATATGCACACAATATTAAAAAAAAAAAATTGAGAGCACGATAATACATTTATATATAAATTTATTTCAAAAATGACGAAAGCGGTTGTCAATTAAAACTTTTGAAACTAAAGTGTGTTTTTTTTTAATATAAAAGCGCAATTTCTGTATGGAATAATAATTACTTCATATTTAATTCATAAAATTTTATAAACACTTTAAGATTCATTCACCAGCGGCATGTGTCGTCGTTTAACGGCAACGATAATAATTGTTAATTCGTTTATCTCCCGCCGTTAAACTCCGACAAAGTTTCGAGCGAAACGTTTCAATTCCAACTTGCAACTTAGAAAGAATTGAAACAGACACGAAAAATCCATTAGAAAATTAAAAACATTTCGAGTCTTCTACGTGGAAAACCGAGACGAGATTTCGGCCAGTAGAAAAAAGAAAACATTACAGACGAAACTATGGATTATAGTTTATAAACGATATACCGTATTATAATATAATAATATACATACATATGTACATATAGAAAACGGTCGTGTCTGGGCCAAGGTCTTCAAGTGTGTTTAATATCGAACAAGTGCGTATAATTGCAAACAGGTTAAACGGTACCTGTTACACGATAGTTCACATGCCGTGGACCGTTTTATTAAATAAACGGCTACTAGTGAAAGCAATTAGACCGAGTTCATTTTAATTGGAATCGATACATTTGCCAAATAATTATAGGATTTGATTCGATCGCTTCGGTAAATACGCTCGAAACATATATTATGTACATATTGTGAGTGATGTCTATTTCGAATTGTCACATGCAAATTACGGACCCTTCGAAACAAAGGATTGGATATCGACAATTAATTTACACCCTAGAATAGCGTTTCCCAAATTTACAACATGCTCGCATTCCCTTTAGAAGCATTTACATATTACCAGAATGCCCTTATTTTGACAGCAAAATGCTAAGGGAAGGATTACACAATATGATGATCTTGACCAGGGTTGACGAGAGGGGGGGGGGGTAAGGTATGCAAATAACCCGGGCCTGGATTTCGAAGGGGGCCCAAGGCCCCCGCAAATAATATAAACATTTTCAGCTTAAAGTATAAAAGCATTATTTGGCCTTTGTACTCTTAGGGGTTTTTGGACACTAAGCAAAATGGTATAACTGTTTTCGAATAACGGATTTTACCTACTATGGCATAGTAAAATTTAGTGAAGGATCTTTTCTGGTGTTCAGAATGGTCAGTTCCCTCGTCACAATTCCCAAAATAAATAAGTAAAATAACTCTTGACCAATTCAAGCAGATAACAAGTGGACAGTTAAAAGTACGAGATTAGCGCATTTTTACATCGATAATAAAGATAAAATCTCTCACATTTTCCTATTTGCAAATTTGCTATGAGACTTTAACTTAAAATTATAAATGTCATGCACTTGCTATTCCTTGGATAATTCAACAGAAATATACTAATAAATTATTGATTTTAATCGTTAAATGCATGCGTTTGTCTTTCGACTTAAGGAAAATACGTTATTCAAACACGTTGAAATTTTGCTGTATAATTGCGAACGGTAGACTGGATTTCAAATCAAAATTAGTCTTGAAATTAATAATATTTGTCGTTTACGAATTCATTTTCATTATTCTACTGCTTTCTATGTTGATTATTTTAACCCACAATTAACCCCAGACATTTTAAAAAGCGCTCACAGAAAAAAATCATCCCAAATTCAATACATTATTACCTACTACATACATACATATGTACCTGCTCTTCCATAAATAATATAAGTTGATATTTTACGGTTTTTTATGTTATATGTTTAATTTTTATTTCATGTATGACAGCATTATTTTTTTTAAATTTAACTATTTTTTAACGTGTGTATACATATGTTTTAATTATTTAATTTTTAATTTGATATGTTGTTATATTATAGTTTATTGTTGTATTTAATTAATTTCATTTGTTTCACTGTATTGAATTTATGTATATAAATTAATATGAAATATATTTTTATTAATTAGCGACGATATTAATTGAAATACCGACATTACTTTTTTTTACATATTTTGAAAAATTGCACCGGGGCCCGGATTTTCTCTCTACGGCTCTGATCTCCGACTAATTTTCAGATTCAACTAGTTATTTGCGCAAAAATTCTATTTTTTCCTTCTGAAATATATTTCATTGTATAATTTTCATTATAGTAAATTTTCATCCGCACCGATGCGATGTTACAAAAGGCGATATAAATCACGTCAAACGCAATATGGTCCAAATGGGGAACGAAATTACGGAACGTAAGAAATTATTATACAAGCGATAACATTAAAATAATATAATTAGACGGAAATTTTTAATACTTAAAATTCAAAAGCTGTTAGTCAAAGTTTTGTATTAATCGTCGGGCATTATTCATGAAGACTTAACGAGGGAAATATATTAAATTTTAAATATAGATTCCTCTGTTTGTCTTTCGCATCGGGACCTATCGTTCGATCGAGATTAAACTTTTTTCTTTCCTGTTGGATATATTTTCGGGTGCAAAATATAGATTTTCATTCTCGTGATTCACTGGAGCTTATCAAATTGAAATATGACCGCTGTCAGTTAATAATGAATTCAGTCATTCATCAAATCTATTCTTATCAACAAATTTTCCTCGCTCATTGAAAAGCCCAGACTTAAACGTGTGAGTATGCGTGTAAAAATATGAGTGGAACTAATTTTTGATAATGTCGATTGTAAGTTTTTCTATTTATATTACTCAAAGTGTAGCATATGGTAATTTTAGTAAATCAATATCAAAACTTAAAATATAAGCCTGAAGTAACTACAACATCGAATAATCACGTTGATTAATAGCACATACTCTTAGAAACAATTTCTTTCAACGATATTATTATAAAAAAAAAATCAATAATAATACTATATATATGTATATATATACATTTTGAATTTAAGACGATTATTTTTGTAAATAACATACATCTTTTGAAATTAATTGTTATGTATATTTTAACGTGACCTTCACGGGTTTTAGCATTGGTAAATTTAATAGCGCAATAAACATCGGCATTTGGTACGTTATCGCTAGCACACGCACGCTCGGAAAATCTCTCATTTTCCGCAGCATCGTTTTGTGAAAATCGTCGAATCCTCTATTTTCCACATAAAAAGTCTACATAAATATGTAGCTTTGATAGACAAAATGTTAATTTTACTGAGTTTTACTTTCTTTATTTTAGGGTGGATATTAAAATAATATATAGAATTTTACTTACCGATCTAGAGATACTGCTATTAGGCTGTAGACAGACGCAGCTACTGAAACACCTTGTACATATGGAACCGTCTTGCACATCCACCATCCGAGTACCCATGCTGAAAAAAAATGATAAAAATATCAAAATTAGTGACGTGGAGAAGTTTGACTTGTTTATGGTTTGACGAAACATAACAAAGTTATAAATTTATTTCTTGCGGGTATATGTATGCGGGATAGGATGATCAATAGACAGCAAATGTGTTGCTTGAGATAGCGGAAAACTTTCCCCGGAGTGAATGTTTTCCAGTTGATGATAAAATAAAGAACAAGTGAAAGAAAAAGAAGAAACGATTTAGACGCGTCGGAAGATACGAAGTACAGAAGAACATACACATACATATAAGTAAGTCGAGATAAAAAAAATTGGAATGTTGTATGGAAAATTATTTTTGCTTATAAAAAAAAACAAGACTTTGATCTGCGAAGGATAACGTCAAAATATTTAGTTCCGAAAAACCAAGATAACAACATTTATTATGAAAGTTGCAATTTAACTGAAATATGTTGCTATAATGTTTTATTTTTATTTTTAAAATCTTTTTTTTGACCAGGATTAATATATTTTTTTATTTCTCCAAATACTTGTTAGACGATTAATACACGATTAAATGATTTTTATAGCTACTAACAATAATTAACCTCCCAGATTTTGCATAATTTTAACTTAAAATATACACTTTTAACTGGATACTTGGCGTCCAGCACAGTGGCTATCGTATTTTCTTTTTAGCGTGTTAATGTAAAGTCATAAAATAATAAAAAATATTTGTAATCAAATGTACATTTAATGTGTTATTGACAGACCAAATTTTCTATAATATTCTAAAAAGCCAAAATTGTCTGTTAATTTAAAAATGTAGCATTATTGACAAAAGTTAAGACCTTTACAATGACTTTATTAAATTTTATAAATATTAAATAGATATCAGGTCAATAGTCTTCAATCAAAAACCAACTTATAATATTTTAATACTTTTTTTTTTAAACAATCAACATTATTCCAGACTATGGAGTAAGTTAAGGCCGAAGACACAAAGAGTGATACGCGGCATGTGTTTTATTTATTATTTAGATAGTTTTCCACATGTTAAAAAATCGCCTGATCTATGCCAGGCTTTGGCTTCAAAACTCACTCCTTAGTGTGTTTTCGATGATACATTTTCCTTGTATTACATAGATTTGACATTAATCGATTCAGTTGATCCCCATATTTAAAAGAAATGTAGGAGAAACTTGTTGAAATAATAAGATCTTACGAATAAACAATGAGATAAGACACGCCCATTCACAGCTGTCTGTTGAGGCATGCCGTGGCGTACAATTCTGTGTCTGCGTCTTAAGCATCCACAAACAAACACTTTCCGTAGAATGATTTCGATTCACTTTCATTCATAGATTCCACTGTGGAGGTTTAGCTTCAATACCAATTTACCTATATAATAAAATGCGATTAAGAATTTTTTTTTTCAATTCGCTTATCTTTAAAGGCTTCAACATTTTCCTCAGAGCCGACCCGCATTGTTGGTACGATGCACTTGTTGGGACATAGCCTTGGCACAAAACTGCATTCGGGTGTTGGGAATACACCCCTGCAGTCTGAGGGGTGTATGTAAAGGGGATGAGGTGGATTTAGGCCCCTCCACCTGAGAGAGCGTTCAGGTGGGCCAACGAACGGCCTGACCCATTTACCGGCCAAGGAAACACCGCGCCTCGGGTCATACACAATGTACCGGTGCCGCGATCAATTTTGAATGCGAACCGCATTGATTTGTTGCCGACTGTCAAACTGTGGGCCGCGATAAGCCCTAGCTTCCCTTCATAACATCTGTGCAATCTAAATTACCCTACACGGCCTGGTGTCTAACTGGTAACTTATCTGGATAGTACCAAAAATGATTCGGAGAAGTTTCACTATACAAGTTTCAAAGATACACATAATAATTAATTTGGCTTCATCGAAAATTTAAAATATTCAACACGGGTGCAATTTCAATCAAAAAATCATATATAAAAAAACCAACATGATTCCACGGGTCAGAATTGTATGTATGCATATGAAGTTTTAGTTATCTATTCGGGTATTGAAGATTTCATAGTCTATGAACTGTGAATATATATATGGTCCCAAGTTGAGTACCACTCATCTATTTGATATATGGCATTAAAATACGATAGATGAGATCATACGGAGTAAAAAATATTCAGATTAGAAGGATCGCTTGTGAACCATTATGTTGTAAAAAAAGGTACGAAAATTTCCATACAAAACTATCTTTCTTTAGCATATAAGCAATAAATTATTTTTAGTACGGTTAACATTTTCACTTATAATAAATCAAACTTAATATTATATCGCATACAGCTAATGTAAGTAAGATCGATGTGCTTAGAATATTCACTTTGTTGTTTATTCAAAAGTATTAAAGTGATACATCTCAAACTTTTTGATCCTTGAAATTATGTATACTCATTTGAGTCAAGTTCGATTTGATATTTGCAACATTTTATCACAGACGAATATCATTGCATCGAATTGACCTTGGCAGCATAATAATGATCTATTGTTGAAGTTTTAATACGAAAAAGTAGAGACGATTTAATACTATTTTGACGTGGATACAAACAATTTTATATACGAGCTTTTCCAATGCTATTAGACGTAAAATTGCGCGTAGGTTTCAAAGCTTTCCTTCAGCTGAAACAAATAGGATCTCGGGTAAAAATACAATTAATCATTGTTTCTTTTCTAAGACCGACGTTCAAATCCACCACGTTTGTGAATCCAAGGCCTGTTTTGAAAGATACACAGAAATGTCCTTCAGGTAAGAGTTTTGTTTACCATTAGTAAATATAATTTGAACACTACAAACAGTTTATTACGATTACTTTTTTATCCAATTGAAAACGTCACCTATAATAGTGTTTTACTTTATATCTGTTTTAATTTTAAATATTAGATCACATCAAATTCATCTTCAAACTTGTATTAACAAATTTTAATACAAATGTCAATCCAAACCTTCAAAACTTGCTTTTTTGATGAGTATTTTACCACTTCTGGGATTCTCCAAAGTTCAAATATCAACCCTTTATTATATCAGATCTAGGAATCTTCCTTGAAAATAAATTGAGTTCAGCATTCACATTGGCAATATCTTAGATAGGGCAGCAAAAATCCTTGGATCCGTGATTCGTAATTTGACGTTATAGGGCTCTCTGTCATTTTTTTCCTATATTTTACACTAGTTCGCAGTGTATTTGAGTATGGCTCAATTACATATATGGTAACCCTATCAAGATAGTTACTCCCTGTTGTTGGAACGAGTCCAAAGAAAAATTTTCATGTCTGAAGACGTTTGAATTTTATCCATATCTGTTCCCTAGTGCCTTTATTTGGGATATTTGGGGTTCAATTCTTAGTAAAGCGAAGATATTTATTTATTGGAAAGCATTTTATTAAATTATTAAGGGGAGACATTCAAAATCTCTGCATCACGGAAAAGTTGAAATTTTTGGCCCCTGAAAACGTGAGATGTTGTTGCCCATTAGGGCTAGAACAAGCATGCTCATGAACTCGCCTCCCTCGAGGGCTCTTTGACTCCTTAACTTACTGGCACATTCCTTGGAGTTCAATGCCAGTTATGTTGAGGTGCTTAAGCACATCTCACATATGTACATACTTAGCATGATATTGTTTTTTATATTTTTTTTATTTCATGCATATTATATGTATATATTTTTACATAATATTTTTATTCTATAATATTGTTGCGTAAGGGTGGGTTCAGGATCCAAATGAAAGGCCATAGTCGCTTCATAGCATTTATTCAAGGATTTGAAAGATCCACCATTCACTTCAGAATAATCTGATCTACCGTATGTACTGTGCTGGACAACTTGCTTCCCCGATCCATTAATGCGTCTATTTTCCAAGCACTAAAAGATCTATCCCGACGAGTCTATTATGTACGCACGCACTCGTCCTGGTATGTGAGAACTGCAGCGTATCCTCCTGCGTATCCAGCGTATGTTTTTTTTCTGTGTCTACTTTGTACTTTAACCACAGTGACGCAAGAGGGCTACCTGTCAAGTCATTCTGGTATTGATTTTTAAAATATATAAATAAAAAAAAATAAAAATATATATATATATACATATGTATGTAGACTGTCATATGTAGAAGAGTTTTGGAAAATGCATCAGATGAATACATATTTAACTTTGGTTCAACAGGTAGTGCTCACCTTGATGTTCCTATGAACTTTTCTCGATGTTTTTCTTACGACGAAATTGCGTAATTTATTGCGCAATTTGTTAGGCGATGATAAATACCCGGCGCTACCGGGTCACGGTCGACCTCGAGTCTTAATAATACCGCAATTCCCAGCCCGAATTTCCTCATTTTTCCGAAGTTATAAGGGTCCGAGCATTGTGGTCGGTGTTTTTTTCCGGAACTTCGGAATATCGACTGTATTACTAATATCGCGAGTTCAATAACAAATCAACCTTAACCCAATTCTTCGAAAATTGCTTTATTGCATTTGTGACAGTGGCAAAAGGCAATTCGAATGCCTTTAAATATTTACTTTCCGAAGTTCGATTGTAAAAGAGGGGTTCATTTTAGTATTGATCTGACCTTCGTATGTGCCAAAGTTTCAAACTATTGCCTCGGTAGAACTTAGAGTTACGTAGATACGTGACTTGCGTGAGTAATGATGAGATAACGAATTTAGTCATCTCGTTTGATTCGAGCGTGATTCAAGCGTAAGCGGTAAAAACAACACGGGTTATCTTGTACACGTATAATGTTCTCGTATGATATTATTTGAATCGATCACTGAAAATCCATTAATAATGAGTTGCGTAACATGTGAATTGTTCTTCTTGTGGACATTTTGTATGAAATAGCAACCCGTTGCCATGCATGCGTCCGCCAATGGTGAAACACATTTGCGGTGAGATTTTTTTCCAGTGACAATCAGGTCACACTGGGACGATGAACTAGGTTAGCGTTTCTACGATAAAGGTGAAATTCTTATATTGGCGAGGTGAAAGCTCACTGAAAGCTACGAGTTTTCTTCGAAGCTACGATAGCGGGTTAAGTTCACCGTTTACGAGACTGCAAAGCTCGCACCATATCGCAGACAATATTGAAATTTGAAATATATGAGAATTCCTCAGGAATACTTTATAATACAGAAATACATTTTTTTTATATACATACGTACATATGTATATATGTAACGGTCCAAGTGTACATTTCGTTCGTTCATAAAATAACCAATCTGGCCAATATGTACACACAGGAACAAGTTGACGAACAAATTACATACATAGTTTGTTCGTGCACAACAATTAGGCATAAATTTAAGTATTCTCAATCACTTTCTCCATACTCCATTCTGTCTTTTATGTATCATGTATTCTTTCCCTGGGTTGTGATATTTAAAAAATCAGCGTGCAAGATAAATATAATAACATTGTCTTGCAATCATCATACGATTTCCCATTTTAAATAAAGTTTTTGACGGCTTTAAGTTTCATGCGACACCTTTTGATTGTTAGCACTTTAACAGTTCATGTTTGAACAAACTAGTATATTCATGAATGAACTGGAGTTAATACTTAAACTGTAACATATGTTCATATATAAGCAGTTATATTTGAAAGTGGCATAAGTCCACTTTTCTTCATTTTTCGGAATGAAGAAAAGTGGACTTATGCAAATCAATATATCGTAAAACATTAAATATATTGATTTGCGTTTAACAATATTTAAATATACTGGTGACCTGCAATACGTTTATTTTCCGAGATTCTGAACATATTGAATCAAAAGAAGCGATAACAATTTATGAATTGATTCAAATTGAAATAGTGATTTTCGAACTGAAAATAGGACTTAAAATTGGATATACATAATATGAAATACTTGTGAAATCTTCAAGGTTCAAAATAAAATAGATTTGTTTCAAATAAATAATGTTTAAAATAAAATAGATTTGATTATACATAAATATAAAACTAATAATGAATGGGTTTTAAATAAATGGAAATGTAATTATACGAAAACTACCTATTATTTAAGGTGATTTAAGATTTTTTAAGGGAATGATATATCTTTACAATATGTAAAAACAATTAAGTTCCGTAAGCTGTAGATATTATAAATGCACTACAAAATTACCCAAAAGATTATATTACAAAATCACTAACAACCATACTAATAAACTTTGATTACAACAACATGTCTATACCCTCATAATTTCACATTTAAACACTAGATCATAGAATTTAAAAAGCCTTCGGTTAAAAATTATATACATATTTTCTTACATACATGTATAAAATGTATTACGAAGATTTATTCAAAAAATAAATATGTGGCTTTACAGATTCTTTTCCTACTATTCTATTAACACATATTAAAATAAGATAATATTATGAATACTGACAAGAAAAATAAATAGAAAATATATACTACATACATACATATGTACATACATAGTATCAGTTTAATTTAAATTTTAAAATTCGTATAGTAATAAACATTCATATATATATACATTGTATAGTAGTTTCGGAAGCTTTCTGAGATTTGAACGTAGTTGTGAAGCAAAGTCTAAGATCATTTTCTTCTCGTTTAAAAGAATTGCTTTTATAGTGATGAGGGTCGGTTGGTAAATGCGGCTCGCGCTTTTGGACTCTGGTTAGATTAACTTTACTTAAACCGGGTAAATTGCATTAGCAATCCGACTAAAAAGTGGAACGAACGCGACTCGATTAGGTATCCTCTATATAGGGTTCGTGTAAGCTGATATGTCTCGTATACGTATGTATGTACATATATTTAAAGATCGAGCGGAGTACAAATATATGTATGTATTTACATATTATATCACAGTGCTATTTTTTTTTTAAATATTTATTTATTATTATTGATTTTAAATCTGAATTTATTAGACTACACATACTTCTAGAGCATTAAAAAAATTGTTAGATTCAATAATTCAAAATAAATGTCAATACAAGACTATAATCTTTTAAATTAAATTAAAGTCTTTTATGTAATTTCTTTCATTTGGAAGGAATTTAATTTTGAATAAATGAGTTTCACTACTGTTTAATTTATTTTTAATGCTTTATATTATACGAGTGTGTACATATGTCAAATAAATTTTGTTTAAAATTTATTTGATTAAAATATATATATATTTATATATATATATATATATATATATATATATATATATATATATATATATATATATATATATATATATATATATATATGTATGTATGTATTTATATACATATATATGTATGTATATATGGATGAAAAATTATTTTCAATTAGCGCGTTCCTTTATAAAAACAATTCAAACAATCTATTCAGTGTAAAAAAAACAACAACGACAAAACAATTCTGTGTGTGGTTGATATATGAGGGTCATTCAAATAGTTCCATTCGATTTCGATAAATGTGGAAAAAAACAACATTCGGATATAATTCTTCAGTTTTTCGCGATCAATGGTGTGCAAACATTTGCCAGAAACAATTTATCAGAAATTCTGAATTTCTCGTTTGTTTTATATATGTATGTATATATATAAATATACACACAATATTGTTTTGTTAAAGTAAACCGCTATCTTCTTACGCTTCACTTCACTGTCACCTTGAAAGAAACCGCATAATGAAAAACAAATATTCTTCATATTTACATTCAAAGAAAATATTGAAATCGATATCTCTCTGAGCATATGTACATATGTATGTGTTGGATTTGATTGTATGTAAATAGTTGGAAGGTGACTAAAAAAATGTATAATTGGCAACACAAAAAAACTATATTGCAAATTAGCATTAGAAAACAAGTTACACTGCAATATACTAAAGCGTTGAGCCTTTTTTGACCTCATAATTCACGTTTTTAACCCGAAATATTTTGTTTTTCAGCCGTAAATAAAATTCGTGAAAGTTTTACTTTTGGAAAGCAATGATAAATGTCGTGTTTAAAGGATATAGTGAAATTTACATGGGAATAAAACGGCAATTGTATTTGGTTATTCCTCGCAAGTATAATCACATTGTTATTCGTAAATCAAAAGAAACTTTATAATCCCTCACAAACTGTAAACTCATTCGAGAATATATAGGCAGTTGAAAACTGAAGGAGATAATCTTAAATTTAGCGAAATTAGCATTTAAGGCCACTCACACAAACATTGCGAATACGTGTATGAGAGAGTTAACCTTTACCTGTTAATGTGAACCAGTTACATAAACTTTATATAAGATTTATTTATTTACAGTAAAAAAAATACTTAAAGTCTAGATACATTTTTAATGAGCTTGCACAATTGCATTATGCTTTTTTATAAATGGTTTCACGTTGATTAATTTGTTCTCAAGATTATAATCACAGCGATCATTAGTTATACGAAACTTGAAAGTTCAGATAGAGAGGATTTTAAGACATTTTACATTTATGTATATGTATATACCTATACTTTTTATTTTTATGGACTTAAATATCTGCTAAATTTTTTAAGGGAAGCAATAATTTTACAATTTTACAAAATGCTAGTTTTTGAAGATTTTTAATAACCTTCCAGAGGAAAAAATTGTAAAAAATATATGAGACCTTGAACAAGTACTACCACATAATCTACAAATATATGTACATATATACAAACATATGTATGTATGTATGTACATATGTATGTATATATAATATGAATACATGTGTATAATAAAAATTCAACAAGTATTTGATAACGCGTGATCGATTTTCAATGTTGCTGCATCACTATGATAAACATTTCTGTTGGTTTAGGTTTCAGGTGATTGAATTTATTATATTTATACTGAGAGGTTATATAAAATAAAAAAAACGTATTCGATCTGAATTGAATTGATTTTAATTGACATCTGAATTGATTTTAAAACGCTATTGAAAAAAAATGTGACCTCCAATTTCGATATATCTACAAGAGCTTGGAATTACTCAAAAACTATAAAGTTATTAAAGAAAAAAAAATTATTTTAGGATTTAATCCCTGACCTATAAGTATTTAGCTGAAAATAAGTAACGCTCAAACCAGTTTACATGGAAAAATTGAAATTGAAATAGACCGGTTTGAATTGAAATGCAATATCATCCAAATATTTCCATAACCTGAAAGTATGTAGTACTAAAAAAATCGAATAAAACTATCAAATACATATGGAATTGGAACCATCATCTACCATTAAATGTAGCACTTTTAGTTGAGCATATTTCTTGGCGTGCGAGTTAAATTTCAGTAAATACGAACAATAAAATATTAATAATGCCAAGGTAGAAAAAGCCGATCGGAATTCATCGAATGTTTCGCGATGCGACCCACAATCTCGAAAATTTCTTTTGAACCATAAGAGTTTGACCTATCTGGAAGGTGCGGAAATAGGTCAACTTGTGTGATCATTATTCTTATTATCACGGGGTGATGGTCGTTCTGACCCACCTCTTTAGATTGACTCTTAACCGATATATTATATTCAGGCGTGAATTATAGCCGAGGAGATACTTACTTGGCATAATGACGATGTGCTCGACACTGATAATTCATTGCCCGGCCCATAACTCAACTTGGTTCACGTGAATATATCCCACGTGCCAATATTCAACCACTTGATAAATCGGCTCGCAGAGAGCCGTTGTCAAAGAATGTATTTCTGATAAATCGGGGTAAAAAAATGCAAGGTGAAAGGTCCCAAATCTGTTCAATTGACGATGAAGACTTTGGAGTATTCAGAAAATCTACACATTTTGCTTTAAATGTATTATACTTTTATGTACACTTTTTGCCGTAAATGTGAGTGGGTGGCTTTGACGTTTAGTAATTCCCGGTGATTATGCACATTCATCATAATTAACAGTAAATGTGTGGGTTGAAAGTTAACACTTCAAAGCTCGCGTTCTACGCACATTTACTGCTGAATGTACGTAATATCTGTACGAAAAGGTATGCTGTAATAATAAGTGATATACATTGGTACATACATATATAATAATAATAATAAACCTAAATTATTTAAATTTAAAATAATATAAATTTTACAAAGCCTGATTTACGAAGATATTACCTATATTATATGGCACATTATTTAGGATAAACTTTTTGTTTGATATATGTATGTACATACACATAATATTTATATAGCTTTCTTTACTAATCGTGTAATGAATGTAATCACTAAAGCAAATATTTCTAAAATTAAAACAATATTTTGCATATGCCTTTTTATTAATAACTTTCAACTGTTTTATAATTATAATTTAATTTTAATAATTTTATATGACATATACTTTCCTATGCCATAAAAAAATACATATACTTTCCTATGCCATAAAAAATACATATACTTTCCTAAAACTTTCCCAATTTATACCAATTCTTTCTAATATGATTATCACCAATCTTGACAGAATTTGTATTTCTGAACAAATGAGACTGAAAATTCTCTATCATTTTCATATTTAAAAATTTGAATCAATTCGTATGTACATACATATGTATATATGTATGTACGTTCATATATATTTTAATTGAAATTCAAACACTCGCACGCACGCGTTTATCGTTAATTCCGACCATCACGCAGATGTAGTATTTATTTTAGGCAGATTTCAATCCTTTTGTAACTTAATATATACATACATATGTATACAGATTACCAACGGTTGCTGAAGTGTCGATTTGCGCTGATTAAACACCGTACACAAACATACATATATCTATGCATGTATATTTTAAAAGAGAGAGTGTCAATTTTAGATCGCGCGCTCAGACGTGTTCTATCTCCTGTATGTAAATGGA
The DNA here is from genome assembly GCF_051622035.1 of Arctopsyche grandis. NCBI lineage: Eukaryota > Metazoa > Arthropoda > Insecta > Trichoptera > Hydropsychidae > Arctopsyche > Arctopsyche grandis. The sequence goes on from NC_135359.1 coordinate 11,661,752, forward strand.
ATTGCCAGTAAAATTGAGCGTATCGCAGCGCAAAAGTTTCAATTTACAATAGCTTTAAGTATGCAAATCTTCATGCCAGAATATGGGAAATGTTGTAAATGAGGAAGTCATGTAAAGTTACAGTCGAAAATCAAAAATGAAACGTTCGCGTTTGTGACCTTACTCAACGCGTTCACGTTAAAGCTCTCTGTGTATACCTAGACTAGGCGAAGTTTTCCCTCGTTGGCCCAGTTTTTCCGGCTTTTTACATAACATGAAATAATTTGACTCGTTGACCTGGCGTTCTGGCGTATGAACACACACATTCGAATTTAATAATATACATAAAGGTGAATATTTACGGCTGTGCGGTGTCGATTTTCCAGGAATATACCCTCCGGAAAGAAAAGCCTTTGGAAGAAAAGTTTCAGTGTGTGTGGGTAAGCGCACGTTTTTGAGACAGTTAAATTTATTGCCCAAAACCATTATGGAAATTCTGCACGGTGTAGATATCTAATGTAATATTCTATATAATACATACATATGTACATATATTGTAGAATACACTCAGTACATTTACAATGTGCCTGAAAGGGAATTCGTTTGTCAACGGATAGTTATACTATCTTCGAACGAGAGAAACGCGATACATTACATGTTATACCGATAAATTCTTGTACTTAATGAGTTTGAAGGTCTGTGAATAGAGGGCGTTACATTCGTACAAAACCGTACGATAAATAAATTGTCACTTTCGATTGAGGATCCTTATTCAATATTTATTACTCAGGTAGGTATATAATATTTATTTGTTAATTATTTAAAAAAAAGTTGAATATATTCTGAATTTTAAATTTATTCAGGTCGAATTTATGGTAACATGGGTCAAATTCAATACCGTATTTCATTCTATCATAACTTCTAAATATTGAAGAAAAATTACGTAAAAGCACACCTCTACCTAAGTATGTAAATATTTTGAATGAAGATATGAGTATATCTAGAAATATCCATCTTATGAGTTTATTAGACAACGTTTTATATGCTTACAATTTCCTAAAGATTGTAAATTACATACAAAATTTATTGCTTGGAAAAGGGTAATACAATAAATAATATATTTGTGTATATGTATCTTTGTACATTTGTATATATATATATTTATATATGAATGTTTTTACCATCTGTTCGTAATTTAAAATTGATCAATGGTTATCGCTTAAAGTGTATTTGACCAAGCAACAAAATCGGATTTACAAATACAAATGCTCGCGCATAGGATTATATTTTTTATCCAGCGTAGTGAATTCAGACATTTTAAAATATGAATATATGTATTTTAATTCTTATCAAAAAAGCCACCCATTTAAATGCTAATGATCAAAAACACTATAAATTAATTAATAAATAAACCTCCGATCCAAATATGGCATACAATTTTATTTAAAATAACTTCCATTGAATTTTAATGTTTACGAGTATTTTAATGTAGCAATATCGTGTTCGTATATTGTATTGCGCAATGACGAAAAATTTTCCTTGGAAGAAAGTTGAGGGTGAGTTTCACTTTGGCCTAATTCTTGACTGGCGTGAGTGTCGCGCTTTTGCATTATGTCTTTGAGTTCTCTCTCCCTCAGATCAGCCAGGTGAGGTGGTCGGGATCAATCGAGACAGATTTGGCAGGGCGAGGGCAAGGGTCGAAACTGGGGCACCGGACCCTTACCTTGCCCTACCGACCGTTTCTTGCCCGACGGATGAAGAATTTTCCCCGTAAATTATACAGGGCATCTAAAGTACGTAGTAGTCATCTTCAGAGTTCGATAAATGAGTAAGGCAAATACCACAGCAAGAGTTATCTACTGCTAATACGATATAGTAGACCCTTATCCCATCATTAAACTACATACAATTGTAAGTAAATATATATATATATATATATATATATATATATATATATATATATATATATATATATATATATATATATATATATGTACATACATATGTATTTTATATCCGACTTGTCTGTATCCACTCGTAACTCAAACATCCTATACTAATTGGTATATCATTTAATATTTGACTACCATATACATATATGAATTCAACCTTTATACTTAATATATTATATACATATATAAATACGTATGTACATATATTGTTATTTGAAAAAATGCCAAATAATTCAAACCAACGCGATAAATTTACATTTAAAACCCAGTCGCGTATCTGCGTAAATAATGGATATTTTAGCTTAATGACAAATCTCGGACTTGAAAATTAAGACGAAACAGAAAACGATATGGTGAGGCTATAAATTGTCAAGTGACCCTGGAATGGGATAAATTAATCGGATTTTCTTTCTATATATCGTTTTTCTGTCTCTGTAAAGTACGAAGACATGAAAATTCGAATAATTTATAAGGCTTTTTTATATACATATATATGTATGTACATAAGTTCAGACCTCGAGCATTTCATCGAGTTTATGTTTATACCTATGTATATACATATGTATAGTTTCATATGTTCGACATTGAAAATGCACATTAATTTTATTCAAATTCAACAAATGAAGTCTAATATAAATACGTAAAAATATTTAAATATTAATTCTTTTTTCGGGAACTTACTTCCTAAATAAAATTGTGCTTCGCTCTATTACACAAATTTTCCCGCACAAGTGAAATTTGAAAGCTTAAATAATCTTAGTGTTCAGTAAAATTTTATTGAATAATGCATAAGACAACTTTATAAGTCTTTCCTAAATAATTAATACGCAAACTTTTCATTCACAGAAACTGCTTCACAAACAGCTGGAAAGTTCCAATTTAAATCTCAATTAATCACCATATTGTATGTAAATATTTAGAACATTTATCTATGTGTGATATTTTTGTAGATTAATTACATTAATTTTGATGAAATAAATTGATTTTGTTTGTTTATGTTTAAAAATTTAGTTAAAATGTGTGTTACTTTGGCTTTACAATTCATATATTTATTTGACTCTATATTATCAAGACTCTATGGATGGCTTTATAAATGAAATATTAAAGCGAAATTCGTGTTCAAATATTATGTGAATAAATAAAACGAAAACAGTCATAATAAAGTACGAAACTTGACCTTTGAACGCCAAATTTTCCGGAAGCAAATTCCTTAAAAATATTTCCCAATGGAACGCTTATTATATTTTCACAGATTGTTCCGTATCTGACTGCCCAGTGTATACACGAAATTCCTTTAACTTGTAAATATTATTGTCACGTCATAAAACAGAGCCATTTTTCCAATGTCACGTACAATCGTTAGCTAAGTTTTCCGCAACGGTTGCTCACTTTCATTTTGACTTTTCCTCTTTTTTATTATATTTTATTTTTGTTCCTTTTCCATTGTTGTGTTTAACGGTGAAATTTTATGCGGACGTGAACGCAAACGCGAATTAAGCATACGTTATGTAAGGGGATTGAGGGCATTTGACACAAAATTTAGCATTTTCAATGAAGTGACGAAAAAAATACAAATATTTGTTCATGAAATTTACCCCAAAGCTTTCTTTTGCTTCTAAGAAGAACATTTTCAGCCACTCAAAACGTTTTTAAATTATTTATTTTTAATACATCCTTATAAGGCAATGATGCTGATAGACTATAAGGTAAGGGGTTTGTAAAATGTCGTAACCTTCAAGAAAGAATGATAAATAAGTTAGTATCAATCAGCCTAAACTTCCCCTACGCACTAATTTGACTTGCGTGACAAACAATTTAACCAGAGATGACACGTGCCTTAATTCCTATCGTGACTTATTAGATTTAAGCTCTCGTTTTTGGTTAAAAGCTCGCGGCAAATTAGCAAGAGCTTTGAAAGCTTTCCTCCAACACAAATTATTCTCCTCAATGTGACCCCGCAGACTCATATTAATTTGAACGTATTACGCGAGTGCGGCACTGTAACAGGACATTAAAAATTGTCGATATTTTTTGGCACGTGTTACATAAATTACATTATAGTCATACGCTATTAAAGGTATAGAAGTTCGATTTTATTAAATTTACTAGATATATTATGTTTTGATCGTTTGTGTCACATTCGTTCGATATTAGCGTGATTGATGAACGAAAGTTCTCGGTGCGGCATTCCTTTTTTTTAGGGTCTCGAGATATTTCTCTATCTTAGAAAATCGTAAAATATTGGTAAAAGTGTGTATGAGGGTAACTTTTCAACGGGAAGTTGGGAAAAAAGCTTTCGCATGAAAATTTCCACACGCGAAGTAGATAAACTTGTACTTTGACAGAATCATTAGCAGAGAGGTTTTAATATATGAATGTACACGTGAGATTGGTATAATATATCATTAAAAGACATTAAAGAGTGAGTATTTCTAGATCCATTATTGTTATCAAACGATTCCATTGCATTTTTTACTTTGTTACCGTCACCCATGGCGGAAAATTTGCGCTAAAACCAACTCATAACTTTCGAAAGAACACCGTATCGTACTTTAAGAAATATTATTTCAACGGAAACTGTGCATATTTCGAGAACAGAAGCGAAATGGATGTTGTCGCAATCGAGAACGACGTCAAAATGGCGCATTTAAACATAAAATACAACATAAAATTATTTTTATAGACACCTACAAATAAAATTCACATATGCGTGACACGTATTCTTTAAGATTTTTTTCTCTAGTCAAGCAAATCGTTATATTGCAAGCTAGTAGGGTGAGAAAAATACATTAGCAAAAAGGGAAACAATGCTCTTTTTTTCCTCGTTCAGTTTTGTGGCTATCTATAAATTAATTACAAACGAATTACGCATTGTTACGCAACAAATGAGATCTGTCCGTGTTTTCGTTCGTACCCCCGAATACACATAATGTCCCTTCGAAGTGGAATGTTGGGCCTACACAAATGACCTAGCCTAAAGCTCCATTGATTTGTAAGCAATTTCCAATGACAAACCTCAAGTCTTGTAAACGAATCGACGGGAGATTAATCCGATTGACGGTTTGACTAACCGGTCAAATTATTCAAAAGCAAGATAATGTCCACTGTATTTACCGAAAATATAAACAATCTTATATATAATTTAAAAAGTAACTATATAAGGTATGGATGGTAGAATCCGTAACAGAGAGATGTAATAAGAATAGAGGACCCTTACGAATAAATAATTGTTATCAATTTTACGCGGTACGTATCTATAAATACGCTACATCGCACGGAATACAATCGGATCAATTTACTTAAAAAAATGTATCCCATGTTGTTTATTGCGTGTTTTTGAAATTATTGTGCAATTTTTACCGATGCTTGCCCATCTTGCGAGTAATATAAATAAACAGAGAATTTTTTATCGGACATACGTCAAGCACCAAGCGTCAAATACTACTGATGCTAATATTATTTAAATCTGCCCGTGGACAGAATGTCACTTGACAACAAAAGACCACCTAAAGCCACTCCTAATAATATTACATTTCTCTGATCCGTAACGCTAAATTTAATAATAAAACAAATGAATATTTAAATAAAATTAACTATTCAAATAAATTTAATAAAATGTTTACTATTTATAGATTAGCCATGTTAAAGCGGTTTATATTACAAATACCGAGCAAAGTCGAGGAAAACCATTATTTTTACAATAAAGTTAAATATATAATAAAAGTAATATTTTATTTAAAGGAAGTCCTATTAAATAATGGATAGATGCCGTAGTATAAAATATTTCTCAAAGCTTATCTTTTAGTTTGAATCACGTTTTCGGGACATTTTGTATATTGTAGGTATATTTGTGTATATTATGTATGTACATACATATACAATATACATATGTCATATGTAGATTAGAGTGGTCCTCTCTTTGCCGAAAGATATAAAGTTGAAGATTTGAGACTTTCTCCATGAAATATTTTGGATAAAGTCTAATATATGTACATATGTGGACGTATATTTATTTATTTAAAAGACATAATCAAACAGAATTTCAACGTTTATATCATTGACATTAAAAAAGTTTCTAAAAATTAATATCAACGATGAAAAAAAAAACAACAAGTAAAAGAGCACTGAATAATGGTAGATATGGATATGTATATACATATATGTATATACATATTTATTACTAAGAAAAAATATATAAACTTAACCATCAAAAGTTGCATTTTTATTTTATAAAAAATGTGCGCGCGCAGAATACGGGAGGAAAAGCATGTTCCTCTTGTTCCTGTTGTATCCTGCTCGCGCAAATTATGTGAGTATGTACGTGAGTATGTACCGTTTACCATGCACCCTTTTTTTATCTTTCGACTTAAGATCTTTCGATTTTCGATCTTTGCCTTCCGATATTTGTGTTTTCGGGCGTTTCACATTCGGGCCCGTGAGGTAGACCCCTATTGGATATATGTACATATGTATATGAATTTATATACATATGTGCAAGTTTAAAATATCATCTGTCATTTTGGGGCAACCTGCTATGGCACCATGGTAGAAATATATATATATATATATATATATATATATATATATATATATATATATATATATATATATATATTTATATATATATATATATATATATATATATATATATATATATATATATATATATATATATATATATATATATATATATATATATCTGTCATTTTGGGGCAACCTGCTATGGCACCATGGTAGAAATATATATATATATATATATATATATATATATATATATATATATATATATATATATATATATATATATATATATATATTTATTTATTTAAAGTTTTTTTTTTTATTTATTTATTTAAAGTTTGGACCGTTGTTGCATTACAGGAATTCCTAATGCGCCACAATGGTCAAAAATATAACAGAAAAGACAAGAAACAAAATAATAAATTAAACATAACAAAAACAAAACATATATATACACAAACAACTAAAAATAATAATAATTATTATTATATATCGTTTATCGTCTTGAATGTTTACAAGGTTTTTGTATTTCGTAATATTCTTTCTCGATTATGATTTTCAAGTTATGAATTCCATAAGTCCTCACCAGATAGAGTTTCAAAATTTGTCATCCGGACTGACCGAAACCAATCACGACAAGCAAATAATACACCACCACCACGTCGATCTACTCTATCGCGACGATGCAGCCTCCAGGAAGAATCAAAAAGTTCAGCATCAAAAAATGATGAAGTCAACCATGTTTCCGTTAGTGCTACCATATCATCACAAATATGTAGTAGAAACGGCTGAATATATATATATATATATATATATATATATATATATATATATATATATATATATATATATATATATATATATATATATTTATATATATATATATATATATATATATATATATATATATATATATATATATATATATATATAATTGAAAAAATTTATATAAAATACAAACATTAGGGTAGACGTTTTAAGCCATGTTTAAGGAAAATGGACAATGGATTGGAAACGCGCTAATATTGGCGCTTAAGGTAAGCACGACAAATTTAAATTTTTTTCGTACCTAGCAATGTGAAGAAACATTCCATGAAGAATTTTTAATGTAAAATTATTAAATTTATGTTACGAGATGAATTGAAAAAATAAACTAAAACTGAGCTTAAATTAAATAAAAACCTTCGAAAATAGGTAAAATTTACGATTTACACAAACTTCAATGGGCTGGCGATAGGGAACATATTTTTTTAAGAATTTTAATTTTATTCTTGCATGATACAGAACATCGTTTCCAACTAGAGGTGTTTACAAATGTCTAAAATTCGCTGCTTTCGATGTACCCTAATAAACCATATTGTACTTTGAATTTTTATATTATAGATATTTTATTAAATTATATAAAAGATTTTTTTACTTACTTCATTTTATAAATTAAAATGACAACGTAATAATTATAAACTGACTTTTTCATATTTTGTTTTAATTATTTAAAAACAAACTCTTAAAGTCATGTCACGGTATTTGTATGTATGAGTATGTAAAAATGTTAATCCTACTTTATAACGTAGGCAATGAATAATATAAATGAATTAAACCGCTAAGGCTTTGAGCATTGAATGAAGACTAACGTATGTAGGCGTGAAGTGAAATTTAGTTTTGTTACATTCGTGGCGTAGTAACGCATGCTCTAATTACATTAATTACAAAAGTTTTTAATACAAATTAAAACCCCCCCGTAAAATATATAAATTTTCTTTGTCATTGTAAATTTACATCGAACAAGTTAAAAATAAAAAAATCGAAAGGAAACGACTTCCTTCATTACAAGGTTATTTATCATTTTATAAGATTTGTTAAATGAAGAAAAGAAGATTATTTATTGTGATTATAAATATATGTGACATAATATTTACAAACAATTTCGTTTGGATACATACTCTTTCGGAAAAGATAGCAAATTATTTTTATAAATCAATGCGCTTTAGGGAGTTGAATTTTCCGTTCAGATTTATCGTCCAATAAATAAAACGTCAATCTTTGTCTACAAAAGCAATTCAATTTCAACGGCGAAAAATCAGCTTAAACGTATTTTTAATGTTTGATGTTCGAATCAAATAAATTCATCGCCGGAATACGTTTGCATTCAAATATAAATCAACGTATATATTTGTTGTAATATCAATTTTTAAACATGACGAATATGTTACATGACTGCGAATAACTTGAGTTTGTATTTCAAATTGATACCTTTGTTTTTAAAATAATTTCGAACTAAGTTGTATACTCAAAACTAGTGATATAATTAGTATAAATTATGCTTGACATTGAAAGTAGCAACAGTAGAAACATAATTAATTTGGTTTTATTAAAAATATTAAAAATAAAAATACTAAAAGCTTTTTTTCGTGAAAGCAATCGCCCTGATTTTCTATTCTATTTTAACCCCATTGTATTGGTCGTACTTAATATTATGTAAGACGAAATAAAATGCTACGAAACAGTTACGAAATTGATTGTTAAATTTTTTTATATCCGTTTATTTTTTGAAGATATTCATAAGTGTTTCAAGAGGTTTAAAGTGAGGTCAATATGTTTGTAGGCAAAGAGGCCAGTGTAACTTTCTACATACATACATACATTTGACAAGGTTAACATGGTTATAAAGCTTGAAAGCGCTTCCTGTCATCAATTACGGCCGTTGCTCAGCGGTTTTCCTCCGACGCCGAGTTTTCACCACGAGTTTTTCCACCAAAAAGCGATTTCATCGAAAGAAATTATCTAAGAAAAGAAGAAAAAAGCCGTTTAACGGTTCCTTTAAATATTTACAAGCGAATATAACCGACCTTGAGAGATTACTGAGGGATACATTAGCTAAAGCTTTCGCAGTTTAGCGAAACTTTTAATTCGCTATGATTAATTCGTAATGCGACTGGAAGATTTAATGTACTGGATTCTACTTGAGATGAGAGCCTGACCTTCATTTGATTATTTTATGTCTTTTGAAACTTTTGCTATCGAATCTTGTTAAAGCGCTCTGTGTGTATTTTGAGTTTTAATATTGATACAAACGATGTTTAAATTTCATCGAAGGCTTGCTTTTCAATTCCTTAATTAAAATTAATACTACTTTTTTTTTTCTTATTAATATTTATTTACCTCATATAATTTTCAAATATGAAAGCATCATAAGTGACGAATACGAAAACATTTTGTACGCATACGCCCGTCGTCACAGATTAATTATTTCGCAAATCGTGTTTATGTTTAATCAATGCATAAAATAAACATCAAAACAAGACTTACTCATCTCGTGAAAATACCTAACTTGTGCCAAAATCTGTGATTCCAATCACACAAAATCGTATCCAAAAATACTCACGTACAACAAATCTGTTCGTTGAAAGAGAGAGCTTTTCAGAAAACCTACACCGTGCCGTCCCAATACGCAAAATTATATTCGAAAATATCAAAAATCTAACGAAATAAGTCGAAGAAAAAAAATTGGACCGTTCAGGTCGACGACACTTGGAATTTTAGGATTGAACTTGAAATTTTCAGCACGTAGATTTTCGTATGAGATCGGCGCGAATATATTGAGAAGATTCCATCGCGTATGAAGAAGAAGCCCAGACACCATAAGCTCCAGAAGTGAATCGGGAAATAAAGGCGGTAATATCCACCCACAATTTTGGTCCCAATACATACATGGCTTATGATATTATAAATAAATGGATAAAACCACACACGTACAACACCAGTCATATAACGAATATAATATGTACATATGACATTCAACAAAACTAAATTTAGCCACTCCCCAGAATATCTAACTCGTAACATACAAACGGGATGGGATAGTTTAATTTCCTACTTTTGTTAAAGCTAAAAATATTTAATCCATAACAAGTCATAGAGAACACTATATATGTTATATACAAATATGCGTCACATAATGGTGAATTTTCTGCCGGAAAATTGAAACCAACAGTGAAATCTTTATCTTGAAAAACCCCTGATGATAAATTGATCTCTCAATGTGGGCGGACATTGACTGGACAATTTATAGCGACGCACACAGGGGCCAAATACTCGATTCCTTGGAGTAATATATTTTTATTTGACTTTTAATAAGGAAATTAATGAAAAAGCTTATTTAGTTATAAAATTATTCATTTGCTTCAGTTTATTTAACGTTTGCATTAAAATTTCAATTTAAGCCTAGATTTTTTTCTACATTTTGAAATAATATACATTTAGTTATGAAAACTTAATTTGAACTTGGTTCAAAAAAGAAAAAGCAACTAATATTTTCTATATACATATATAAAAATGAATGTCTGTGTGTGTGTGTGTCTCGAATAAGCTCCTAAGCCACTGAACTGAATACGATGGAACTTTCAGGATTTGTTGTATTGTGAAAAAAAAACGAGGAAAAACGGGAACAGAAACGGGAAAAACGGGAATGAGTGTCATTCGCTATAATTTCAAATGTTTTCGCGTCGTGACCAGGGTGTTCGCTGCCTGCGTTGTTCCGAAAAATGGGAACGGGAACGAGAACGGGAAAGGGAACGGGAACGAGAACGGGAACGGGAATTGCATGCGTTATTGTGGCATTGCGCATGCTGGGTTCATTTAGTTTTTTATAAATTTGATTCAATATTCTCACTATCAAAGAAGCATAATATAAATACCTCAAAGATCTGCAGAAATTTATTTTTATTTCGAAAAGATAAATCAATAAGCAAATGACTTTTTTTTAAACCACATATATCCCCTATTTTCCCTGCTATAAAGTAAAACTTTAAAAATAAAAATCATAAACTAAAAACAACTATTTGTTAACATGTCTACTTTAAATAATTCAATAAAATGTATTGAAGGGAATAAAATTGATTCAACAATAAAAAAAATTATTAACTAAAATATAGGTGATAAAGTCACGTTGAAATAATTTTAATTACTATAAGCTGTAAAAAAAAGAAAAGTGATGTATTTTACATTCTAATCTTAGTCCACGCGAGGAGTCACAAAAGAGGACAATTGCGATTGGTGGTGTGAATTAGAATGCACTTAATTTGTGAAAGTAAGTATCCAGGAGTATGGCAGGGATATTCAATTACTGATTACAATATATATCGGTGCCAAATGCGATTTTTTGTTTTAGGTTTCTGCTAAGAAATCCGTTACTAGGCCCCTTGTGCGCGACGAATGCTTCAACATTCACTTGTGATAGAAAATTATATTTTTATACAGATATAATATGTTACAATATCATGCTATAATATGTATATATGTTCATACATACATATGTACATATGTCGATTTTCACAAACGAATGCTTTCAAATTCCTATCAACGATGTTTTATTCAACGTATTTTATTATATATATTCCATGAGATTTTTGATGAAATGAAATTGCTCCTCTTTTGTCATATAAAAAATGAACCAAAATAATCCACAATGTATTTAGTATTTGTTGCGGAAAATTGTTCATTGTTGGAATATTTAATATTGTACAATGGTCTGTTCGTGATTGTTCCTCATAATAATAATAATAATCATAATAATGATGGTATTCTGATCTATTGTTCCGGCTTAGATTAATTCACAAAGCTCCCCGTCCACTTGACTCATTTTTGCATATCTGACGCTACGGTGTGTCCCAAACCTATTGACCTGAAAACGTGAACATTGAAAGACACTATCGGAAAATGCATTGTTACATCTTGCATATGCGGACTTTTTCCACAATAAAAATGACGTAATCACATATTACGAACCATATAAACTTAAAAATTTCGAAATTTGTGGAAGTTTTTAATTTTCCTATAAAAATACGCAAAGCCAATTAATTTTAACTTTGTGATTATTTGTGAAGTTTCAAAATTCGATTCAATTCTATGAAAAGCCTTCATTAAAAAGAAACTCTTCAGTTTTTCGATGAAGCAGGTTTCGTTAGCGTATGGAAGCGAACATTCAAAAGCTACCTGGTATATTCAACTACCTGGTACAAAAGCTACATTCATACATATTGGAAAGACATGAATAGAACTCGACGTTTGAAATGCATCATTTTCGTTGTGTACTTTGCAAGGAATTGAAGGCAAAGACACGTTTCTAATTAAAAACGAGTCGTTTTCATTGCAGAAATAAATCTCTGTGTATTGTTTCAAATTTCCCGGATTTTCCCGGAGGGAAATGCGGTGAAAATTCCGGTCAAGGACGCGCATTCTTTGAATGCACGGAAACCCCAGCCGCCTCATGCTAGATCAACTCTGCCATATAACATATTTTAGATTATTAAATTTTAAATCAAAATGTAGCATAGTTTCATCGAATTAATTAATTTATAATGATTTGTGTAGTAAAATCGTTTTAAATTACAAAAAATAATATACATATTAAAGAAAAACAACCATTTTTATAACCAATAAACATATAAATTAATACATAAGTATTTACATAAGCAATATTGATACAGTTTTTCAATGGTCCTGTGAAAAGTTTCTAATTTTTGGTCCAGTATTCATTTTTGGAAATTAATATATCAAATATTAAAAAATATCATTATTTACATATAAAATTTTCTATAAAATAACTAATAACAAAAAATTCAATTTATTATTAGTTCGATTATAGTTCTATTTATTTATATTTGTTCCTGGGCCTTGTGTCTATACACCTGTCGTACCTGCCTAGCTACGACACTCACTATAAGTATTTATAAAAATGAAATTTATTTATACTAAACAATATTATTTTTGAACATCTACATATATATGAATGTACATATGTACATATAATTACAGTTTGTCGAAAATATACTATACCTTGCATATTCAAAGCTTTAAAGTGTCTCTGATTATTTTTACTTTATTTTTTATAATGACGGTGTATAATCATTTGCGAAAGGGTCATCTAAAAAGTATGCAAATTTAAAGTTTATATACACATTGCATTCTATAAAATGATGGAGCGTTTTATTCAAATGCATTTTTTATGAAAATATTATTCCAGATCCGCTACCGTGCACCGTGGCCCAAAATGACGGGAGAAGAATAATTAAAAATCCTTTGAATATATAGGTCACGCTTGTTGCGGGTTTCAGGAGATCCCGGGATTCCTTGGAAAGCCTCCCGGCCTGGACGCGTTCAATTATACCACGGGAAGCCTGCGGCTGTTGTGTGACAAAACGTATCTTACGCAAATGACTGCGTTTAACCGAAGCTTACGCCCGCCCCTTATAATCGTGTCAAGGATGCTATTGTTTATACGAAAGCTCTCAAAGCTTATGTCACACATACTTAGGCATATTATTAATAATAATAGGCATAAGTATATTAAAATAAACCTAATTTTCCCAAAGTTCAGTATGTATGTAAGTAATACAGTTACTTATCTTTGTACCCATGCTAATATATTAAGAGACGTGTAAAATTTTATCTACTTTCAAAACCATTCGAATAGTTTTTATATATACATCAAATAATTTATTCGGTCTTATAATTTTAATAGTTTGACATCAATAGTATTTTTTTTTAAATAAATTCAAAACGTAAATTTGTAACGTATAGTTACAAATTTACATTATTTTGTCATTAATCGTCACGTCTGATTGCTAGTCGGTTTTTTATTACAAGGTTTATTTTAGGTTCACTTCGCCAATCGGTTTGAAAATATTCCTACATTCTTCCGATCGGTTTGAAACTTTGCCATTTTTTGAAGTTTGGCCGCCAATAGAGATTTCAATTTCTTTCGCTAATTTGATGGTGAAATATAATCATAATTAACACGTTTAAGAATTCAAAATTTTTTGAGACTATGACAGCTAACCATTTTTCACTAGCCTGTAGCCTTATACATATGTTTGACTTTCCGCTCACCATTCTTTTTGTCAGATTTCAATTGTTTAAGCGCCTATAACTATAAATTTTTAGCACTATATCTTTAAAATTTGCATTATAGGCTCTCATTATCTTTCATATATATTTTTACTTCACTAGTAGGATATTATTTTATCTATGTACATATGTGTGAAGTAACAATAATTTCTATTTCAAACAATAACAAGTTTTGTGATTATGTAAAAATGATTTTAACTTGGAATCGATCAATGTTCACGTTTTCATGAAAAAATTGTGTGTATTCTAAAAAAAATTGTGTGTGTATTTTCGAGATAATTACAATACGGTTAAATTGATCAAACTGAAACTGAAATTTTACCTTCCTTTATATATTTCCTCTCTTTTATAAGTTTTTGAATTCAATTATCTCCAAAACCGCTCAACGAATTGGGTTCAAACTTTAATACTATTTTTTAAATACTTTTTTCCCTTAGAAAATCGAGATTTTCCAGATTTTTCTCCGATACCTTTTGGCGTGTTGAATTGAAATTTAATATCTATAAGTTTCAGCCTAATATCATGTAGCACAATACATTTATTTAAGATAGCCAGAAGTGGCAGTTTACGATTATTTTTTTCTTTTTAAGAATGTTTGCTCTTCAAAAGAAAATTTTTGTATAATCCTTTAAATAATTTAAATAAATATATTTTTCATTTAAAATGCAAATAAAACTTTTTATTTATAACTTTTAATTGTTTTCTTCAAATATCAAAGCATTTGGTTTAAATTTCTAAGCAACATAGCTAGATGTCGAAGGGTAGTATTAAAAAATTGCGTTAAAGAAAGATATGAACATCAAATGCCAGTAACTTCCACTACTCTAATACATATTTATTGCAATTTGAAAACAGCTTAAGCTAAGGTATTTGAAATGATGTTCAATAAATAGAAAATGAAACAAAATAATACGAGAAATAAAACTTTATTCCAATTTAAGTTTCGTATTGAAATTGAAATTGAACTTTTGAATTTGATGGTGTATTCACTCCACAACACTTTTCTCTCTTTACATTCTATTTTTATTTTTCATACAAAAAAATATTACAATTTTTCGGGGTATAACGGTTTATCATGTTCGTACATAATTTCATTTTGTAGCCATATAAACAGAGCGGCGCCATACATCAATACAAATGCAAATCGGTCAGACGACCTTTTCACAGAATCACACAAAGAGACAACGGTGTCATTCTGTATCATTTTGGGATGTAAATTATTCATGAAATCTTGTAGAAGATATTAAAAAAAAAAAAAATACACACACGGATGGATATAAGCTCCATTTATTTAGGAGGGTTTCAAATAAGCGCAATTCGAATGGTTCCTTGATTTTGTCACATCGTATTGTACATAAGCTTTCAACTTTTAGTTTTTATCTAACGGTTTCGCAAAAAAGAAAACTGGGGTTTTCTTCATACGTTTTAAAGGTTGACGAAAAAAAAAGTAACAACAAGACACATTTTCCACTCCAATGAATCTTAGCATGGGTCATGTGAAAGCAAAAAAAGGAGCCGACTTTGAATTTCTAAGAAAATATATTATGCGACTGAATATTATAAAAACGTACATTTCTTTTGAGAGCACTACGGTACTGCCATTTTCATAAAATATACCTTATTGATCAAATATAAAAAAAATATATTTAAAAATCATCATCAATATCATAATTTACATCCAACCATAATCCGTTGCTTACACTGCTTACAATCGTATTTTTTGCGCAACATTTAACCATATCACCCCATACATTTTTCTAATTTTGCCTACCCATCTTTTTTCCTTTCGTCGCTCTCTGCATCATATCCACTATTATATGTATATATATATATATATATATATATATATATATATATATATATATATATATATATATATATATATATATATATATATATATATATATATATATCTAAAGTAACTCCTATTCATAAGAAGGACGATAAATCTTGTGTAAGGAACTACAGACCAATTACTATCTTGTCAGCGCCAGCCAAAATGTTTGAGGTAATATTACACAGATACATTTTTAATCACTTTCAAAATACGCTCATTGATCAGCAGCATGGCTTTCGTCCGGCCAGATCAGCTATTACCAATTTGCTATGTTTCTCTAGTGACATAACCAGCACTTTGGATTGTAATTATCAAATGGATGTAATATATACTGATTTTGAGAAGGCGTTTGATAAAGTTGATCATAAAATTTTAGTTAGTAAATTAAGTTTTATTGGATTTACTAATAATCTTGTTAGTCTTTTTATTTCTTATTTACAGGATCGACGTCAATTCGTTAAATTTGGGAGTTGCTTTTCTTATGAGTATGTTGCCACTACTGGGATTCCCCAAGGATCAAATCTTGGCCCTTTATTATTCCTAATATTTATCAACGACATTCAATCTTCTATTCACCATTCTAAATTTTTATTATATGCGGATGACTTGAAAATCTATAAGAGAATAATTGATTTACCTGACGCTCTTTATTTACAAGAGGATTTGAATTATATTTATGAATGGGCTAATGTTAATAAACTTCCCTTCAATATCCTAAAGTGTCGGATCATTTCTTACTCTCGTTCTCGTTCTCCTATTAAATATCCGTATAAATTTCATGATTCTCTTCTTCAGAGAGAATTATTTATATCTGATCTGGGAATAGTCTTCGAAAATAGTTGGAGTTTCAACATTCACATTGAGAATATCTGTGATAGGGCAACAAAAATCCTTGGATTCGTAATCCGTAATTCGTCCGAACTAGGGCTCACTGCAATTCGTCTCTTATATTGTACATTAGTTCGCAGTGTGCTCGAGTTTGGCTCCATTATATGGTCTCCCTATCAACTTCGTTACTCTCTAATGTTGGAACGAGTCCAAAGGAAATTCTTTAGATTTTTATATCTGAAGACATTTGGATTTTATCCATATCTGTTCCCTAGTGCCTTTATCTTGGGATCTTTGGGTTTCAACTCCCTGGCAAAGAGAAGAGATTTATTTCTTGGGAAACATTTCGTAAAATTACTTAGAGGAGAGATTCACAATCCCGCTATCCTGGAGAAACTAAAATTCTGGGCCCCGGAAAATCATAGAGTTTTAAGAAAAATTATATATTTTTGCCAATTAGGGCTAAATCAAACGTGCTCATGAACTCCCCCCTCTCGAGAGCTGTTCGACTCCTTAACTTACTAGCACATTACTTGGACATATTCGATGCCAGTTATGTTGAGTTGGTGGAACACATCCTAAATAGCACGATATAAATTTTTCAATCTTATTTCTTTGTTTTTATTTTGTGTACATATTTTTTACTTGATTTTTATTATTTTTTTATGATGTTTTTTTTATTTATGATTTTTATTATTTTTTATGATGTTTTTTTTTATAATTTTTATGATTTTTATTATTTGTATTATAATCACATTGACGCTTTGGGGCAACCTGTCAAGTCTCTGTGGTATTGATTTTTTTAAAATAAAATAAAATAAATAAAATATATATATTCCTTTTTCGTATACTTCTTACCCACGTATTCCGTTTCCTATATCTCCCCGTTATGCCGAACATACAGCTTTCCATACTTCTTACTTATATAAATGTATAGAATAAAATATTCACATAAATAAATTCAGAAATCATACAAAGATATGGTCCGATATATTTTCGGTAAAATTAGCATTGATTAAAATTTTCATGGATAAATTAAACAATAATTGTGCTTCAATACCAAGTTTTCGTTTATGGGTTTCCTTAATATGGCGGTACTTATTGATGATTCTGACAATGACAATCGTCAACCATTATGCAACAGGTAACTAAAGGAAAAATTTAAACATCATTTATGTGTGTACATGCATTATGAATATTTTATTCATTCAAGAAATGAAAATGGTTAAACTATTATGATCGTTGTTTATGTACATATAAACACCCCTATCTTATAATTATCATTACAAGAGCTTTCAGAAATGTTTTAGTCAACTCAATACTATCACATGCTTAAAAAATAATATCAAAATTCATGTCATACACATGTATATGTGTAAAGATAATTTAATTTACAACGCTCGATATCTACATAAGTAGGAACCTCATGAGTAATACAACATCGTGTAATGGTTGAGATAACGTACAATTTGCGAGTAGAAACTCGATCGAACAGCAAAGACTTTCGTTTTCACGCTGGTGCAGCGCAAATGGGCGTGGATGTATTTACCTATATACATACATATATGTATATATATATATATATATATGTACCTACATACAGGGTGTCTCAAGCAAACCATATGATAAAATTCATACTCAACCTAAATAATAAATAGTCACTTCGACAGGGGTTCCTGCATTAACTTTATTGACTACATTATCGTATGTCATAGGAAAAGTAAGTATATAAATTTCACCGTTCTTTTAGATTTTCAACAACATACGTACAACCAGCGGCGTGGACTGATGGTTAGCATATTATGCTTTCAAGCCATAGATGTATAAAAAAACGCCGACCGCTGCGTCGTAGGGAAAAAAACCTTTTTTTCCCCAACTTCCGCCCGCCAATTAAACCCCCCGCACCCCTCAGTTAGTGGCGACAAGATCTCCAACGAAATTTGTATGTAATGCCATATCTAGGTTATTCTAGATCTATGTTTCGGGTTCGAGTCTCACTACAGGCCCGCTGCTGGCCAGACCTTGGTCTATAACTCCAGGTCGATCATTTATATGATTTTCATTGAAACGGTGCCTATAAAATTGGCATCTCCTTTCATATCTCTCTTGCTAATCTCAAATTATTATAAAATGATTATAAAATGCTGATTTGATTATAAAATGCTGCAAATTTTCTCCATAGATGTCACTGTGGATGTTCGTATGAATTCGCATTGTATAAAATGCTAATGTACATATGTATATTGATTGTATTGTATCTGGTATAAGTGCACTCGTCGCTTTGGAGCGATCTGTAAGTGTAAGTGTTCATGTTCCATGAAATAAAATAAAATAAAACAAATAAAAAAAAATATGTATGAGGATTTCTACACATATAATTCGAAATGATACAAGTTGACCTAATCAGATAGATGGTGACAGAATGGGACTCATATCAGTGTATCGTTTAATAAGCAAAGTTTCTATAATACGAATCGATAGTTCCTAATCTAATCATTACCATACACGCTTCGTATGTAGTTTGTGAATCAAATGCTACAAATATATTATTAGACATTTCATTTCTACTCGTTATACTGCTCGAATTGATTGATCGATTAGAATATTTGTGTATGTATCTTGTATGTACATATCGAATGATACGAATAATGACTATTTTGATATTAAATATGAATGTTTGCTAGAGTCACCCTGTATAGGTTGTACGTTGTGTATTTGATGGGGAAGCCGATGAATGACCCTGTACTCTGCTCCACGAAAGCTCAGGCAGTGCAGGGCCGTGCGGTAGCATTTGAACGCTCAGGTGCTCGCCGCCCCCTAGCGGATCTCGTGCCGATCAAGGCGAGGCGAAGATTCTAAATATGTGAGTCAACACCCCTTCAATATTATGCAATTTTCAAAAAAATCCATACATTATTCAAAGACTATTAAAATTGTGTAAAAATACATAAAATCCGAAATTGAGAAATTTATTATACTTTCTCGATGATTACGAGTACGTAGATACATGTATGTATCTCTGTTGGAAACATCTCGATAGTTATCGAGTACAGATCGTAAATCTTTTGTTAGAGTTTGTCATTTTATCTAACTTAATTCATTTGACGGATCCTATAAAATCAGCAACCAGCAGCATAAATCAATGGTTAGTATGTAATGATTTCAATTGTGTGGTCACAGGCAGGGCCACCGAGAGGAATCCTGGGCCCTGGGAAAAATAATATTCCAGGCACTATGACAAACTAAAGAAAAATCTCATGTTATTTTTTTAAATAATTAAATAAGAAATTTTAATATAACATAAACGACTAAATTTAGTTTTTATATCATTGTTACGATTTATTATTTAATATATATTATTGTTTTGATTTTCTCCCGAATCAGTCATTTGGATGTCCCGACACAGGGCCCCCCTTACCCTGATTCAACCCCCCCTCTTGAAGTGCTTCGTAATGGGTTCCATTCCGAATGCTGCTGACCAAATCTATGTAACTCCAAGGTCGATCGTTTTCTATCAGAGTTCACCAATTTATCTGATTTCATTGAAACGGTTCCATCAAATTAGCAACTCTGTCCGAAATTGAGTTATTCAGCATCTCGATTTTCGCTAACTTGAAAATGCTACATTGCTGCAAAATTTGTCCATACAGGTATCTGTGGTCGTTAATCGTTTGACCATAAATATCATTTTTAATGAATGGGTTTATACCTGTTTAAATAATTAATAAATAATTCTTATTCTGTATAGCATACTCATCGCGTTGGAACGATCTGTTGGAAGAGTGTGCATGATTGGTTGAATAAATAAAATTAAATAAATTCCTTCCTCGCAAATTCAGATAGTCTGAATTAGTTGATTGTATCAAGCATTACACATGCTTGTGATTTGTAATGAATATCTGTATGTTATTCTGTATTATATAATGTTTCTAGATATAATCATTAGGCCGAAGCTAAAAATGCAATACGTCAAAATATAACATTTTGGACTTACATATGTATATATATTCTGTAGGATTCATATATTCTATTTTTACGTCATTTTTTGTGATAAATATAAAAAAATAGATATTCAAAAACATAAATAGCTCTCAACAACTTTTAAATTGAAAATAATGAAACAATTTTCTGAAAAGAATCAGTCAAAACTAATCATAATCAAACTGGTAAGAAAAATCAAAACTTTTCTAAAAATCTCATTATAGTGATTTTTCGCTAGATAAATCAATTGATTGGAGGCACAGGACATTATTTAAAGTAGATGATCTTTTTTTTAACGTTTCCTTAATATGACGCAAATTTTCCACTAGGTCCATCGTGGGAAATCCGAAATTTATGTACACATTTAGCCGGTGTTGAATTAGAGTGACCGTTCATGTCACTCTGGGCATATTTGAAAAAAATGACGTTTAGTATACGTGACAACAATCAACCCCGAGATTTTATTACATTTTTTTTACATTTTCCGGAAAATTTGTAAAGAAAAACTTCAAATAACACACTCAAAGCAATTCCACCCAATACACCCATTTTCACGCAACTCGTGAAAATACCCACAGTTTGAGAGGACGTGGCTCAAACCGGGTGCACTGACACATATAATGACCCGGTCACCGTCCCGGCTGTGACCCAGTTAGGCCCCCACCCACCCGACCCACCCTTCCACAAGCACCAGTGCCTCGTTTCCAGTGCTTTTCCAACCCTCTGCACCGCCGCAGACAGCGTGGCTACATCCACAAACACACCCACACACGAACACTTAAACATTTATCTAGCGCAGACATCTTATTATTACATCAGCATCGGGGAGGAAATTGCATAGTAAAAGTAATTCCTGACAATTTGACGGGTTGACCTTCGGGTGCATAACCGTTGCACGGTGTGACCCGATTCTGAGAATGATTTGTACGAATGCATTTTATTATATTAGGTGCATTGACTCAGGTTGTATTCAGGCCAGGGTGGCATTCAGCTCACCTGGCACCAGGTGTTTTAACCTTGGATCACCGTGGTCTACCACATTATACGTGTTTGAAAAATGGGTCGACTGTTTGCGTAATTGAAATGCTGAATAATAATAATAACGGATACCTTCAATAAGAGCTAGTTCATGTATGTCCATATGTACGTACAAATAATTTTCTTTTGAATTGCGTGGAAAACGGTATCTTATAATTAAAAATGTACAGTTTTATATATACATCAGTACGTATATTAATTCAATTGCCATCTCTTTTCGTAACCGACACAAATCTAAAAATATCTTTGGATATTTCTACAATTCTATAAAGTATAAAATTGTTATTCACAATACATTCAATTAAGATATGCAAAACCGAGGGGTTCTAATTTCAAGGATCGACAGATACGTACAAATTTTCATTATAATCTAAAAGGACAATCTATTTCTATTAAACGAGGGTTACAATATATAATTTGTAAATCAGATATTTAAAATGATATTATATTGTACATGTGTATACTACAATATAATACTTCAATTTAATACGGAGATAAGATAAGATTATCAATTTATAAAATATGATATATGTATGAAAATATTTGTCAATTTTATGTGATTAAGAATTTACAAATTTTCATGAAAGTGACCATTCAAATTCGCAATTTAAGCTTTTGTTTATATGTTTACGTATACATTTCAGGTTTATTTGATTTTTCGTGCAAGCCATTCAAATACCTACTTAAAGATTATTTATGAACAGAAATAAACATAAATATACATATGTATTTACATAAAATATTGGTTTCAAAATCTGTATTGTGACATTATTAAATCACTAATAATATATACAGCTTACGGAAAATGCGTGTGATAAAATATATATTTTTTCGTTTGGGATTCGTATTTGGGTTTAAAAGGATTTCCATTTGACAAAAAACATTTGTGAAACGTCTCAAAAGAAACTCAAAAAGGTTTCTTCGTTGTAATGCAAATTGAGGAGTTATCTCTGAATTCTTTTGGCAGACGCCACACATTGAAGACGTTCGTAAAAAAGCTCCGAAAAGTTTTTCTAAAATCAAAATTTACGTAACTGTATTGAATGATGCGAGGAAATGCGAGCGAACTAAAACTTTGATAATGAAATAAAATTATTACTATACGGATCGTCTTCCATCAGGTTTTATATGACGTCAGAAATCGATAGAAGAGTTGAATGAATCGATTACTTTATAAAACTTCGATAAAAATTCCCAATTTTAAATTTCTTATTTTTAATATTATTGAAATTGTACCCACATCAACATAAAGGTCAACAATGTTTAGTATAATACTATAAGAGTATTGTAAATGGTATTTTATTGAAAATAACAAATAAAAATATGTAAAAATTTTAAGAAAGTGGATTAATTTGAGTTCGTATTAGATACTAAGCATTTTATTTTATTTCATAGGACAAAGTTTATTTTAATATGAATTGCTTTATTATCTCTCGCAGGGTGTTTTTGTACGAATCGTTCTTCTCGTAAAATCAATTTGACGTAGAAAAAAAAGTACCGGAAAAATGAAGCATTTCTTTGTAAACTACGAAAATATTTTTCCGGCAATTTCCATTGGAATACATTCTAGCGAAAGACTTTCCCTTTCCTCATGTGTCATTTAGAATGAATTTTCTCTGAAAGTGTGGAAATTAGTTTTTGCTTTGAATCGAAATTCGAAGAACAAGATTTGCAAATTGCTTTCAATCAAATAAATACTGACTTATCTAACATATTACACATATGCAAATACATTGATACATACATATGTATGTTATCAATGGATTTTAAACATTAAGAATTAACGATTATCATATACATATATATACATATGTACATACTACTGAAAATTAATTTTTATTGATTATATTGTACAATGTGGAAATCACGAATGTATAATATACAATTTAAGTTTAAAAATAACTTATTTTTTTAAGTATTTGTCATTGATTTTACTGATATCTAATGAGCTGCATTTCATTATGAAATATTAAGCTTAAATTGTCGCCAATTTAGTGGATTGACAAAATTATCTGCACTATAATATATACCACATTGTATGTACAGTTGTAAGTTTACATTTATGTAAATTTAATCTAGATATATATGTACATTTATTACAATGTACTACTAGAAGAATCAATTTACTAAATTGATTTGAAGGCAGAGTCATATATGTATGTAAGTTCAATGGAACGTACTTACAAAACTTTGAATTGAAATGAATCTATTAGTTTATTGACCTTTTGAGAGCCAAGTTATGCAATAATAGCACCAATAAATTTAACCAAAGTTTGAGAATGCTCTTTTTTCTGCCTAGAAGAGCGATAAATATCACTTCTGCACCGGGGGCTCGAAATGCCTTTTTATGCCCTTAAGTCTATATTTTCGTGGAGAAAAACCTATAGAATCGGTTCACAAAATTCACCCCCTATTTGACCCGATGGATTTATACACAGACTTTTATTGCACTTTTCTTTGGTCGAGATATTTCATGCGGCCGAAAAGCCATTCTTTTCCGGGTCTATTTTGAAAATACATCGATTATGTTCCTGTGAGAATATCCAGGAGAAAACGGGATGAAAAAAAAACAGGATGATAAATGCAGGGAGCGCTCGTTCGAAGCAAACACGTCATTCCGGATTATTAATCGATCCAAAAGTGCACATATATGGGGGAAAATGGTAGATATTATTTCTATTGTGTGATATTTGTTTTGTTAGGGAAAGGTTGATGACACCACAAGCGATTATTTTAAATAATTTTATATATGTAATATATCTAGTTTTTATTATATGTATATGTATATAATATGCAAAAATAAGCACTTCAAAATCTCACTGTAGGGTTAGCGCACTAGAGGTGTATGTGAAAAGCTTTTGCAGTGTAAGTGGCATTAAATTATTGGTGTATTTGTTTGGCTTGAACATTAGAGACAAAACGCCCTTAAAGGACCAATAAAATTGTGTGCGCGGCTGCAGTTAATGCTTTGTCTGGAAAACGATTCACAATCAATCTGAACCTCTCGAGACACGCTTTATGAGAAAAACGACTTTCTGAAACTCGAATTAAATCCCGGAGACGATGTTTGAACTGACGACAAAAGAAAGGGTCTTGCGGCACTCTAATTACAACCGAAATTAATCCCAAATAACTTGCTAGAAATTTATCGGTGTTTACACAACTTTATGAACTGATTCACTTCAAGCATACAATACATTTATACAGAGTGGGCTATTTGCTATTGATATATAAAACAGAAATATAAATTTACTTCCGAAATTATACACCTAGAAAATGCGCTAAGATGAGTAATTTTCACAAAGTCTGATAGCAATTCAGTAGTCATTTTAACAATCATAGCAACGCTCATGGATAAAATGAAACATGCCCATTAGATTCTTTATATAAGCCGTTATATTTGAAGATGGCGGAAGTCCATTTTTCAGTTCCAAAAACACTATTTCTGTTTGACTTAATTCACAAATTGTTATTACTTATTTTAATTCGATATGTCCAGAATCTCGGAAAAGAAGAATAAACGTCTTACAGGCTTCCAGTATTTTAAAATATTTTTAAGCACAAATCATAATATTCAATGTCTTGCGAGATATTTTTCTCGAAATGAAGAAAAGTGAACTTCAGCCACTTTCAAAAAATATATAACGGGTCATGTGTATATATTACATTGAAATTATAATTATATTGACGTTTCAGTGAATTCATATCAGATTATGCATTTACTAGGTATATTCACTGCGGAATTACATATTCACGGAGTCTAATTACTGCAATTATAATTTTTGAAAATTGAGTGATAGTGTAACACAAAATTATGTTATAGAAAATTTTAAAATTCAATAGCTGATTTATATCTCGTTGGCAGAAATATCTGGTTTCTGATACGACTACCCTAATGACGCTTTTTACAATTTACCCCAAACCATTCTGACCATCGAATAATTCGCATAAAATAAAATAAAGATGAACCGTACACTCATTGTTGTATTGTATTGTTCAATATCTGGATCGCTTATAAATAAACCATGTAAAAACTTATAATAAAATGTATTTACTTATGCTAAGTTTAGGCATATGATTTCGTTTGATGGCTGACAGACTTTGAATTCCTATAAATTTTATATTTTAATATCACAAAAAGACTTATCGCCGAATGTTGAAATGTTGAAAAACTCGAAATTCACAGCATTTTATACGAATCGGTGAAATTGGCCAGGGAAACGCATTGGCGTTATCCTGTTAGGCCTTCCTGCCATAAATAAGAACTTTCACTCTGCATGTACATACATATGTGTTGTTTATTTTCCCCCAAGCATGACAGATAATGAAGTGTCAATGTTCTTTAATAAGATTAATGAGCTGAGTGATCGTTTGATGAAAATAATGTTGATTTTGGGGAATTTCAACATAAATTCGTTGAGATATATGAATGATCATTTGTTAATGATGTGTGGTTTGTATAATTTAGTGCAATTAAATAACATTGTAAATAAATTTGACAGCAAATTAGATTTGAAACAGAAGTAATCGTTACAATGTAACCGATGATGACATTCAATTCGTGGCCATAGAAAATTATCACCCGGCCTTAAACTTTGATTTAAAATTATACTGCATTATATATGTTGATAACACTGTCTTCTGAACAACTGCACGAGCTTGGATGGATATTTGGTAATGTAAATTTTGAAAGGTTGATCTCGTTGTTGCTGTATTTGGATTGGAGTCGAGTTTTTGAGAGCACAGATGTTGATTAGTCAGTTAGTGCATTTTATGATTCATTGTATAGTGTGTTTAATCGTTTCTTTCTGAAAAAACTTTCTTCTGATAAACCCAAGATTCCAACATTCCTTCCATAAGATGTGGAAGAGGTAACGGAATCCCATTGATTTCGGTATATTTTGCAATATGGGCTTGGTCGTATAAAGTGTTAGACTTCGCGTGGTCATGATCTTCTCCCTGATTTCGTGTTGAAGGGATGTGAGAGGGGCCTCATGAAGCCGTTCAAGTGCACTTTCAACCTTTCTTTGAAAACTTGTTCTTTCCCTAAATTGTGGAAATATGCAAAAGTAACACCAATTTTCAAAAAAGGTGATAAACCTCTTGTTGAAAATTATAGACCTATCTCTATTCTTTCTGCACCGGCAAAAGTGTTTGAAATAATTCTTCATAGATTTATATTTAATCATTGTAGCCAATATTTGATAGATCAACAGCACGGATTTCGTCCTACTCGTTCTGTTGTATCGAATCTATTATGCTTTTCTAAAGTAATTCGCAAAGCTCTTGATTCTTCACTACAGGTAGACGTTGTTTATACTGACTTTGAAAAGGCCTTCGATAAGGTTGACCATGGCATTCTTATTCGAAAGCTTTTTAATTTTGGGTTATCTGGTAATTTAGTGCGTTTTTTTACCGATTATTTAACGAACGGAAAGCAGTATGTTTCTTGCGGTATTTATCGATCAGATAAATATCACGCTTCATTTGGTGTACCACAAGGGTCCAACTTAGGTCCATTATTTTTTCTTTTGTTTGTTGATGATATTGGTATGTCGATTAGTTATACTGGATTTCTCCTTTTTGCGGATGACTTGAAGATTTTTGGAGCAATCAGTTGTCATTCCGACTGTGAAGGCTTGCAGGATGACTTGAGAAAATGGTCTATAACTAATAATCTACCGTTCAGCTTGACAAATTGCCATGTTATTTCCTGTTCAAGGTTGCTGTTCCTTATTGAGTTCTCTTATAGCCTTCGAAACTCTCAGTTTGAGTATTAAAGGGAAGCATTGACAACCCTTCTATTTTGTAGGAGAATCAATTTTGGGCGCCTGAATGCGGTAGAGCTTAGCGTCATCGTCGACTTTTCCGTCTTATTATTGCGAAAACGTCTGATTTCGGTAACTCGTCTCTTGTAAAGGCTGTCCGGTTCCTGAATTTGATAGATGAGCATTTGGACCTGTTTGATTGTCATGTTGATAAACTGGTCAGTTTCATGAGATTCAACACAAGTATATTTGAATGAGGTGAATGATTGCTAATTTGTTACTGTTATTGTTTTATTGTAGGACTTGGGGTGACGCATTGTGGCAACTAGTCAGGTCACATTGGTCATTATTTTTTTATTAATATTATTATTCTTTATTTATTTTTTATCTATTTATTATAATAAAAAAATATATAAATAAAATAAAATGAAATATTGAAGTTTCGCTTTGCTAACCATTTATTAAATTTTTTTTTCCAAAATTTTGAGTCCACCAAAAGTTTCATCGCCCATTATACAATACTAGTTTTATGCCCGTTGAAATTTCAACAGGTGCTTTCGGATTGATACATGATTTAAAATAAAGTTACAATATAAATAGTAATTATTAATCGAAATCAGAACTGAAACAGAAATCGGGAATCGGTTATGCCAATTAAATTATGCAATAAATAATAATAAATAAAAGTCGAAATCCGAATCGGAATCGGATAATATGAAAAGTACATATTTTTACATTGCGTGATGTAAGCAAAAATGTATGTTTAATTTACAAAACCCAAAACGCACAATTATGTATAAACAAAATTATCAAATAAACTGATATATTTATTGTTTAATATGAAAACAAAAAAAATGGTTCAAAAGCCCGCTAAATGAAATTATTATAATTACATATTTTTATATGGCGAGAACGAAAAATTTTCAATTAATGTTTAAAAAAAAAGACGATATCAAAATTGAACGATGGCGTGATCGATTAGCTCACCAAACTCAGATATACCTATAAGAGGATATCTGTGTTCGAGTTCACCAGTTCGAAACCGCCGCAAGTGTCGACGAATGAATTTATGCAAAGTTTAGGCTTTCATCGATTCATTCATTATGTTCGGCTAGCGTTAGGACACACACATACGTACACAAATTACCGTCTTTATATATATGTATAATTTAAGTCTCCTATTTTTGGAGACATTTTAAACGGGTCTACGTGACGAGTCAGAATGTTAAATTACAGAAAACACAAATATCGGAAGGCAAAGATCGAAAATCGAAAGATCTTAAGTCGAAAGATAAAAAAAAAGGGTGTATGGTAAACGGTACATACTCACTTAATTTGCGCGAGCAGGGTACAACAGGAACAAGAGGAACGGGCTTTTCCCTCCGTATTCTGCGCGCGCACGTTAATACGGGAGGAAAAGCCTGTTCCTCTTGTTCCTGTTGTACCCTGCTCGCGCAAATTAAGTGAGTATGTACCGTTTACCATACACCCTTTTTTTTGATCTTTCGACTTGAGATCTTTTGATTTTCGATCTTTGCCTTCCGATATTTGCGTTTTCCGTAATTT
This sequence comes from Arctopsyche grandis, assembly GCF_051622035.1. Taxonomy (NCBI): domain Eukaryota; kingdom Metazoa; phylum Arthropoda; class Insecta; order Trichoptera; family Hydropsychidae; genus Arctopsyche; species Arctopsyche grandis. The sequence goes on from NC_135359.1 coordinate 11,691,127, forward strand.
AACATTCTGGCTCGTCACGGAGACCAATTTTAAACACATAAATATATTTTCTATTAAAAAAAATCGGTAAAAACAACCGATCTGAAAATAGCGACTTCGTTGTAATCAAAGAACACATAGAAAATCAAACAAGTAATTCGAATTTCGCCCGCATTCAAACTCAAATAAGAGCAACCCCTCCCTCCATATTCGATTTCAGAGGTGTGGCAGTATTGTTGCGGGGAAGCGTTGTTTTATAGAGTTGTGCCAGTAGTGCATCGTGGAGTGTGCAGGGGTCGCCGACCGGGCTTGCAGGGCCGCTCGATAAGGCTCATTTTCCGGACCGCGACGCAACAGAATGCGCCCCTGGCTCGATAGGCTCGTCCAAACTCTACAATACACACAAATATGCACGTGCACTCCCCCCCCCTCTTCCCCTTTTCCCTCCCACCCCCCTAAATAATGCACTCGCCTTGCACGCGACCACGTGTACCTGTGAACTACTACCACGACCCCTATGAACTACTACTACTCGAACTATTACTATTCATATTATTAATAGGAACACGATCAATTTTCCGGATGGAAAAGGGTCCTAAGTTTATGTTGTGAAAAATTATATTATAATTTAAGGTTAGTTACGTTATGCTCTATCACGCGACGGGAAATTGTAACGTTCGGATGTTTCTAGACGTACATATGTATGTACATACATATGTACATATGTAGTTATGCATTGAAATGTAAAACGGTCGAGTCCATTTTATATACAGGGATAGTTACCAAATGATCCTTCGAATGTCGCCATTTGCTTGTATTATTGACATAGAACTACATTTTTTATACATATGTATGCTACAGCCAGCAGCATAGCTCCGCAGTTTCGTTAATGCTAACCACCGAGAGATTCCCGGGGTCAAGCCCTGGGTTGATCTCAATTAAAAAAAACTATAAGGAAGTATTTCTGTAGTCCTACTTTGATCGTTTCCTATCAAAGTTGAAATGATTCCTTTATCAAATTGGTAAAACCATCCTACCTACTATTTCATCATTATTTGAATTAGATTTAAAATTTATAAATATATATATGTACATACAAGTTTAATACCATAGGTGTCTTTTAGGCGCATCCCGGTAATTCTTGATTTTTTTTCCCACAAGAAATCCCAAGCTAGTGCGAGCATACTTACATGCCTAATCGTTCTACGATTAAACACAAGGAGATATGGTATTTTATTCATTCATATTTATTATTAATAAGGAAAAAATTCTTTTAAAATTCCATTTAATAAAAATGTGCAGATTTCCATAAAAGCATCGTACTTTCCAATTAAACTCATCTCTATACAATTCGTTAATTACTACCCAAAGGTAACTTAATTTATTAGAGAATATTAATTCAGGTATCTACTACGCGAATTTAAATTGAAAATCTCGTCACAGATAGGAGTTTCATTTTCCAAACCTCATTACTTGTCGCATAATTAACAAACTGAAGACAACGGCACGAGAGGTTAAGCCACGACCCTTGAAAGTGCAGTGATTGTTTTCTCGGAAAATTTATTTAACGATTTGCATTTCCGATTCCGTGCGACTTCTACCCTTTCTTCGGTAGTTTTTAATGGTGGGTTTTACCCATCGTCGGCCATTAAAATTGTGCAATCGATACGAAATGAATTATTTGCGACCACGTAAATGCATTTTCGAAAGCTCTGGAACAATATGTCTTTGTTTTTCCCCGAAACTTTTCGAAAACAATTCAATATTATAGTAATAGAACTTATTAATGTTCGAAAGTTTGACTGCATGACTTCAAATCTAACATCAAAACTAAAACACTCATACGGTTAACAACCCCTTAGATAAATATAGTTTTTTAGTGCATAAAACTTGTAACAATAGAATTAGAAACATTACATCTCAAATACTAATGTATATATAATAATTATAAAATATTGAACTATCTAAAATAATTCTGCATAATTATTTTTACAAAAATACTTGTCATTTACATATATTATATATGCACAATAAATAAATTATATATTTTAAATCTTCCTTCTATTCGTTTGATTGTCACGCGCGGTTGCATTTAGCTTCGTGGTTCGCCGATTTTTACTACAATAAATTTGCACCAAACGGCAAAACTATGAAAGACGATTATTTTTGTGCATATATATATATATATATATATATATATATATATATATATATATATATATATATATATATATATATATATATATATATATATATATATATATATATATATATATATATATATATATATATATATGTGGTGCGAACCGTTTCAATAATGAAATCGAATAAATTGGCAAACTCTGAGAGAAAACGATCGACTAAGAGTCACAAATATCCAAATCTGACCAGCAATACTATAGAAATACTTATTCTCAATGGAGATCAACCCAAAGCTTTAACCCGGAAACCTCTCAGTGGTAACACAATCACCGATCTATGCCGCTGGCATTCCAAAGTCATTATTCGCTGTCGTATCAACGGACACAATACTAGTAAATTATATAAAAAATATTTAAAACTTAAATTATTCTGCATTGAAATTAATGAGTTGAATTGAAAACCGTTCACGATAAAATTTACTTCAGTCAAAAAATTCAAACCCATAACCCGATATATTATACCTACATATAATACATTTTTAAAAGCAATATTGACATATTTACTACCAAAATCGAATGGACCGAGTCTTTCACGACGGGAAATACTCTCTGGGGTTCAACCGATGTTGGAATATGTGCTTTCGAGACGGTTTCATCTTCACTATAAATATATATGAGATGTGGGCGGTTTGGTCCACAGTTCCGTTCCGTCAAAACCTTTTGTCCCTCTGCCCGCTAAGAGGCGCCCTTTACGACGTCGTAAATTTATTTGTAGAGCCTACATGTAAGATGTACATACATATAAACGCAGGACTTTTAATACACCCAGGAATAATCGGTGTCTCCCTGGCTAATTTTGGGTCAACCGAGACAACACCTGAACGTCCTATTTTTTCCAATTCTAACAAAAAACAGCACACATACACACACGGATAGTAGAGAAATAGCTGTTTAATGTAGTGAGTGTTAATTAATCATGATTGCTGATAACTCACGCAGGTCGTTAGTGTGGTTCAAAACTGTTGATCACTCAAAAAAGTAATGTTCTTATCTATAGCTCTCCATATATTGTTTATTTAGATATTTTCCCTTAAATGATGTATGTATGTGCGTAATAGTCTCTTATATCAAAACTATTTGACATTATCACGTTGAAAAAACTAATGCTGATCAAGATACTATAAAATACCATTTTTTGATGAATTTCATCTGAGACTATTCTATCAAAAATCGTATTAGATTTATGTGTTTGTGTTGCCGTTGGTACAATTTTTTTGTGTATTTTTTCAGATACGAAAATTTACTGAAACTTTATACTTATTAAAATTTTCAATCAATGATATTGTTGTTGATGATATTAAAGACTTTATATCCATTTTCGGTGCCTAAAGCAATATTAAATTCCATCAAATAATTGGAACAAAAAATTAAAGTATTTCAAAATATTATTAATATTCATTGTATTTTATTTTAGATCAAATAATCGTAATGGATATCTTAAGTTCGTTCATTCAAAACATTATATTCATATACTGTAATTTATGTACATATTTTAGCCGTGGATGGATCAAAATTAATTATATTTGTTCCTCGCTGAAATATTCAACGTCAGTTGCAAGATTAATGAACGTAATTAATTAATATACTTTATCACTGCAAAAAGCTTTATAAATAAAGTAAATAATCGAAGCATAAACTTTACTGTCACAATTTAAACGCCGACCACGTTTATTGACACTATAAATAAAATCTAATCTCTTAATTTATATAAGAAAAGTAAACAGACATGTGTAATTCCTAGAAGGAGGCAGCAAAAAGTAACATAAAAATTGTAATGAAATCGTAAAATGTAATGTGATAAAATTTATATGGAAGCTGATTTATATCAATTTCAATTAATAAATACTCGTATAAAGATGAATTCATGTACATATGTTTCCTCCCAAATTTCTATATACATATGTACGTATGTGTAATATAAACTAGCATTTTAAAAATTATTAAAACAGGACAAATTGTAAATAAATTAGAAAAAGTAAACTTAAGCCATTTGCAGTGCATTGTGTGCTTAAATTTCAGTAGCGAATTCAAAACTAGGTTTCGCATTAAATCCATTACGCGAGCTTTGCATGCAATCTATTACCGTCGCATATACAGAAGCAAAAAGCTTTCATCGTAAAATTGCATTTACAGAATGCGAACGTCCCTATTTCGATGACTGATCGAATGCATTTACATATTTTAAAGAGTTGATCGATTGACTATAAAATTGCACTGACACTGCATGGTGCAAACGTAATGCGATCTTATTTATAGTACAAATTTTTTTTATTTCGCCTGTTTTATTTTGCGATACGATTTATATTACTTTGTATATTTTGGATTCGTGAAACAAAATAAGTCTCTTCTTATTTCACAACAAAGCTCCGGGAACAAAATGAACCGTAAAAATTCCGAAAAATCTGAGATTTAAGGGCTTAATAATCGTAAATGTCAATGCTTAATGAGCAACAAAATTAATTAAGTCAAATATCTTACTTATATACGTATTTTGAACAAATGAAATGGAAATTTTTATCTAATAGAAAAATTTCCTTCAATAACACTCACATAAATACTCATAAAATAAAACGTATGTAAGCGGAACTGAAAATGACATAAATAAATAAACACATTTTATATTTTTGTATAAAAATATATAAATAGATTTTTTGAAAGCATTTTCACCGGAATTAAATAAAAAAATCAATTTTTTAACTGACAATAAATTATTGCAACATTATGATAAATCAGTTGAATGTGTGATTAAAACATTTTTGTTTTGAGGCTAAAATTCTAATTATATTTCATGAAACGTATCATATTTTTTATCACATAAGCATCTAATTATTCTTTGCTTCAAGAAAAATTATTATCTTTAAAATATTTTATATCTATAACTTTACATTAATCCTTGAACCTAGAAATTAAATTTCAAAGTAAAAAAAAAAGATTATATGTATATTATATAATTTGCCTATATACCTACTCGTACATTTATATATCATTTAATTTATTTATATATATATACAAATGTTTAGGTAAAGAAATTATTAAGAATTAAAAGGCATTGAAATGTAAATAAATAAACGAATTTTCAAGAAGTAATTAAATAATTTAATCCATATCATTATTGAATATAAATTGAAACTAAATTTTAACTTTTTGTATTTTTTCCGAATAGTATAAATATATTGTAATAATTTAAATATTTTTTTTTTGTGTATCATCATTATCAACCGACTTGAATAGAATATGTACATATAAATGATTAAAGTGATCAAAAAATGGTACTCACGAACAAATATGTTGGACATCAGGGTTGCCGGAAGACAGAAGACTATCACCAGTATATCAGCAACAGCCAAGTTCACAATGAAGAAGTTGGTGACGGTCCTCATCCTCGGCGACCTGAACACCACAGCAATGACGAAACAGTTTCCGATAAGGCCGACGGCGAAGACGATCAAATAAGCCACACAGTATACAGCCGTCAGGGCTGAATTGTGCCTGTAGTAGTAAAAATCAGGACTCAGTCCATTATTCGTAGCATTGGACATACTAGAGTTGAAGATGACCGTCGGCCTCGTGACGGCGAAGTCAGTCAGAGTGTTCTTCGCCGTGTTCAAGAAACCCATTCCGTGAACCGTCGATATTTTATTATCGGGGCTGTAATTGCTGCTGACCATGTCAATGATCGAATTCGAGATAATATCGACGAAATTGTTTGCGGTCTCTCTGTACATCATCTCGGCTATCGTGCTGTTGAAGTGAGCTCGAAAGTGATGCCTAGTTCTCGGATGAGTGGCCTCAGTGGAAGAAGCAGATTGAAGAAAGGGTGTAGCTCTACGTTTCGTATTATCAAAGTCCAAGTCTTCGCTGTCGGGGAGTCTCAATGAAGCCATCTGATGATGGATCGTATCAAAGTCCATGAGATCAGGTGGATCGTCCATGCGAAAGTTGCGTTTCAAATACGACCATCAAACATATGTAAAACACTGTTAAAGTTCGTCACTGTCAAAGTTTCGATTTAGTTTGAAAAAAGTTCTCGGTGAAAAAATATCTCTTATTTGTATATTGTATATATATAGGATGTATTAAAAGTTGCGTGTGCGGGGGCGTGCAGCGTCTGGGACGTCGCGTCGCCGAATGAAGTGGTTCGAGGAAAAGCGGAAAAGCTCTGTCTATCCTGTTGGGAAAGCTCGCGCGCTTGCGCGTGCGGGAAATGCAACGGGAGCTTTTGCATAACTCTCGAGTCGTTGCGAATCTTACGATCCTGCGGCTTGATTCTGAGCGGGCTGTTGTCGAATTTTATGACTTCAGTTAAATTTTTTCAATCTCATTTAATATTGCTTTACACAGGCTACCAAGAACGTGAAGATCTGTAATGATGATTTTCCGATTTCTCCTGGACGCATCATTATACAGAATTCTCATGAATGTACCAACCGCAGGTTGTGAACTATTGTTTTTAAATTCAAATTTCTATGTATTCAATCTTACCTTTTCACATTATTATTGTTCATGTTATTTAAAATCAAAAATTCAAAATTATTATCATATAAAAAAATAAATGAAAATATTTTAATAACATTTTTCATGTCGACTTTTTTCTACTGTTTTCATTGATCAATTTCATCACACATTTTAAACTGAAAATAGTGGAATTTTTTCAGAAATCTATATTTATATATATTATTTACGTTATTAATTCCGTGAAACACACACACACACACACTTTTAAATAACTTGAATATCGTTGATAAAACTCGAATGAATAACAAACGACTGAAACTCAAAGTAGCTAATTGACTAGTAACGTAGCAACTGCCATGTCAATGTATGAATATAATAATATTGTTTTAAATCAATTTGAATTTGAATTTAAAATATTTAATCCGATACAGATTTATTGTTATTACATTTCCACTTAAGCACATTTAAATTCAAGAATGAAAAATATATTAGCAATTCAAAATCGATTAATTCCAAATGAAAATGATTGTGAATAAAATTGACGCTAATGTGATTCAATTTTATGTGAGGAAAAAAATGAATTTCAAATTTGATGTTTTTTATTCTTAATTTATTGTATAATGATCGCACTTTGCATATATTGTTTGTATATTATGTTTTTTTCATTAGTCGCCATTAGCATAAGCCTAAAATACATACATTCATATATTATTCAGTACCGATTTTAGAGTGAAATTCAAATACCATAAAATTAATGGCGCTAAACAAAATCAGATCTGAATATTAAAGATCCACTCAGAATTAATTAAAGTGATTATAAATTATGCCACATGATAAATAAATAAAAAGTAAATGCATTTACAAAACAATTTATTAACAATTCAATAAAATACATTTCAATGATGGTATGAGTATATTGTTACATTTCTTTTTAAATTTACAATTTATTTACACACTCAATATTCAGCTTAAGGTATATTTACAAGATTAAACATTAATTTAGAGTATAAACTTTTCTATTGTGTACATATAGTGGGTAACCATTTTTATTTTTATATTGTTTTTATATATTATATGTATATGTAGGTGTAACAGATTTATCTTTGGAAGTCAATAAATATTGATTTGGTTTATTGGTAACGAAAACAACAAAAATCGATTAATTTAAATATTTATAATAAAATTTTAAGGTACTACTATAATGTAATGAAATCTCAAATATACATATAGTATTACTCAGTCGGAAAAAAAATGTTAAATTTAAAAAAATCTTTCATTAGCACAGTAGGTATTCTAATATAATATTTTTTCTGCAATATTTCATTTCCAAATTAAACTTAATATTAAAATAAAATTTACACTTTAAATTAAATTTCAATTATTATTGGGATAACCGAAAAATCAGTGATTTATTATATATTTATATTTCATAGTTTTTAAATGAAAGTTGAATTTATAACTGATGTAATTCTCTTTCTTGTATTTTCTGTACATTATTTGTTTAAGAATTTTATTTTTTATATAACTACTATGTTTTTTTAATTTGGGTATATTTATGAGAGTTGAAATTTATAATATGTATTTGTCACTGATTGTCATATCATTCCAATGAATGTTTTTAAAGTTATGCTATTTGAGAGCATATGTACATACATAGATGTAAGAGTTAAAGCAATTTATACAGCTATGTCTACAGACAGCTTGAGGCTTTTAATTAGTCGTTAACTTAGATAGTAAAATATTCACAATTTTGTTTACATTGGACGAGCTATGACCAGTTTTTCACTGCCCTGTCTCCTCATGATGGCTGCAGCTGCAGGCGTTGCCACAAAAACTGCTTGTTGACTGCTCAATTCCAACAATTTAGAGCTTCCCTTATTCAGGCTGGACCTTCTGCTATCACCCCTCAAAGTTTCTTTTCTAACATTGTCCTCAGTTTCGCTCTGGTCATAGTCGACCACAGGCTCTACAACGCCTACGTTTGTCCCGTTCAAATACGTTGACGTGTGCAGATGGGCGTGAGGATGCAATGGCAGGACGACCGGATTCATATTCGTCTGGGATCTTCTTATTATATTTTGTGGATTGAATTCAGATTTGACAACTATTCGTGGCGAACTTTGAGTAAGGTCGTCGGCCAGCGGGTTATTGTACGTCGTTGTTTTGTTTCTGCGCTTTGACAGTATGGACTTTTGGTTTTGCTTTTTGATTATTGACGAGTGCAAGCTAAAAGGCTCGCAGAAAGATTCTTTCGTACGAGAATTGTGCTTGAAAGACTTTCTGGTCAATCGCTCATTGTGTGATGATTTTAAAGAATCTTCGTAACTGCCGCTGCAACAATCGAAAGCCCTATTGTGGATTATAATAAAATCGGTTGGATTGCGTGATCAAAAAAGTTCTAGCTATTATTTTTTATCAACAAGCTACTGAAATTTAAAATAAAAAGTCACTATGTGACTAATCTTGGATAAGAAATACTTAAAATACTAAAATTTTAATTTTCAAATATACTTTAAATCACTTTAACACAGTATAGGTATTTCTCATTCAGAATCTTGTGATTTGTTTGAAACAACCAGTCTCCAATTTTATATGGATTATCAGTCATTTGATTACAAAGGTTAATTTAAACTAAGTATTTCAATTATTATAGTTTGAGAAATACGCACTTCTACATAAGTTGATGAGTTTAAACAAAAATTGAGGAATATATTTTGTGAAGAACCCTTTTTAAAATTTTAAAAGTAAATATTTGATATATTAAGTAAAGTCTAATAAATTTAAATTATAAAAGCACTTTTTAATTTCATGCTTTTACTGAAATTATTTCTAAACTGTTATGATGATATGTGTATATATATAATATTTTGACCTTCTGAGCATTGCTGAAACTTTTTGTTAAAGCATCGCTAAAACTCTTTTGATCACCTCACATAATACTCAAATTTATTTACAAAATTACTTATATACGAGTATACAAACGCTTCGGTAAATCGTACCCAAAACTTTCACTCATCAGCGTTAAAGGATTATGTGCTTAAAAGTTTCAGGTCAAATGTTTCCACCGTTGCGTTGGATTATTTATACACAGGATTAAATACACGCGAAATTTTCACGGCTTTTTATTTTATAAGTGATGATGCGAATTAGCAAAGCGTTGGTGCACTCTAGAGAGAAGCCTTGGATGATATTTACGTTCTGGTTAGTTTATTTTTTCCCCGTCAAGCACCAGTTTTGCTGCTACTTTTGATGCCTCCAACCGTGGTCAAAGCAAAAAGCATACTGCTGATAGTAACTGCAAAATATCATACATAATCCATTGACTAGTATATAATACTATTTTTTAAAGAGAGAAAATGCGAAGCTTAAGGTCAAAATGTTCCATAGTATGCGTTTTGTTATATGAGAATGTATGATATATATGTAGTATATGTACAATTTTTAGATACTTTACAATGAAGGTCATTTTTAAAACACATTTTTAAAACATTATATAGTACATAACAATCTAAAAAAAATAATACATTTATAATATGTGCAATATGCAAGCTTCTGATTGTTTATATGTAAATATGTAGGTGAGAACATTATCGCAATAAATAATTTTTATTTCAAAATATATTTAGTATAATACACTGTTTAATAATTTAATATTAATATTCTTAGTATTCAACATGATCGGTGGATACATCGGAATCATAAGATCCAAATCAATTATTCCAAGTGGAGCTTGTATGAGTGGGTTGCCTTCGTACGAATTTCCCATTCAGCAAAGGTATTTTCATTTGCGTGCATTTCAAGGGTTCGATTAAATCGGCATTATTCCAACCCCTTATTTTTATTAAAATTCTGAAACTGGTCGTAATTTTTAATACACTAACGGTAGACTTCAAATCATTCACAATACCTTATTGTTTGATGAAACTAAATGAGATCTGATACCTATCAAATATACATACATACATATATGTAATGTAATAAAACGTATGTAAATATTAAAATATGAGCTGTTATATTTGAAAGTGGCATACGTCCATTTTCTTCATTCCGAGAAATATTTTACAAAATATTATATAAAATGTTTTGCGTTTAACAATATTTAAAACTACTGGTGGCTTGTTATACGTTTATTCTGCTTTTCCGAGATTCTATACTCATCGAATTAAAATCAGTGATAACAATTTGGAAATTAAAACAAACAGAAATAGTGTTTTTGGAATTGAAGATTTGTCTTCCCCCACTTTCAAATATATCGGCTCGTATATACATACATATGTAGTTTGTTAGTGGCATATATAATTATTTACAATTTCACAGTGTGTTTATGGTACAATTCACATTTTCAGCGAACCTTATACAATGTCAAATAACTGGAAAAACATATCCCTGTATGATAAAAGAAAAAGTTCGTGTGATATCTATTGTCAAAGTGAAATATTGATCGGGCTTCCGTCCGGCAAACTGCCCCTACGAAAATGTCAGTAGCGCACAAAGCTAGCATAAATGTCGAAATAATAAAAAATAATTATATCAGGAGTGATTATACTAGAACTACTTCGAATTTTTCCCGTTTTTGAAAAATACATGTACGTAGTTTTATCCTCACACGTTTTGACAATTTCTCAAAAACGAATTTAATCAAAGCCAATACATAGTCGAAAAGAACGATTTCATTCAGGCGACTGTAATAAACGATCTCATGTCCGTTGCCATGTTCTAAAAGTAATAAATGTTATAAACTCTAATGTATACTGTCGAATGTCTGAACATTGTCTTTTAAAAAATAGCACTTTTATTGAAAAAATCACCCATAAATGTGGATGAAAAGATTTCACTAGGAAACTAGTATAAAAACTTTGAACTGTAAACACATCTAAAGCAGGTTCGGAATCTATAGGTAAAACAGTATCATTCAATTGTATATAGCAAAGAAAACACATATTACATATAGTAAAGTACAGGGTGAATGATCTCGAATAGTTCAAAAACCTTTGTATCAAACCGCATAATATCTACATTTTAATTTAAAAAGTTAATTGAAACATAATCCATTTTCCAGCATACGCAATAAGATTTCTTTGTTTTGAGTGTTTATGAAAGCTTTGAGATTTTTTTCTCAGCGTGGTATACTTTTGCTGTAATGTTTATTCAAATAATAATTTAAATTAGTGTTATATGTATGTACATATATCATTATGTACAAGTTCAAAGCTCAAAACAATTGTAATTTTATTATTACTTGCTACTATCTTCGGATGATTGTGTCGTCGATTGTCCACATGGACATCGTCCACCTTCAGCTATTCCCGAATCTTGTCCACTCGAATGAACCGAAGTGATTGATGTTTCCATTCCTCCATTTTTCCTGGAATTTTCATACAAAAAATATTTTTCCATCATCGATCAAAATTTTATGCTTGTATGGATGAGTGTAAGCTTAAATACTGTTAGAACCAAAAACTAAAGTACTCAATAGACTGAAAGACATATCAAATAATTTATCACATTTCAATTACATATAAATATAATATTGTTCAATTTTAAAATATCACATTTTTTTCTTCAACCTCATTGGGTTTTTTGATCAAAAAATTGTATTATAAATATAATATTAACTTATTATGACGTACCTCTTCTTTGTTCCAGTTCTTCTATTGTTAAAACGAATGCACGTGGCTTCGTGCTGTTTCTGTTGAAGATATGTTCCATTTCTATTACTTTCGCTTCCATATTGATTCTTTACGCATTTCTGATGAGCCTGGCCGAATTCTTCAATGGAATTGCCATGAGGACAAAGCTGTTTACCATTGTTGTGAGAATTTAGCATGTCCATGTATGAATCAGCCTCCCCGTAAGCTTGTGAAGTCTCTTGATAGGCAGGAGTTGATGGGAATAGGGAACCAATTTTGGCTAACTGGTCTGTCGAAAGACCCATTGCGTTCAAGCGCTGCTGGGAGAAGGCTTTATGGCGATTTCTACATAGGCGATAAAGAAAATTATACTTTTAGTCGAAGGATAAGATGATAAAACTACATAGAAAAGATTTTTCATAGTACTAAATTACTTATAGAGGAATATTATACATAAATTTAAGTATTATACATTATTATAGATTGAAAGAGTATAACAATTCTAAATTCAAGACAACATTTAAAAATCCATTATTAAAATGAAATAATAATAGAAAAAAATACAATCGTATTAAATCGACATATTGACGTAATACCGAAATATCTAAATTAAATTAAGAATTATAAACATCCCTTTTGATGATACGTGAATTGATATGCTAAGTGAACGTTGACCAAATATATAATATAAATATTTTTAGCTATTCAGTGAACATATATATAATGCAGATAAATATTAAGAAGCTATAGTATATGATATAAGAAATATTAGATTATTAGTATGGACCTGAAATTAGTAAAATATTAATAAAAACGTGTTATAAAGCCATGAAATCCTACAAAGCATGCATTGTGCAAAAAGTAGTGCAATGAAATGTGAAATAATACAACTTCAAAAAGTTTTTAAATAATTTATTTGATAACACGAGATACACGTTTTCATAAATAAAGCTTTATTTTTCGATGATAAAAAAAAATTAAAACAATTTGCATATGTTAAATATTTTTAAAGCCATTAATACCCTTATTTAGAATGAGAAGCCGTGCAATGTGCATTAAAAATTTACTTATATAATACATACTATTACGTGATGTTTCCGAATCTTTTCTCCATTCAACGTGTCGTTTTGAAATTAAGAATAACTTATTTATGTATTTGTATAAATACAATGTATTTTTAAATATTTATATTATTTACAAATGTAGACATAAAATAAAATATAATAAATAAACCCTAACCTGAAAAGTATATACACCTTATAATATTTGGATAAATAATACTTTCATTGAATCAAAATATTATATACTAATAAAATCAAACATTTTTAATGAGATTCTTAAGATGCAAAATATAGCATTGTTTTGAAATCAAAGTACACATACAATCGACGTATATATTCGTAAATTCGTTTAGCTTAAAATCGGTTATGTAAAATTCCGTAAAATTTTAAACCCTCAGTCCTATATATTTACAAAACATTTCACCTGTGAATGTACAAATGGACCAAAATCAACTACGCTTATTGATATTAGAAATTATTGTGTTTAAAATAAGCTGCGTAGATTTCCTTAAAATATTTAATATATTATATTATATAATATATCTTTATTTAGTCACTAAACGTTATGTTATGATTTTATATAAGTTATCCAGATATAATGTTAATTAAGCTAATTCCAAATATATCAGGTAATTATTTTTGGGCCACTTGTGTATAATCTTGTTAAATTTCAGTTTTATCGTATATATTACACATGCAATATATGATGATTATAAGCTTTGTTTCCACAAGATGCCACGTGATGTACACATATGTAGTTTTGTGAGAAGAATTTTAATTGCATGCCATTTGACCAAAGCTCGAATGAATTATTTATACAGAAATATATTTATAAGTGTGTTTTAATGTGCATTGATTATTATCGATTGTTTGTGCTTGAAGTACAATATGTTCATGCAGATTTTTCTAACGAAACCTTTTGGTTCTTCTGACGCAGACGATGCAAATGGCGGTCGTCAGGGCTCCCAAAAACACGATACAACCCAAAGAAACCACACCGAGTTCCAAAGCACTGAGTGTGTATCTTCCTTTGACGGGAGAAACGGTAGAACCTCCTACTTCTAAAATTTTATACGACGGAAGCTCGTGTCTTATGTCAGATTCTTTCAGAAGTAGAGCCCTACGTGTAAATTTTCAAGGTTATTCATACTAAATAATAATCATCAACATCATGTTAAAAAATTCAGCGATATATACCTTTGTAGTTTATCCATGTCTATTATCGAATTTGACGTTGGATCGACGGCATATATGTACATGTCGGTTCTGAAATGTTGTTTCAAGCATTCTTATCTAAATATAGTCTACATGTGTATTTACGTTTGGATATATTTAAAGTTAAATTAACTTACGCGCTTCCTTCGAGCATGCTTTTAGAATGCGACTCTAACTTTCTAACTCTCACATCCATTCCTGTAGCCGAAGTTAATATATTGGTAATGTTCTCCATGGCCTTTTCGACTTCGACGGGCTTGGCGGCCATTACGACCACAAGTTGCTTACTTTCGTCCAGTACGTATACCTGTAAAATGGACCAAAATGGCGAATCTATCAATAGTTGGCCTTTAATGCCTCAAAATTGTTTATTATATAATACAAAGCGTGGATCTATCATAATGCTACATAATGTTTATTTTAAGGTCAATCTTCATATAATTAATTAAAGATCATGAACAATTTTCATATAACGGTTATAAAAGCAAAGGTGACGACGACTACACATTCACAAAAATGAACTTTGAATAATTTTTTTTCCATTTTGTTTCCCTGTGTTTAAATATGAATCTTGGCTTAGTTTTGTTCGATTCATAAGTACAAGCATAAATTATAGTAAGAATAATCGTAAATTATAGTAAGAATAAGGCTTCTATTATAGTAAGAATAATCGCTTTCACAGTATCAAAAACTTTTACTGGTTTTATTCTAAATGAAATTATGTAAGTGGTCACACATACATCTGTAGGCACCTTTGTTTTTATAGCCATAATATATACATATGCATTTTTGCGATATTTTAACGGGAATTTGTCAAATAAATAATTTTGGGCTGCTTTATAAACTTCATATGATTTTTTAATATTTTTTGTTTTTAAAATAAAGATACATATGTATGTAGATGCCGAAGAAAGCTTTAAACATTTTGTATATTTGAAATAATAAGAGGAACATTAATAAAATGATAATGGCCGTTGTGAGCGTGGAGCATTTTGTATAGGAGTTTCTAGCGAAACGAAGACCTTAGATTTAGATTAATCAATCAAAAATAATCAAACTAAACGAATTAAACTGCAATAGATGATTACTGAGCGTTTACTTTTTGAATAATGTCAAAAACATGACTATTTTAAAAAGATATGTACATATACATACATATATAGGAAAAACCCACTTTTGTCGAGAAAAACCAATTAGTTGAAGATTGAAAATTCAAAATTTGCATTTTTTGTCAATTTGTATTCATACATGTCATTTTATCACATTTTATTTTAAAAATACATTTTTTTAATATGCACTTGCATATTCAAAGTGCATTTATTCTCGTCAAATTCCCAGTATATTAATTTCATTCTTGATAACAACAACGGAAAGATCAAAGCCTCAAACAGTTGACCTTGAAACAGATGCCCATCAATTCTGCTCCAAAAATCACCACAAAATCGTTTTATTTTGTTTCAGACGACCATTTTGGCGTTTCCTATTAACCGCTACTTGTGTTTCGTTTTATTTTTTTCCTTTTTTTTCGAATCGAGTCACACTAATGGCCACTTTGGGGCCTTAGTCTCTTTAATTGTATTGCCAACCACTAACCTTGTCGAATCGCAATCTGCCCATCCCACCAACGAAATGGGTCGCTAGAAAAATTAGTGGAATCCGATCGGGGACAACGCGTGTATCTGCTTATATACATATATAAATTGGAAAACAGCTACTTACGAAGACGTTGGCAATGGCCGATTTGCCATCATCGGCCCCCTGTCTGTCCGTGGCCTTGACGTCAAAGCCGAAGACTTTACCAGCCTCCCTGGAGAAGGAAGCCACGGCTCTCACTTGGCCACTGACTGGATCGATACCGAATCTTTGGGATTGGTCGTTTAGGATTTGATAGCGCACGTCGGAATTTATACCGAGGTCTGGATCCGAAGCCTGTGGAGATAAAACCATAAATTTTAAAATGTTTGTGTACGGTTTTTCAAGTATTTTTACTTCAAGCGATCTTATCTCTTTATTATCGAAAAAGAGTGCCACTTACATACATACATACATACATGCTGTATGTACATGCTACATATATAAATTCGTGGTTTACCTTAAGTTGTGTAAACTATGAAATTTTGAATTTAAATATAGTACATTTTATACAAATTAGATTAATTTTTAAATTAAAATCCCATGTCATTATAGATTTTCAAAATGAACATTTTTCAATAACGTAGAACTTTATACACATAAAGCTGTAGTACTTGAAGGGTTAACGATTCATATACAAAAAATTACATTATTAATGGTCAAAGTTTTACTTGTTAAAGTGTGTAGTTAGAAGTGACAAACATTGCTTGATATATTATAGGGGGATTAATTGATTACATTCCATATACATATATATTACATTTAGTTTTCGATGTATACATTTATTTTTATATTGCGATATATTAATTTAATTTAAACATTAAAAGTGATGAAAATAAATACCTGTAACTTCAATATTTCATATCCAAAGCTAGCTGTCGTGGGTATGGCAGCAACTATGGGTCTTCCGTAGATAGTAAACCTCGGAGCATTGTCGTTTACATCTTTTATATTAACAACGACTTTAACATCAGACCTTGCCAAACCCTCGAGGACTTCATCGGGTACCGGATATATCATATGAGGCAAATTCCTGCCCAATTTGTGCCTTTCAACCCGAACGACAAGTTCGTATTTATCGCGAATTTCACGATCGGGACTTCGCACCAAATATAAAGTGCCGTTGCGAGGATCGACTATAAACATTTTTTTCATCTCATATTTATCTTCGCTTACAATTGAATAGCGCATCTTTTGGTCTTTGTAAAAATCAGTCACGTTCAAAGTCAAAAGCTCTACGGGTGTGTGAGAATTTTCCTCTATCTCAACTTCATAATATCTCTCGGCCAGAATAGGTTTGTCTAAATTTTCCACATCTTCGTGCACATCGCCTACTTTTAGCAGCACCAAAGCTGTTGAGCTCAAACTTGGGGAACCCAAATCCGAAGCAATTACTGTTATATTATGTTGAGTTTGAGACTCGTAGTCTAATTTGCCCGTCGTTGTAATTACACCGTCTTTGGAATCTATCGAGAATAAATTAGGCATGTTCTTCCTACGGGGTATGTCGAATAGTAAGAGACCATTTCCGTTTCCAGAAAAGTCTGAGTCGTTGGCAAAAACTTTCATAACTTTAGTGCCTATTGGAGAGTTTTCTTGTAAGGTCACTCTGTATACTGGAATCATCATCACAGATTCATAGTTGTGATTTGTGATTTCTTCGGCTTCTGGATGACTCCATTCGACCAGGTCATCGTAGCCATAGAATTTAGGCTCATTATCATTAACGTCTAAGACGTGAACTTCTACATTCACTGAAGAAGACATACGCTTTTCAAGTCCATTATCTTTGGCTAGGACTAAGAAGGAATAGTATTCCCTGGTTTCCCTGTCCAATTCTCCGTTTACGCTCAGAACTCCACTGAAGGGTGAGATCTCAAAAGGTAATTTCTCATCATCTGCTATAATTTTATAAGAAACATTCGCATTTTTTCCAAAGTCAGCATCAATAGCATCGACTTTTCCCAGAACTGTTCTCGAATATAAAGCTTCATTTACGTCAAAGTTGTACCAAGTTTTTCTAAAGACTGGAGCATGATCGTTTATGTCTTTAATAAAAATTCGGACATTGGCATAGTCCATAAGTCCTCCTCCATCACTAACGGAAATATTCAATCTAAATTCACACTCAGGGGGTAAAATTCTTGATATCACTATATCTCCAGTCTGCTCATTCACTATAAAGTATTGTTTGATGTGAAGTTTTCCAGGCATTATTGAGAAATTTGGTATGAATGCTTCTGAAACGGTCGCAAACTTTAAAACTGCATTAAACCCATCGTCCTTATCTTGCGCCGAAAGCTTCAATATTGTGGTTCCAACAGCTACAGTTTCCGGAATTGAAATCAATGGACCATATATAGCCAAAGAATCTATATATTTATTTAGAGATCTAGGAGTTGACATTTTAATACCATCAGTACCTCTAGTTTTCCTTTCTTCAATCAGTTTAATTCTTGAAGATGCATCGTCATATTCCAAAACTTCTATTCTTTCTTCAGACGGAATTATTATCCGTTTAAATTCAGGCGCATTATCGTTCTCATCTATTACCTTAATAGTTAGTCTGGTTTCCGAACTTAAATTGCCTTTATCTTTGGCTACGATTTTCAATTTATACATTTCTTTTTCTTCTCTATCAATAGTATCTCCTCTGAAAAATACCCTTCCCGACAATTTATCGACTTCAAACAACTTATTTCCATCACCGTAGATTGCGTATGAAAATTCGGAATTTGTTCCAGAATCGGCATCCTTTGCCAGGATAAAATTCGTCATATTCACTTCTGTATTTCGAGCGGAGTTTTCTAAGATTGAGCCTTCGTATGCGTTATGTTCGAATATTGGAGCATTATCATTATCGTCATCGACTATTATGGTAACTTGATATATTCCAGCTCCACTTATCGCCCCTTTCGTATATTCAGCTATTACTGTTAATCTGTAGACTTCTCGTTTTTCCCGATCCAAGCCTCTCTGAGTGTACAACGTGCCATCTTGACCTTTTAAAAATATTATATATATTTTTTTAATTTAGTTTAAATAAATTTGATGCAGATAGGAGACATTATGGTCAATAAAATGAAATAAAAAACTCTTAATTGCTCATTATGTAATTTGTGACTGCATCAAATTTATGTAAGCCGTGTAGGGAAGACTGGGGACAAACGTAACAAAGGACAATAGTAACAGTAGTGATATTTCGGTTATATAAATATATACATACCTACAAAGATAAAAGTGAGCATCAAATGAATGCTAAATACGTTTCAACCTGTCAATCAGTCGCCTGGTGGCATTACTGAACATTTTCGTGTCTACGCCGGTTTATTAATTTTTAGACACCCAAACTAAAGTTTTGCGTCTGACATATGTATGTATGTACATATATTTGTGAAAAGTAACTCTTTCTGAGTAAAGATATCTATATGCTATATTTCATAAAGTGGCTTAATTAAGCTTTAATTTTGAATTGATAAATTTTAATTTAGACCTATGTATGTACGCCCGACTAATTAGGGTTTATACTTTGGAATATATGGTTTATACTTTGGCTACATTTGTAGTATTATAAATGTAGTTGTTAAATTATAAAAAAATCCTAAAGTGAAAATCTTACTTTTGTCCCCGGTCTTCCCTATACTTATATTAATTAATCAATTATTGCGTTAACATGGGATGATGCATTTTGGCCAACCTTCTACGAAATTATATGTATCTATGTATTATTGAACGTATGAAATCTTACCTATAGCGATATCATCCGTGACGTCCTGTTGATTGGCTATAATAAATCTTATACTTTTAGACGAGCTATTCGAGAAAGCCATTGTACTATTCTGATAAAGGAGTTGACCTATGAGTGCGCCGGCCATATTTTCGCGCACGTGAAATTCGATAGGCGAGTTTGCAGCCCCCCTGAAACAAAACAAAACGATCAATATTTTCCCACATATGATGAAAACACCCTTAAAGAAGAAATAATTAGCTGTCTTACTTCATCAATATTCCCCTCTCATCTTCAGGATCGACGACGTGTATCGTAACGTTGGTGACGAGGGTCACCTCGTCTTTTTCTTGTGAGGCCACAGCTTCGAAGTCGTACAATGCCCTGTCGTATTTGGCCAATTCGTTTACGACAGTTATCGTGCCGGACCTCTCTTCGACGGCGAAAGGTACTAGGGAATTAAATTGATTTTTTAGCAGAAATATATGTGTCTAATTTTCGGCTGGTTGTGTCCATAAATTTCTAAAGATACGTGGGGTTTGTACACTGAACGCAAGAACAAATACGATTGCGTAGGTGGATTTTGGTCCCAACTGTCCTTTCGGCTTTAAGTACATACTAATATATATATATTGGATCGTTAATGTATTTTGGGTTTCACAACTTATTTATTATTCTTATTTATTCTTACTTTCTATTGCTAAGCTTCTGAAATATTTAAACCCATAAAGGTTGTGCTTAAAATGCATATTCTTACAGATAAATAATAAAATAAAACTAACCTCCTTCGTGATAACTATGAAGCAAATCATAAACGATACGATTCTTATCCATCGCATCATTAACTCTAATTTGGCCAACACTAGTTCCAACTCCTACATTTGCACCAACCCAAAACTCATATGGAGCGCCTATAAAATCAGGAGCTGATGGCTTTTGATCTGTAAGAACCAAAGCTCACATTACAAAATACAATAATTAATTTAGACTCAATTGAAAATTTCAACTCGCCTCTTTCAGGTGCGGTAACTTCGATCGTAACAACAGCCAGAGTAAATCTCCTCTCGCTGGGATTTGCCGGTTGATCTGAAGCTTCGATGAATAAGGCATGTCGCCCTTCAAGCAAAGGGGTTTCGACAACCGTCAAAGCCCCAGTTTGGGGGTCGACTTGGAATGGAGAAGTTATCGTTAAATTGCTAGTCTTTTGCAAGTCGTATAGGACCATTCCGTTTCGGCCCAAATCCGGATCGACAGCTTTAACTTTGCCTATCAGGTCACCTAATTTGGCATTTGATTTTAAAGCGAACTCGTACAGATTACTGGGCAGGAAGATTGGGTTATTATCATTAGCATCGAGAAGGGTCACTTCTACATCTACAAAAGACATGAGTTCGTTGACATTAGAGCCAGAGTCAGGGTTGTCTTTGCTGACGCCTGCCTTGTCTGGAAAAACGTAAGTGGTTCGGTCGACAGCGTCTGGAGACTTTCCAGGATATGCTGGATTTCGTCTTCTTTTCGGAGTTCGATGATTGGCCGTCAAAGATGAGTTTTGAACTTTGCCTACGACGCTTGGGTTTTTCTCTTTGGCGAAAACTTTCATTTTTAAAGACGAATGCTGCTCGCGATCAAGTACGCTCTATAATAAAAAAAAATCGTTCATTTAAAATTGCATTTTTGTTTTTAAATTTGTTTTGATTATTTTTTAATATGAGAGTAAAAACCTGATCTCTGACTGTGAGCCATCCAGTTCTTGGATCTATGGAAAAAGCTCCATGTTTATCTTCCAATTGATATGTAAACTCACCATTATCTCCTTGGTCTTTGTCTGTTGCAATAACTTGAAGTACACTAAAACCTGTAAATTAATACAATAGAATAACACATGAAGAGGTGTTAAGACGAAAATACTATTGAAATTATTTACAAATAAAATTTTCGTTTTATTTTCAATTCAATTATTTTCATATTTATTTAAATGGCAATACGAACCATTTGGAAGATTTTCGACAATACTAATATTGTAAAAGTCGACTTCAAACTCAGGCAAATTATCGTTCAAATCCAAAACTTCGATTTCGACCCTCGCCAAAGCTGTTTTCAATGGATTATCAACCTGAGAAGCTTGGATTTGCAACACGAAATTGTTTGCTGAAAAAATTTTGAATACACGTCAAGTCTTCAATAGAATTAGATTCAATAGAATTAAATACACATTTTCAATCTTTTATTTTTTACAATTATTATAAAAAAATATGTGTTGTAAAACTAAAACCTGGAAGAGTTCTTTCATTGTCCAAATCGATTTCTTTCTTGAGAAACAAAGATCCATTATGTGAGTCTAACGAGAAGAGATGACGTTCATTACCGGAAATTAGATCGTACCTCAGCTGCGTGTTTATTCCCGTATCCTGATCGAAAGCTTCAATCGGTGGTACAAAAACTAACTCTTTGTGAATCCTTAAACCCTAAAAATTACATTAAAAAATTTAAATCCCTCCAAATAAAGCGTTTCTGTGTGAAAGATAATTTATTTCAGGACCTGATTGTATAATGATAAATTTTATGAAGAGGATAATTTTCAACGTACCGTCAAAGGATAGAATTCAGTAATTTGCGTCCTGTACACGTCTTCAGTAAAACGGGGACTCAGATCGTCGTTATCTTGCACGGTAACTACTATAGTGGTGTTGGTGCTCTTGGCCGGCGATCCACGATCCTGTCAAGTATAAAAATGGCCAGTTAATTAATTATCCCTGGCTTGTGAAAGTTTCAAGTGTAATTAATTGTCGCCTCACGGTAGCCATGATCGTCAGAGTGAAATTCTTGTCTCCGGTGTCGAAATCTAGAGGTTTTTTGACTGCCAAAGCAGCCTTGTGTGAGCTTTCCAGGGCGAATCTTCCTTTTTCGTTTCCGTGCACGATAGAATACTGCACATCCGAGTTGGGAGTGTTTGGCTTATCGCGGTCAAAAGCTTGAATCCCTTTGAATATCGTAAGCCCTAGAATGAACAACAAAACTTTCAGTTGCACGTTCAAGTACGGACGGTGTACAAGCAAAATGGACTAACTCCAAAAGCAGTCATATTGAGAAAAAATAAATTATAACTATTTTCTAATAGTATATTTAATTTTAAAAAATATATACTGATAAAATATATATCTAATCAATACATTAAAACTTTTTCTAAGAATTAAACCATTTTTTGTACGTATCCTGAATGCTTAAACAGCAGGATATTTAATATTATGATGCTGATAATACAACCATTTTATCAATTCAAGATTTTTCGTTAAAAAGTGAATTCCAATGCAATATTCGTTGTTGGTTAGTTTTACCAACACACTGTCAATATATTATATGTATGTACATACATATGAATGTATATCCGTGTTCGTTTTTGCATGAATGTCCTCTCACCGATAAGAAAATTTGTCGCACAGACAAAAGGGAGACGTTACGAAAACTAAAGATTCAATTCAATTCCTGGAAATATTGACTTATCAAATTTCAATTGTTCAATTTGGATTTATATGCTTTCAAAGTTCCACCCGATAGATTCATAAAAACGAAGAAATTTTTACTGAAGGTCAAACAAAGAATGAAGTTCATGAAAAACAGGTCAAAGAAAATTAATATAAAATTCAATTGCTTCATAGTAACGTATACTTTGTATACGTAATATAATATTTCTTTGCATTTTTATGAAAGTTTGTTTTGAAATTATGCCAATATTAAATGTAATTAGTGGAAGAAGCTTTTAGTCAAAATTTGATTTATGCGTTTAAGTGTATTTTGGCATACGTAAAATAGAAAGAAACATACAAACTCACCTACAATGTACACACAATTGAAATGTAAAAATACTAAGAAATGTAGGTGTCGTTTCTTATTAACTATATTTTATTCAAAATGTATATACCTATAGATATATAACGAGAAAGTTAAAAGGCTACTTTCGTACATATGTATGTATACATACGTATGCTATTGGGTTGAAAATATTTTATAAAACTCTCTAGAATGCTTTTATTATGCATATAATCAACTTTTCTAATTCTATATTAGCCAGCAGTATGGATCGGTGGTTGCGTTTATATTTAGCACCGAAAGGGTTACCGGGTTCGATCCCTTGCTAATCTTTAATGCTGCTGGTCAGACTTGTACATTTGTGACTCCAAGTCGATAATTTCCTATCAGAGCTTGCAAATTTATCTGATTTCATTGTTGAAACGGTTCCTCCATCGAATTAGCAAAAACCATCCTACCCACTATGTCACAAATATCTGAATTTGATTTATGTACAATATGTTAAAATTTATATACAAGTCTAAATCCATAGATGTCTCTATGGATCAATTCATTAATTAATTAATTCAGCCTCTCGAAATACAGTGATTTATGTTAGTAATTAATTGCAATGTTAGTAATTAATTGCAATGTTAGTAATTAATTGTCTAAGAAGGCGCATTGCGGTTCACCTGTTAGCCCTTCCTGATGTATATTTTATTTTATTTTTACATAGATATATACCAGGAAGGCTTAACAGGAAGACCCCAATGCACCTTCCTGGACAATTAATTACAAACAATGCGGCATTTTATTATAAATCACTGTATTTCCAGAAGCTGAAGAACACGAAATAAAAATTAATTACAGAATTAATCCATTGAGACATCTATGGATTTTAGATTTGAACATAATTTTTACAAATTGTACATACAATAAATACATGCAGATGATTTGTGACAGCAGGAAAGATGATTTTTTGCCAATTTTGAGGAACCGCTTTAACAACGATGAGATAAAATTGGCAAACTCTGATAAGAAACGATCGATTTGGAGTCACAAATACCCCCAAATCTAACCAGCAGTATAGCGGATCGAACCCACTGATCACTTGGTGCTAACCATACACGCTACCATTAAGCCACACTGCTGGCTATCTATGTAAAATATAATATCATAATACTTTGTAATTTTTACTGATTATTCATGATCATTAATAAAATCAATGTACTAATGTTTTCATATGAGATAAGATTTATGTACCATATAGCAATTTAAAAAATAACTAACGGAAAATCCAAACATCGATTATCCATTCTAAAGCCATTATCATAAAGCTAGAGTTTTGAGCAAGTTAAGTCATTAAATATGGGTATTTACGACCGTTTGCTTTTGTGTGGCACGCGACTAATAGCTGATAGACAGGATCGAGTGTTCCCTTATCGTGACAAAGTGTAAGCGCAGCTTCCGTCCAAAGTCAGGGTCGCATTTTGACATTTTAGTGCCAGTCTTACTATACCAGATACATATATAATATATATACTATGTATGTAGTATGTAAGATGAAGACAGACATCTCCGAGAGAAAACACTTTTATAGAGGAAATCATGTGACAATAAAGCATTCGTGGCTGCTTACTTCGTATACTATGTACGACACTCGGATCTTAGTATCTGAGTAGTGTCACTTGTATTTTTTCCCTCCGGTTTTATTTTCCTGATTTTTCCCCCTCGGCCGTTTGTCAGAATATCCACTCTCCGGAAATAAAATGAATCAGTTTATTTATATGCGTGTAACCTCTGCGCTCGGGGTTTAAGGACAAGGTTCTAAAATTATAGTTAATCTTATTTTATTCATTTTGTGTATTAGTAGTAAGTGCCTGCTCTGTTTTATTGACGTGACGTTGCTGCTGTCCAAAATTGGCTTGTGGTATTCAGTACAAAAATAAAACAACAAAAGAATAAATTTAATCACCTGAATCCATTGTATTATATGTAAATATCTATTTTTTAAAGCATTCCTAATATATATCGACTTAAAAAAGTATTATATGTAATACTAGTATTGTTACCCGGCTTCGCTCGATATTTATGATATAAACCGCTTAAACATGGCCAATTTAATAGTAAACATTTTATTTAAATTTATTTTAATATTCATTTGTTCGATGACGTCACGGTTTTGTGAACCAACAATAGTTACATATATACATACATACATAAGTAGTTACATACAAAGTCTCATTCGAAATTATATATTAGATTATTATTTATTTTAATACCTATACATTGCTTGATAGCATTTCATTAAATCATAAAGCAGTAGAATTAGTAAATAATTATTTATATTTAGGTCAAATAATAGACATGTCCGGTAGTAAAGACGAAGAAATAAAGATACTTATGAAATTAGGATGGAGTGCATTTGGACGAACGAATGCAGTTTTTAAATCAAAAATGCCACATACATATTAAACGCTAAGTTGATACACAAAGTCCAATACACTCAAAGAAGTATGGAACGTTGTTTCCTTGGCATAACGAGGAAAGATAGGAAACGGAATACGTGGGTGAGAAGTATGAAAAGGGTTGTGGATATAGTCGATAGAGTGAAGAGATTGAAATGACAATGGGTGGGCCAAGTGGCTAGAAGAATAGACGAAAGGTGGAAAAAAAAAGTGCTAGAATGGTACCCGCAGTGGTGTAGTCGGGCCTGGTCGGGGCAGGTCGCCGCCCTGGCAATTTCATTGATATGAAAATTGCTTTATGAGTAAAATTAAAAATATTTTGGCTTATATTAAAAACACCTGAGACGAGAATAATAAGAGGCGACTTAATCGAAGTCTTTAAAATAATAAATAATCATCATAATTGTCCATAATGTCGAAAATCTTTACGTTCAATGAAAACAATCATCTTAGAGGTCACACTTTCAGACTCCAAAAAGAAAAATCGAATAAACTGATCAGAGATTCCTTCTCTTCAAACAGAGTGGTAAAAGTTTGGAATAGTCTTCCCAACAATGCAGTAAATTCTGAAAACCACAATATTTTTAAAAACCAGCTAGAGATCTTTCTTAAGCTTGAAGATTTTTGTAATTATTCTTTTCCAATATCTTTTCTATATTTTTGTTTTCTTTTAGTTATTATATTAACGTCCCAGGTATTTTTATTCTCTTTTATCTTTTGGTAATTTCTCTTATTTCGTATTTTTTTCATGTTTACTTTTTTTTCTTTTATATTATTATTGTTATGAATATTTTTGTTTTTATTTTATTATTTATATTAAGTCAAACCCCATGGGTCTATTGGCTTTGCCGCCTTCCCCATGAATTATTAAATAAATATATAAAATTTCATTTTTGTATACCAAATATTGTGAGCAAACGCTCATTCTAACATTTGGTGACCACAACCGAAAAGTAATCTGAGTATATTCAAAACTTAAAAGACAACTTAAAAGACGTTTTGATGAAAATTTATGGTATTTTTTATCTACAAACAAAAGTTAAACAACTAAAACTTTGAAAGAAAACATTATTTGAACTATTAACCATACGCAATTGAGGATAGATAAAATAAGGAAACTCAGCTTAAATAAATAGTCATCTCTAAATTCACATGTTAAAATTTCATAGTTTTTTAACATACATATATATGGTTTTGGCATTGCTAAAAACAAATGTTGCTGTTGATACACAAACACGGGTTTGAAAAATCAAAGATGTTGAATAGGATGTATGGAAGGAAGTTTTTAGAAAATATAAAAAACATAATAATTTCAACAAGAATATTTGTTAATTGGAATTTGATTTTTTAAAATAATATTTGAACTAC
This sequence comes from Arctopsyche grandis, assembly GCF_051622035.1. NCBI lineage: Eukaryota > Metazoa > Arthropoda > Insecta > Trichoptera > Hydropsychidae > Arctopsyche > Arctopsyche grandis. Next base: position 11,718,649 of record NC_135359.1, read on the forward strand.
CAATATAAGGATATATATTTTTTAATTAATGAAAAAAGAGGGGGGCTCATTAAAATAAAACACCGCCCTGGTTATTTTTTATTTAGCACTACTGGGTACTACTGGGTACCCGAGATAATGCAAACGCGTAAAAGCAAGACCGTAAGGAAGATGGGTAGACGAAGTTAGGAAAATGTGTGGGGTGAGATGGACGAGAGTTGCGCAAAATAAAGACCAGTGGAAGCGTGTTGAAGAGGCCTTCATCCAGCAGGGATGGCGAACGGCTATAGATTATGATAACATACATAGTACATCGTATGTTCCATGGCAGGAATTACTTCAAGACGATACATATGGTAAGACAATTTTTTATAATTACTCAAACATAACAGGACATAGAATATAATGGAAACGTCTATGGACAATCAAAACAAATATTTTTTATACAGCAAATTTACCAGAAATACATTATGTATGTAGCATTTTATAAGATTCAACAAATCCGTGATGCTAATAATTCGAATTAGTGAGAAACTGAGGGGAGGATACCGATTTATTGGATCCGTCACCACAATTGAGCTAGAAAAATCAGAAAATGCTAACAGGAAACGGTCGATCTGTATTTTAATAACCATAGTATCTAGCCAGGAACGTATTTGACTGGATCATGAATCCACGACCTCTCTACTGGTATGCAAAAACTACCAGTGCACTAGGTTGTGGCTTATATGAAAATACAAATATTTTTCCCAATCATACTATTTGATATGAAACACATGTTGCAAATATTCATATATTATATTTTTCAGAGGCTTTTCAAGCGAGGCCCGCGTTCTTGAAACTTAAATGGTATCAGTTGTAAATAATTGAGGCTGTAGGATGGTAATTTTGTGGAGGCCGATATCGAACATCGGCGCATGTATAAAAACCGATAGAGTTTTTACTATCGGGTCAAGGTCCTCGTCACATCCAATATCCTTTTATGGGGTGTGTGAGGGGGCCCTGTCCCGTCTCTCTCGATCTCTGGTAATAAGCTAAATTAAACAAGAAACTCGTCCCCGTAATGTTAAGGGGTGAAGGGCGCGAAACGCAATCAAGACGCACCAGTCAATTTCCACTTGATCGCACTGTCCTCGAATGCCATTCGCAAGGGAAGAAAAAACAAAATGGAGGGTTGACTTTCAGCTGTGAAAGCTTTCCCGTCGCCTCGGCCGTCTGTAGTCTGACAAATTGACGTGGGAAAACTCACATGTGCTCGTAATGCACTCTATTAGAGATACACAATGTTTACAGAGTGATAATTGAGCCAGTTTCATATATTTCTAGTCTATCTTCAAAAGTTCTGTCAGCGTTTGATACGCCTATTTTACACCAATCCTATAATACTATTAAATTAACGATAAAAAATCAGCATGTGTTGTATTTTAACCCTTTGACTGCTACAACAACGATAAATCGTTGTTTTGAAATCGGCGAAGATTGCTACGACGATCGTTGTTGACGTCATTAATTGTCGTATTTCAATACTTTCTGTGAGCCGACAGCGCATCAGTGGCACGAAACATTTTTTTTATACACGCATTTATATTTATTTTAATTAATTATTATATAAAATAAAATGACTACAGGTTTATAAATTCCAAAAACTTTATTTTATTACTTGCTCAATAATAAAAAACTTTAAATAAATTACATTAAATTACAATTAAAAAACAAGTATGACATGTACATCTTCACGTTCGATCCAGAATAGAGGCAGAGTTCTCTGTCGATGTTGGGTAGGGGAAGACTTTAAGGGGTGGCCAGCCCACAAAAATGTAAATAACGACCAGCCTTACAAAATTGCCCCAAAATTTAGTAATAAGTAAAATAAAATTAGTGAAAATAATCATTTGCAATATTTTAAATGTTCTGATAAGCAACTACCATGAAGTCCTTTTTGACATATAATGCATATAGTGCATGATCTTTTAACGGGACCACCATTCTTTCTACTGCAAACAACACAAACTTTTTCTTTGCGCTCAGGTAGTTTTCTAATTCCACCACTATTTATCTCAGGTGTATAAGATGAATTTTGTTTTTCAATCATCCAATTTTTTTCAATGGTCTCTATGATTTGAGATATGAATAGATATCTTGACAGAATTGGTTCATTTTTATTATTTTTATATATTATATATGAATTTACAATCATTCTAGAAATGATGCTAAAAACGACTTTTTTCCAATATTTAACTGTCCTTCTCTCATCCATATATACACAATTCATCATGTCTGACGTGTCTACACCACCCATGTATTTATTGTAAGTAATTATTGAAGATGGCTTCGTTATAGTCTGGACTTGACCGTGGATGGATTTCGTTATTGTGGTATTTTGTGCCTTTTCATATGTCGACAATAATAATACAGGTTTTCTATGAGATGGTTTATCACGATACCCCGTTATTAAAATTTCATTACTTCTGTAATGTTTAGCAGTCTTCACAGGCATTAATCTTTTAACTTCGACTGGGATCCCCAATCTATTCTTTCTTAATGTTCCCGTTATATAAGTTCCGAATTTGAAAAGATATCGCGCCAGAGGAATGCTAGTAAAAAAATTGTCGGTGATTAGATGGTAGCTTTTTCGGATACAACCACACATTTTGAGTAATTTTTTTACTGCAACATGCGCAAGTCCCAATTTTTTTATGGCTTGTCGATCTTCAGCACTTTTTGCTCCCCTATAGCAGAAGAATGCCATACAATAATTTGAAACTGAATCAGAGAGCATCCAAAACTTGATACCCCATTTATGGTGTTTTTTATTTGGCATGTATTGTAAAAGTTGTGTATGATTTTTCGTTCCAACTAGTGATTCATCGATAGAAATATATTGATGGGGTACGTAATGATGTTGAAATAAAGTATTCGCATGATCGACTAGAGGCTGAAATTTGCTACATGGGTCATATTCTTGATTATTTGAAGGATAAAAATTTTCATTATTCGTAAAATGTAAAAATTTTAGCAAAAGTATAAATCTGTCCCTTGCCATCATTTTTCCGAACCACGGAATGCATCTAGAATTTGTGGACCAGTATGATAATATATTTGGTCTTACAGTAAGACCCATTTCCATGATTATAGCAAAAAAAGCTTTCATTTCTCCCACTGTTGTCGGATGCCATTTTTTCACTCTTGAATGAAGAGACAAAGTGTTAGAATCGATATATTGTTGGGCATATCGATTACTTTCCATAACAATAATCTGCCATAATTCTTCGGTAAAAAATAAATTGAAGTACGAAATTGGCAACGCATCAGTTGGTGGTGGATATTTCGGGCCCGGGATTTCTACAAATGGTGGTAGTTGAGGATTATCGGATAAATCTTGATCCAAAAATACTTCGGCAAATGCTTCTTCAATTTCGGGTTCATCATCAGAGTCAATTTCGGGTTCATAATCAATGTCAATTTCGGGTTCGTTGTCATATAAGGAGTTATTACTTATTTCGCTTTCGTCACTTTCACTGTCCGTTATCATTTTGCAGAGTTAAAATAAATGGAATAGTAACAAAAAACAATAGAAATCCGCTTTCAATTATATAGGTCACGAGACGTCACGAATTCGTGCAATCAATCAAATGCAACTGAAATGCATACAAAATGTTTATGATACATGTTGAAAAATTATTTGATTATTTGAAACTTCGCATCCTTGTGTGTCTCGCTCACACGTAAACAATTAAAACCAAGAAAGAAAGAGAAAAAGACCGCTACCTGTTTCATATGTATTGCATGTTGTAAAAAGACATCGATGTCTAAAAATAGATTATTAAAAAAAATAATGCGTCGGGAAAACAATCGTCAAAACTTATTTAGTGTATATATGTATGTAGGTATCTCTTTCGTACGCACGCATTTAAAAGCAAGACAGAAAGAGAGAGCGCGAGTCCACAGCTGCTTCTTAAAAATGCATGTAAAGTATTTCAAAAATTACGCGCGTTCGGCGAAGTAAGTATGTAAAAAAAATATTATATGTATTTTTTTTCAAAATAATTACAAATGTTAGCATTTTTCGCTTGGACATTGAAAAACCTCGTAGCAGCCAAAGGGTTAAACGTCACATAATTTTAAAACAATAAAATTACAACTGAAAAATATTATTGTTCTTCGAAAGATGGACGCTTTAAATTTGAAAGTCTCTTATAATAATAGATTAATTTGAATCATAAATTCTAACACTAATTTAATGTATATTAATTTAATATTTACAACCCCTCGTCATCCACTTCTAGATGAAATCCTCTCCAACACGCTTCCATCAGTCTTTGTTTTGCGCAACTCTCATCCATCTCACCCCACACATTTCACTAATTTCGACTACCCATCTTCCTTGCGGCGTTCCTTTCATCCTTTTACATTCTCTTGGGTAACATTCTAGCACTTATTTTGTCCATATTTCGTCCATCCATCTATGTAGCTACGGAAGCGGCCCATTTCCATTTCAATCTCTTCACTTTCTCCACTATATCCACTACCCTTGTCATACTTCTCACCTACATATTTTCCTATATCTACTCGTTGTGTCAAGCATACAGCTTTCCATACTTCTTTGAGTGCATTGAACACCCAATTTCCGCATCCATAGGCCGTCACTGACAAAACTGACAAAAAAAATGATCGAAAATCTTTTTCTTCAAGCAAAGTGGCATTTTTGATTCACAAAACGGCGTTCATTCGCTCAAATGCACACCACCCTAATTTTTCGTCTCTTTATTTCTTCTTCTTTACTTCATTTCTTTATAAATAATTACTAACTATAATGTATATTTAAAAATATAAAATTTTAATGCTTAGTAAAAAATTCATTCAATTTATCCATTAGCTCTCAAGTTCTCAAGAGCAAAAATTGGGAAGCTGTGGTAAATGCGAGTTCACTAACCAATAGGTGTCAGCTCGTCCACGGTGACTTGATAAGGCGCCTCAATAAACCTGGGTGAGTGGTCGTTCACATCCTCCACGTACACGGTCACCGACAGGAAAGCAGATATCTGAAATTAGTCAAACAGTTAGTCTGAAAGCTCGCAGAAAAGTTCCCACCCTCCTTTTTCAGTGAACCAAAAAAAAATAATGAAACGAACAATAGATTAGCGTCCGTCTTCATTACGAGAGAGGACCTTTTCGTCCTTGCCACACCGATAAGAACGGATCCGTCCTTATTACCGGAATTAAATACAGACACTGACGTTGATTGTTACCGATTCCGACGCGGGTATCATTTATTTTCGTCTCCTGTACACTTTTCATCAATTTTTATGTTACAGCGCAGTTTATTGCGTTACCATACTGTACAATCATATCTATATTCGTAACTGGACTAAATTTGCATTTTAGTTTTAGGAGAATGGGCGTGGAACGTGTTGGGGTCGAAATTCACCGATGTAAATAATAGATAAGTGTAAATAATAGAACTTCCTTTGTGACGGTAGAAGGGTAGTAGTAACACGCGAACGAGTGGAACAGGAAATTGTGCTCAAGGGAAAAGCTTTCAGCGACCAATGGACCCTAAGGACTATGTTGGGTCATTTTGTGTTACGTAAGTTTGCTCTTCGATAAGTTTCGCAATATAATATTAATTTCAAATCCCAGTCGCGTGAAATAAAATAATAAATTTTAAAATTTTTGATTTTAATGATTAATAACGAAAATCTTTATAATGATCTCATAATTTATCTAAAAACATATTTTTAGGAACAAAATAAGATATCGAAACGTATAGTTTTTATAAGTTAGGTACTAAAACTATAAAAATAATGGAAAATTTATAAATTCATAAATTTTATAATGGCATCTATGAACTTTAATTGACACTAAAATAAATGTTTATTTAATTATACACATTTTAACATATACATTAACACACTTTAACATAATAAATTAGAGAGTTTTCGATTAATTAATTAATTATATTTTAAATTGTACAAAATAAATACTAATTTTAATATAATTAAATTATGTTTTTTGTAAAAAAATAAGTTTTTCGAATAAAGGTAAATTAAAAATTACCATATCCTCTCCATCGGCAAAGTCACATCCTAGTCGAAATTTTAACACATTTTGAGGACTATCTTGATCAACCAAATCTTCTAAACTCTGCGCCAAAACCACCGATACATGAGTTCTGTTTACATCTCTGTAGGTGAAGAACTGAGCATCCTCTTCCTTGTCAACTGGTTGGAGACTTAGATTCCGCCTGTATATTAAATATTAGTATATAAACAAAACTAGAGATGTCTATTTACAAAATTCTTATATATGTATGGTACATACATATTTACAATGCCCATATAATACAAATGTAGTTTAATTCAAAATATGCATATATAATATATACATGTAAATTCATGAGATATTAAAAACGAATAAATTTAACTGCACGGCCTTGTATGACAATGAGATAATAAATCGTTCGTCTATCCAAACAATAACAAAATTTTAAATCGTTCTTGACCCAACGATGCATTTCTAAATACAAAACTACGAGTAATAAATAATTGTATGCAAATGCATGTATGGATAGTGCACTGTAATTTTGCAACACTTAAAATAATAATAAATAAGCGGCTACGATCGTCAGTTGCAAAACATAGGAAATCATAATTGAGTAGTACACATACAGTGAGAGAACAGTTATGCTTAAGAACACCATTTCTAATCCGAAACGTCTTAACCTTTTTCCAACGGACTCTCGTCTAATAATTTACAATGAGATTTCACTTGCGATTGTGTCAAATTGAGACACTACCGAGCAATTAAATACGAATAAAATACTCGTTTGTGCATGTCAACGGTGACGTGACGCGATAATAATTACCTAGGATGAACTTCCAATCGCAACACCTCTCCGCCCACTCTCAAATTTTCTGGTATTCGGACGAATCTCAAATATTCACCTTGCGGATAGAATTGGCAACCTGTAACAAATCAAAACACACATTTTTCAGTTCAGTTCAGGTGTTATAAGAATATAATTCAGCGTCGAACCGTTTAATTTATCCGCTTATCATCAGTTACTGACTCGTACGCTTTCTTATTGTATAATTGATTGCGAATCAAAAGCATTAAATGAACAACAGTGAAAGTCTTCAGTATTATAAAATTATATACGGTGACTGACAGGTCCGAGAAAATTCCGAGTTGTGTCATAATCATAATCAAATGTGACTTTGTTAGAAAATAAACGCGATGAAAAGAAGTTCTACACTTTTTAATATTTAATGAATAATCTCAAACCAATTTTTCAAAATTAAATATTACATCATGTAATGTGCATTGTGTTTAATTCAAATGCTGAAGTTAGTATTACGTGTGCTAATTGAACAAAGCAAAACTTTATTAAAATTCACCAATATAAATTTCTTGAAATTTATTATGTAACTTTGCAACATACAAATACATAGATATATAAACATAAATAAATTTTCGCAATTCAAACTGATTACATGTGTTTAATATTATATGTAAATTTTAATTTTACAAAAAGATAATTTGTATTAAAAAAATTGACATAACAAGCATTGTATCAATGCTCGATGTACTCTAAATATTACGTCAATTAAAATAAAAGTGTGATGATGTTAATCGATAGAACATATTACTAATAATTAAGTTATATTTTCGAAATAAACTATACTAGCATCAAATTTTAAAATCTAAACTTGAAAAAATATTATGTAAAAATATGTTTAGTTTTATCAAAATCTTACTGACGACCTTGTACGTACAGAAGTACGACTATTATTGAATGAAAATCGCATAATCAGATTTACAATGAAAAAATTCAATGGCACATTGCATAAATACAAATAAAAAAAAAAACAGGTATCCAATGTCTAAAGCAAGGTAACGCATCCGACAGGGAATATCCAAATATTCCCATAGGCAAAACAATGAAGCGAATAAATAATTAAAATCTGCGACTACCTAACTATCTAACAAGTAAATTTCAATTAATAAATCGATCCGTAGAATTCACAATAGAAAATTCGCACGCAGCGCACATAATGAGTGGAAAAATTAAGGGAGTTTTCCGAGAAATTTTTTTGAAAGTCATGCCGTATTCAATAAATGTTCACTATGATTTTCTTCAGCCGGTGTACCAGCTGTACTACTGTTTATCAGATCAAAAATGCATTGTGTGCGAGTATTCGATCGGGGTCACTTGGGTTTTTCCCACGATTTGGTTTCGTTTTCGTACGTTTTCGACCATAAAAGCTTCATCGCATAAATACCTAATGTATCCATCTCACATATCAGTTTTCGCCTTTCGCAATATTGCTATGCAAAACTATGGGAATATAACCAATTTTGAACCGTACTAAACGGTATTTTGTTACTGTTAGCATTTATAATGAAATACTAAAATATTTCTCGGCCATTTCCACAAAACGCAACATATTATTGATATTCTACTTTTACAATATTTATTTAAATAAATATCAATTTTGCAGGTTGAAGATAGTACATACATTAAAAAGAGATTTCATGTACTTACATACATATGTCAACCTATTTGATTTAAATGTGTGTACATATACGTAAATAGTCCATTTTATATTATGTTCATCTAAATCTGAAATACTTTATTTAACATGTCAAATTATCAATTTCACAAAAATAATAATTTAAATTTAAAAAATCGATCATTAACATTAATCTTTATAATACAAGAGAATGTGCTATTTCAACAAAGAATGCGTGCAATAATCACTTTTAATTTAGTAACATGTGTTCGACTGTCAATAGTTTAATGTCTCATTATACAGCGTTTTTGTTCAATTAAATTAATTCATTGTCAAGTGCGCAATTAAAATATTCATTATAAACAGAAAATCCATTATCGTACACATGTTTCATATTGTATGTAATTCACGCTCTCACTCGAACTAATGGTAATTTAATTGGTGGAAATGTGAAAATGTTCTTGGTGAAAATTTGATTTATTTTCGTATGAAAATGCAAGTATTCATTACTTGGACATGAATCGTAAAATACATGTAATGTAAAAAATTTAACGGATTTCGTTAATGATTTTTATTGGTGATTATAAAAAATGAGATACATATCTGTATGATCTAATTTTGGTAAGGAATTTTGTCAACACCTACATACATTAGATTTTTATTTTTTTACTTATAAATCTACCGTTGTGACACAAATATAGTAAAAGTTGTAAGACGAATAGTACTTTTTTGTTGACACCGGTGTGTTTCCCGGTATTCATTTTCGCGTTAAAACGAAACAATTAGCCTAATCGATTTTGATTCTTTGAAATTAGCAGTTGTCCCGAGTTACGTAAAAAGTTTTCAGAAAGTGAAAGTTTACCGGCAATCTTTCTGATCGAACGTTATGCTTAATGGATTTCTTTCATAGAGCATGTCTTCTTTGACTAATTTCGTTTTTAGTAGTTTTTTAAATATTATATTTAAATGCATGTCTGACTGTATTCGTTTCACTATTTTTACCAATGAGCATTTATCATAAAAAAGCGGTTTTTTAACAATTCTTAAACTATTACAAAACTAAATGAAATGGCATAATACGAAAAAAGCTATAGGTGAAATACTAACATATTAATAGAAATGAAACAATAATCCTTACCATATCTATTATTAAACAAAAAAATATTTATGACTTAAACTTTTAAATTGAATTTGAAACGTTTTAAATAAAAAAAAGTGTAAAAATGGTATTTATAATATATCTAAATATAAATACAAATATTATTGCAAACCGAAATTTTCATTATTGGCTAAATGTGTGCATAATAATTATATTGAATTGAAACAAAAAACATTTAATTACTATTTGTTTTACACATTGTGTATATTTTTATATTATTGCAGCTAAAAGTATTTCTTTACTCATAAATAATCTCTGAATTTTCGTGACACTTCAGCGCTTCTGATTTCTTTCGCTGAAATCATTAACACAGACGAAAATTTGCGTAAACAATATTGCATAATGATCAATAGCTATAAACTATGCACAACAATGAGCATAGTAAATTATTATTAAGAGTAATTAAATATGAAAAATAAATTATATCAAAAAATTAATATTTGTATTTCTCTATGAACGATTCCCACAACAAAATGATGAACATAAGTATTTTTCATATACATATAGAGTTGAAAAATCTTTATATTGAGCTAATGGATTTTTTTTCCACTTTTAAATAAATTACTTTTTTATTATTCATGTAAAGTAAATCAATTTTACAAGCGAGATAATTTATTATAGCCGTCCTTGGCCATCGGTAGGTACAAAACAGGTTTGTCACCTTTCTCCTTTCTTGAATCTTGAACTTGACGAACTTGCGAAATACGCAGAAAATACTCCTCCCATGTAACTTGATGTATCTTTGAAGAAAACGAATAAAAAAGCAAGGTATGTATTTAAGTACATACATTTTATAGGCAAAGTCGAATGATCAGATAGCGGTGAAAGCTTGTCCGTACCTTTTTCCATATAAACAAGGAGTTTATGTCTCACTATGACATATTGATTATAAGGCCATATTAGCAAAAGGATCATAAAATTTAGTGGATATGATAACATATGAGAAAGCTCAATATCAAATTTAAAAAATTGTAACCAATACGGGTTTAGCGCTTATACACTCGTTAGCATCACTTTATTTGTTTTAGAATATGTACATGTACAATATTCTAATATACATATGTTGTTTCATTTAAAATATTTTACACTCTTAAGTGTTTAGACAACTCTGAAAACAGTATACAATGTAAATTTAATCAGAAAAATGTATTTTATTCGTCAAGGTAAGCTAAGTGTTTTGCAAGGCGATTCAAAATTGCAGGAAATTCTAGCGAGATTCTCAATCGCGATACGGCCCATTTTCCGAATGCTCAGATCTAAATCACTTTTTACAAGCTTTGTTGCTCGGAAAATTTAGCACTTCTTTGTGTAAAAGATCACCGGTTCCTGTCCGTCTGTCTGTCTGCCGTAAACAGACCGAGACGCCATTCTATAGCGTGCATTTTTCGAAAACGGTGAAAATTATTTGATTTATCAATTATTATTTTAAATAAATCTCCTACACGAATTCGCAAACGCATCATCATTATTGCAAAAATTTAAAAATATTTAATTTCATAACGGAACACATCCGAATATACATATGTACATACATACCTACATATATTCTGTAAATATAAATTATAAATACGACCCCTTTTAATACTAGTTAATATTATATTACTGTTTTAGGTAAAATATGCAACCGGTTTTATGCCAAATAGATATTTTATTATAATACCGTTACTTCTTCAATTACAATATCTAAATTCAATTTTTAAAAATAAACATCGCAGGAAACCGCAACAATTTACCTAGAAAAATAACTAGTTGCGGTTAATATTGTGTTATATAACCGGAAGGAAGATTTCCCTTATTAAATTAGTTTTGTTTTTATACGTTGAAATTTGCGGTCAATCTGAAAATTATTCGATTGAGATGTTCATTATTATTTATGGTTGAATCGTTTTCGTATACGCGAAATTGAAAATTGATGTTAAGCGTGCGATAAATGCTAATTTTTAATATGTAAATTTTTGAATAAATTATCGGTGAAAATAACAAATTTTAACATATGTATAAAGGTATAATATATCAAAATTTTACGCATTTTTTATACATTGAAAGTTGCTTTGTATCATAAAATAAATTTTGAGACGTTCATTCAAGAAATTAAAAAGATTCGTTATTGCCGATTTAATTGATACATGCCTGCAAAAAAGTAATAACCGAGATCTTCATATAAGAGCACTTTTCGATTCGACTATGCCGAATGTTTAATCGGTATTTACGCGTACACTAACCGGGCCGGAAAGTAACGCCGAATTAAACAACCGTAACGATTTTTCTTCTTCGGTAGAAATTGTAGCAGTACTTGTAGTAGAAGTAGAGTTTTTCGGTAATATCACACGGATGCCATAACAGTAAGATCGCGTGCAATTATTATTATGAGCCTTACATCACTTAAGACTTGACCGTCACGGCAATTACGGCTCACCCTTAACGGACGCTTTTAGTTTCCCAAAAAAAAAAAAAAACGCATACTTACCTGTTTGAGTTTTGAATCAATGGCCATTGTCTTCGGCGCGAAAATAAAATCGAGTCTGACCGTTTTTCTGTGCCGTGAGAGACGCCAAAATTCGTATACTACCGTTTTGTGCATACATTATCTACAATACAATGCGCGCCTCTCTTCAATGAAGTTTTGAAGACATTTCGGATTAATACACTTGCGTAATTTTGATGGCTTTATTGAGTCGACGATATGATTCATCATATGTCATATTTGAAATGTAGCTGTGCCCATTGTACGTTTTGCAAACAAGTCTCAAAATGTTACGTAGGCAAAATAAAGAATCGTCGATACCGCTACAGTGCGATTCATACCAATTGCATTCTATTATCTTTCATGGTTTCCGAGTAACGGACGCTGTATATAAATTATGGAAAATATGAGAACGGCGCTTTTATATAGGATTCTAATACATAAATATATGCAAAAATGTAGGCTCGTCTTTCGGTTTGTTTTCGTATTTATTTCTACAAAAATCTTTTGATGAGGCGCCAAAAAACGTAAAACTTTTATCATTAAGTGTCAAATTTCATATTAAAATAGAATCTGAAATACAGCTTCCCTAAAAAACTTTTCGGTTTGAGAAAAATAGCTTTGAAAATATTGCTAAAATTTACTGACGCATTTTCATTTAAAGATGAACTTCAATTTGACAATACCCAACTATTTTTTGTTTTTAAAGACAATCTCGAAACTTAAATGTATCTACAATCCATTTGAATACACAATTATATTACATGGTCTTACTTTAACTTAATGAAAGTCTATGAACAATAATCCGGTAATCACATCGAAAGTTTATTTATTATGATTACTTACTTACACAGACGATTCCTTCCATGCAATGTAGTGTACGAGTAATTACATACAATATTAATTTATCTATAACAAAATGATGAAATCGTATTATATCTCTACATAAATATACATATCTAATATATCTAGATTAAATTATGACATATTATCTTTATAAAAGAGACAAATTTTGAATGCATCATGCTCAGTGCGGAAAACGAGGAAAATTGTTACATTTGTGTAATAATAATTATACTACAAATAATACCACAATGGTAGTGTTAACTTTATAGAATTAACAATGGCGGAATTAATTCAGTGTTCGTTTCCTTAGTACTTTTGTATTCTGTCTGCAATAATTTTAAACCTAATATAATTCTGAACGGAAATAAGAGACAATTAGAGCTGAAACATTTTCGTTTTCATTACAGTGAATACTTTCGACGCTCAGCTATGTGGGTTAGGCGAACTGTCGAACCAAAAAATAGACGGAAAATAATAACAATAATAATATATAATAGAGCATGAGATGATTTTTGTAATAAATGAGACGAGACACTTGAGACCTCAACACGTACGACCGCCATTTCTCGCCTGTTTATAAATTGCAAGTGACTCGTTTTGATTACCTGAAAAACCTCAACCAGGTCACGGTGCAAAAAATAAAATTCGATTTATTTGTGTCCCAATTTGTTCAATTCAAATAACTCAATAAGCAATATGAAAATATTGAACATAATATTTAGTGTTCGAGTTCGATAAGAGTCTGTTACGTCTAGAATAGAATTTAAAACTGTAGCTTTTTTTCAGCCTTTTTTCAAATTACGATACACATGTACATAACTCATAATGATCTGCTAAATGGATGCTATCACGAATTCCTTATAAAATATTAAGATCAAATATTTATTTAAGTTTGGAGCATTGTGGCATTACAGGAATCTCTAATGCGCCACAATGGTCGATTATAATAGAGAAAAGAAAAAATATATATTCAGACAAAAATACATTAATAAATATGAATTTAGTAGATACAATACAAGTCTCAAATAAACAGAATAGTATGGAAAGTCTTGCATTTACAGACAGCACCAATATATGTATGTATTATATAAGAGCTAGACGTAAATATAAAACAGATTGCAGGCCCAAATTTTATTTTATTTTATTTAAAAAAAATCAGTACTACAGTGACTTGACAGGTAGCCCCAAAGCGTTGCTGTGGTTATAATAAATGGAAAAGAGAAGATCAAAATTCCACTCATAATATAAATATAAAGTACCTACCTAAACGTGCCTATATGTATTGAAATGTACTATAATTTTTAAATCCCGAATCAATCATATTAAAATTATATTTAATTTATTTAGATTTTATCTGATCCAAATGTGTAAGGTTGTATTTATTTGCATTTTCAAACTCGATCCTCTAATCAATATTGCAAATAAATTTGAATAATTGCGAAGTTATTTATTTAAAATGATCGGTCTGTGAAACGCAATATCACTTTTTGCACTAAAATCAATAGTTGGAAATAAAAAAGAAGGAAAAACTGAATTTACTATTGTTCGAATTTGTCAGTTTTGCAATAATTCCGCAATAGAAAGTGTGAGAACTGACCACATTGTGTTGCCTTCTATTTTTGTTTTTTCGTTATCATTCGATGTAAAATGTAACCATGAACTTATTTTCGTACGACCGAATCCGGTGAAATTGTTTTTCGGAAACAATACCCCATTTGTTCGTTATCGAATGTGTGAAAATGTGTCACTTATTGGCATTTAGCACCTCTCGCCGACTTATGACCCAAAAACTTTCAATTCTAAAAACGATAGTAATTAAATATTCAGAATTCACAAAACGAATGATATGCAAATGTATTCATGCGAAATAATTTGTAAACGATTTTCCACAAGAATAATTCGATCGGAAAATTATGCACGTGAGAGTCGTGAGTATGTTTACGATGCTAAATATATTTTTTAATAATCTGTAAAATTCGTGAGAAATGCAAAATACGGTATGATTACGAGGAAAAGATATGCACGATGTATTCGTGTGTGAATTTATATGAAAATTACGATGCATTTTAGGTTTTCAACACATTTAACTACCGTACTATACGAGACTGTGAAGATTTCTTGTGAAGGGAATAATAGGATGCATGAAGTATATTTGCAATACTTTAAATATATTATACAATAATTTGCATCAGAACAATGAATTAGTAGTTTTTCATTATTGTATGGGAAATCTGATGAACTCTTCGAGATAATATGACGTGGTAAAATATTGGAATTCTGAAGCGCATTAATTTCCGTATTCCAATACTAGTCTAACGATAAAATCATTCATTAATTCAAATACAAGCAGAACAATCGTTTATAAATCTAAAAATTTTAATTACAATAATTATAATAATATTAACTAATTATTTTCACGTTTCAAATGTATGTAAATCTAATGTTTCGCTTACATACATATATGTATATGTATGTAGGCATTTAATTAATATAAATAATTGATCATTAAAATTTTGAGGTCAAAAATACTACATTTTATTAAAATCAAGCAATTATAATATCATTATTTCATTTTATGAAATGATATTATCTACAAATATGATAAGAATTAGCTTTACGGAAAAGTTTATCAACAAAATCGCTTCTTTAAATCTATAGAAACTTTTTTTTTATTTCGATTAATATACGAAAGTAAATGTTTGATATCCACTTTCATATATTTAAATATTCGAAGTGTGTAAATAGACTTTTACAAAAGTATTATAATGATTCAAATGTAAATATGTATATATTTTTTTTTAATATATTAATACTACGGATTGTAGGATATGCGTAAATATACATACATATGTACGTCATCAATTGGAAATTTGAATTTTTTAATTTATTTAATAACAATGAATATACTTATATATATGTACATACATATGTACAGTGTCACGACGAAACGTCCCCGAACACATCGGCAAACGACACAATGTCCCCGAAAAACATTTTATACAATATGTATACATTTTGTCCATAGACATTATGTCGCATTATAATTTGTCCTTAGAAATTGTGTCGTGTGTTTATTTTGTCGAGGACGTTGTGTCGTTGGATATTGTGTCCGGGTACATACGTTAAGTCAGAGTGAAAAACGCGAATTTCGGATTTTCACCGATGGACCTAGTGGAAATTTTTCATCATATCAAGGGAACGTTAAATAAAAAATATCAATGATTTTAACCAATTTCCTGTGCCTCTAACTAATAGATTTATCTTGACAATAATTTCGAAAAAGTAGATTTTTTTCATATACCTCTTTTTCGATAATAGTTTCCGATTTTTTTACTTATTATATTCATCTATATAGGTTTATTTGGGTCGATTACGATAAGTTTTGACTGATTAACAAGAATTTAAAGTCACTGTTTCGCTCCAAAGTCCCCATAAAAAGGGTGTTTGTATGGGGAAAGCGATCTTTTCAATAAAATTGTCATTTTTTTCATCTTCCCGTGATTATTTTGTAAATTAAATTCGCTGAGAGCTTCTTTGAGTATACATACATACATACACCTTTAACCTACATTTAACCTACTAGAACTATTTAAATGTATTGTCTCATCATTTTTGCGTCCATTACTACTATCCCCTTAGTGTTGATTAAGATTAAATTTACGAACAAAATTTACTGCGGTATCAAAAATATCAGAAATCAACATCATAAATTTAAGATGACAGTAAAGATATACCAAACCTTTTCACGCAACAGCACTCCAATAATATCGAATATACATTGCTACATATTTGAGTCAACCGCTTTCGGAATATTCCTCCGAATATAAAGAGCTGATAACGAATCGCATTAGGAGAAGAAAGCAGCCGCGATTTTCACGTCCTTGAGAAATTACCCAGTTTAATTTGGCACACTTGTGTACCTAGTTGGTCTGATACCCCTCCGGCTCGTGACCATTCTGATCTAGATGGCTGCTGCTACAATCCATTGTCGACGCCTCTGCTCACTCACCACGTGAGAAACGGATCACACGTACATACAATTTCACTCCATTGTTTCTCTGTCGTGACGTCTTATACAGGAAGATCCGAGCGAATGGTGCTTAAGTCAATAGATGAGGTCATCCCCAGAGAAGAATGTTCAGAAAAAATTATATTATATCAATAGCTTTCAAGTTAATAAAAATATCGCGTCCAAAACCGATTCGCCCTTGTATTGTCTACATATGTGTGTGAATACATTTAAGTACGCTCTAGTTTACAATTTATTAGGATATGAAAATACGAATGTGCGTTTTTATAAATATTTATTTCAACATTGTTACCCATTTTCCTATACGTACATTTAACAATAGCTGCATTTATAATTCATTTTATTATATATAATTCATTTCATTTCATTTATGGGTCTTCATATAAAATTTCAAAAAACATTTATCTCATTTATTCTATGCAATCATACGTCACCAGTCCAATTAATTATTCTTATTATAAATTGTCATATTTTGATATTATTAATATTTCTATGCTAGAGATAGTCTCAGGTTTATGCCGATTATTTTTTTTTTTTACTTTATCTATGTAAGTAGCAACAATAGATGAAGTTTTGTGATCATGCGAAAATTACGTAATTTTTTGCGACATGACGTAATTTTTTTTCAAATTTTTTTAAGTTGATCGAAAATAGTACCTCCCTTATAGGTGTCCCCTTTTTTTAAGTTTTTGAATTCAATTATCTCCCAAACCGCTAACTGAATCGGACTGAAGTTTTTTTATATGTAATATAAATTATAAATTGTAATAGAAATAATAATTTTTTAAATATTTTTATCTGAACCGGAAGTAGTACTTTTACTCTAGAGAATCGAGGCTTTTTATGTTTTTCTCAGAAACCTTTTGGTTTATTGAACTGAAATTTCATATCTAGAAGTTTAAGCTTAATACCAAGTTATTTATAAAATTTGGTAAGCATCCGTTAACCGGAAATGGCAGTTTACTCTTGTTCGATTTTTCTTCCACTATTTTTTTCGTCCCTTAAACATGTGTGCTCATCGCGAAAAAATTCAAGTATAATTCTTGTATCAATGTGATGAAAATAAAAATAATCATTAAATTTTATTAACCGGAAATGGGATTTTGTTCACTTAGAAAGGTCAAAAATGTTGTCGCCACTACTCTGTCCACACCCCTTAACGTATCAAACTGAAAATTTATATTTGTATTCTTTATATACAAACTTAGAGCTGATTAGATTTTGTAAATGATAAGAATTTGTAAACCGGAAGTAGTAGTAATGGCGAATTGTTATGTTTAGGCGTTTTGTCGAAGACAAAACATTTTTTTAATTTTCACATAATTAATTCTTTTATATATTTTTTTATGTTTAAAAGTCACGGCACGCCACTGATAGTATTCGCCTGTTTTAAAGTCACGGCACGCCACTGATACATATGTACATATGTACATACATACATATATTGGTATTTTAAGTATTGATTCAAAATATTATTAAATATATATATTTTTAAAATCATTGCCCCTTTCATGGAGATTTAGTGTTAATTATCACATTATGCAATAATAAAATATGATTCAATACAATTTTTCTATTTTAAGTGGAACAAATTATTCATTCACACTGAACTTTATTTGTCTATTAATTGAACTAAAACCCAAATTGAATCAAACCGTATACGAATGGACTAGATAGTATTCTCAATGAAAGATTGACGGTAAAATTATATATTTGTTACAATCACGCTGTCAAACGCGGCAAGTGTTCCCCTTATCAAAACCCAGAAGCAACTGTACAACTAAGAAGTCGCTCCAGATCCAACACGATTACCATCAAACAAGTTAATCTAGCAGTGTTCAATATCGAGTACAAGAAATCCGAAATCAATGATGAAATTTTAAATGCAGGTGTCTTAAGAACACGTCACAGAACTTTAAGGGTCAATGGAAAAGGTCACACTGTATCGCAAGGGAGATCTATTGTTATCTGTTTTCAAGTTACAGTTCTAAAACTTAATATTTACAATATAAGTTATAGTTTATTTTAATATTGATCAAACAACACCTAACCTACTAATAATTATTAATTAAAAATGTATAATAATTTTTATATGATACTAAAATTTTTTTAAATAATTTTTATATATCATTTTATATGATATTAAATTTTTAATGATTTACATGTTGGCGTTGCATGACAAAAAAAAAGTTAGAAAATAATTATTTCAAGCACTTTGAGGGTTTTGAAACCCATTTATAGTCTGGTATCATGAGAAGGTATACCAAATTTGGCTGTCTTAAGTTAAAAAGTGTGAATTTGCAGAGCAAATAAACATTACAAAATTGGTTTTTATAAGATAACCTTATTTTGACATAAATTTGAAAATCGATTCAAATAAAAATCAAGTGCATTCTGAGTATTAATTTGAACCAGTAGGTTAACTGACAATATTTCACTGATAAGATCGCATTTCAGTCAACATTTATGTTGTGGTTAAAGGTAAACCTCAATGTACAACTTTATTACCTGGATTGTGGATTTCTAGACCGCAATAACTTCATTTGAAATTATTAACCACAGAAGAAGATTAAATTAAATGATTCTAAAAATAAAAACTTACGGATGCAATGTTTTTTTTATTTTGTTGAAAACGGTTCCGCGTACGGAAAAACACCACAAAAATCGGATGAAATCAATTACTAAATCGTAGTGCGTGTCATAGCGAATAATTGCTAGAAATAATATTATGCGTTCGCGTGATGATTTCTCGGTAATGCTCTGAGAATAAAAAAAATAATAATCACAGAGTGCAGTGACTCGATTGCATCGCATTGCAGTGTCAAGTTCAATGCATCCGCGTCGTAGAATCGCATGCAGGAAACCAAAACCGGTAAACGTCCGTCTCTGTGTCGTTACTGTTTTGAGAACCACTGGCTTGCGTGAGAAAAGCGCGCAAAATTTCCTCAAGATCCGCATTTCAAATAATTCGAATGCAAATTTTCCAAAGCCTATAACAATTCATCGACAGCACTAGTAACTATCTCGAAATAAAATGAGGCTTCCTGCTGCCTATTTAGTTAAAGATACAGATTTATTTAATTTAAGAATGGATTGATGAAGCTTTAATTTATAACCCATATTATTTTTGTTTTCTATAAATGAATGTTTTCGAATAAAAAAAATGCATAAATTTAAAATTAATAATCGTGAAAATGATTGGTGTTTTATTGACGTTTCAACTTTCTTCGAGGGATTACTAAATGCATATGTATTTTGTTAGAATTTAGATGGTCGTGATGAGTCTGGCATTTGGCGAAATTTCTCTTTTAAGTTTGCTCATATGGAAAAATAGATTTGAATCGGCGAGCTTTTGTCATTTTTCTCAGACAATTTGATGCCTGATATACCTATTATACACACTGCAAGTTAATTAAAACTGTACTATATATTTTCTCTCGTACAATTATGAAACGTTTCGTGGTCGCATGAAGCTAATTTTCATACAATGAAGAGACAAGTGTCGTGTAAAGTGGAGCAATCTTAATCATACAGAGCTACTAGGTACAGCTACAATGTACACCGCAGTTCAAACTCATATTTTACAATTAAATTTAACGTTAACTACATTGGAAAATGGTTTTTGATATTATCAGATATTCAATGATATCAATCGATCAATTTTATAGGACTTTAAATTGAGCTAACATCATGAGCTTTGTTTTATGGCAAGTACATACATACATATGCATATATGGCATAGAAAAAATAACATACTAGATTATGTTTGTAATAAATTATTGCAATCTAAAATAAATAACATAATATAAGATATTATATTGTATCTGTGGGTATATGTAGTAAGTACATATTTTTGAAAATTTGAGTTAAAGAAGTCTATCTGAAAGTTTATCAAAACTTCAAATAAATTTTATAAATGTATTAGTGTATTAAAAACATGACTTCAAATTTAAGGTGAAATTAGAATTTCACTTTTCAAAGCTTTTGAAATAATTTAATGACGTTAATGTGCGGTTATCTAAAATCTATACTTTAGTATTTATGGGGAACAATCGGATTTTCACCGTAAAATTCGGCTTATAATTAAGAATCTTGAACGGGTAACGAAATTGCATAGGTCTTCCTATAATGAGCTGAAATTAGAAAGGTTCTAGTATTTTGTAACAAACACTCGCTTTATAAAAGAAAAATGCCTTTCTTTCTTTACAAAACAACAATGAGAGAGTTCAACTGAAACGATCCGAAAAGGGATTTTTCCATTATACATCATAATAAGACAATCCCAAGAAATTATGCATTGTTTTCTTATCTTTATTATAATAAATATATTTAAATTAAACTCACCTTGTACGACTCTGGACAGGCAGGTGCAATATATGAAAAACACAATACTGAACTTGACGAGTCTCATTTTCGGAACGGAACTTTCAAACTTTTCCAAACGATTCATGTTTTGTTTTCTTCGTTTTCACGTTGGCATCCTCCGAGTGTTAATCTTGAATTCGCAATATTTTTATATTATAACCTAATGCACATTTTTTTTGTATTCACATTCACAACACTGTTATTACATTATTCGTATGCTGCGTTAAATTGCGTAAAAGCAATTAACCATTCCAAGCCAACACGATGATTTATTATTTTATGAAATATAGTTGTTTATCCGATATGGATCATCATATTTGATTTAACAACAATCCTAAAACATAATTCAAATTTTAAACATTTCAACTTAATTGAGTCATTAGTAATGATTGATGAAATTGTTCAATTGAAAGAATGGTTTACAAGTGGAATTTTCTATCATAAAAGTGAGCTAACTACCCCCAATAAATTAAATATATGCGCATGACCTTTGTGTTTAAATTTGAATGCGTAATTTATTGAAAGGCGATGTAAATTAATAATATACAAATTTATTCGTGATATTTACTATTAACAAGAAGAATTTAAAAAAAAATTAAATTAACTGGCAACTTTCGATGAATCGGGATTAATAAGATTCATCCGAAAGAAATATTAAAAACAAAATTCGAGAGTTAATCGAAATCAAGTTTTTATTTGCTCTTAATTTAAATAATTACTTTTTTGTAAAGATTGGATGTCTCGTTTATTTTGAACAATGATTTATACGTATTGATTTTATCGATCTCTTTAAGAAGCTTGTTGATTTTTTTATTCAAATATGGTTCCAGCAATAAATTATTGAAAACAAACTCGATAGCTGTGTTCATTGAAATAGTTTGAAAAAGATTTTAAAAAATCTACAATGATTTAAATATTGACTTTTAAAAATGACTTATTGCATACGCATTTAGTCGATGATTACATGTACATATGTACATACCTATACATAAAATAAAAACAAAATATAATATTTACTAATTACAAGATTAATATTTCATACCAATATATCTAAAGTATGAGCAAATTTAATTTAACAGATTTTTTTCAAGATATGTACATGAAATTATTTGAAGCGTACATTTTATTCGTACAAAAATATATACTATTATATTTTAATTTTGATACGCTCTATAGTCGAGCTATGGTTCAACAAATTTAATTCCATATATTTAAAAAAAGAAACTCTTAAAGCGAAAATTCATATTCATACGTATGCAAATTCAATTTCAAACCTAATTACAAATTACAAAAAAAAAAAATTGAGAAACAAGAGAAATTTCGATACTTTTGATTATTCTAATTCAAACGTTTACTTTCTTCGCGTGTTTAATATTTGCATCGATCTGGAATCGGATAACTTCAATACAATACACGCTAATTACACGTTTAATAATAATTAAAAGTGGCAAAAATAAACACGAATTCGGCTTCACGTAAATAAATTTACATAAATATATTTTACATCGCTCTGTTTGCCATGTAGTATAGTACCCGGGGTCTTCTTTTCCGGCATGCGAGAAACTTTCGCACTTATAAAATAAAATTAGTATTACAGTAATCATAAAAAAACAATACGTCCGATAGAGGAAGTCAACAATGGGACGTTTACAGACCATTTTCAAATTAAATCGACCATTGAAAATCCCATTTTCTATTATTTTGAATCAATGCACTTTGCGTAGTTAGTTTTAACTGATTCACCTCATCACACCTCATCCGCCGCGTATAAATTGGCTTTATTCGTATGAACACACATTTATCTTTTCATCCAAAAAGATGCACAGATATCACAGATTGTCAAAATATTTTATTCGCTATAAAAATTCAGTGTTTTGTATCGTACAACCGGTTTGTCGTTGAACACGACGCGCGGCAACGGAGCGCGAAACGTAACTGACCGCACTTTCGGTTACTGATGAACGAAGTTAACTAACCGGCTATCGCAAAATGACTTGTACGTTAATATTGCACATATACATCCGTGTAAAATCATCAAATAATTTGGTCAAAAGATTTAAAAATAATAATTCTTCTTTCGATGCAATTTTTAATGTGAAAGTGTGGTGAATTGATGTTCCTATTCGATCTTGGGATATTAGTATTATATCTAATATATGCATAATTTCGAAATAGACTTTGTATGTAAGGTTTAATGTAACTAAGTATGTAAGGTTTGTTACAATAAATACAATATTATTATATATTTGACTAAAATATATGTAAAATTAAAGTTAAGCCAAAACCGAAATTACATTTACTAATGTTAATTCTGTTTTTTGAGTCCTTACTACACGCACTGTAAGGATAAATCTGTATGCATATGAGATAATGATAATTTATTGTAAATCCTAATAATTTTTACATTATTGTATATTAGTGGTTTTACCCGACATCGCTCAGTATTTGTAATATAAACCCCTTAAACATGTCTAATCTAATAGTAAACATTTTATTAAATTTATTTGATTAGTTTTATTTTCTTTAAATTTATCTGAATATTCATTTTTTTTATTAAATTTTTAGTCACGAATTCTAAGAACCAACACTTACATACATACATACATACAAAGTCTGTTTCGAAATTATATATTAGATTAAATTAGCTAGATAGCTAAAATTATATAAATAAATGAATAGAGGTATTTATTAATATACATATGTAATATGAAACTGAATCTTAACAATCAAATAGAGTTTGACTTATAAATATAATATACTGAATTTATCTACAAAATTCTCTAGTAGTGCATTTCACAACTGTGTAGAAATTCGTTCAACTGTTGAATAATCCTTTTTTCTAGAAAAATCGACCATTGTTAATCATTATTAGCTATAGTCCAGTTTTGTTGGAATTTCTAAGAAATATTTAATTATGGTTAGATATTTAGTACTGGGCAGTATTGCTCAACGATTTGTGTAATAATTCCCATTTTACACGGTACTTTAATAGTCAAAGTCTATGCAAATCGACCTCTAGGGAAATTGGACGAAAATTTATTTAGAAAACGGTTTAAATTTTCGCAAGTAGTTTACCGTTTTGTCATTCACAATTTTCCACGGGCTAAACGTTCTTTCTTTATGCGATTTTAATTGTCAGTACCTCGTTAGGAAAATCTCGACTAATCCATTCATGGATTGTTACATGAGAAAAATATTGACGGTAAATATCAGTATAACAGGAGAACTTAACAATGTCCATGTACGCGTATTTTCACTAAGGATATTGCACATATTAATATTTAATAAAAATATTCCGGCGATTGTCTCACTAATGCCGTTTTCCTTTTCAAAAAAACATTAACGTACAATTTCAATGGCAATTATATTCAGATATTGTATTAATTTTTAATTGCTACACAAATTCCATGCTGCGAATTCAATTTGGGATATGCGATATTAATGTCAAATAATGAAGAAATATCTGATTGTTTTTAGACAATTGAAAAGTTTAAAGATTTATAATACGAATATAATAATGAATTGGTGAAATGTTGAAAACTAAATTATCATCAAAAAATTCGATGTTTTATTATTTTTATTAATGAAGCTTATAAAAAGCTTAAAAATATACATACTTCCATGTATGTATGTATGTACATATGTAGTCTTCTATATGAGGTATTTTTTAGTCTTTTATTTTGGACGTGAAATTACAGATTATTGAAAGAAATGTACCTTTAAAATCGCAAAATATAGCAAAAATCATACTTTGTTAAAACAATAATTACATAGTTTGCCTGTTTACTTATAGTAATTTTGAAGATTTCATCAGAAGTATGCAAAAAATGTGTGAAATTTTATAATTATAAGCTATTATCAGTGACCTTCCTTTCACCCTTTACATTCTCTCGGGTACCATTTCAGCACTTATTTTGTCCACCTTTCGTCCATCCTTCTAGCTATGTGACCACGTATTGCCACTTCAATCTCTTCACTCTCTATTATATCCACTACCCTTGTCATACTTTACACTCACATATACCGTTTTCTAGCACTCGTTATAACGAGCACACAGCGCTCCATACTCCTCATTTGTCAGTTTCATGTACATATATATTCATAAACAAAAAGTACAAAAAATTAAAAAAAAACAGAATTTCATCAGCCCATCATAAATGCGACACCTTTTATTACAGTATATAGTAATTTTATTCCATAGAACATGAACACTCGCCATTACAGATCGCTCCAAAGCGACGAGTACACTTATACAGATAAAATACAATCAATATATGTATGTACATAAGCATTTTATACAATGCGAATTCAAACAAATATCCACAGTGACATCTATGGAGAAATTTTTGCAGCATTTTAAAATCAAATCGGCGAACCTCAAGACGCTGAATAATTTGAGGTTAGCGAGAGAGATTGTCTAGAAGTCTAGTTAGAGATAAGCTGATAGTCTATAAGATAGATAGTCTAGAAGATAGATAGTCTAGAAGATAGATAGTCTAGAAGATAGATAGTCTAGAAGATAGATAGTCTAGAAGATAGATAGTCTAGAAGATAGATAGAAGCTGTCCTCGGCATGATGGGGAGAGGCAGGGAACTTGTTTCTGTCATCAAGCGGAGAAAGATTACCTCGAACACATGATACAGGGTCCAAAATACAAATGTCTCCATTTGATAACCATGGGGAAAATAGAAAGAAAAAATGGATGATGTAGTACGACCGCTGTACTCTGTGAGGTGAATTATATGCCATCTCGCTTGCCCTAACATATTACGCGATACAACCATATATACAACGAAAGCATTTAAATTGCAATTACCACTTTAGTTAGTACGTTTAGATAAAAAAAAATATTGAGATAGAAAACCAATCCTTATAAACGTGGTGAAATAAAAAATTTGCCAAATAAATGAAAAATAGCACGGGAAAAAATCCGTAAAAAATAATATATTTTTGACTTTTAAAATTCGCTAGACAATTAATTAGAAGTATTTTAAAGCAATGAAATAAAACAATTAATAGGAAAAGTATCTGAAAACCAATCCTTATAAACGTGGTGAAATAAAAAATTTGCCAAATAAATGAAAAATAGCACGGAAAAAAATCCGTAAAAAAATATATATTTTTGACTTTTAAAATTCGCTAGACAATTAATTAGTAGTATTTTAAAGCAATGAAATATAACAATTAATAGGAAAAATATCTGACTATTGATTCCAATACTCACTTTGAGCGTAACAATCCTAAATTTTGAGTTAAAGACCGCAAAAGCCAAAAAACTGTAAAAATCGCGGATTTTTTTAAACGCTCATATCTCGTAAACGATCACCCACCAACAAAAATCAATATCATATTCGAATTCAGTGGGTCAAACTTAGTAAAGATTGGCTAGTCTCCGCTCTGGTATTTTTTTTTGTTGCTCAGTGTAATCAACGAAGTGGTCGCCAACGTCCCCATGTAGACGGGGCATTAAGAAGAAGAAGGAGAAGAGAGATAGGAAAGGAGATGCCAATTTTACAGATACAGTTTCAACGAAAATCAGAAAAATTGACTAACTCTGATAAGAAACGATTGACCTGGAGTCACAAACCAAGGTCTGGCCAACAGCGAGACTTCAGTGGGACTCGAACCCGTGACCAATCTGCTCGAAATCATAATATGCTAACCACTAGTCCACGTCGCTAGTTATATTCGAAAATTCACTCAATGGGAAAAAAAATTAAACAGCTTTGATGAAAATACATAACCAGAACATGCGAACACATTTTTTTTACAATTTCAAAGCGAAATGATGTAAGTAACCATTGACAACTGACATCAAGTGCTGTCAACAATCTCACAGAACGAAACGGTATCGAGCGCTTAACGAGAGCCGCACTGGAATCGCTTTGTTTCCCACTTTTTTGCACCACACAAGTCTGAGTGTTTTATGGCGGTGCATGGCTGAGAGTATCGTGCGATGGGTTCATAGTAGAATAATCAAATGGCGAGTAAGTAACGGAAGCAGAGAGGGAACGATTGTGTAATACCGCGGAACCGTCAGTTTTCACAATGTTTTTCAAGGTGCGCCGAACTCGAGAACCACCTGTCCGACTAAAAGCTACACAGCCACTGCAAAATATGCCGAAACGCATTAGAGACCAAAATA
The DNA here is from genome assembly GCF_051622035.1 of Arctopsyche grandis. Classification (NCBI taxonomy): domain Eukaryota; kingdom Metazoa; phylum Arthropoda; class Insecta; order Trichoptera; family Hydropsychidae; genus Arctopsyche; species Arctopsyche grandis. The sequence continues at coordinate 11,746,151 of NC_135359.1, forward strand.
GCGGGTGTCCCATTGTTTTGTGCAACGTTTTAAATAATAATTACATGTCTCGGATGTAATAATGATCGTCGAAAACGGCAATACCGCCTGGAACGCTCAATTCCTGTACAATATATGTATGTACGTGCTTTGACGTGCGGCACGAGTGAATTATCGTTACATGAAAATTGAAGTCTTGCATCATATCGAATCTTTATTTTATACAAGTGACCCTGTTTTGTTATGTAAAGAATAATAGAAACGATTGAATACTCCTGAACAATTTTGTACTTTGAAATAATATGTACATACATATAAACAGATATCGATTTTTCAAATACCGAAGCTTATTTCGAAATGTTAATTTTTTTTCTAAAATCTATTGCATCAAATTGATTTATTCATAATTGGGATTTTTTTTATTTTAGTGCAACAAATTTTTATCATTTTAGTTTCAACATGATATACATATGTATTATATTATATAAAAAAAACTTCGATTAAGAATTTAATCACTTCACCTTTTTCATCGATGTTTTAATATCCATTGGCATATTTAATTTAAATCTTAAATTAATAAAAATTATAAAGTACATATATGTAAGTTTATTGAAAAATGAGTTTTGAAATTTTGAATGCTTTTAATCACGATTAAGAAATTATATCATACATTTAGAAATAAAATAACAATCTTGCTGAAATTTAAAAATAACCTATTAGTGGAGAAAAAATATATAATTTGCATTGTCTATGTATATATGTATGTATATACAAATCAATGTTTGTCTGTTTGTCTGTCACGTATGCATTTCTATACCATTCAAACGATTGAGATAAAACTTACAAGAGTTATTGTTTGCATGTCCGCGATGGTTTCTGTAAAAAAAAAATCCCCAAAAACGGTAAAAACGGGAATGAGTGGCATCGCATGGCAAATAATTTGAAATCAGTTCGCAACCTACGTTGTTAGGGTAAAATAAAAAAAACAATTGAATAATTGAAAAAATGTTAGCCGCCTTCTATTGTTTTTTTTTTTTTAGTCAACTCAAATCAAGTTCGCCGCCTGCATTTTTCCGGCAAATGGAACGGGAACGAGAACGGAAACGGGAACGGAAACGGAAACGGGAATTGCATGCGTTATTGTGGCATTGAAACGCATGCCGAGTTCAGCTAGTAGATTATATAAAAATATAGCCTATAATGCAAATTTTATAAGATATAGTGTGAAAATGATAAAATTATAGGCGCTTAAACGATTCAAATCTGACAAAACTAGTGGGGGGGGGGGGGTGAATGTAGTCGAGAGCTGTCATCAAATCGAGATGACAGCTCTCGATTTTTTAATTTTTAAACATGTTTATTGCGATTATATTTCACTAACGACTTAGTGGACGGAATTGAATCGGGGGACAAACTTCGCAAAATGGCAAAGTTTCAAAGTGATCGGAAGAGTTTAAGGAAGAGAACACCTATCGTTGTACAAATGGAACTAATAAAAACCTTGTAAAAAAGCATAATAGTTAATAATAAAAGAGAAATTATCATTATTTGCATTTTTAATCGAATAATTTGAATTGAGTACAAGTTTGCAATTTGCTATTGAGTACAAACATAGATAACATTTTTATGAAAATTAAATCATTAACATTGTAAGCACTGCACACTTTACAGTTTCTATTTATTTGAAGTAGAACGAAAAAACCGATAACTACAACATTAACATATTTATCATTCATTAAGAAAGCAAATGGACATTTTTTGCATCAAAGACCAAAATGGTAATGAACACATGTCTAATTTTCAATATTCTTATTATTTATAGAAACTATTTAGCATAGACATAAACCTAATAAAAATCAATTAAAATAGAGACAGAATGCATTATTGACTAATAAAATTTTAATAGCCGTGTGCCAAAAAAAAAAAAACACATTGAAATACAACATGAATTCTTACCTTTTGGGTTTTCTGCGACAAGTTTCAACACTTGCAATATGTGTGTGACACGAGCACGCGCGCTTCCATTACGTGTCCGTTTGAACGGGTCATTCTAGCACAAAATAATAATCATTCAAACAAGTACATCACTTTAAAACATATATCCATATATTCACACAAATTCAAAAAGATGTATTTCGAACGGTTGCACAACACACAGCCTCCGTGTGAATGAGTCGTTTGAATGGAACGCGTTTCCGCCGTTAGTTAGAAAACGACTTCATCCTTTCAGTTTCGAACGGAATCGGTGTAATAAATATAAAAAAAAAAGTTTTGGCTATTTGGGAGAATAATTTGTTTTTGAATTCTCGGATGTGGTGAGAGGTAAATTGACAAATTTGAAAACGATAGAAAAAATCTGTAATATCCATACCTTTATTGGACAATCGAACGTAACGAATCGATTTTGTCGACTACATAATAGAATCACTTGGTTTAAATAAACAGATTGTCGAACTATTTTACTCTCTATCCATTATTCTTTGAATTGATTTTCAATTCAAAATCTTATTGATATTAGTAATTACAATGCTTAATATTATCTTATGAGATATTTTCCTTTTCTTTTATTATTGTATGTATGTACATACATACAGTGGCGGACTGGCCATACAAGCGAACATGCCCGATGGCATGTGGGCCCCACTATCTGTTAGAAAATATGGGCCCTCAGTAAAATTAAATAACTTTTTAACTATTTCACGTGTGTAAAAATTTATAGGATATTGCACTTTGGGACCTAAAGTTTGGGTATTTCAACAAAACAAATTTCTTACGATATACACAAACAACTAATACCTGCTTTAACAGCCCAAGGGTCGGTTAACTTTTTTTATTAGGCTCGAAATGTAAGTTTCAACATTTGCGTGGGCCCTTTTGCTGGGCCCATTTCTAACCTCAATATTATGTATACATATACCAATACCTATGTAACAACTACCTACTGAAATAAAAATGGGAATAAACAAATTTCCGTGAATAATATAAACTGAATTGCTTAAAACAATTTTGATAGAACGATTCATCATCAACCAGCGATTTAAATTTACTTCATACTTTCAAAATAACATTTGATTATACTTCGACGATATAGTAAGATTTAAATACACAATTTTAAACAGTTTCCGAATATAAAATCTATTCGTAATCTAGACACATCCATGTATGTATATAGAAATATAGGATAGGGGCCCCCTCCCCAAAATCCAGATTTTCGCATGATCACAAAACTTTATCTATTGTTATTACGTACATATGTATGTATGTATGTACATAGATAAAGTGAAAAGACAGTCGTTAGAAATTAAGTTAATTGATAGTTTTTTAGTGACTCAGTTTGATGGTCGATTTTTGTTGACCATGTGAAGATTTTTAGAAAAAAATTTTCCCCCTCGGCGCTTTTTTCACTTTTTACATAATATTTTTTTATAATTATTTTATCAAAAATAAGCTTATTTTTTTCATATTTTATAACTCAATAAGGTGTATGCAAAGAATATTTTCCATTTTTATTCCGATATAAAAAAGATTTTTTGAAAAAAAATTCAATTTGACCAATCTTTGCCTGCGCCCCCCAAGAAAAAGCTGAAATGACGTCCCTGATTGTTTTCTACCGAAAGTAAAAGCCGCTTTTATGCCGCATTCTTTTATGATGCATTCTATTTACCTAGGACAAGGGTTAAAAAGAAATATACAATGTAATTTATGGATCTATTTGCTTTTGCCATTTTTCTTGTACTTAAATTTGTTTATTCCCATTTTTGAAAATTTTATTTTTTTTTACCCTTGATTTTTAGCGTGATGGAAAGAAGAAAATTATTTTATATGGGGGGGGGGACAATTTTTTTTAACCCTGGGTGGGCCCCCTTTGACTCCTGGCATGCACTAATTTTAGTCCCAGTCCGCCACTGCATTCATATGAAGTGACATATTATACATACGTATTTTATAATAGCCGAATATCCTGGTATTGCTTGGACTTATGAAAGTTAAATTTGAACTTTTTCACGGTCTGAGCTAGAGTACCATGAGATAGTTTACCAAATTTGGTAGTTCCAAAATTTAAAACTGTAGATTTTCATAAAAGACAAACAAACAATTATACAGACAAACTTTATATTGGGCGTAAAAGATAGAGGACACCAATTTAAAATATTCATTTTAAGCCGTTCTTTCTACCTGTATAGACGATATTCGCAACTTTCACAGCCTCCAATACTACCTATTCCATATTCTAAATCATCTACAGCCGCTCACCATCCACTACTAGATAAAGACCTCTCCAACACGCTTCCACTCGTCTCTATTTTGTGCAACTCTCATCTATCTCACCCTAGACATTTTCCTAATTTCGTCTACTCACTTTCCCTGTGGTTTTCCTTTTACCCTTTTACATTCTCTCGGGTAGCATTCTAGCACTTCTTTTGTCTACCTTTCGTCCATTCTTCTAGCCTCGTGGCCCAACCATTGCCATTTCAATATCTTTACTCTATCCACTATGTCCACTACCCTTGTCATAATACTAACCCACGTGACTCGCTTCCTGTCTTTCCTCGTTATGCAGCGTTCCATACTTCTTTGAGTGCATTGGACATTGTGTAGCATCGAGGCGTTAAATTTCTAAGTTTCACATCCATACGTCATCACTGGCAAAACGGATTGATTGAAGATCTTTTTCTTCAGGCAGACTGGCATTTTTAATTTAAAAACAACATTCATTTGTGCAAACTCCATCCTAATTTCATACGTCTCTTTATTTCTTCTTCTTTACTAGCGGATATGTATATTATTTGACCCAAATATAAATTATTATTTACTACTACTACAATTTTCAAATAATCCAAAACAAATCCCGAAAAATTATTTATAACAAGCCATATATTTTAGCCTGAAAAGACCACAAACCTGAAATAACATTCCGTTGGTAGTAGAAATTACTAACAAACTAGCCAACAATTTTTATTACAGAATTACTAATAAGTATAGTAATACACTTGTAAAGAATCTCAGTGATTACAACAAGATGTCTATATACATATGTACATAGTATGTCCCTTCAGGTATAAACACATATTACTTTTAAACACAATCTGCTTTACATAGATCGTCGTCTTTAAAGAATATTTAGTTTAAATACTACGTATAAAATGTATTAAGAACGTTTTTTGAGCTTTTTTTCTATTATGCTGTACATTAAGATCAATTAACAACAAAAATTAGAAAAGTTTTCGAACGCCATCCTGCATTTTCAAATAAAATCGGCACGCCTTCTTCAATGTGTAAAAACGCACTTTGCACACCGTTTCAATTCAATTTTTATCTATTGGGGTCTCGAACAATCATCTTATCTGAAACGCAGGATAGTTTCAGTGCGTTTCATTTCAATTGCATTGCAAAATAATTGCATCTCGATCGTTGCGTAAGCTTCCTGCATGGGTGAACTGAACGGTCGATGCTCAACACTCAAAAACGAAACTTTGCACGCGAACTGGTAATACTAGTTGAGAATAATTTGCACTTATTGTTAATAGAACCTTCTTTAATACTAATAACCGCATCGATATAATTTTTTACGTAATTATCATTGCGTGAAAGGCGTTGCTCTCTAATCCCGTTGTGGGGTTTATGCCATTTTTAATTACATAAACACACACCTACTGCATTATAATAGTCTGGCTATCTGATGTGTTACGTACGATTTTTTTCGGCGTATTTTTAGAACCAGATTTGTATGCTTTGTCCCATTTTGTGCAAAATAAAAAAGTGACGTACGTATAGTATATAATATAAATAAACCTGTTTTTTAATGTTTACCGTTATAGAAGAGCTCGCGCATTAAAGTATACGAGTCAACAGCGGCACATATCAATCATTCGAAGAGTAATTTAATATTGTTCAATCATTATTTCAATATCTATTAATCAATAGGTAGTGGAATGTGTTTATTATTATATTTAAATAAGACGCATCAGTCGATAATCATTTTTGTTTAAATAAAGGTCTTTGAATACTTAGAAGGTTTAGAAAATATATATTTTATTTTAAATGTGTGTCAATATCGTAATGCTTCAATAACACTTTAATTATTTGTAGAATTTTAGTACTTAAAAATAGGTAAAATGTTATATGTATATTGCTGTAAAAATTTTTGTTTTTTACATATTTTACACGTTGAAGTGAGCGTTCCAATCTAATCTACAATATATAGTTATAAATTAATAACTATCTTTTTATAACATTTCATAAAAAAAAATAACTACATGGAAAATTTAGCTGCCGCATGTTCTATTATAGCGAACAATAAATTGAACAAAGAAACAAAAAAATGTAAAAAAAACAATTTAAAATTCAATAGCTTTCGACCGTTTTGATAAACTTTTGATTAGAAAGCTTAAAATTATAAAGCAGTGTCTGCTATTTTATTATCGATTCCATATTATCATAGAATGCGGCGTTCGTTTTGAATATATGAATTTTATAACACATTTTTATTTTTATTTTTTCCTGCAAATTAGTAGTCGATACTCTGACGGCAAATATCCTGCTATTACCACACAGAAATACACATTCATATTATCTATCTATATTAAAAAATCGTATACCCGCTAATACGAAATGAAAGTTGCTGCAAATGTTAAAGACTTGCATAACTAGATTTGGCCATCAACTAAATTAACTGTCGTTGCAGTTTATTGCAAACGTTGGGTCATCTTGAATTCATAATATAAATATTGATACAATATGATGTATTACATTACAAATACACATGTATATTTAAAAATGCAAATGTACGAATAAATGCTTAGTATGTACATAACACTAAAGAATTACATGTTGAAAAGTAACATGATTTTTGAACGAAATATTTTAATGTTTTAAATCTTTAATTTAACTAACTAATAAATTATATACACGTGAACTATTTCATTTCGGGCATTATAATGCATTTATAATGTGCGAGTTTTTATATTTATATAAACGTATATTTATCGAACAGGAAACGAAACACATCGTAAATTCACCACCAGTTTAACATCATCGATTGCGAAATGAGTTTTTTGCCACAGAAATTTATAATCAATTAATGGTTAGATTTTCCCAATCGATTGTCCTCACTAGTGTTAAAAATCACGTTAACCTGATACCTGTTTAAGCGAGACAAGTTGCATTACGTTCAATGATAGTAAAAAATGAACATAGAATTCTCAGGTAAGTGTTTTCTTTCGCAAAACTGGATTTTCAGGTACTTCTTCACATAAAAGTGATTGTTGCCGTTAGGTTTCAGAAAAAGTCTACAACGTACATAAATCATTTTTTTCAAATATTGAATTTATATGAACAGGATAAATAATATCTGAATCAATAATTTGGATATACATATATAATGAATTAATCAATCAATGTCACGATGATCTTAAAATTACAAAATTTAAACTTAAATATGCACATCAATACGACATGCGTATTTAAAACAAGTTCCAAGTTCTTCTTAACTAACGCAAAGTTTACACTATGTTAAATACAAGTTTACCTTTATCTCTAATATATGACAGAACTTTCAGCACATTTCACAACTTCAACACGCGAATTTTACACGCAATCGTTTCGTTGTGTAATTTACAAACACACTCGAATGTTTTAGAATATTCATCTCATTAAAAAAATAAAATGCAATGGTTTGTAGGGACGAAGAAGATTTATAAAGTCGCTCCATTTTGTCGGTAATTAATCACTATTTTCCCATTACGTATCAAAATTGATTGATCGTATACACACATGAGAGTACATTTTATGGATTTTTTTTTTCAAAAAACCGTTCATTGAACGTTTAAACGTTACCACGAACTTCGCGGTCACGGTTATAAGAATTTAATCATAGGCTTTTCAAGTTCACCTGACCCCGTCACGATCTCGAATGCTGGATACGCTACTTATCTCATTTTCAAATCACAAAAATGAGAAAATGTTTCATCGCCAAAGATATTACATAGTTTTCGACAACACAGTATCGAAATTCCGATCCCGCACACTTAACCTTCAATTAAGATTTATTTTCACAGTTATTCATTGAATTTGCAGTATACAAAAAAAGTCTAACAATAAAGCACGTTCATAAGATTGAATTACATATACATATTATATTGACCTGTGAATATTTAAGAATATTCCCCGTTTTATCCGCATCATAAAAATTTACATACTTGCTATTTTTCAGGTTGAACGAATACTTATGATAAGAATGCGTTTGTGACGAACAGAATTGCATACCGTGCTCAATATTTGAATTCAAAGTTCATTTAATACCGTTACTTTTAGGTTATGAACGAATTCATTACATACATATGCAATGCATTTAGTTACATACATATGTATATACACAAGAAAACAAAATTTTTTTACATTGCATATTATGTGATTTTATGATGAATGTACATACATATATTCCTATTAACCAGCAACATATATATGTCGATCAGTGGTTAGCATGTAATGCTTTCGATTGTGTGGTAACGGGTTTTATCCCTTGCTTTGTTGCTGGCCAAATCTTGAATATGTCTTCAAAGTCGAACGTTTCCTTTCAGAGTTTGCCAATTTATCTGAATTCATTGTAAAGGGTTCTAACAAATTGGCAATCCTGTCCTATTTCTCGCAAAGTTTGAGGTTACAGCATCTCATAATTTGTTTATATTTAAAAATTCTGCTAACATTTGTCCATAGATGTCTCTATGGTGATTATAATGTTTGATGATCGATATTTATAATTGGCTAATAAATAAAATAAAAATAATATGTAATGATTTTCGACGATCAATACCGCATATGTAGTTATATAAATTATATTATTTTTTAAATAAAAAATTGTTTCAATTTGAAATCAAAGAGGATTATTGAAATCTCAAATATGTATGTATATGAATAAATTATGTATTAAAAAAATCAATTCACAACTTGCTTGATTGGCGTCAACTTTTTATGTAGATTTGAATACTTGCGTGCTAATTTTCAAACTTGTATAACTAATTAGTAAATTAATAATTATCAGAAATATACAGCGTTGTTAGGAAAGTATAGTCTAACATAATATAAATATCAGGAATGCAATTTATAATTTGTTCGACATCGATTTATCATACCTTCCGGCGTTTTTCGATCACTATAATAAAATCGCTAATGTGTGATGGAGAAATGCGCACGCGACGCATTCACACAGTTCCAAATTGAAGCTATATATTTTCCGGTACGATAATTACGAGTCTAAAACGAAACAATCACAAAAAAGGTTGTCGACTAGCGCCGGAACCTTACGTGTAATTACACGTCCATTTTCATTTGCGACCGATCGTTAAGAGGCAGCACCGAAAAGAAATTACAATTTCCTCCAATACGAAACGATTTAAGTAAGTGTGGGAAAATACGGTTTTTACTTTCTCCCCACGAAGTAAAATGCAAACGAAAACGAATTTCAACATGTCGTTTTGTCGCTTGAATTCTTCAAATATTTATAAATTAGCCTTTCAAACGCCATATGTCGAAAATTTCATCGATTCAATCAATTCAAATGAGTATTTTGGGATTATCACTGGCTCTTATATAAAGTGGCCACTCTAAGAATCATGCTTTTAATTTTTTCCAAAATAAATCTTTATTTGATTGTGTCGAATCAATAATAATATTATCTATATTAAACTAATTTTGTCGAATGAAACCATTACAATTATAATCTTTTCAATATGATATACCTATATATTATTCGAATTTAATTTGTTTTATTTACCTTTGTCTCAAATTAAATAATATATAAATTCAATTGAACCGTTATGTAACTGTAAATGTAAACCTGTAATTTATTTACCATCAATGACAGGTTCCAGAGGAACAGGAATAAGGAAGCTGCAAAAAGACACGTTTCTATTCGCCCGCAAACGCCCACAAGCTTATTTTCTCATTTTATATCATTAAACTCGAATTAAAGTCAAATCTGCTTGATTAGTTTAACAGGAAGTAATCTCATCTCCGATAAATCTCCAGAGCATATAGAAAAAAATGATTAATTTACATATGTATGTATGTACGTTTGATAATTCTTCGATGGGTAAATAGTGAAAGGAAAAGCTGTAAATATAATTAATTCATGTTGAAACGAATAAAATCTTTATAGACCTTTCATTCAACTATATTATATATTTTTGAACCTGTTGCAGTATAATTGCCAATGATGCGCGGTTTAGAGAAGTTCTATGACCTTTCCCAAGATCAATCGAAGTGCAACATGTTCTTACAGAACCTGTTGATGAAAATAGTTGTCCAGTGGAATTCTCGTAAAATATACGTAATTTAGAAAAAATTGGGAATCTACTCAAATCATATAATATCATCTATCATCTAATATGTATATAATTTCGAAAGAGACCTTGTATGTAAGGTTTGTTGGGAACATCGAAAACAAATCAACGGTTCTATGACGATGATATTGATATCGTTGAATATTTTTTTTCAATTCAAATAATTTTTTATAAAAATACAAATGAATGTTTACTATCAGATTAGCCGTGTTTAAGCTGTTTATATTATAAATACCGAGCGAAGCCGGGTAAAAACACTAGTTGTAATAAAAAGAAGAATCTGTTATTATTTTTTTGGGTGTAATAAATAACCAAAAACAACTAACACCCATGCCTAAGATTTGAAAATATTCGCAATTTCATCACGTGTATCTGTAAAGACTAATCTGTATAAAACCGTTTCAAAAAATGTACATGATTAAAATACTATTACATTTATAATTGGAGTCTGTATTTTGGGGTCAACTGACGAAAGTAATGAAGTGTCAAAGACAGCGATTCAGGAAATTGATGTACTAACTTTAGTAAAAAAAGCGTAAATAAAATACAATCTTCCGGTGAAATTTAAGTGGCATGTTCCTCGACGACCCAAATCGGTGTAATTTAGTATACATCGATAAGTCACAATTCATCTGAGAGCCACCGGCAAAAACTTGCATTGTATTTACATAATGATGATTCTGTGATCGATGAACTTTCTACAAACTATGTATATTGACTTTCTTCGTTGGGATCTGTCACACGTCAAGTCGCCAAATTTAACATTAATCAATCGAAAAGAAAGCAGATATGCAAAAAATAATGTGCATTCATAGGTTCCCTTTGAATTGGTTTTAGATTTAGAATGGCATCGGTGGTTATCTCAAATATAGAAATTGTACATTAAATAGAGCAAATCTTGATGTCCGACGTACAATTTGAGACAATTGCTGTCATTTCTGCATGGATGACCCACTAAAGGGATCACGCATTTTGTAATCTGAGGTTGGAGAATTTGAAATCAATATTTTATATTAACTTTCTACTTACAGGTGTAATTTCACTAGATAATTCAGATAGAAAACTTTCTATGAATTTTATTATGTTAACATCGAAGAAGGTTGGAATATATTTTATACTCGAGAAATTTGTAAGAAATAAATAGTAATATACATATTATATTTGTATTCCATTATTCAATTCAAGTGCAACTCAAGTACACATTTACGATTTAAATTATATTTAACAATATTAACTTCACAAGCTAAGATAATTTGATATAAATAAAACTCTTATTTTAACCATTAAAAATATTATTTACAAAACGTATTTTATGGTAGTAATTACAAGTAAAAGTAGTTGATTCATAAGTGATAAAATTTTACTAATTAAAACCTTAATCCTAATTTTCAAAAAAAAAGACAATAAAATAAACAAATAATATTTTTATAGCGACATCTATGGAATATGTACTATATTTATTTTTAATATAAAGTATATTGCCTCTTGATAAATAGAATTTAAGAATGTTTGCACGTGACGTTCATAGATGTCTCTATAATATTCAACTTATTTTTGTGTATATGATTTTTTTTATAAATTTACAAATAGATACCTACATATGTATTTGTGCATATTAAATAAATAAATACAATTGAAATAAGTTTTCATATCAAAATTAATTTCATCAAGATATTTAACGCAAATTCAAGTCTTTAACTTTCAAATCTTCTTCAAAGATCATAAACGAAAACGAATTTGCAGTTACAAGCCGATCGTAATAAAACCGCAAATAAAATACGCGAACGTAACCAATTTCACATTCGACCGTAAAAACAACCTATCCCATCCGGTTGCAAACGTTAAAAGCGATTCGATGTTAAACGCCGATCGTCGACAATTACGCACACGCGTTTTCTCTAAGTAGGTACTACCTTTTTTATTGATACTTCACAGGAAAATGTGGAAATTTTCCAGTAGACAAAGGCAAAATCCCATACACACGCTTGACCACACACAAACACACCTGTCCGGAGGAAGTGACTTTCGCCTTTCCGTGTCGTCTTTGTCGAACAAGCATTTACTCCAGTAGTGAACGAAATGAAAATCTCGAATGCCCCTTTTTGCTTTTACTACTCTTCAGTCGTTCAAGAACTCTTTCGTACGAAGGACGCTGAGATTCGTTCTAGGACTCTACACTTTAAAAGGATGCTTCTGACGACGGCAAGTTCTTTATAGTACATATGTACATTATAGTAAATATATATAATACTGAATTCACAACCTATTAATTATTTATAAACAGATTTTATTGATTCTATTGACAAATCAAAACTATGGATTTGGAATTTCTAACATTTATAGACCTCCTTTGAAAAATAATGTTTTTCTTAATAAAAATAATCGCGAAACGTCCAACGATTGGAAGCCTCTCATCCAAAGAAGTATCAACACGGACTACTATCATACGAAAGGACTTCAGTCGGAATTAAATATGTACATCGCTCCTCAGCCTTTGAGAACCGCCGAGAGGAATTCAACGGAACGTTTGATCATCAATAACAATCGAAAAGAAACTAACGATTCCGCGATGACACTTCAGATAGAGCCCTTCTTCGGTCAAAACAAAGACAACAGGCAAGATTTGGATACGATAATCGAAAAGAAAATAGAAAAGTCCTTAGAGAGGATTTTTTACAAGTTCGATAAGATGCTAGAGACCGCCATGCAAGATGCAGTTAAAAAAATTAGTGAGTATTGTTTCCAAGTAAATACTTTATTTAATATACATACTACTGTTTTATTTCCTAATACATTGTATAATAAATACTACACATGAATCATTCGCTTCATTTGGAAAGAAAATTAATACTAGCATAAAATCTAACATAAATGTTTATTACACACATATATGTACAACTGCAAAAGAAAAACTTTTAGAGTGTACATAAATATATGGTATTTTACTTCAAAAGTTGTACCGCCATGGTTAGTACCATGGCGTACCTTAGTAGGTACGCCAGGTAGTCTCATGTGGAAGCCGCATTTTTTGCAAACAAAAAAGGTGCATTTTGCAAGATAAGATCGACTGACGTTCCACTCAGTCTCGGTCACTCAGTTTGATTTATATCAGACGGGAAAGATGCGCCACTTAACTTTTACGGTTGACCCTTTATTAATATTGATTGATTGCATATATCATATTTATTACAAGCGAAACACTCATAAAACCATCGTTCACCACTTTCTTCAATGCCCAAAAACGAATTGTGAAATAAAGCGAGAATAAACATACATACATATGATATAAAAGGAACCGAAGAAAGTTAATAGTCGAATCATCATCGTCATCATCTACAGCCATTCACTATCCACTGCTGAACGAAGGCCTCTCCAGCACACTTTCACTCGTCTCTGTTTTGCGCAACTCTCATCCATTTCACCCCACAAATTTTCCTAATTTCGTCTAACCATCTTCCTTTTATCCTTTAGCACTATCTAATAGTCGAATATGAAACATATTATATTTACATAAATAATTTCACTTATAAAAATAAGATATTCAAACCATTAAAAAAATTACACGTGCAATAGCCTAGGACTTCTTATATATAAAATTATATGCTTTTGCATATTCTTATATAATTTTTTTTGCTTTTGCAGTCTTTGGCTCAAAATCTAGTATTGCTGTGCCAAGTCTAAGAAAAAAGTATATAAAAAGTATTTTCATTGAAACGATTCCTGTAAAATTGGCGTTTCCTTCCCAATTTTCTGTGTGCGAACCATTAGTTATTGTTATAACTTAAGTTTCGCCATATTGCTCACCATAGATGTCTCTGTGGTTGTTTATCGAATATAAAATTCGTATTATTATATGAAAGTTATTCATCGCTATTTATCGTATTAATACGATGTTTGTAATATCTGACCATAGATGTCAGATATTATTTAGATTTACATGTATCTATGTAATAATTATATGGACCAGGAAGGCGCATTTGGGGTTTACCTGTTAAGCCTTCCTGGTATATTTGTAAAATAAAAAATAATAATAAAAATAATATCAATAGAAAAAACATCCGACTATAGATTTTAATATTCACTTTTGTTATAGCCATACTATATTTTAATTTAAGAACTGCAAAAGCTAAAAATCTGTAAAAACTTCGCATTCTTTTAAACGCGTATATCTCATAAACGAGATCAACGAGCCAACAATAATCATTATTATATTTTAATTCAGTGGATCAAACTTAGTATAGATTGATTAGTCTCCGTTCCGGCATTTTTTTTTTTGTTGCTCATTGTTATTTATATGTATCTATGTATGTATATATGTAGTTTCAAAAAGTTTTATTCTTGCTGTATTCAACAATATGAATACTAGGCTTCAATTGATTTTAAAAGTGAATTCTTCCTTCTCATATACGTATTTGATTTTTAAATGCTTTTTATTATTACGAAATTATGTTCACAATACATCTTATATCTATTTTAATAGCTACTGATCATTTTCTATTTTACAATTTTAATTTAATTTGGTTAGTAATCACAGTATTATATTATTCTAATGTTAATCTAAAGCAAAATAGGAAAAAGAGCTCAAAAACCTATTTACAATCCTTATAAATGTTCATAATACATCTAATACATAATATTAATTAAAGACTATCTAAAGTCGATGAACTAAAGCAGATTGTGTTTAGGTAATCTGTGTTTATACCTGAAGGGTATAGACATTTTGTTGTAATCACCGAGACTCTTCACAAGTGTGTTAGTATGGTTATTAGTGATTCTTTCATAGAATCTACTTGTTAGTTTGTTAGTAATGTCTGTAACAAACGGAATATTATATATAGCATGCAGTTTTTTCAGGTTAGTATATATGGGTGTATTATAAATTACTTTAAGGGATTTATTTTGTATTACTTGGAGCTTGGAAAGGTTAGTATTCGAGGCGTTATTCCATACAGGTGAAGCATAGGTTAATAATGGTAATATGAGCGCGCGATATAATTTTATTTTATTTAGCGTTTTATACGTATGCACATGTATGTATGTATGTAGATTTCTCGCTCGCGAATAGATTTATGTAGTTCTACGCGTGGATATTATAATCCGTGGAAACTTGAAACTCACTTATCGATATAACGCACAGTTGATCAATTTAACATGAAACACAAACACCCGAGATGTATCGCGGAGACTGTATAAACGCCGAGTATCGATCTGAGAGTTGATTCGATTATACAACAAGGTGAAAGGTGATCGTTTTGAATAATTTCAGACATCCATCACTCCCCCACGGAAGCAGGAAACGGGGGAGTCTCACCGCTTCCAAACAACACCGGAACCGTCGATTACACCGCAGAGGAAGAGGACACTGAACCGAGCAGGAAGTCAGAAGTCACCAACGGTTTATCACTCAACGAAAACACGCGTTCTACAAAGAAAGCGGGACACGAGTCGGACGCCCAAGAACGATCGCTAATTCTCGCGACGGCCGACGGCGAAAGCGTCCCGAAGAGAGTGGCGAAAAGCGTACACGCTTCCGGTTCGGTGGATCGATTTTTCAAAACCGGATATAACTCGGCGGAGCATTCGCCTCCTGATCCCTTCGTCGCTTTGTTCCTGTCGCATTACGGCAAGTATCTGCCTCAAGGGAGACCAATCGCCCCCTACTATGGAAACCTGTATAGTTACCTGGCGTCGAACAACTTGCACAATAATAAGCCGTTCGGCTCGTACAAGATTTACGAGGATGTCAACGAATAGATGGTGGAAGCGTCTCCCAAATTGAAAACCATTGAAAAGGACGACGATAATAATATCATATTACCATGCAAATTTCAATATTACAAGGACATCATATGAGCCGTCACAATACTCGATTTCGATTTCTTTGAACATATTTCCTTCATTACCAACAAAGCATTTAAATCTCTTGGATTCCTACTCCGCTCAAGAAAACCCTATAATTTATTTAATTATTTTATTTTTTTACATACATATATATAAATAATTCAGCCGTTTCTACTATTTGTGATGATATGGTAGCACTAACGGAAACATGGTTGACTTCATCATTTTTTGATGCTGAACTTTTTGATTCTTCCTGGAGGGTGCATCGTCGCGATAGAGTTGATCGACGTGGTGGTGGTGTATTATTTGCTTGTCGTGATTGGTTTCGGTCAGTCCGGATGACAAATTTTGAAACTCTATCTGGTGAGGACTTATGGAATTCATAACTTGAAAATCATAATCGAGAAAGAATATTACGAAATACAAAAACCTTGTAAACATAGAATGAATTCAAGACGATAAACGATATATAGTAATAATAATTATTATTTTTAGTTGTTTGTGTATATATATGTTTTGTTTTTGTTATGTCTAATTTATTATTTTGTTTCTTGTCTTTTCTGTTATATTTTTGACCATTGTGGCGCATTAGGAATTCCTGTAATGCTACAACGGTCCAAACTTTAAATAAATAAATATGCCAATGCGTACATATATGTACATATGTACGTATGTATGTACATGTACATTTATAAAATAAATATACCGGGAAGGCTTAACAAGAAAGTTATTCATCGTTATTTATCGTATTAATACGATGTTTGTAATATCTGACCATAGATGTCAGATATTGTTTAGATTTACATGTATCCATGTAATAATTATGTAGACCAAGAAGGCGCATTTGGGGCATTTCCTGCGCATTCCCCAAATGCGCCTTCTTGGTCTACATAATTATTACATAGATACATGTAAATCTAAACAATATCTGACATATATGGTCAGATATTACAAACATCGTATTGATACGATAAATAACGAATAACTTTCATGTAACAATACGAATTTTATATTCGATAAACAACCACAGAGACATCTATGGTGAGCAATATGGCGAAACCTAAGATATAACAATAACTAAAGGTTCGCAACAGAAAATTGGGAAGGAAACGCCAATTTTACAGGAATCGTTTCAATGAAAATCAGAAAAATTGGAAAATTCTGATAAGAAACGATCGACCTTGACAAACCAAGGTCTGACCAATAGCGAGACTTAGCGGGAATCGAACTCGTAACATCAAGTACGAGATAATTCAACATTCACCACTAGACCACGCTACTGGTATAATGATCCTTATGTACTTAATTTACTTTATTTCTACTTTGTAAGGTCTCACCTTGAATTTGCCTCAATTATCTGGTCACCTTTTTATTTATCCCATATTAATTGTACTGAAAAACTCCAACTTAAATTTATTAAATCCTTACGCTAACTTTTTCCTACCTATAACCATTCTACTGTTCCCGATATTTAAAAAATCCTATCTTTCTGCCAGGCGACGACTTACTGATGCTACATTCTTCTTTAAGCTCATAATTGGTTTCCTTGATTCTTCTGATTTACTGAATAAGGTTGATTTCTGGATCCCAGTTAGGAATTCAAGACACGTTGCACTATCTTCACTTAATCCTTTCAATACTATGTAATTCCCAAAAATATTCTTATCTGCAGCGTGTTTATCGTATGTTTAGCGGGGAGCTGAATGAGATTGATCTGTTCGGTATTTCCCTACATCAATTCAGGACTAACATCAAGAGAATCTTGACCGATTGATCCATTTCTTCTTCTACTATATTTTATAACCTTTTTCCAATATTTTAATACTTAAGTTTAGTTATGCAATGTGCTATGTAGTCATGCTATAGATTTTATTATTTTCCTTTTCATTTGTTTATCTTGTATTTACCTTTTTCATTTGTTTATCTTGGTAAATTTCCATTTCTTCTTCTATTCCATTTTTATAACCTTTTTCCAATATTTTAACACTTTAGTTTAGTTATGCAATGTGCTATTTTGTCATGTTATAGCTTTTATCATTTTCTTTTTCATTTGTTTATCTTGTATTTATCTTTTTCATTTAATTATCTTTGTAAAAATCTGTAATTGGACTCGGATGTTATACATTATATATTTACTCTTTGTTTTTATGCATTTTAATAGATTTATTGATTTTATTTTTTTTACAAAATCTGACCCTGTCACCCAACACATATATTAAATTGAATATGATCAGACTTTGTGACAGGACAATAATCAATGATTTATTATGTCTGTTTGGTGCACTCAGTGGACTGTAGTGAATTAGTGGACCTCATACATTTTTATACACCGGGGAGATTTACCAGATGCAACTATTTATTCCACATCAAAAATTATGCCACTAGTTATACTAAACTAGTTATATAATAAAAATTATGCCAACGTTACCCCGACTTCATAAGCTGGGAAACGAATTTAGCCAATTTGATTTTTTTAATATTAAAAAAATTGTTGCATCATAATTTTTCTAATTTATACAAATGTTAAATGCATTTTATTTTATTGTTTTAATTCATTCATTTATTTAATCAATTAGTTTTAAAACTCTCATTTTTTCTTATATTAATATTGTGTTTTTTTGTTTTATTGTTCTATGTATTGTTATTATGTATGTCCTATATTAATATTGTCCAATGGTCCTTGCGGCCGTATTTAAAATAAATAAATAAATAAAAAATAAAATAAATGTCTACATCTTGTTGTCTGTTGATTTTTCAATAAATAAAATAAAATACTGAAAGTGGCTTAACTCCACTTTTCTTCATCTGCGAGAAATATCTCGCAAAACTTTAAATATAATATTTTGCATTAACAATATTTATAAGTAATGGTGACCTGTAATACGTTAATTATGCTTTTCCGAGATTCTGGACATTTTGGAATTACATAAAGTGATAACAATTTGTGAATAACGTCAAACAGATATAGTGTTTTTTGGAACTGAAAATTTGACTTTCGCCACTTTCAAATATAACGGCTCATATACGTACATACATACATATGTATGTAATTTCACAATAAATATGCAAATTTATTTATTAATTTAAGCTTAATTTTGGCCCACTGTGGCATTACAGTCTCTAGTTCGCCACAATGGTCGAAAATACACAGAGAGATGATAACAAAATATACACAGACAAAAATACATTTATGTATATAATCATAAAAAAAACAATAGCATTACAATAATAGCAGATAAAATAAAATATCAAATGACAAAATAAAGTGACATACATACATACGTGCACATGTACATTATATAATCGTGAGACTATTTTATTTTTATAATTTAATGATAAATGCAAACAATGTAGTACATACGTACAATGTATGTATGTAGTTTCCACCGTTCATGAAACTATTTTTTGTTATTTTGTATTTTTATGAATATGCATAAATATATCAATATATGTGTATGTAAATAGGTACGCTTACATGATATATCTATACAAAAATATTATAATTTGAAAACTAACAATATCAATTTCAGAAAAATGTCACCTCCGCCAAAGTCACTTAAAATTGCGCTACGCCTAAATGTAATAGTTTGATTAAATATTGAAAATTTTGATTCCTTATATGATATAATAGGATACGTACTGAGGCACTTAATTAATCTAATATTCATAAATTTGATTAAATTTATGAATATTTGATTAACTGCTCCATTTTAGTAGTGACTTTAAAGAGGATTTAATTTCAAAGCGTCCTGAAAAATCAAAGCAAACGAATGAATTCTTAGAAATTTACTAACAGTGCTTTTAAAATAAGGTCAAATTTGATTACTCACAGAATGAAAGCGAAATAAATTGCATGATAAAAATTATAAGTGAAAATCTACACTACTGTTGAAAATTATTTTGAACTAGTAAATTGGTTATACATACATATGTATGTACAAATATAATTGACTAGAATTTACTCACAATGTTTCATATTAATCAAATCAGAAACTCATTTATACATATATTAAACAGACATTCATAAAGGCATTGACAAATGAGTGTCATCTGTTAAAGGTTTCGCTACACCTACATAGTACAAACATACATATACAAACATACGTATCTTTAAAATTTTTAATAAAATGAAAGTCACCTTTTTGATACATACAAATGTACATTCAAACTACATATGTATGTATATGCATTCAAACATATTTGTGATTCGAATTCGAAAGCGATTCTGGCCACATTTCGTTACCAAAGTAACCCCAATTTACATCCTAATTGAGACATTTTCAAAGGGCAACACGAATTTTGATCCCTGGGAAGTTGTCTAAGTGAAATTTATACGACAATCAACAAAAGAGGGCAATTAATCGTACCTAAAAGTTGCGTGACCGTTTCCATCAGCGTATTTTTTGGGCCGCTATGTACCACTTCAGGTCGAAGACGTTACACCAATCTAAATCCGTAACACTCGTAAACATGCATCGTTGAATAATATTACTGTTAAGTATGTTTTCTGTGTGTATAATAAAGTAATTTTATTGTACATATATGGTAATATTTATTTTGGAAATATTTGTAATTTGTGAACATTTTTATGCAAATAAAATAAAATAAAATATATTACCATAAATACAATCGTAAACTTACGATAAATTTAAATATGTATGCATTATCGCTTTGTTATAATTATTTACATGTTTAAAAGTTGAACATATCGATCATATGCCAGGAGTTTTTACGTAACTTTTTCGTTCGGCTTGAAATTGATTTATGACAGTTCTAAAGCATATAAATATTTAGAAACTTATACATATTATCAAACTTCTTATATACTGAAAATATTTTTTACACGCGAAAATGACATTTTGTGTAGCAAATATTCAAATTTACGATATTCAATATCCAAAGAAAGTAAAGTCAAAAGGTCATACGTTTTTATAACAATAGCCAAATTTTATTTGAAAATACGTGACTTACTAAATAGAGACATGTTCGCTTCATAATACGTGAACATCATAAATAATATGTGAATGAAATTGTTGTATTTCTGCGTGCTTAATTACAAGTCAAGAAAATTATCAGATCAGACAATTTATCAATGAAATGGAATAATCTTTTCTTTTCGAGTTACACATTTCATCAGATATCAATCATCTTTCGAAAGAGACTTAGCCGATACATCTAATAATAAAATCGAGCGGAATTCGCCCGACAAACTTTTTCGGTCGAGCTTATTATTTGGAATGCCGAATCGATATTATACTGAAACAACATTGTTTTTGCCCTCGCCACAGCCGTTTTCATTTAAATTTTAAATGTGCGAAAACAGAATTGTGTTGTTTTTGAGAGGGAGAATGGGAGGAGCGAGCAAGCAAAAATTATTCAAACGAATTGATAAGCCGAATTTTATTACACGTCGAAAGTTTCATAACGAATAGGTGGTCGTAGGTAACCACATTAATTAATTTTTGTATGTGAGCTTAAAATTGCGTTGAAAATAACATTCTAAAACAATGTTTAAAAAACATCCTTGATAGATTATTACTTGAACACAAACAATAATATTTTAACCGCCAACTCAAAGTATACAACGTTTGTTATACATGTACTTTTATTAGAATTTATATATAAAAACAATACAAGATCCTACATTATAATAAAAACATATGTATTGAAAACAGATTGGAATTTTGTTAAAAAAAATTAAGTTAAAGAGTTAATAAAAATACCTACAAATGACTTTGTCCATTAAAAATTGCAACTAATTACTCAAAGTTTACCTATAGTATATTTTGTAATGTTGCACAACTTTTATATTAAAATTATTATATTTTGCATATAAAACGTATTTTATGTTAAAGCCAGTGTAATAGTTAATAATAAATAGTTAATATTCACTTTCACGTTGAAGTGTTCATAAATCAAGAGAAATATAGCCTTCATAGCTCATAGGAAAATGTTTCGAAATAAGCTATTGTTATGCCGTAGTAATATTTTATATATAAACAATAATGATTTACTGTTTAGATACAGAGAATTTCCCATCCCCCAGTGGAGTCTTCCTCTGTTCTCAAAGTTGCAAAATAAAAATATTTTCTATCGTTTATATCGGAGTCAATGATTTACTATGACTGTTTGTGTTTCTATTGCGGAAATAACTTTGGGTCGTATCGTTTGATGTTTTTTTCTTCCTCAGAAAGGGGCTATAGAAGGGAAATGTAAAACCCCTTTTTCATCCCCCGTCCCCTTGGCAGTTTAACCCTATTTTATTTCTTATCAATTTGTAAATTCGATATGAAATTATCGGTCAAATTCCAATTTCAATCTTATACTGCAGCATCTGGATAAGAATCGAGATGTCTGTTTATTTGTAGGTACACACAGGACCTGGGTGCTCGCACGAAGATAAGTTCTGAGCCTTTACGATCGACAACCGTTGCCATAAAAGCTCGGGAAAAGCTTTTGTTCTCTTCGGCAATCGTTAAAAGTTCCCTGTCGATTGAGTGGAGACATCCGCGCTATTATGGTTTACGATTCAATTCGATTTTCAGCTCGAATTTGTGTACATAAAATGAGCTATTAAAAAAAGTTGACTGGCCTATACGATATCGGCGTACAATTTTAAAAACTGCTTTCCAAAAGAAATTTTTTTTTAATATAATTTTTGTCTACACTTCAAATACTTCACCTACGACCAAATATTTTAAATACGACCACTTAAAATCAAGCATTACAGTCGGATTTAGTATTTTTCGAATGAAATAATCCCAAACTCATTACGCAGAATGTTTATAGATTTTTTTGCAATCAGTTTGAGATTGATTCAATTAAGATTTTTATTCGTACGAGCCCTGCAAAGTACAAACACCCAATTAGTCTACACAATCGCCGTGTAATTGCCTCGAAATTGACCGGCGCCCTTTGATACTCTTTTATTCTCTCATTCACGTACACACACACACACACATACACACATTAACCGACTCGTTTAAACCAGTGAAAGTCCAATATACTGAAATTGGATTGAAATACTTTGGAGATGCAGTTAAGCGCATTTGAACTCACGAAAAACCAAATTGAACAAAATTCAATAGAATTTTCAACCGTTTGAAGTGTTGAGAAATATGATTATATCGCCAACATTTATATTTGCCTATGTATATTTAAAAGCTTGACAATCTCTGCAATTTGCTTGCTAAAAATTAGCTCATCCACAAAGACCTCTAGTATGTGACGCGTCCTTTAATTAACTATCGTTCATTAACTTCAATTGGCTCCAATTCTAACAAACATTATAAACTTACAGCAAATAAAGACGAAATCAATTAAAATAATTTATACCACACATTTTAAATGGGGCAAAACTAACCTTACCCAACTGTTTTTAATCTAGGTACATATGTACATATACGTATATTTTCAGAAACAGTTTTATTTAAATAAAATTTGATTGCATTTCTGCAATCTGCAGACAATAGTCACAATACGTGAATGTAAAATAGTAACAATATTATAATGAACTCTCGATCAAATATTCGCATGAGAAATAACACATTTGTTGATACTTTCCATACGATAGTCGGTTTGCAAGGCTTCGTTCGCATTCTAGGGTGCTTTGTATGCGGATGTACACTTCGGTGCAGTGCAGTGACACAGATGCTCTGAATTTTTACGACCCACCCAATGGATCAGAGGAAAATGCATCCAAAAATTGAGAAAATCGTACTACAAACACACTAGCCTGGAGTGAAAAACAAGAATTTTGGAATTTACCATCGATGGACCTAGTGGAAAACTTTCATTGATCTTAAACAATGTCCTGTGCCATTACAGTAAATTTTTTTTTACAGTTAATTAATCATGTTAATTTTTTACAGGCTTCAGTAATTATTTTGAAAACAAAAGTCGTTGAGAGCTTCCTTACGTACATACCTTTAATTTGAACACAAAAAATTGACGACTTATGAAATATATGGCCTCATGCCAAAATGACATACATATCTTGTGACGCAAAATGTCAGGTTGTACGTCATACGGGTAATTTCGGCCTCCTTGCATTATATGGAATTCTTAATTTTTTATGTTCAGATTGAAGGTATATACTTAAGGAAGCTCTCAACGACTTTTATTTTCAAAATAATCACAGGAACATGAAAAAAAAAATTACGGCTACTACCATACAAACGAATCCATTGCGAGCGCGACACGCTTTGTATGGGGACTTTCAAATGGCTATTTTTAATTCTCGTTTATCAATCCAAACTTGTCATAATCAACCCAAATAAACTTAAATATGTGAGTATGGGTGTTGATTTTTTTTTAAATCGTAAAAAAAATCAAAAGCACTCTTGAAAAAGAGATTTATTAAAGAAAAGTACTTTTTCAAAATTTTTCTCGAGATGAATCAATTGATTGGTGTCACAGAAACTTTTTTTAAATCAATGATTTTTTTATATCTAACGTTCCCTTGACACGACGAAAGTTTCCCACCAGATCCATCGATGAAAATCCAAAATTCGCATTTTTCGCACCAGTCTAATACACACCCATAACGAAACTTCACACGCACTATCCCCCCAAATGCTTTATTCGAACCAAAACTCAACATGTACAATTTATGATTACGCAACACTATGATATAAAAAATTTAAAACATTTTTTATTTTAATCGTTATCAATTCTATTTACTTGTTTTTTTAAGGAACGTAATAACATTTATAATCAACAAAATTAAATAGTTTTTTCTTAATAAAGTACATATTGTTTTAATGACGAATTGCAATCAACCTTTTCCTCACTCCCCATTGTTTTATCTAGCCTTTCCAAAATTACATACAATCTAGTAGAACACTCGTATCTCTGTGCCAAATTTGGGGACATTATGAAAAAACGTGATCCGCATCATGGACCTTCTTTCATCGCATAAACCGCTCGAATTCGTACTAGATGACCGCAAATTCAATTGCACCTCTTGATGTTAGCAAAAAAACAGTCCAGAAATATTTTTTAAATACCTATGTATGTATATGAACCTGCATATGTGTATGTAAATGGCGATTTTCAAAATTTGAAAATGTCACCATGCGAAGTGAGGTCGCACCCAATTTCTCTTAACTTAGTTAGGCTTATATGCAAATCGATTCGTTCGACACGACGCGACGGGCTTGTTAACTCAAATTAACGTATATTTTCAAAAAATTATGTATAACATAAAACAATCATCGATTATTTATTTTAAATTACTTAGACCATTTATGAAGTGACATTTTTACACGTACTTTTCAATCCATTTCAATAAAAGTTTAAAAACATTAAATTCAGGAAATTTGACAGTTCTTTCATAATATTCCTACTGATGACCTATTGATATAAAAGGGCCTCTCGAGAGTTTAATCGCTTCGATCTACGGCTTTGATTAGATTCGACAAAAGGCATTTAAAACGTTAAAAGTCACCGAATCGCGTCTAAAAGAAACGATTTATTCGAGATTGGATTTAGTTTAAAATTCAATCAAATCGGCGCGTTTCCGTATCGATTCGAATTGTTGCAGCGACCCGACGACTTTTTCCCTCTTCTTCCCAACAATTTATTCTCGGGCACCCCTTTCATAGGTAGCTGCCTTCCCTCCCCCTCTCATTTTATTCTTATTCATTTTTGGCCGCAGTCGATGGGCGCGGCCTTAACGCGCGCTACGTGCTAAGTTTTCCCGACGAGTTTTTCCCTGGTCGGAAAAGCGAGTTACCAGACACGCAGGCGGCGAGAAAAATGTCCTCATTTTGGGGACATTTCGTTGTTTATTTGGGAATATCGACGACGAGATGTGAAGGAACGCACGCAAATTCGGAAATGACTCAATATTCTACATACATATATCCAATAGACAATATGCGAAATGAACCAAAGAAAATACAAATTTACTATACATATGTATGTACATATGTAAGAAGTAATCTATCAACATTATTCACTTCACTTAAAACTATTGTAATACAACTTTCATTCAATTATTGACGGCCAACTTTCACAAATTCGTTGCTGTAAATTTCAATTTTTAAGTGAATGTTTTATTGAGACTATTTATCAAAATGTAAAAATTTTAACATAACATTACGGTGACTCTTTTAAATTTCCACACGCTCGGGAATAGAACAGTGATGGCAGCATAACCGAATTCATTCGAATTTTATAGATCCGGCAGAGGAAAGAGAGTGGGGAGTGTAGATTTTTCGCTTTTCCGTCGGTAACGCCAACAACCTTAAAACCCCATCTGGTATGGTAATACAATCATAAAGGATACTGGGATGAACCGCGGCGAGGATTTTCATTTTATGAACATTGGCCAGGGGCTGGCCGATGTATGTACGTGAGCCGCATAAAAACAACCACACCCACCCACTATTGAAACATTTGACCGGGTGATGTATCCACCACGATGTATCCCCTTCTGTTTGAACGATTGTTCCATTGAACTTTTACAAAGCTATCGTGCACGCGAAGAATTGGACACCAAATACAGAGAAAAGATAGATGAGATGACCCCAAAAAATATTTACTCCTATATCGCGACCTCACATCACGAAATATTATACATATGTTATTTTATATGTTTTTATTACATACAAACATACATGTGCCATATCAAGAATTACTATAAAGCGAAAAATATGATTCGAGTATTTTTGTACATAAGTACTAACAATTTATCAAACAACAGTACATAGACATTTGCGAGAAATTAATAATGTAGGTAGCATATCTAATATATTGTATAATTTCAATTTATGTATGTAAGTATCTTTGGTTGGGAACTTCATAAACAAAACAAAATTTGATTTGTTCATGACAATTGAATTTGTTGAATATTATTTTTTTTTATTCAAAAAAATTTAATAAAAAAACAACTTTTACTATTAGATTCGCCATGTTTACGCTGTTTATATTAGAAATACTGAGCGAAGCCAGGTAAAACAACTAGTTATTTATAATATTCAACAAATTCTATATGCTAGAATTCATGAGTAAGAGTCATATTGAATAACAGTATATATTATAGGAAGAATGGAATGCTGAAATCTCGGCATAACGAGGAAAGATAAGTAGCGGAACGCGTGGGTGAAAAGTATGACAAGGGTAGTGAACATAAAGGATAGAGCAAAGAGATTGAAATGGCAATGGTTGGGCCACGTGGCTAGAAGAATGGACGAAAGGTAGACAAAAATAGTGCTAGAATGCTACCCGAGAGAATGCAAAAGGGTAAAAGGAAGATCGCAAGGAAGATGGGTAGACGAAATTAGGAAAATGTGTGGGGTGAGATGGATGAGAGTTGCGCAAAACAGAAACGAGTGGAAGCGTGTTGGAGAGGCCTTCATCCAGCAGTGGATGGTGTGCGGCTGAAGATGATGATGATAATGATGATATAAACAATATGATGATATATTCTTCCATTCCTCGTGGCCTCCGTTTCTTAAATTCACTGGATGGTGCCATTGACATTTGTCACATCTCTCGTCATTTTCTGCACCACTTCCTAAGTTACGGAAGTCGCGACCAATTAGAACGGTTGAGTTAGTTTGATCAGTTAAGAATTTTTATGTCATGTTTATTTATTTTTCTTTTCTTCTATTTATGTATTTTTACTTTTATTTCATCCAATTTTTTCCTTTTGTCATTTCTTAATCTTTTTA
Source organism: Arctopsyche grandis (assembly GCF_051622035.1). Lineage (NCBI taxonomy): Eukaryota > Metazoa > Arthropoda > Insecta > Trichoptera > Hydropsychidae > Arctopsyche > Arctopsyche grandis. Next base: position 11,773,989 of record NC_135359.1, read on the forward strand.
GCACACTCGTCGCTTTGGAGCAATCTGTTAGACGAGTGTATATCATATATAAAGGTCGTGGGTTCAAGTCCCGGCGAAATACGCTGCTGGCGAGATCTTGTAGCTAATAAAAAAAAACACAGATCAACCGTCTCCTGTTGGAATTTTCTCATTTTTATATCTTAATTGTTGTGAGGGATCCAATAAATCAGTATTCTCCCCCTCAGTTTCTCGGTAATTCAAGTTTTTAGCATCTCTAATTTGCGAAAAACTAGGGGGGAAGATACAGATTTACGGAATCCTTCACAACAATTAAGCTAGAAATATCGAAAAATTCTAACAAGAGACTACCAATCTGTGTAATCACTAGACACAGGATAGTCACAGTGCTATCCATTGTTCCATTGTTGTAAATCCTTTGTAAAAAAGGTTCACCAAACCTTTAACAATGCATTTACATCCTTTGAACAATACGCGGCACCTTCTGGGTCCGGTGTCTAGTAATCACATCTCGCCAGCAGTGTATTTGGCTGGGACATGAACCCACAACCTCTCTATTGGTATGCAATATATCCGTCAATGCACTACGATGTAGGTATATATAATTTAATGTAGATAGTCGTCTTGAATCAAAAACAAAAACTCCAAATTTTATATTTTCATCAATTTCAACCCGTCTAAGACAATAAACTGAAAAAATAATCTTGGGCGTTTTAAGGTTTTTTTTGAGAGTCCGCTAGCGTTATGGAACGAGAATGAATTCTTCGCGAAAAGAGTTCGAATGAAATTCAAATTTGAAAAAAAAATACAGAATCGAAGTTGGATTTAGTTGCAGGATAGACATTTGAATAATACAAGGGGTAGCAAATGGCCACAAACGGTCGAATGTAAAACTTTGGAAAAACTTGAGACGAGGGTAAATCACGTCAAATAGCCGAGAAAGCACGCTTTTGGCAGACGGTATGCGACTAGTTCAACTCCGAAACATTATATGACAAGCTTTGCCTATATTTTGCAAACTATAAACTACATAAAACCACAAATGTCATATGCCACAAGCGAAAACTTTACACTTTAAAAGAAGCGTATGACGCGTTTGTCGATAGCATAGTAATAATATGAGAATAAAATCATTGACTATACATACATATGTATAAGATAGTTGTCTCCAAAAATTCTGCTGAAAATTAAATCTTTATTTAATACGTACATAATTAATAGTAACATATTTACGAGTATACGTGTATATACATTAGGCTTCCAATCCCGGGATCCCGGTGTTTTCTGGTACCGTGAATCCCGGTGCTGAAACTAGTCTGAATACCGGGATTACGGTGCTGCCAGAAACTTATTTAAAATTATTATTTTTACAAAAATAATATGGAAAAAAACATAAAACAACATTATATAATGAACATTGGTGGGATGAGCAATGACAGTCATAGTCCATTTGTGTGCCACCCGTTTCTTCCACCCGTTTTGACGCCGGCTTGCCGTTTCCACGAAATGATATGAACGGCCTGTATTGTATCGCAGATATTGTGCTCAACCGCAATGATGTTTGAAGCATATTTTAACTGATTTGAAACCAAAATCGACCACTGATCACGTTCTCGTGAGCTAGAAAAAATGTGTGTGTGTGTCTGTGTTTCTGTATGAGTGGCTGTGTATTTATTGTGTGTCGGTGTATTTTAAACACTGTTCGTTTTAAACACTGAAATTTTTAACGATACACCGTATTTTTTTTTCAAATTTTCAAGTTGACCGGAAATGGTACCTTATAGGTGTCCTCTTTCTTTTAAAGTTTTTGAATTAAACTATCTCCTCAAATCGGACTGAAATTTCATACTTGTAATAGAAATATTATACCCCAATTTTTTTTCCTAAGCCGAAATTAGTACTTTTACTTTAGAGAATCGATGTTTTTTTTATGTTTTTCTAAGAAATCTTTTAATTTATTGAACTGAAATTTTATCTAGTTATGTATAAAAGTTGGTAAGCATCCGTCAACCCGAAGTGGCAGTGTACTCTTGTTCAATTTTTTCTTCCACTATTTTTTACATATGTTCGATTATCGAATTTAGTCTTTTATCCTTCATATATTCCTCAAATACATAGATAAAGTCTTAGGTTGGTCACATCCAAATTTTTTACATAAAGTAAATGTAATTGGAGTTTTTTTTTTATATTAGAAGGATTGTTTCGATGAAAAATTACTAGAGGGTACAAAATATTTGTAAAAAACGAATCAATTAATCAAAGCGATGTTTTTGAATTACATTTTCGGATGTGTTTTATTTAATTTTAGAAATTTATGGATGCGAACCGAAAATTTAAAGAATGTAACCAAACTCTCAAAATTAGTACGCCAATACGGGAGTATTTTTTGCGTGAAACATTGGGAGAGCTTGCAAAATGCAATTGAACGTTTCTGAAATAAAAAAACATGCAATTGAACTTTTTTTTTCTTATAAATTTGAAATCCCGGTGCTAGCACCGGGATCCCGGGATCGGAAATTCTCAGCACTGCATTCCGGTGCTGAAATAACCTTCCGGGATTGGAAGCACTAATATACATATATTATAATATACTATTTAACTCCAGATTCACATATGAACTTTGTGACCTCAATATTGTAAATTACATCTAAAACGAAATCAATGGAAGTGTGCTCATTGAACTGACGATTAAAAATTAGAGCATAACCCACAGATATTCATAAATTATGAAACAAAGCTTCGGGTTTGGATCGTGTCCAAAATCAACCGTAATAAGAGAACGCTTAGGGGAAAATCTTCGGATAAATCTGATTCCGAATTTTCATATATGGTAGGAGAAGCGGAAATATTTCCGTGATTTATTTACAAGAACGACGACAATACGAACACTTTTCCACGGTCGTAATTTACCCTGCATTGTACATTGTTTTTCTTTTTGACCTTTTAAGCTCCCGAGAGTATGTGTGTGGCCATAATTTCACGGGTTATGGTTCTGTATACATTTTCTTCAAAAACGTGATCCAACTTCCCCAGTATTAATCTTCCGTGCAAACAATACATCTTATATGTACTTTCACTATATTGTAGTGCGTTGAAAAAATTGATTTTATTTCACAAAAATAAAACATTGATTTCAATTTAATTTATTTGAATTTTTACTTGTTTTATGATTTTATTTACATATATATTTTCCTCTTTAATTTAATATAGACAAACATTGACCCATACACTTTTGCCCCCTTACAAAGCATTAAAAAACGAATAAAAAATTACTTAATCTATATGAAACATTTATTAGAAATTTGAGTAAAAGAAGAAAAATACAACATTCATAATATGTAATGACGACATGTGCCCTTACGTCGTAATTTAATGAGCGCTTTTCTTTTTGTTCCCTATGGTACAAATATTTTTCTTCCTTTCGAGAGATTACTTTATGTTAAAATACAATCTAAGTACATAATACATACTTACCCACAAAACATTGAGCTATTTTATGATAATGTCGCGAGCATAAAACCGAAAAAGAAAAATAGACCTCAATTCGTTTCGAAAATACGGAATCGTTTGATCGAACAAGCAATTCGGTTTCATTTTTCCGTAACGAAATCGAACCTTCGTTAAGCTTTTCCGTCGTATTTCGAATCTGATATTCAAATCTTTTCATTTTTTTACAGTTAATTCACAGTTAGTTAAACAACACACACAAAGTGAAATATTCTGAATTAATTACACATGTAAAATAAATCTAATAAAACTACATACTGTTTGGGACAACATTTTATCTATATAAACAACAGTGAATTTTATTTTTTCTTATATTTTCTTCACTAAAAAGCTGAATTTCAACTAGTACCTGTTGGATTTGAAAAAATTCTAACATAAAAACGATAAAACAATTCTAGTTAAATAATTTTTTTTATCGTTATATTATTTGAATGTATATATGTATGTGTTAAAAAACATATGTATATTCATACATATATATGTATGTACATATGTATATATGTACATACAGTTTATTCATTACAAAATATATAGCGGCTAATATCTAATTGGCATTAAAAATTAAATCTGTCGGTGTGCAAAAAATTAAGTATGCATCCATTTAATGTTTTATTACACATTATATATCAAAATAAATATAGACTTACAATTACGATAAATGCATTTAAAATAATCAACTTAATTTTAAATTTTCGAAAAAGTAAATTGGAGCAAATTTAAAAACAAAACGAAAATTGAATCCTTTTGATTTTGTCTGCGTGCGATTTAATTTCAAATAGACGCACAATCCGCGCATAGCAATAGCCCATCAAAGGATATCCACTTTGTAAAATCTATCGAAAGGACGAAAATTGCCAGAGGGTCCTTGTCTCGTAAGCCCCCTCAAATTTTATACAGGTACATACATACATTATATTATATTTCAAGCATCGTCTCGTCGCAAATAAACCGAAACAAAAGGGGAAATGGACACGTGTCACGGCTCTTTATCACGTGTTTAACAACAGTAAATTAAAAAAAAAAAACAAAGCATAAGTCTTCGATGTAAACCATAATCTAAAAGAATGGGTACCTTAAAATATAATTAAATTACAGAATATAATTAAGAGCAAACACAGCTGCATCATGGAACCGAACTATAATAGAAGTGGCATTTAAAATTCCGGCTACATTTGTACATATGTACATATGGAGCAAAAGGATTTTGTTATATTACATTGGTTTGTTTTTAAACGACAATGTAAAGAAAGAAGATGAACTTAAAACAGAATTATTTTTGTATTAAATATTGACATACAAATTTGTATGTGTATTATAAAAATATGGATATTTACCACTTTCTTCTGATATAACAATTTGACTGCCAAATAACGTTGCGATGGTTTGCAATCGAATTTTTTATCGCAAATTTTCTCGCATTGCTTTCGTCCCAAATCGAACTCCCCGTGTTTGTACATACATACATATATATATAATATTACACTTTTACGAATGTATGAAAATGTGCGTAATTAGGTGCGTAAAGTGTCGGTTTATTTTTCGAATTTCGGAATGGGGGTTGCGTGGTACGTGCACGTTTGGAAATATACCCCACCTTTTTAGTCAGGGTTGCCAGCTCTCTCTTAAAAGGGTTCCATAAATATTGACACATACTTTTGAGGAATAAACACACCTGCGCTTGACATGTTTACCTGCGGGAGAGAAGATGCTCGCGCGTGAAAGTGTATAATCGAAAAATATTTTTCCGAAAGTCGACATTTTTTCTCGTCCGTACTACGCATGCATAATATGTATATATGTATGTACATATTTATGTATGTTAAACATATATGGGTGTAGGTAATAATAGTAGGTTTAGTGAGTGTAATAAGTTGAATATTTAATATGTGGAAGTCGTAGCGCGAGGATTTTCCACTACCATTTGGACATAGTCCAAATCTCATACTTGGAATATTCATACAAATTTTTACAAAAGCAAGTTTGGGAATTGCTAGTTGGTATTATATTAATTTTCCCTGAGAACTGTACATGTTATAAATCACATGCTTTTATATAGTTTTATTTTCATTTCCTTGACTATTGGACACCTTTGTACAGTTATGTCTTTTAACTTCTTCTTCTTCTTATAATGCCTTGTCCTTGAATATATTATATATCCGCATCGGTCTTCAGTGGCATGGAACAGTTCTTCTGCGCTCATATCGGTCCGCATATTTCGATGCCAAGACAACTTCTTCCTGCCAATCCATTTCCTACCTTATATTTTTCCCCCATGATTATCAAACGGAGAAATTCGTATTTTGGGCCCCGTTTCTTCATATTTCTCCGCTTGATGACAGAAACAAGTTCCATCATGCTGAGGACAGCTTCATTTGAGACTTTTTAGGTCCATGGAATTTTCAGCTTATGCCTATAGACCCACATCTCAAAAGCTTCGATGCGGCTGATCATCTTGGTCTTCAGAGTCCACGTTTCACATCCATGTACATACATGTTGTAACACTGTCCAGACGTAGCTCTTCGCGAATCTCAAACGAGTACGAAGATTGAGATTCCAGAAGATTGTTTGTAAGCTCCGCCTTAATTTTGATAAACGCTGTTCTAGCCATCTCGATGCGGATTCTTAAATCTTCATCTGGGTCCATCTTTTCACTTAGCCAAGTACCTAGGTATTTAAATATTTTGAATCTTATACTGTACATCTGTAGAACTTAAATTAATTTAAAAGTTAATTTTAACTATCATCTATTGGAAAAAAATCGCCAAATTCACACACCTCTATACATAATGCAATTACTAATTTTTTAAAACTAATATGGTTACCAAGTAAATACATTTACATGTATATAGATTTTTTTTCTCAATTACAAATTTTAACCCAATAAAAGAAAATATCAACCTAGAATAATAAATATGAATACATTTTTCAAAACGAGAAAATTTGAAAGTTCTAGTGAGGTCATTTGAATAATATTTATTTTTTATATATGTCTTTCTATATACATATGTACATACATATATGTATAATACTCTTATACATATGAAGTAGTGCAAAACTACATAGTTTTATTCACCTCTAAAAGATCAAATTATAATACAACCGAAGTTCTCAGCTTGCATCCTAAATATTTAAATGCACGTGCTAGGAACACACGTTTTGCATAATGCACTATAATCTGCGGAGATGCACGGTCATACACGTGTGCATTGTGTGTGTAATTCCCATAAACTGATGAGTGCAACGGAGGTGCATTTTGCACTCTTACATATAGTACATACATATACATACAATCTTTACACGCTAAAGCGCAGTTTTTCCGCATATTCTCATCATCCCTTCCCTCACTCTTCCTCGTATACGGGAAATAAGCAAAAATAAGTTTCGCGTGAAAATTCGATTTCCCGAGTACTAGTGTGTGCAAAAATCAAATTTTCCGAGGGGGACGTAAAAAAAGCACGGATGGAAACAATATATTGCGCCGAAACATATTTATCTTATCGCGTCTTACTTTTTTTTCTCTCCTGTACTCGCTTTCCGCTTTCGTCTTTAATCTTCGCTTGTCAGAAATAGTACGTAGCACTACTTATTTGTGTAAAAAGAAATACCAAATGTACGCGAGCGAATTTCTACATAATAATCTAAATAGTATATATATGCAGTATGTATATTTTTTTGTGTTTCAACTACTAGATAAAATTGTGATTTATTACATTCGAAAAAATTGTAGACGTAATATTTTTGATTCTAACGCAATACTTTTCACATTAATATTTTCTGCTCTGAATAATATATCATTAATTTTTCCCATTTAAATTTCAATGTCAAAATGTCCATTTAGGTTTTGCCATTTTAGTAGTTTCGGCTCAATTTGAATAAGAATATTTTTATTATACAAAAAAGCCTCCGAATATATTTAGTATAACTTTTTCAAACGATAAATGTCAAACAACTAATGCTAGATCCAATTCTATCCGTTTTTTTTTTGTTTTTGACAAATCGCTGAAATTGTTACTGATCCACAATTTTTGTACAAAAAAATTTCAAGATTTACAGAAGACACTTTTTTCTCTAAAAAATGATCCATTTGCGGTAAAAGATCGTCGAGTTTACTGCAATAGACCTTTTTTATTGCCGCACTGGGCATTGAACCCACCCTAAATACTAATTCAACGCCATAAACGTTAAAGAACGAAACATAAGCGAAAGAGAAAAGAAAAAAAAAGTTCACACTCAATCATTTCAAAACTCATTTTTTTCCAGTTACGTGTTATTACACGTCATACGTCTCGCAAAATAAAATAAACCCACACCGGTAGCATGTACATACATATGTAGTAGCTCGCGTCTTAATTAAGACGTAGCCCTCAATCTTTTAAACTCAATTATGCCAGAGTTTCGCAAAAGGTCTTTCCTCACCTCCCCTCACCTCCCTTTCCCTTTAGTGGCGAAGCCGTTAACACGTGTCCCTGTCAAGGGCTTATAATGCGATGCGAGACGTCAACGCGTTAAATCCGAACGTCGAGTAATAGCGTAAGCCAGGCCGTAATGGGAATACGTTACGAAATAGGCTTTGCTTATCTTATATGTTATTAAACGAAAATCTTATTACAAAAGTATCCATCAGACAAGAAGTATTATCTATTCAGTCCTCGCAACATTCAATTGGTGTGATCTCACGGTGTGTTATATTGAATTATTTCTACCTATCTAAGAAGCAATGTCAATACGTATGAACATACAAATATATACATAAGCTTATAAGATTGAAGATTGAAGCATATGAAGATTGATGAAGAACCTTGATATCGACATCAAATTTTGATCTTAACTAAGTTTTAACATTTGATTCGTAACTACAGATATGTGTACTAAAATATTAACGCTTAATATTTTTTTGCTAATATAAATTTTGTCAGTGACAATTTTTCAAATTATGTAGTAGTTCAATAAATACTATATTTGACATTCGGATAAGTTTAAAGCCATACCTTTAAGCATTAATATCAAACAATGAAAATTTATTAAACTATCGATTCTAAAATTTCTTAAATTTACATAGCGAGTATCTTCCTTTGATAAAAGTCTATTTTTGTTTTCATTTGAAAACTATTAAATTTAAGAACCATTATCATCAACCTCTACAAAAACTTTCTTAATAAAGAACTCAATAATTGTCTGAAACTAAATTATAACTCAAAAGAAAGATATCAAATTAAATTAGATATATGTATATTAAATTAGAACTTTACGAAATATTATATACTAGTTTTTTTACCCGGCTTCGCTCAGTATTTGTAATATAAACAGCTTAAATAAGCCGAATCTAATAGTAATTATTCATTTGTTTATTTTATTAAATTTATTTAAATCGAAAAAAGTATATATTGAATCGAAATCATATCGAATCGTCATCTTAGAAACTTTAATTTGCTTTCGATGTTACCAACAAACCTTACAAACTTGCATACATATGTACACAGTTACAAACTTTCGAAATTATATATTAGATGTATATGTATGTAACTTTTACATAACATACATGGTTAAATATACATATGTACGCACTATCTTTATTTATATTTTTATTCAACATACGTATACTTAATAAATAAAAATAAAAAAAGCAAACAATCATAAAATATTATATAAAAGATTAACTTATAAAACTTTTTCTTATCACATCTCGCGTAATGTGTATGTGATGGGAATTTTATTTTATGAATGCATTAAAATTGAAATCGATACAATAGAATACATATGGACAGCAATTAGTAATCCAATTTGAATTCATCGTATCAAATAATACGTTTGTGATCACCGTGTCCGAATAAAAGAATTAGTATTCAACGGAGCGGTATTTATGGCGTGTTTTAATTTTCAATTACATCGAAGTGTCCACGAACGTTTTTACTAACATTTTAATCGGTTTTTTTTTTCGTTTCGAACGGTACAGGAAAAAAATAAAAATAAAAATAAAAAGAGGGGGTGAGAGAGACGGCGGAATTCGAACGGCGCCAAAACATCAAGGAAAGAATTTAAATAGGAACTCTCATAAGCCTCCAATTCCGTAGGATCGCAACCGGAAATGTGTTTCCAATTTAAATTCCGAATGTCCTTACAATCCCCGTTCAATTTATGTGCCATCCTTAAACGGGGGCCCAGCCATAAAAGAAACAAAGTGTCACGCCACGTTAGGCAATTAGCTTCATACTCTGCGAATAAGTATCGGGAACGGAAAACAATAAACCCCCGTACTCTGCTCCGATCCGACATTTAACGGCGCGTGTTTAATTTTAAAATCTTCTTATACCTATTATTTTCCCGCGGAATAAATTCAGGATTTATCACGAAAGGATTGCTCACTGTGCAACACAAATAAGAACAATAAGCCAAATAGGAACGTTGAAATTAATTAAAACATTTTGAATACATGTATTCTAAATGCATTTAGACAAATTTATGCTACTAGCATTTTTTATATACAATAATCATCATATCATATATAATATCGCTCTTCTGTCTGTCTGTCTGAGATAACGCTTGCCGTACCATAATCTTCGATTCGATTCGATATACATATGTATGTATGTATATACATCACAGCTAAACCACTGCCAAAACGTATCTAATATATAATTTCGAAAGAGACTTTGTATGTAACTATTGTTGGTTTGTAGAAAAACAATATACCTATTCAAATAAACTTAAATAAAATAAAACTATTTAAATAAATTTAATAAAATGTTCACGATTAGATTGGCCGTGTTTAAGCGGTTTATATTACAAATACCGAGCGAAGCCGGGTAAAAACACTAGTATATAATACAATAATAAAAGAAAAAATCTTCTTTATATACTATTGGTTACCAATGTTTCCTCTTGGCAGAGAATTTACAGCCATATATTGAAAATTTATTTAATTAATATTTCTATAGGTGTTTGATATTGTTTACGTGTAGGTAGTAAGTCGGTGGTTTTGACCTTTTTTTGATATTAAAAAAAATAAATTAAATATATTTAAATGGTTTTTGAAAAAAATTCGACCGCGTGGAGATAGAACACATGACATTTCTTTTAATTTTTTTTTATTTAATAACTTACTTTTTTATTATATTTAATAACTTTTTTTATTTAATAAATACGCCAACACCCATGTGATGATATGTCATCGGGTACAACACTAATTATTTTATAATAACAGCTATAATATTTAATGTTACGAAGAACGGCGCCAGATTCCATTTTTGCTGAATTTTTAAATTACGGCACCTTTCAAATTCGCTCACAAAAATGCACTCACTTGGATACAGATTTCGTCACATATGGACTGGAACGAGTCGATAACGACTTGGATAAAAAAAACACACACACACACACACACTTTATGGGGGGTAAAAGTCGTCAAAAACTTTAGAAAGAAGGTAAAAATTGAAACTGAATTACAACAAATCGGCAAACTCAAATCATAAAAAATAATTTATTCAATTATAGAATATGTATGTATGTACTTACATAGACTGTGTTAATTGAGTAAGCTTTTCGATGTACATCCGTCTGAATTAAAATATTGTAATGAACATTAACATTTTAGTATGCAACTGGTCTACGAGCTAAGGATGCACCGAGCATAAAATCTCATTTAATTTGAAGTGTAAAATCGTACGTACATATGTATAATATGAATGTACACATGTATTTATGTGTATACGTTGAATCTCAAAAGCTCCAAGCGATGGCAATCAGTTGGCGGAAAATTGAACATGACACGTGTGAATTTATACATTTGCATATAAAATATTTCAACACATACATACATACATATACACATGCATATGTATATTGTACAATACGTAGCATACGTCTGAGAACAAATCTCGTATTATCTTTGTAACAACTAACTGCTATAGTAATGTCGACACCAAAAGGATGGAAATGGATAAAGAATCCACATCACGACGCCGGAGAATTGGTTTCGTTTCCAGTTTGTGATAAAGCCCGATAATACGAGTATAAGATTACGTCGTACACATTGTATCCGGTTAAACGCTTTCCTTTCCGTTTTTATTTATAGTTTACGTGTTGCAACTTAAAGAAAATAAAGACCATTTTTCCCAAACGTCATATAAAAGGGGATCTGTGTGGAAGGACACATTATTTGTAGCTTTGTGAAAGGTTGGAATTTTATGTCAGCTATGTATTTATATGTACATCCATATATGTACATATATGTAGCTTACTCGCGTTGAAAATTGTATAAATAAAAGTATTTAAGCCAGCAGCATGGCTAGGTGCTTGTGTTTATATTAAGTACCGAAAGGTTGCTGGATTCGATCCCGTGCTAATATTTAATGCTGCTGGTCAGACTTGGATATTTGTGACCACAAGGCGATCGTTTCCTATTAGAGATTGCCTATTTTTCTGATTTCATAGTAGAAACGGTTCTTCCATCAAATTGGCAAAATACATCCTACCCACAATGTCATCACTATCTGAAATGTATTTATGTACAATAAAAATTTATGTAAAAGTCTAAATCTATAGATGTCCTAAGCTGTCCATTCCTTGAAAAATGAAACAAGAAAATATTGACAAAATCAATGTGCCTTACATATATGCATGTAAGGTGCATAGATTACATATACATACATATATGCACATTCATCAGGTTAGTCCATAAGTTCGTGCGCATTTTCAGGCAATTTTTAAATAGTTAAATGACGGACAGGAAATGTTAAAATAAAAAATGACGAAAGACTGTTCCATGAGATGAATCCATCATTACTGCGATCTGATCCACTGTTAATTGTGGCTCTGACTCCACAAGATTTTAAAGAAATCGATATCAAAATTAACAGGACGCACTGAACGGGATTTATTATAGATGCTGCTTTTTCCAACTTTAAACTTTTTAACCATTTCTGGGAAGTCATTACACTGGTAGTATTTTCACCATGTACACTATTAATTTTTGTCGCTGCAGATCTGGCAGATTGGCCACACAAAAATAAAAAGTTCGTTTGTATTGATTATCGATATTCATTTTTATGGGTACTAATATGCGTCCGATATGTACGAGAATTGGTGACAGACTGACTAATACATTAGTCAAGCGATTAAAATTTAGACAGGATCGAAATCTCTTTGGTTTAGTAATGAGTCACCGCGAATCCCGTGCATGTTGAAAATGCGCACTTATGAACTGACCTGATATTTAATATGTACATATTAGGACATGTATGTAGTCTGTAAGTATGAGTACATATTATATGCAAGTTGTGTAAGTGCTACGCGACATAGAGAAGACGACATTCATGCTTTGGCAAATTTAGTATAAACTTCTGGAGAAGACCTGTAGCTGTTGAGACACAGTTGTTAGTACTACTTGAAGTGTTTGGTTTCAGTTAAATGTTGGCCTGCTAATTGAATCAAGCGAGCAATATTCACAAAGAATCTCCCCAATATGCAAATCGAAAATTGGCAAAACACAATTGCGTATTTTAACTTTCAACTTAATAAACACTTGTTAGATTACCTAAAAACAATCTGCTTTAGATCGTCGACTTTAGAGAGTCTTTAAACAATATTATGTATTAGATGTATTATGAGCATTTATAAGAATTGTAAATAGGTTTTTAAGCTCTTTTTTCTATTATGCTGTACATTAACGTTAGAATAGTATAATATTGTGATTAATTACATAATTAAATTAAAATTGTAAAATAGAAAATGATCTGTAGATCAGTATCTATTGAAATAGATATATGATGTACTGTGAACATAATTTAGCAATAATAAAAAGCATTTAAAAATTTAAAATCACTTGTTAAAAGTTAGCATAGATATATATTTAATATAAAAATTGGTCCTTTTAGAAATAAAACGAGTGTTAGCCGCGTATACCGAGATCGGATGACCCTTAAGCTGCGGACCATTCTCGCGGACGTTCGTCTTTTGCGTAATGATCCCGAAGGCGTAATAATACTACGTTCGCGTCTCATCGCGGTTTCCCGACACGTTTGGCACAGATCGCCCCATCAAAGTTTACTGCCAATATAATGCGAGCGTGTTCTAGCCCCCTGCCACCTTCATACAGGTCGCGAACGCGAATCGATGAGAAGAATCTCAGCTGAGATATCGTGAATAGAAAGGGTTATTTTGCGACTTGACAAATAAATCAAATAATGATAAAAAAGGAAAAACTTCTTACACCTTACATATGTGATTTTTCAATTCGATACATTTAACGGTTGTAAAATCATAATTTAAAGAGGAAAATCGCGGACAAAAAAAATTGATCACAAAGTATACACTTACAGTGCCTCTGCGAAATGAATTATCTTCTACCTTTGCTGCGACCTACAAAAAATAATAAAACATTTGGAAATGGTACTTATTTCTGATAAGCATTGTAAAAAATGTATGAATCTCACCAACTGCATAGGATCTCCATAGAACAGTTTTTCCGATCATTTTTTTTACGAAACACTGATTGTTTGAATACAATTCAAAAATTACTATAGGTATATATAATTTAAAAAAAAAACAAATGAATTAATTAACTCGGACAAAAGAAAATGTTGAAAATCAATTAAAAACAAGCATAGAAAGAATTTCATATCACAGAATTTAGTGCATATTAACTGCATTATTATTTATTTATATGAAAATACACTGATTGTGTACGTGAAGAACGGATTCACAAGCGATAACATTAGCAATAATCGACTTGATATGTATACATACATATGTATATTGAATCATGTAACTTGAATTACGTTTAAATTTCTCAAAAATCATATGTTTAAATCGCGATCGATTCAAGCAGTGCAATGTTTGTAGTTTTTAATGGTGATTTAAATCAAAATTAAGATGTACCACACTTGAACTTTAATTTACTCTAATGAACTCTAGCTTACTAGTAGACTAATATTGGATAAAATAAATAAATGAATTATATTGAATCCATAAAAACAAACGAAGAGTTCAAATTTGAATTTTCAATTTCAAACATCAACCTTATATTCATTTAAAATAGCATAAAACTACAGTTTACTATCTATTATCTGGGGCGGACTATCCGTTTAATTTTCAATCAATTTTTTTATTATTTAATGAGTAGATTTGGAGACTTGGTTGATCAGTGGAAGTTTTTCGTCACATACATATAATCAGTTATTCATTTAATTACTTTATGAATTAAATTATAATCCCTCACAAACACGCAAAAAATTAGATCTACCTTTTAAAAATACAGCAGGGATACGTAACAGATAAGTGCAATAAAATTATACTTACGCTACGAAAAACTTACGTTAGTTAAAAGATTCGAAAATGAGGAATATACATATGTACATTAAAGCTCGCCGAAGAATATGGAATATTAAACTGTTGGAGATAAACGAAAAAAAAATAAGTTGGAGGCGTTCTCATGAGATTGCGATAGTACTGCATGTCCTTCCAAATGAAAGAGTATGAAAATGTCATTTAGAAAAGCAGAACAACTTAGATAATTTAAGGCGACTGATATAAAAAATCTTCCTGTTGATTATTATTATAACCAAAAAGGAACATGGATATATAAAGAGATATTCGAATATTGCTTCAAAACTTTATTGGCTCCTGAAATGAGAAAATTTTACCGCAGAAAGCAGTATTGTAAATAGATATTGCTCCTTCTCATCCGAATGAAACTATGTATGTACATACATACCTATATATTTAAAAAAATGAGGGTCTAAGTATATCTAATTGTTTAGCGTACAATGTTACAAGTCAAGTTCAACCGTCATATTTTACCGTGCTGGTCTTCTAAAACTCTTCTTGAGAAAGATGACGACTTGATCAATTTCTAGAAAAAAAATTGTGTATTGGATGTCATTCAAGGAATAGCCAAATCTTGGTTGAAAGTAAAACCAATAACACTAGTTCAATCTTCGACTTCCTAACGTGAAAATAGATTAATTGGATTGTGAAGGGATCAAGAAATATGGAGATTAATGGAAAATTTTAAATGCTTTGAAAATGTTGGTCGAGGAATGGTTTGATCGCGATATAAATGATCCGGGTAATTAATGCATGAATGTCTTGTCACTATGTACATATGTACAACTATGAATTTAATTAATTGTATGAATTGATATAAAAATTTATAGTTCGGATAATCGAAGGTTTTCATTTATCCGGTCCCGTATTCCTCAGCATTTACCCGAATAATCGAGAGTACACTGTACCTTTAAAATACATATACATACATACATACGTACATATTGTATTAAGCAGGCATAAAAATGATTTGAAATGAAAATAAGAAAGATAATTAAATTATTAATATCATACTCAAATCACACACATCCTTTACCTTGACATAAACATTTTTAATATCAACGATAAAACAATTATATTTCTGAAATTGAATTCTCCTCGACTGGCGAATTTCACCAAATAAATTTTAATTAAAGCGTTCACTTAAAAGAAAATGGTTTCGGGTATTAATACGGTGTAATTTCGAGCGATCCCCGTTAAATCTTCCTCGCAGACACGAAATACCCCAGAGCAGCTGACTAATATGGATGGCGACCGAAATAATAAAATAAAACACAAAAAAAGATAGAAAGTAAAAAGCAAGCAACCAAAACACACGAGGGTATAAATGGCGTTATAGAGTTGGCAATATAACAAGCCCGGTCTCATGGAGGATTAGAACTGGAGCTCGTTAGTCCAGAGCGGCTGTGACCGGTGCTTAATGCCCGCACGGACCGGGGTTTACGACCCCTGGCCAAAAGACCACCCCTTTTTCACCCCTAGATGGTATTGTCGCGTTACTTGTAAATTTCATGCCAGTCGAGGAGTCTCGTATAATTAAATAATTGGCTTGGATTGTAATCTCTCTCCTCTCTCTATTGAATCGAAAACGATTAAACTCAGCTATTGAATTACATGTATAAAATACGTACGCTTATAAAGCATGTTGTGTACGGTTACATGTATGGATACGATCGCACTAATGATAAGTATTGCCAGCCTCGATGTAAGTAAAGTAGATTTGCAAAATTGGATGCCGCGCGCCATTTAGTTAGTTCTAAAGAGCTTCGACTCTAATGATGAGTGCTACTGGTCTAAGAACACTTTAAGCACATCTAAGGAATTCAATAGATTCTAATCGAGTCATTATGAAGAGCTCAAATGTCACAATATGGTTTTGGATACGATTCAATCTTCGTAAAATATAGTATTCACCCTTTCAATTTTATGACACGGTATTTGTTTGAATAAAAAATACTTAGTATCTACAATATGTATTTCAAAATAAACATAAAGATCACATTTGTAATATTACATGTAATAACCATTAGCATATAATACTTTCGCACAAAGTTAATAAGTGAAAATGTGAAAATGCTTTCGCACAAAGTCACGGGTTTATGTAACTACAGGCCGATCGTTTCCTATCGAAGTTTACCTTTACCTATTTTCTGTCAAAAATTCGAGTTTTTCAGCATCTGGAACTTCGCTGATTTATATAAATGCTGCAAATTTGTCCATATATGTCACTTTCGATCAATGTTTAATGTTTAATCGATGTTTATATTTGCCTTGTATACTTACAATACTTCTGTACAATGTTTGACCATGGATGTCATGTTTAATGTAAATATATGGGTGTACACCTGTTAATATAATTAGTAATTCTTAATCTGTATACCACACTCGTCTCTTTGGACCAATCTGTTAAGATGAGTATGCACGATTAATTGATTGAAAAATATCAATTTTTGGAAGTATTGGAAGTTGTCTTTAATATAGTGCTTCTCTATTATGAACCTCAACTATTTCGATTGGAAAATGGCAAGCTGTTTTCATTGTAAATGAGAAATTGAAAACTTCCTTTATTAAAATAGACAATGCATCAACTTATGCACTAAATATATGTATGTATATATGTGTAGATTCTATAATTTATAAAACCCTTTTGAAATTATTGACCTTTCTACATATTCTGAAATGTATAATAAAACTAATGCATACATTTACACAAATATGTACATAAATAATTGCGTACGAGACTTTCGGTAAACCTTAAATCGCTCGACCAAAGACGAAAGTTTCCGATTTCTCGCTTCAAATCTGAGAGGTCCTCGAAAGATTATCAAAGTGAGAGCAAACAATGATACGAGGATTAAGACGAATGTCATGGAACAATACAAACTCAAGTTAATTCACTTAGCTCAGAGGGAATGAAAGAGATCAGGATAGTGGGGGAGGGAGATCAGGGTATGTTTGAACATATTTTCGCAAGAAACACAGGGATCCTCTTCAAAGGCTTTAACGAGACCCCATACACGTACAAATACATATATTTCTAGAAGAAGCACATAATTTAAGGAACTTGAGTACACAAATGTTTAAAGTTTGACGTGACGTTCTAATGCCATGTTCCGTGCGAACGCATCAATAAGTATTGCCTAGGAATTACGAAATGTTTTCAAATGATATTTATTACTTAGAACAATGAAAAATGATTCTAAAAGGACGAATATCATATTTCGTTTCCATAAAAAATGATACAAACAATAAATACAATTAATTATTAAATAATTGAAATTTTCAAATTAATTGTTAAGTAAAGCTTCATATTAAATTTTGCGACCTTTATTACTTATTCATATTGTAAATGAAACAGTAGATCTTTACTTAAGTAAATATGTATTTACATATATTGCGTCCTTAGAGCACAATATTGATAAGTCCACAATTTGGATGAAATGAGTTATTGATGAAGTTTTCTACAATATAACCGCTACCGGGTTACCGGGTTCGACCCCGTGCTAATATTTAATGCTGTTGGTCAGACTTGAATATTTATGACTCCAAGTCGATCATTTCCTATCAGAGTTTACCAATTTATCTGATTTCATTGATTAAACGCTTCCTGCATCAAATTTGGCAAAAACCATCCTACCCGCTATGTCACAAATATCTGAATTTTATTTATTTAGGTACAATACAAATATAAAAAAGTATGTACAAGTCTAAATCTAAAGATGTCTCTGTGGATTAATTAATTAATTAATTAATTGTTAATTTCATGTTTTTCAGCCTTTCGAAATATAGAGATTTATGTAATAAAAATGCTGCAATGTTTATAATTAATTGTCTAGAAAGGCGCATTTGGGGTTTACCTGTTAGGCGTTCCTGGTATATCTATGTAAAAATAAATATCAGAGCACATTAATAACTGGTAACTTTTACAATGCTACTAGAAATAAATAAAGTCAAACTAGAAATTAACAATTAAAAGACAGTTAATTAGAATACATTTACATATATGCAATTGCTATTTTAATATTCTGTATTCTAATTTGTTGCAATCTAATCTTTAAAACGCTATCTTGATTAATGGGATCTTATATCATAAAAATAGTGCGCGGACTTTTGGCCGTATGGACATTTGGCCGACTAACGTTTAGCCAAATGGACATTTGACCGATTATGTATCGAAGTTAATCAAAACTCACCGAAAATAGATACACTATTCAGAAATCACCTCGACTTATCATTAAAATTTGATATTTTTGATAAATTTAAGCAATCAAAAATTGTATTCGGCCAAATGTCCTATTGGTGAAGTGTCCTTTCGGCCAAACGTACGTCAACCATATAAATACCACATGCAATATATCCTACTATTGTTGTGCCCGTTCATTTTAATTTCAACGGTAGGAATGGAATTGATACACGAATTAAAATGAAGTTATATGTTATATATAAATATAATGTAAGGTAATTAATAGTAATAAGAGGAGGCTAGTAAAAAGTCGAATGTGCTCTATTTACACTCGCCGTTCGCCATAATAATTCGTATATAATAAATATGATGTTAAAATTACCAAATAAAGTCTTCAATCCTCTCTCTATATCATCGTCATCATCATTCACAGCCATTCACCATAAACTACTGCCTGAAGGCCTCTCCAACTCCATTCAATTCGTCTATCTTTTGGACTCTCATCCATTTCATCCCATAATTTTTTGTCATTTACCCATCTTTGTTGCGACCTTCCTTGCACCCTTTAATATTCTCTCGAGTACCATTCGAGCACTTCTTTCGTCCATCTATCATCCGTTTTTTTTCTATAAAAGACCCCGCCCATTGACATTTCAATCTCTTTATCCTCACCATTACATCAACCACCTATCTATGTATGTATGTCATATGTACTTTTAGCCCACGATTTTTATTTTTTTTTTATTTTTAAATGCTTTTTAACAATACATCTTATATCTATTTTAATAGCTACTGATCTACTGATCATTTTCTATTTTACAATTTTAAATTCATTTTGTTAGTAATCATAGTATTATATTATTATAATGTTAATATGTACAGTGTAATAGGAAAAAGAGCTCAAAAACCTATTTACAATTCTTATAAATGCTCATAATACATCTAATACATAATATTAATTAAAGACTCTCTAAAGTCGATGACCTAAAGCAGATTGTGTTTATGCCTGAAGGGTATAAACATTTTGTTGTAATCACCGAGACTCTTCACAAGGGTGTTAGTATGGTTATTAGTGATTCTGTCATATGTAGAATCTACGTATTTAGTTTTCTCTCTGTTTATATATTTCCATAAATAAAACAATTGCCATGCTTATCACTTTACAAAAAAAAAACACTCATCCTTATGTGTTTATGTACATAGGAATTTGATATATGTGCATATTTACACACAATGTACATACATACATATGTATATGAGGGGGTGGAAATATCCATCGACACATTATAATAGGATTATTGTATCAACCCTTTAAGCGCTGTGGCCGATACGAACGAAACTGCCGTCGGCTCAGTATACAATTAACATCGCTTAAGACAAATGACAGGTCAAAAGGGTATCGCTTGTGTTTACTATTGTTGTTAAATGTTTCTCTCTTGCCTCCCTCACACCCACTCTACCATATATGTATATTCCTCTTTCGATTTATATAATACGATTTCAAAGCGGATTATAATATGCAAGGGTGGGTGTAATGTAATAATTTGATCTTTAATGCTTATTAAATTAATAGATCTTCCGTAATCTATGTAAATACCTTAGTATACCTTTGTATGTGTATATATTAGAAAATTTGCAGTATATGTACATTTAATTATTTCAACCAAGGACTTCGAGACACGAAACCTTTTATTTTTATAGCAAGTGAATTCTCAAACGTTTTTATAATTGGAAAATATACATGACTCATTTTGTCACTGTTACTGTACACATACAAGCATACACGCGTCACATTAAATTTTATTGAAGGGAGAATAGGACACGCGACACACTCGAAAATAATTTCCACGAGATAAAATCGACAATATTATAGTCATTGTCACCTTTTTTTTCTATTTATTTTTTTCGTGTGTTCCTTTGGCATTCTTATGAATGGCCGGCACGCGTGCGTTCGCCATATCCGGAAAAGCGTTCTTCGGAGAAGCCATTTTCAGGCCAATTCACAATTTGCCCGAACAAATATATATTTATACGTAATTGTTGTTTGTATAGCACTTGCAAGCCGGCCAAGAAGTTTGGGGACAACTTTAGCAGTCGCCATTGTTGGCCGATAAAGGCTCACTTCGTTTCGTGCGTGTCTCATATGCTTTCATCCAATTTACCTTATAATTGAAAACAACGAAACTTTATATTATATATTAGATTATATTACGAGCGTATGAAAATATTGAGGCTATATTTTAAATACGCCTCGAGCGAGGCGTTCGTGAAGTTTGTGATTTGATATATGAACTCGCCAAAGTTATTAATTTATGAAAAATTGTATTAAACGCCAACATTTTAAAAACAAGGTATTACTTGTTTAAGTAATAAATGAGAGCCATAAAATATGTGTGACGTATATATGTATATGAAATTTAATTGTAAATAAAGCTCTCTTATAATAAACGAATGTATAATAAAATTAGCATAATGGCGTATATGATAATTTTAACGGGACTGAACATGTGAATTTGCATCAAGTGTATACATGAAAATAAACGTTTTAAAGAAATTTAATATTTCGAGTATGTGAAAAATGTCCAGTTTTAGTGTTTTTAAACTAATAAATCTTTGTTGAAAAAATATATATTTTTAAAGTAATTAGTAAAGAAGATTATCAAATTTACATCCATTATTAACCATCTACTGCTATGTAGGCTTCTCCAACATGCTTCCATTCGTTTTTGTTTTGGGCAACTCTCACCCACACAGTTTTCTGATTTCATCTACCCATTTTCCTTGTGGCCGTCTTTTCACCCCTTTACATTCTCTCAGGTACCATTTTATCACACATATTGTCCACCATTATTTTATCTACTACATGAACCATCCATTGCCGTTTCAATTTCTTCACTCTCTCTACTTTTTCCACTACCCCTGTCAAACTTCTTCGAATTTAAATCAAGTCATATGCGTATAAAAATAAAAATAAATCACAGATATACTTACATATATTTTAAAGCAGAATCTAAATTAAATTTGAGGTTTTATATTTTAAACGTTACTAAAAAAATAAATGATGTTGAAAGCCGCATGCGGCTCCGAAGTCACTGCAGTTCCTGCATATTGATCAATATAATGTTTTAAATATATTTAAATAGCCAGCAGCATAGCTCGGTCGTTAAGCTTCTGCTTAGCGTCAAGAAGGTGCCGGGTTCAATCTCTGAATGAAAATGAATTTTTCAGAGTATGCTGTTGGTCAGACCTGGATTTGTGACTCCATGTTGATCGTTTCTATCAGAGTTTGCCAATTTTCTCTGATTTCATTGTTGAAACGGTTCCCGGAAAAAAAATTGGCTAAAAATCCTTCCTACCTACTATGTCACCACTATTTGAAGTTTGATTGATGTACAATAAAATTTATGTACAATTCATAGATGTCTCGTTAATTTGCGAGTTTTTCAGTCTCGCAATTCAACGACTTAAAATAAAAATGCTGCATTTGTATTTGTATTTGTAATTGTAATTTGTAATTGGCCAGGAAGGCGCATTGGGATTTACCTGTAAGGCCTTCCTGGTATATATGTAAAAAATAAAATAAAAATTATTTACGTAGTATGATTTATTAAAATTAAAATTTCTAGCACAATATAAATTTATTTTTGATTAAATGATTTAAATTTTAGACACATTTAATGTAGCAAGAAAATAAAATCCTATTTGTTGTGGATAAAGTCAATTATTTGTCAAGATTTCTTTTTTATTTAAAGTAAATTGTCTCAATTTAAGTTGTAGATGCGTACAACCCCGGTTTTACATTATACAACGCATACGTAATGTCACCTTAACGTTTTTATTTACAAGGAGTGGATACACGGTGAATTTACATAATGTACATTTCTTGAAACAAAAATACGTTTCGAGTAATTTAGAAAAGCTCACGCGTGCGTAAATCGACGTACATATTTTATTTAGGAAATGTACTGAGACGAAGACGCTCGCGAAAAAAATTTATGAAGTCGTCGTCTACGAAAAGGGGGAGGGAAAGGGGTTAGATCGGGAGTGGGTGGGAAGGGGGCTAAAAAGAGGCAGATCCTGATAAATAGCTCCGTGACAAGAAAATGCTTCTATGTCTCAGGACGAGATGCGCGAGCCCGTTGATAAGATTTAGCCGGGGAAAGTGATCATCGTATATATACATACGTATATTATTGGGGGAGGAAAAAATTCGCTTATGAATGAGCGTATTGAAAAGTTTGACTTTTTCAAGGATATACAGGGTGGCTATTTGTCAATCAAACCCTTCACTTTGGACGTGTCATTTGCACGACAATCGTTCCTTTCAAGATGTACTGTCGGAACGAAAAATGTCACTCTTGCTATTTGCTGTGATTATTTTCGCTCAAAGTGTCTATTATTTATTTTGAAATTTTTTAGATATGTTTTTTATAAGTAAAGCGTATTTTCTTAATAATAAGTACCAGCTGAAAAAAAATTAAATAAAAGTAAAAAAAAAACAACATCCAAAAGCCATCTACGATCTAAGTTCGCATTGTAAACTGTCGATCTGCAATAGCTTACACAATTTTCAAACAAACAAACATTTATCTTTATAAATATAATGGATGTATGCATACGTTCTGTTGCAATTAAACACCATAAATAAGCAATGGTAAATGAGGCAAATATCTAAAGCACACATTGTTGAATAAATTGCATCGATGCACTTGTCCGAAATGTAAAAATTTTACACGACCTGATTTGAACAGGTTGTTTGTTTGTTTGCATACAATCAAACGGCGAATTTGCTTTACGCAAATAAGTTCGGTTTTTACTCGCGCGAAGTAGATCGGTAAATAAATTTAAAAATTTTAGTATTTGAACATTTCATTGAAAAAATGATGATTTAAAAGCGATACGTACATATGTAGGTACTTTTGAATGATCGCGTGACGGATACCTTCGTGATGGTATTAAGTATTAAGTACCTAAACATGCCCATGTGTCTCTTTTGATTTATTCATTTGTCAGAAAAACCCATGACAGTACGATATTATTATTGACACTAATTGAATTTGCGTTGAACGTGAACGTAGTTGAAAATTACACGTTACATACAGTCCATCGATAGTGTAATATTCAAGTACATTTTTAGAAGTGAAATATGCCTATACATAATATATGCATGTTACAATCATCTACGTATGATACATACGTTGATGATTGTAAATTGAAAAAAATATTTTTGAATTGCAACGACATACATATACAGCGATCAATAGGTAATAAAAAGGGAAAGATAAAGTAAATGTTGTCGACTTCGTTTCCTGGAAGAATTTCACCACGATGAAATACTCAGACATGCGATAAAATTAAACGCATAAAACAGCAAAAGTCTGCTTGTTCTTTCAAATTTTCGCTTTGAAATATTTATCGCTTCATTAAATTTAAAATACATACTGTGAAAACAAATTTATGGTGCTTTAACTTTAGCTTTTAAACGTGTATTCTGAAAATGAACGCAATTTGATCAGATTTTTTTTGCATATCCTTTTTATAAAGAACACAAACCAAAAACAAAAATTAAGTGCATTACTTTGACATAAAATTTTAAAGGAAATTTTTATATTTTATAAAATTGATAAATTTCATGCATAATTTACATATGAAAAAGAATACACATTATTTTGTATTCAACAACTATAAACACTTTTGAAGATAATTTATTTATGTATATCAACATCATCATCATATACAGCCATTCGCCATTCGCTGCTGGATGAAGGCCTCTCCAACACGCTTCCAATCGTCTCTGGTTTGCGCCACTCTTATCTATCTCACGTCCACCGATTTCGTCCACCCATATTCTCCACCTTTGGCCTTCTTTTACCCTTTTGCATTCTCTCAGATACCATTCTAGCACTTCTTTTGTCCACCTTTCGTCCATTTTTATAGCCACGTGACCAAAGCCATTGCCATTTCAATCACTCTATCCACTGTATCCACAACCCTTGTCATACGTATCATCCACGTATTTCATTCCCTGTCTTTCCTCGTTATGCCAAACATACAATGTTACATACTTCTTTGAGTGCATACTTCTTTGATTTATGTATCAACTTTCAGTGTCCAAGTTTCACATCCATACGTCATCACTGGCAAAACACATTGATCTTTTATTCAGACAAAGTGGCATTTTTGTGACCAAATGCACTTCATTCTAATTTCATATGTCTCCTTATTTCTTCTTCTTTACTACTGGACATATCTATTATTTGACCTAAATATATATATATATATATATATATATATATATATATATATATATATATATATATATATATATATATATATATATATATAATTATTTACTACTTCTACTATCTTATCATCTAATGACATGCAATCAAGCATGCAATAACTATTAAACATTAGTTTGGTCTTATCTATGTTAATTTTTAATCCTACTTTCCTACTTTCCCTGCCTAGCTGGGTTAAGTTAGCCATTCGCCATCCACTCTTGGATGAAGGCCTCTAAATTTTTTCATTTTTCTGTGTTTTGGACAACTCTCGTGCCTTCGGGAACCGTTGGAGCACTTCTTTCGTCCATCTACATCAGTTTTCCTAGCTGTGTGACCGGCTCATTGCAATTTAAATATCTTTACCCTCACCATTACATATGTTTGATATTATGAAAGTGAATATCATTCTTACTAATAGATTGACAGTAGAAGGTTTTTCAAAATGGTTGAAACAACTTTTAGTAATTAATTATATGAATTTTAATTTTTCATAATAATTGGCACATTCACATGTATAATATACATATTTATAACACTAAATAAGTACACTCAACATCAGTTGCGATGAGATAAAATTTGAAACATCACACTATTTGTGTTGCAAACATAAACACAAAATATTATAACCTCACTATGTACATATATCCTAACCCTTCATCCCACTTCAACATTAGACCATTTAGACCCAAATCATAGAGATAAACTTATACAAAATAATAGAGCTGTATATACATATATACACATATATGTACAATAAAACCGCATCGTAGTAATTTATCGACAACACACTGGTCAAAACGTGAAGATAAAAGGCTCGCGGCGACCACCACAAAAGCCCCCGTTTGATAAATGTTTTGATTTTTGATAATAGGTACATAACCATCCCTTCCTACCCTTCCCTCTGATCGAAGACATTCGGTCCTTAATCACGCGTATCTATTTTGTTCCGATAGAAACAGGCATTGTTGCACCGGACGAATATAAATGTTTCCCGAGGATTTCTTCCAATACACACACACTTTGATATACGACCGGTTCATTTATAATTCCATATTGAATTATCATACGTTTCGTTGGTTTTATTTCGTAGCGTGTGCATTCAATACAATCGTTCGATACTCCACGAGTGCCTATGGATGTATGGCTGAGAATATGTCAAATATTATGCTATATAATAGTAGGTGTCAGAAGAGGTATTGTTACGCCTTTTGTCCCGAAGCCCGATATCAAATTTTCGAGGAATACATCTATTTTCGTATGATAAAGTTCCCGAGAATATATAAATAAAATATTAACTGAATATGCGTGTTAAAACTTAAGCAGAAATGTGCTAAAACTTCGGTAATATCCGACCTTACATCGGATGAGACAAGTTTAAATATCATATAATACAATGTTAATTAAACATTATTAATACTTTGAACATTATTTGCTTGAACTGTTAGTATTTGAAAACAAAACCACAGATGTGAGTTTATTATGATATTGTTTGAAAAAAACAATTAACTTATATAACAAGCTAAGGTTATTATCATAAGGTTAGTTTAGGGTTCAATTGTTTCATATAATTTTAATTAAAAATGTACAGATTGTGTTATTATTATATATTTTGACTTTATTATTATCGTAATGATACAGACGCTTAAAAACTCCACGTTTAAACTATTAATCAATCAATTAAATAACATTTGAAATAAAAGAAATCAATGTAAAATGGAAATTTATTGAAAAAATTGTTGCATATTAGAAATTTAAAAATAAAGTTATAGATTTCGCATTCACCCTCTTGACACTTATTTTTTTTAATAGTATTTATCCGATGGAGCTTTGATGTTTACACAATAATTCTTCAACACAAACAATTTTTTGCGGTTAAACGAGTCACTATTTACTTTACCTGCACACCCCAGTTTATATTTAGCACGGAGGGAGCTGTTTAAATGCGATTTCATTGTATTGTAAATAATAAATAAATATAAACAAGCAAAAAATTGCATGCATGAATCAAGTCTGCATAGATACAGGGTGTTTTTTTTTGTGTATATTTTATATAAATGTAATGAAAGATTAGTTAAAAACTGCATGCTTACTTACTCGTATAGATATATCGACTAAAATGAGTGTATGATATCAAAAATTATATTCCTATAAGAAAAAATGAGTCACAATACAATTAATAACATTTAGTATACATACATATATGTACATATATTTTATAGCATAAATCATTTAACATCGAAATAATGTTGAATGTATAATATATTTTCTTTTGAACTTTTACTCTGTCTAAATTTCGACTACATATATTTAAGTCTAAAAGATGAAACAAAGAAAATAAATAAATTTAAAACTCGTATTCGTATCCATATTTGGATTTTCAATATGAAGATCTCCTTTTTTTATCTTCGCTCTGAAACACAGAAATCAGAATAGTATTAGCCCATGCTGAGGTAAACCTCAATTAAAATTCATATAAAAAATTGTTAGTTGTTAAAGCTACATATTATAAAATTTTCAAAAACCGGAATAATGCAGAGTTTTCACTGCAAAGCAAACATATTATTTTGACATGTAATATACAAAAAATAAATAAATATCTCGTCTGGTAAATGGAGTCGACATTATATTTAATTATGAACTATTAAATATATATGCAGTTTGCTAAAAAAATTCTTGGAACGCTATTACAATAGCTTAATTTAATTTTCTCAATGATCACGGCTAAATCTATCACCGCTGGCAAAATCTAAATGGTTATTAAATCCAGATCAAAGTATCAGTTATAGATTGCCAATTTAACTAACTTCAATGATGTGACGGTTTCAATAAAAGCGACATTCCACCCCTCCAGTTTCTCGCAAATTTGGCTATTCCGAAATCGTTGATTGTTTGTATTTTGTATATTGATATACATACATTTTATAATGTATTTGGATATGTACATGCATATGTATGTACACATTTAGCCAGTTTCGATTTGGGACGATTTATCGTGAGACTGGTATATATGAAAAAATACACACAGTACATAGTATTGTTGTAGGGAAATATCTCGGATTTATGATGATTTTAAATATGACATGTTTTCGTTTAGCGGCTAACGGATACTATATTGTGCATACATACGTACTATGTATAACGAACAATATACTATGAACAAGTGGGAAAAATAAACAAAATAAATAGACTCAACAATCAACGATAGGTCGCATTTGTAAATAGAATGCTATTCATACCATTAGTTAAATCGAAATCATACGTGAATGTCGCATCCTGTATTTACAACGTCTAAATACCTGAACCGGTATTGACAATGGCAAGGTGAGCTCGCACATTAGACATTACTTTTGTAGAATAGGGGTTCAAAAACTGGCGAGGGGTTGCCAACCCTAATCACTCGTTGCATCCGAGTCGGAATTATCCGAAAATTGCCGAAGAGCGACGAAGACCGGTCGGTCGGTCCAAAGTTGCCGACCAGAGCGGAGCTTTCAGTCGAGTTCGGTCGGTTGAGCCGGTTGCACGTACCGGTCCATATCTCGTCGAACCGGTTCGTCGGAGTAAACACTCGCGAAAGCTTCAAAATTCTTCGAAAAGCTTCGACCACTTCAAATTCAAAAATCCCGCCGGAGAAAAATGTGATTCCCCACCGACTCTCGTGAAAGTGTACACTTTGCCCAATATGGATACGAAGTTTGTGCGATTCTTAGGCGATAAGATAAACTTGTAGTTTTTGGACGTGGCTCCAGTTTAAAATATGGAAGGCAAAGCCCAAAGTGACCCCAAGGGGTCGAACAAACCCAATCCCAAATCGGACCATGGGAAGAACAGTAGTACCAGTCTGTTCTTGTGCGGTCTGTGCACGTTCAGCGTGGTGATCAGCATGTACAGTACGTATAGGGGCGATCAGCTCGAGGGTAGGGTTGCCGATTTGGAGAGCAGGTTTGCAAATTTGCAGAGCTCTCTCGTGGAGCCCAGTGAGATGCTGATGATGAGGCTCAAGAGGGAAGTCGAGGAGAAGTTCCACAGGAGGATGACCAGGGAGGCTGTCTCCACTGGAAGGAGGCTTCTGACTCGGGAGCTGGAGCAGGAGCAGACCAACGGTGGTTTTGCCAAGCTGATGAGGATCAAAAGAGACATGTCCGATTGCAGCTGTCCTGCAGGTTGGTAAAACCATACACTATGTCTTATTAAATATATCAAAACATATGAATTTTAATTTGAATAACTTAATAGATTTTAAGCACAGTATTTTAATGTTATAGCTTCTTAGAAAACAGAACTATTAAACTATTATTATTACACGAAAATTCAGATATTCTTGGTATTTATAAATATTGTAATAGACGATTATAATACTACAACAATAAATCAAAATATGAAGAAACTATCACTAATAGTATATCATGTTTTGATTTATTGGTTTTATTTTTACATTTTAGTTCTTATATTTAAATATTATATATAAAATACATTTTCAAAACTTATTCACTAGTCAAAAATGAAACAAACTTGACAAAATAATCAAAACATTAAATATAATTGTATGTAATATCAATGACACAATTACGCTAAAATATATCACGATATTCGTATTATAATACATTTTCAAAGTACCATTACATAAATTGAATCCATGAAATGACAAAATAAAATGAATTTATATATTTAATGCGTATTTAAAATATTTTTAACAAATGAACATATTTCAAACATTAAAAAAAAGTGCGTCATAACATTTTTGAATTTTCTTAAAGGAAATATCCGACTTCCAGTTTATCAAATTTTTTTATTTATTTACATGATATTGATTCAAGGATTAAATTGGAATTTTTTCTTCAAGAGCGCGCATATTTAAAGAGTCGAAAAAAAAGTGCGAGAAAAATCGAAATATTATTACTAATACAAAATTGGTCATTTTTTTACATAACCTCCAATACGTTTCACTTACGATTATAATTCAGGAAAAAGTTTGCCTCTTATTTATTGTTAAATAATTTCATATATCTCATATTATATATTTGATTCAAAACTAAAAAATACTTTAAATTTAGCTGTACCAAAATAGACTGTTCAACTTATCAAACAAAAAATTAATATTCATTCATGTATGTACTAGATTTATAGATTTTCTTCCAGAACTTTTCTTCACAAACAAAAATATTATATTAATGACTTTTCCGAAATTTTCTTTCAATAGCCTAAAAATAAATGGTTTGAAATATGTGAGTTCTGCTTACATTCATTTTATGAATTTACTCAACATGTACGTCAAAGAAAAGTTTGAATGAGTCAACCGAGGCTCGTTATCGAAAGTAATGCTTTCTTTGGTCACGCACTCGTATAAACGACACGTTTTTATCACCGTGCGAAATTCATTAACGTGACTAATCCGCCGTTTGAGCGTAACATTATCCAAAAGTCAATCATTTTCCTTTTATAAAATACTGATATTCATCCGGATTTTGAAACATGAGTCGCGATGATTCGATCCAACATCCGATAATTTCATGTATGCATTTAATATACATATTTATTTTATAAATGAACACTGTTCATGTTACGTACAGGTTATCACTTTTTTATCTTCACCCAATCAATCATGTGAAAGCGATTCATTCAAAAGCAAAAATCCATTGTATGTATGAAATGTTTTATTATATTGAAATTTCACATGTTGAAGTTGATCTACTTCTAGATTACAATTTTTCCATTCACGATTGATAAAACGATATTTTTATTTATATCCAGAAGAATGGATAGAATAAGCTTTTTTACTACGTTTATGTACATACATACGTACATATATTATATAACATAATTTATTATAACGCATCGATAAATCGTATGTTTGACTTTAAAATAATATGGCATACAAACACTGTTTAAGTTACATATATGATTTTAAATGCATCATTTTTTATCAATAGACTATTGAAAAATAAAATATATATTCAAACACTACTACATACCTACATATGTATGTAAGTAGTGAATGTTGATTAATTGATATGGTAACCAAATAAACATATACCATTTTCAAACAAAGCTTATATCACTCTGTTTAACTATGGTAGTCAAATCAATTTTGATGAAGATGTTACTCTCAAAATTAGTAAAATTTAAATAAAAATCGACAAAAATCCTTATCCACATATTATGCGTGAAGGTAAATATAACCGTATAAAAATTAAAGCATACTGTCTAATATTCATGTCGTAAAAAATGTATCGACTTTTTACATGCATAATTTATTTCGCATTTTAAAAAATTGGATTTTCTTCGAAAATTCATATTATAGCAGTAAATTAAACATTCCAAAGATTCAATATACACAATTTATCATATTTCACGTAAAATTATTAATTGTTTATACGAATTTCCAAACGATACGGCTCCAATCTTTCCACTCATTCACAAAATACGTTTTGATTCAGAATTGCCCCACCTTTCGGTATTTGAGGACACCCGTCGGCAATCATGAAATCATTGTATAATACAGGCGTCGGCAACCTTCTTTGGCTGCGGGTCAAAATCAACCAATTTAGAATGTCTTTCAATGAATAATAAGATAAATTTTATTGAGAAAATAATTACAATACTTTAACTAAAAAGATAAACCAAAAATAAATGGTAATAAAATTCTCATTCTAATTATTATATTATAAAAATATAAATTGTAAAGTTTTAGTTCTTAAATTTATGAAATTTCTCTAGTTTTAGTTCTCTTAATTTCCAATGACTCCCTTGATTTTGAATTTAGTCAAGTCTGGTTTATATTTAATCACCGTAAGACGAATACAATCGTCTGAATTTTCGATAGTCAAGATGCCCTTCTGTTGTACTTAAAATAAATTCCAGATATGAAAATATTT
Source organism: Arctopsyche grandis (assembly GCF_051622035.1). NCBI lineage: Eukaryota > Metazoa > Arthropoda > Insecta > Trichoptera > Hydropsychidae > Arctopsyche > Arctopsyche grandis. The sequence continues at coordinate 11,806,137 of NC_135359.1, forward strand.
GCTCACATTTATGTACGTATACATAGAACCGAATGCCGATATAATGGTAAAGCCTATTTTTTTTTCAAATATGAAACTTTGTAGGAAGTGTTGCCCAACACGTTGATATCTTGAAAAAATGATTATTTTCCACTTTTTCTAAATCTTTCCCCGATGAATTCGAACAAAAACTCTTACTTCGTCGTACATTTTCAAAATTATGTAATTATTACATTGGAGTCGTTCGTTGAAATCATTATAATGATTTATAAAGAACAAACTTGAACCAGTGTTAAACAAACTTAAACCGTCTTAAAAAATATTGTTCAATTAACTCAATGGCATTGAGTTCTAGATCATTTTCATCGATTTCGTTAAAAAGTATTTGTACGTCCTCAAAGCACTCTACAAATTTAAAGAATTCTGCCTGAACTTAGCCTTCGTATTTCAACATGGAGCAGAAAATATTCATATTTAAATTCAATTTCTTCCATAAGTTTTGCAGCGCTTGTGTGTTTATGCAGATCGTACTACTATTTTGCTAACGATCTTAATAACCCTTTCCATTGCATCCTCAAGTTGTTACCTACATAGATGCCTTTGAAAATAAATTTTCTTCATGCAATGCTTATTACGTCACTACATACCAAATAATATTTGAACTGACGCAAATTCATCAATAAAATATTTAAAAATATATATTTTTTGGTACTTTTGTCTTGTCTGGTGGGTGACTTGAAATTGTTAAATGAATCACTTGGTGACCCGTGGGTCATAGGTTACCGATGCCTGGTATAATATATGTATATAAATCGAAACATGGCGTGTATATAATAATACACATACCTAATCTACCTTTTGTCATTCGATTTTGTCCGTAGTCATGGGTCTCCTTTACGCATTAAAAAAGAACCTTTTGTCAAGACGACCATTGACCCCTTCCCGGATAGATAAAAGCTTTATAACACATCATCGTGTGGCCACTTTTGATATACATAAGTAGTTGTAATGTGACGGACGTACGCGTCCCATTGTAGTTTTCATTAGCTGTCACCGGCCAATTGTCTATGCTCTGAGAACTCGCTCGTCAATAAATTGTCTTGTCTTGAGCTTAAAACACTCCAGGCGATATGTCAATGAACATTTTCCAGCATATGTACTGGTGGATATTATACATGAGTCAGAGAGAAAGTTGCATGATTCGGTACTATTCAAACCAAGTCTAATTACTCCAAAGGAATAATGCGATGTGCTTTTTTTCAACGTTGATAAAATCAATGCAAATGAAACCATAAAAGGTTGAATATGAAGGGCTTTGAAAGTGGGGGCTGATTTGTGTGAATACATATTTCACTTTCACCATACATAGTAAAAATTTTATACGATTTAGTTAAACTATGCAGAAATTGTACAATTAATTATTAATCGAAGTTTGATATTTATTAAAAATTACATCCGCTTATACATATGTAGGTAAAATCCATGAATACCAGAATACAGTGAAGCACTACAGTATAATTAATGAATTAGTAATTAATCAGAAGTACGAAATTAACATAAATCAACATTTAAAATTTGCTAGCACACCTCTCCACCCAGCAGCAATATAAGCTTAATATACGTCTTGCAAATACAAACGAACAAATCAGCAAGACTGATAACCGTATTGAATTAATGGCAAACATTTAAGTCTTATAGTTAAATGTATCGTATCAGTATTACCGATCACATACAGACGAGAGAAAATTTAAATGTATGCAAATCCGAATCGAGCTCATACAGCGTTTCTCAAATACCCTCAAAATTGATAATTGTGTTTTTTATTTGCTAATTCGACGAATATTATCATTGAAGCCGCGATCAATATGTACTAGAACTTGAAATAGTACTTCTGAATATCAACCGATCAAACAAAGTCGTTGAAACAAGCTCATTAAATCTCAATATATATATGTTTATTTTTATGGGGCTAAATCGGCTCACCCCTACAATTCCACTCCCTCAAATTTTACGCCCTCGCCTTAATTATAAGAAAATGAAGTAATAATTGCAGTTCTGTGATGTTATAATTGCCTCGTATTCCAGTGATTTCAAATCGCAAAAAAAATATCTCATTTTCTTATAAATACAGATACGATACGTTGCAGGTACTCTCCAACAATATTTTTTGTATAAGAAATAAATTATCTGTAATATTATATATACATATATTATAATAAATGCCTATATAATGGTATGTATACTAATACAAAAAAAAACACCGAAGATATGTACTTTACTCTATGTATTGCTCTACATGCTCTCATTTCAAAGCTTGAAATTCATCGTCACTCAAATATTTTCGTATTGATACAAAAATAGAAACGAAATACGTTTGAATCATTACATTCATTTACATGACTCATTTCAATCAATCAGTATACAGACAGTCTTCTATACACTATCATGTTACAAAAACAGCATATTTAAACAGTTCAATTAGTGTTACAAAAACAGCGTATTTAATTTTTTTATTGAAATTTATATACATATGTATGTATGTATATGCTCTTAATTTATTTTAGATTGTACATCTATGTAGTTTGCAATTACGCCTCTGAAGATTAAAACAAGACACTGCAAGATTAAACAAATTAAATTTCGTAACTCCAAAATTTTTTCACCACTCATCTACCCGACTTTTGTAGGCGATGAGTATTTACTTTAATAAAATGTACAGATCTTATTAAATTTAAGAAGTATATTATGAAATTATAATATAAACATGTATTATACGCCATGTTATTAACCTTTGAAAAAATTACCAATCAACTTTGATGCATACGGAAAACGAACCATTCAAATTAAAAGCGCGTCAACGACTTAATAGTTCACTGATCAAGGTCAAAACCTTCATCAAAATGAGGACAGTCATGACGTTAACATGTATTCAGCTTGCCTCTAAAAGGGTGTATGTCAAATTTATGAGATATATGCCAAATGCTTGCTTTCACGTATAAAATCTCAACGCCTAAAATTGTCGACAACTTTCGTTGCATCATATTCTTATTTTATTAAAAAAATATCACTTAGTTATTGTAAATTACTTACAAAAAATACATTTTGTGAAGTTTATAAAAGTAAAATAAACTACAATATACATACATATGTACATATTTGTGAAATGGAAAAATTTTAATACGCTACTTTCAGCTACTTAACAAGCATTTACTCTGCAATTCTTCAGTGGTTTCATTTCTTTTGGTAATAAGAAAAGCAAGTAATGAAAAATAATTTGGTGGATTCGCTAATTACAATTCAAGATACATATATTTACAAACCATACAAACCAGTACTTACAAGATACATATGTACATATATTACAAAGATATATGTACATATATTTAGAAACCTCTTCTCAGCAACCTATTGAAGATATTTTGAAAAATGTAATCAATCGAAATACGAACGTTTCGATCATGAAGCCTGATTGTCCCACTTCATAAGTCATTATTCAATTTAAAAATTATTAAATTCTCAAATATATGATAATCTATGTATGTAGGTATACATATAAATATAAATATATATATATATATATATATATATATATATATATATATATATATATATATATATATATATATATATATATATATATATATATATATATATAGTATTTAAAAATAATATAGCTTACATCATTTGCACAATGAACGAAATAACATTAAACTGCATGTCTGCGAAAAAGTCTAATATAAGAATATTTTGGTGTAACTTGTGACTGTGATTTTCCAAAAGTAGGCATTGTAAGATTGGGCTTTTTGGAACCCAGGCCACTGATATATATTCACGCCTAATATTAAAGTTTCGTCGCGGTTTTGGGGAGTTCGTCGGTGGAAAAAGGTAGTTTGGTGGTGCGTTGTCCGTATAATTTATGGGGATGGCAATACTTTAGCCGTATTTAACCCCCTCGCGCGCGGCACTGTTGCTCAGACGTGTATTTATGCCTGGATATCACTTTATCAGGCAGTGACAAAAGCACTAACCCCTCCACCCATAAACAGTATTTACCGACCCAAATTTATCTCTCGCTCTCTCGTGGGGGTGGCGGAGGCTTTTCGCGAAATATCAAAGTCCTGCAAATTGGAGAGAATAATCCTCGAAAAGTCGATGGTTGGAGATAAGTGCCGAAGGGAGGGGGCGATTACTCAGTTTTAATTGCTGTTAAAAAAAGTGGGATTAAGCGCGATTTATAAGGGTGTTTCTCGGAATGAATTTTGAGATGAAAATTACAACATGTTTAAAATTGGGAAGATTTAAAATAAATGAACAATTATTTAATACACTACTTTCAATGTTATGTTCATTCGAGACATACCAGTTGTTAAATACATACATATATAGTCAGCAGTATAGATCAATGGTTAGCGTGTAATGCTTTTAATTGTATGATCACGGGTTCAATCCCTGGCTGTGCTGATGGCCAGACCTTGAACATGTGACTCCAAGGTTGATCTGTCCTTATCAGGATTTGCTAATTTATCTGATTTCATTAAAACGGTTCCAAAAAATTGGTAACCCTGTCCTATTTCTTGCAAAATTTGAGCTCACAGCATCTCGAATTCGCTGATTTATAAAATGCTACAAATTCATCCATAGATGTCTCGCAAGTTTCGAGTTATTCATCATCAATAAATTCGGCGAAGATTTGAAATTATATCTATAATATATATGCATTTAGATACACTGTATCTAATTTTAAATGCTTGAGACCGAAGATTTAATTTATAAATACATATAGGCAACAAATTAAATGGTCAGAATTTATAGGTCAAAATAAAATTTGAATCTTGATCAGAATAATATTACCATTTTGGTCAGAATTATATAATTTATGGTCAGAATAAAAATTTAAGTGGTGAGGATAAAATTTTTAAATGGTCAGATTAAAAATGTAGGACGGTCATAATAACAATATAGGGCAATCAGAATAAAAAAATATTAAACAATTATATTTAACATTCATAATGAATGGTGACAGTATATAAAATAAGTATTCATAACTACAGAATATTGGAATACAAGTTCAAAATAATGTATTTTTGGTATCTTTTTACGAGTATTTAAATGTCAAAAATTTTGCCCGTCACAAAAATAAAACTAATAAAAAAACTTATTATAAAAATATGCTTTAAATACAATTTTGTAATTATTACATCACATTAAAAGATATGCATTAATATGTATGTATGTATGTTATAAAAATATTTAATATAATTCATTTCTGAGAATGATTGTAGGTTATGATGGCGATTTCTACACACTCCTGACAAGTTTCCAACGGAAAAAAAATATTCTGACCATTTAATATAAAATTCTGATGATTTAAAAACAAAATTCTGTTCATTTAATATAAAATCTGACCATCTAATATTTATTCTGACTGATATATTCTGACCACTTTATATTAATTCTGACCGTTTGACAAAAAAATCTGACCCGAAAACTACAAGCAATGCATATATAAGACGATATTTTATTGAAAAGCTATTAAATATTCATACCTACATATTATATATAGTTAATGTACTATACGTTGTACATATGCAAGTCTATAGGTAGAGTGAAAGTCAATTGATGAACACATAACATACTTAAACGTCTTCATGCGTCGTCGTTTACAAGAGTATCAAGTATGAAATTTATATACATCCATCCACATCATTCATTTTTATCAGATAAATAATAAATTAAACTTGACACCATACGGGCGTTGGGAAAAAAAAACAAACTGGACAATCAGAATTTGATACCGGTCGAATATCGAGGGACAATATCCGAATTAACATTTCCAACAACATATAAGTATAGGCATCAGAAACACTTCTGCTAGGGTTCAATGCGAAACTTTGGCACCGCCTCGTAGGCACTAACCCTCATCTATAGATTTGTTCTTATTGTCCCTTGTCGGAATTCCCTCGTGCTGATGTTGCTGACCATCAAAGATCCCGGTGATAAATGGATTAGTGCAGTTTTTGTCATCAATTCGGGTCACACAATGTTGTCACAACGACCCTCCGGATTCTTCTTATAGCCCAAACGTAGTGTGTGGGTGTGTCGGCTACGATATACGTATACCTAATTTTCGTATATAAAATCGTGATGTATAGACTTATTAAATTATTAAAGGTCAAGTTAAAATTTTCGTCGCCCTTTGACTGGCGGCGCCTGGGGCATTTGCCTTCCTGCTTGACCGGATACTGTGTGTGTACAGCGCTAGAGCAATTCTCCAACCTCAATGGCCTATTATCATTAAGATATAATAAAGGCGTATCCTTATTCATATCTTATAGACTAAGAAATATACTTATGTATTGTTTGTATATTATTTAGAGGAAAAAAATCAGTGCTAGTTTGTATTTTCAAAATTAATTATATGATATTATATGTATAATACTACATTTTAATAAAATTCAATATGTATCAGTTCAATCAAAATCTCCATATGAGTGGGTGGCTTTTTGCCAAATATACTTTTTTTAAATTCGTGAAAATGTTTCGAGAAAAACTCGTTTGTTTGTACAAAAATAATAAAAAAAACTTGTCTTATTTTTTTTTTGTATAAAGAAATCGTAATATTTTTAATTTATTTAAGATTTTTGGTATATTAAACAAAGTCATTATCAAATTATTCGTGCGCACAGTTTCGCATGTGCAAGCTTGCAGCAAAGTGCATTAATTTCAAAATTCAAATTAACCTCACCAACCTTCTCCTACGCACTAAAACCAATATACTGATTTCATTAAAAAAAATGCACTCATAAACTGACAAGTCATCAACGAACAACAGGCGGGAGACCACACAAGTGGCATTCATAAACTCACTCATGAATGGGTCATGACCGGATTCGAATAACGAAATAGACACTGAAAATGTTCAGAACATACGAGTTCATTCGCTGATCTTAATGTATGCTAATTTACGTAGCAAATTTGCACAAAAAATCAGCCAAGTACCTCCTCTCGAGTGGTATTCAAATGTAAATGAGCGCGAAATAATAATGACGAGCACATTTTTTTTCGTGCAAATATTTAAGACCAAATATTGACGTGGGCTTTGTGACTAAAACGCTCGTCAACCGATTTGATGACATTCAAATCAGTCACAGTGATAAGAAACCGGTAGAACTGGGTGTAGTATGAATTAGATATGAATAGTCGTAAATTAAACTGCCATAGTGATTCATAAATACATACTTTTATAATCCATATACATATAAGAATATCTAGTAAGCAAAAAGGAATGAAATATGTAGGTATATGTATATATGTAGTTTTATGTACATACATATGTACATATATCAACCATCATAAAGCGAATCATTCTTGCAAGGTCGACACCGTTTTGCTATATATAAACCCCAAACTTAAATATAGTCAACATCATAAAGCTAAATATAATATACACATTTAATTATAGAATATTCATCGATTATTTATATATTATGAATATTCATCGATTATTTATATTTATACATTGCGGACCGACCATTATGAATATTCCGAAAACTCTCTATAAGAGAGTTTTCACATCTAAAGCTTGGTATAATTTAATTAAAAATTTTAATACAGCTTCTTTACAGTGGTCTTTAACCGTATAAATAATCAAATCAGTATTTTTCAAACTGTGGTGATTGCTGTATTCAATTTTGTATACAATTTTAATTTATTTTCACGTAATAAAATATATTTATCTTATAGATCGTTCTGTTATTCATTTGAGTGAAAGATTAAATGAATAACAGAATATTGAGAAGTATGCTACGCGAAAAAATCCAGTCAACTTCAACTTCTTTGAAATATTTTCTGAATATTATCGATAATTTCCGCGGACAAAAGTCAACCATAAAATAAAACCATAGAAATATATATTTTTTTAATTTATTTATCGACATTTTAGATAAAGATATGCTTGTATGATATACAAATACATATGTTCATACGTATGAATGGAAGTTTGAAACTAAATATTGTAAATATGTAATACTACTTTGTTATCTGAAGTTTGGAGGATTTAAAAACATACACGCTGTGTTGAAGGCCTTTTAATAAAATTTTATTAAAAACGTAGCGTATGTGTTTAAGGCCCATAGTGAGTTAATATGATATATAGGTATGTTCAAAAACCTTCTATTATTATTTCATTTATTTTTACCATCTTAATTCCAAAGCTTATGTGAATCAAATTGGAGAAAAAAATAAAACTCTTCAGACGTTTTTCAGAAAAATTTCACGGAAGCTATGCCAATTTTATTTACGATGTTGTTAGGTATGTTAAAAATATAATTAGGTATATAAATAATATAAATCAATAATTCCTATTGATTTCTGTTTATCATATGTATTACAACATAAACATTTGAATTTGAAGAGTTCATATTATATTGCATTGAATCTAACTGAATTCTCAGAATCTATTGTACCTATATTGTACATAGTACATGCTTACATTCATTGATATTGATCCTTTATGAAGTGATGTAATAGTTTACCTTTTCAACTAAATACAATTCCTTGTGGTGATGTATGTACATATGTACATATATTAAGATATAATAGTATTAAATTCAGTTTGTAAGAATTCCGACCTATTAGTAACGTATTTAATCGGATTATATCAGATTAATTCGGCTGTTCTAGTACACACAAATCTATTATACTCGTAGTTTTGACAATGCCCGTTACATATCATTACTGGAGAATAGCCCTTTATTGTTATTGATAGGCGGAAATAGTTAATGATCGCCTGTCAACGACCACATTAATGCCTTTCGCCTATCGTCGACAATAATCCTCGACTATCACGATTAATAATGCGTGTTCACTATCAATTTCTCCACGTATACATTCTGTGCCTCCGAACCTGTGAAAAAGCTAGTCGATTGAGCTATTAATTTAAATTCAATGAAAACTACGCTTTCAATTCCAATGAAAGACTTGAGAGACCACTTTTTTCAATTCAGTATCATTAATATATTTTTTCAACCCAAAAACAATTGAATTAACATTATTTAATATGAATGGGAAAAAATATAGACATGCTAGTATTAAATTAGTTTGATAGTCAGCCTGGAACAATAAAACATTGAATAATTAATAAGTTGAATGTAGGAGAACGTAAAAATGTAAAAGAATGCTGTAAGAAAAATCTCTTTAAAATTTATCACGTATCTTCCTTGCAAATAAATCTTCAGAAAATTCCACAAAAAAATTATTTTTCTTAATACAATATTAAATATTCGAAGTGTTACTGCTTTGACATTACGACCAATTTCCTCTTTGTAATGAAGTGTTCTTGGTAATTCTCTCGAGCCTTTCTTTTGTTATCAACAAAAAATTACATACATATAATATTTTATTTTATAACATACTTTTCTATCATAGATGTCATGACAGGAATTACCCCAAGGCGACAAATATGGTCAGATTATTTCGTACATGTAGCATAACAGAGTGGCATAACAGAGTGATCCAATGCTCCATTTTGGAGCAGAATATCAATTAACACAATACAAATATCAATTAATGTCAACAGAGACATCTATAGTCAAATTGGCAAGCATTTTGAAATGCCGAAAACTCGAAATTTCTAGAAATGGGTAAAGGATGGCAATTTGTTGGAAACTTTTCAATGAAAATCAGATAAATTGGTAAACTCTGATAGAAACGATCGACCTGGAGTCACATATCCAAGGTCTAGCCAGCAGCAAACAATGGGATTGAACCCGTCACCACTTTGTTCGATAGTATTATATGCCAACTATGATACATTTTACAGAGTATGTAGGTAGCATATTTAAAATAATCAACATATTTGAGACTGAAGGGGGGGGGGGGGATTATATCGATGTATCGGATCCCTCACAACAATTAGGCTAAATAAATTGAAAGATTCTAGTAGGAGACGGTCGATCTGTGTTTTAATCACCACCAAGATTGACCAGCAGCATATTTGGCCGGGACTTGAACTCACGACCTATCTATCGGTATATAACAGCTCTACCAGTGACCTACTCTGTAACTTTAATGTGAAACAAATATACTTTTTTATATATAATATATAAAATCACAAATTTTGTGAAAATTTGAAAATTAATTTTCCCATATACTTTCAGACTGTGTCATAAATACAGACGTCAGTTAAGATTACCAGATTTATATCAAAATATTTCATTTATTCGAGTTACTCTTGAGATTGAAAGTTTTAATAAGCTGACATTCCAGGGATAAAATCATCTCAACAACACTTAGATGTAATTGTTTAACAAAAAAAGCATCTAATGTACATATATATGTATAATAAAACGTCTAGCAATAAAGTCACTTAAAATTGTCAAATATTTTGCTTCGTTCTAACACGAATAAAATAGCATATACCTGACTGAGTAATAATATACTATGAGCAATAATCATACAACGATGGATTGATTCGCATCTTCTAATATATAAATTAGACAGACCAAATATATATATATATATATATATATATATATATATATATATATATATATATATATATATATATATATATATATATATATATATATATATATTGTTTGGGAATTTCGTAAACAAGCCAACATTTTTATTACGACGAGTCGATTTTTTTTCGATTCAAATAAATTTAATAAAAAAAACAAATGAATATATGTATACTATTAGATTTGCCATGTTTACGCTGTCTATATTACAAATACTGAGCGAAGCCGGGTAAAACAACTAGTAATATATATCTTTGTGATTTTTTTTTTACAAATTTCATCGTCACCATTATGACAATGAAATACATGAATTTTTTGAAAACTTTAGATAACTATTATCGATACAAAACTTCATTCTTACTCTATTCAACGATATAATTACTATGCACGGGATACTGTTATGTTTACAGCAATTTCAAAGACGACATGTTTTCGTGTCTGCGTCGGCGATCACTTTTGGTAAACTCATTATAATCGTGAGCATTTTAAGAGAGCTTCCCAACTCCTTATATTAATTAACTATTTTACGTCTTACGAAAACCTTATTATGAAAATAGAACCTACATATTCGCAGTAAATGGCAGTGGCTATTTTATTTACGTCCCTTATCTGTATCACTATCAATGTGTACAACCTTTACAGATTCAGCTTTGGGGCAATAATCAGCACAATATTATTTCGTTTCATTGCCGCATCTTAACCTAGTGCTTGAAAGTATTTTAAACGGCAATTAGGGGCACAATTCCAGTCAAACACATGCGTCTTATAAATGATATACATAATACAGTACCTCTTGGAGCGCCGTTCGAAGCACAAAAAGCCGTTTTAATTTTATGCACGATCATCAGAAACCTCTTAGCCCCCTCTCCTTCATCATCGTCTTATGTCAAGCTTCCCCGTGGACAGTTTACTCGATCCATTTACGTTTCATTCACGGCACACGTAAGTACAATATGGGGGCGGCAATTGCGTAATGGGGCCCCCGCGCGTCTAAGCCACAAGTGGCTAAGTGGTTAATACGAAAATGACATTTGTCGGTCCATTGTGGATCAATCCGGGCCGACACCGATGTGATGTGATGGGACCCCGTTGCTATACCGTCTCTCACACACTCATCACCAAAAGCGAACCCGAACCGGGGAACCGGATCCGATCCAGGGAACTCAAGCTTTCGGATGTCGCTCATTAAACCCCCTCCCCCACCCACGCACTAAAGCTTCATTGGAGAAGATTCGACATAGGCTCAACGATAGGCCCTTATGCATGTTAGAAGCTTCTAAGTGCCAATTTAAGCAGTGCTATAAGAGACCGTGATTTCCGACTCATAACAGTCTCTATGGTTTTGGAATAACACCAATGAAAAATTGTTAATATTAAAAAAATATATCAAAATGTAAAAAATCTTAACAGAATTTTCCTATATGAGCTAAATATAATATCCATAAACGTGGTGTAAATATTGAGTAGTAATAGTTATGCAAAATATATTCGCAGAAAAGTATGATTATTATTTGTCAAATTAAATATAAAAGCTTGGAGCATACATACATATATACATGCCGTTCATCAAATTGATTGATTTAAGTTTTGCAATTAAATACTCAATACAGTATTAAAACGACAAAAAATTTATGAAATTTGAGCATTAAATATTTAGTTAAGGACTAATATAATAAGTTTTCTATACGTACATTATACACAGTGGTGTGCTGTCATTGGGCTAGAGGGAGTAGGCTAGTTCCCTAAAATCTTTTTCCTAGAATTTAAAAATATCAATTTAATAACAGTTAATTCAAATCGTTGTCCATTTTGATATTTTTCAATAGGATTAGCGAAGTTCAGAAACCGGAATCAACCCTAGCAGAGGTAGTTGTTGTGGTAATGGTTTGCTATGGTATGGTCCGCCGCGTCGTTCGCTTGCACGGTCTCGCCGTCTCAATTATGTTCACTTCGCGGTACTGGCGAATTGCTATGTATAGGCGTTCCGTTGAAGAGAAAACATTTTTTGATTCCCTGCAAGTATTTACGAAGTTTTCACTAAGAATATTCTGATTTTTGTTCATCAAACATCATTCTGAACTATTGAACACAGAACTCGAGTGCAAAATATGGCAAGACATAAAAATTAAAAATATGTACATCTATACATAAATCATCAATTATTTTGTATCATTTATATATGTACATGTAAAACATGTACATATTATTATACATACATACACATAATACATATATTGTAAATATGTATGTAAATACGTAGAAAAATAAAAACAAAACTTCGCTAAAAGGAATATTTCTTAAATTCTTTCTTATAAAGACACTTCCAAAACTAATTTAATACATTTTTTTCTACAAATGGCTCGCATTGAATCTTTAATATAAGAGCTTCAAACAAGAGACATTCAAATAATTATGATGGATTGAGAGTAAATTAATCAAGAACGCTTTGTTAAAAACATACGTACATACATATCTATTGTATAATATATATATGTACATATTGTATTGGACACACGATACATATTCACATAGAAACTGGGCGAAATCATCGATCATATATACATATGTACATTACATAAATATATTTATTTAATTATAAATCAAATTGATAATATTCAAATCTGCCGAGAAAGATTCAATGATTTTATTGGCATCAAATTTATGGAACTTTTTTTTTTATTTGATTTGGCTCCGAAGGATTATAATCGACAAAGGACATGTGCAATCGCTATATATGTACATACATATGTATATAATTATATACGAGTAGAGGGTAAACTACAAAGATTCCAATGAATCTCAACATGCGAGGATGCCCATCCGAGCGTGCATAGTATGGCATGCCTGTCTTTTGTAAAGACATTCGGACACTCCAAGTTTATCGCCCTGGACAGAAAAGAAAAAGGAACCTAAAAAATTGTGCCTCATCCCCTCGTCGTCGTCTAATGGAAGACTTTTATTAAGGGTGCATTTTAGTGTGTATTTTCGGCATCGGGTAGGGTGCACATTCGCAGACGATATGATAACGTAATAAAAGGAAACGAACCCCCAAATATTGCCTACTTTGAAGCTTTATACGCCCACGCATCATATAGCTCCGAACTCGTTTTATACCTCGGTATACTCAATGTGTGTGTGTGATTTTTTTATTATTTACTTTTGCCGGATACATAGGTTGATATTATATAACCAATAGAATCAAAATATTTCTAGTTTAATTTTGTAAACATTTATTTTTATTTCGAGGTAGGATAGCCAAGGTAGAATAGAGGTAGGATAGATAGAATAGAATAGAGGTAGGATAGCCAAGGTGCCGTAAAAAAGGTTCTGCAAACCTTTAACAATGCATTTACAACATTTGAACAATAAACGGCACCTTGGTTATCCTACCTCTAATCATGAATATATACAACTAGTGTTGTGCCCGATGATTTCAACGGATGGTTTCGGAAAGGAATTGATACACGAATTAATATAGTTATATGTTATATATAAAAATAATGTAAGGTAGTTTATAGGCGCGATAATATATGATATTATTCGTAATAAAAAGTGCGTGCATTACACGCTCACCAATCCAACCCGTTCGAAATGATGAATGAATGTGTGTGTATGTGTGTGTGTGTGTGTGTGTGTGTGTGTGTATGTGCTACCCGTCGCTCGGCCTGTCGTCGCATATGCCTGTTGTCGCTTGGCCTGGCATCACATGACGCTCCACACCCCCCTTCCCCACTACCACGCTTCCCCGCGTCTCCTAAACCACTTGACTCTGATTGGCTGTGTGTCTACGGTCTAGTATATACCCACAAATGTATATACGCTAGTTTGAATGGTACTCATTCGGATGGTACTCGGGCGATGCCACGTTATGATATGAATAACGTCCGAATGACCGAATTGGGGGAAACGGTCGGAGTGCGCTCGCATCGTGTCAATCCGCCATTAATTATGTATAATACAAACGTTAGTAGACATAATAAGTGAAAGTAAGAAGAAGTATGTAAAAAACAGCTCTAAATATGTTTATTTATAATTTTATACATATGTACATACATATATGTACATATGTATATCAGGAAAGCTTAACGGGTAAACCCCAAATGCGCCTTCCTGGCCAATTGCAAACATCGATATACAATATCATGGAGACATTTATTAATTTATTTAAATACTTAGGGGTGGAAGCCTTCGAAAGAAGTGTTTTCGAACTTCCATTCACCCAAACAACGCTGGGCAATTCGACTATTGGATACAAACATATTTTTCATTGCTTATATTATGTATTCCGTAATTTTTTACGTGTATAATTAGGGTGACCATATGTACCGTCGTTTTTGAAAAATTATTTAAAAAAAAGAAGAAATCAAAATTTTCAGATGCACATATGTACTCGTACATATGTACATATTTCAGATGCAATAATCATTTTGAAAAAATTGTACTTATTTTATTTGTTAATTTAACAAGTTTCAAAAAAACAGACTGCGGCGCATGAACATCAAGCATTATATTAATAATAACTGTGTATTCTGAAAAAAAAATTATAATTCCTTGCCACTATTACAATTTTTTGTAGAGCCTCCCGTTTTGCTTCCTGGGAAATATGGTCATTTCCACAACTCGTCTTCTAAGTAAATACATATTTATGTACACATTCACATATGTATCGAGAAATTCAGAGATTAGTATATGTCCATATCTTTAGCTATGGTAACAAATACATTTAGCCTATATGTACATACATACATACATATATGATACACAAAAGCATAAATTTCGGCTATTCAATATTCGTGTTTGTCAAGTTCTAACCCATACATGTATGAAATTTTTGATCGAAATATTACATTTTAGGTCATATGTATGAATCATATTAGAGGAATGTCACAAATACGCAAATCAAAGGACTGCGTAGGAGTCAATTACGTCACAATGAATGAACGAGATGAATTACATAGATGCTACGAATAGCTCTATTATCGCCTAGCATCGATAATTAAATAGATATGTATATACTTGGTAAAGTATGCTGATTTTCGCAGGGTTCGTTTGAACGATACTCATTCATGACCTTAATTGCTCGTAAACAGCTTTTATGACGGTGCGTAACGAGACGCTTTACCATTATTTGTGGTCAAGTTGGTTGGTAAAATAGAGCTAAAGTCATAAAGGCGACGTTAAATGTGACCAATGATCGATGGAACATTTGGAAGCATAACACACGGTAAGACACTTCATATTATGTATGAAATTTAATACGGTAGCTTGCGTTAATTCAGCTTAAATTAAATTTCTTAAGTTTAAGTCCTGTTAAATATGATTTAATTTAAACGTATCTTTTCAACTGTATACAACGTAAACGTATATATAACACATATTTATATTATTTATATACTATCCAGCCCTACTTAAAATTAAACATGATATACATAGATAATAATTTACATTAGTGTCAATAGTGAAATCATATTAAAATAGTGTTGACAAAGTGGGTAGGATGCTCGGTGCTTATCATTAACGCAACCACCGAGCTCAAGTTAATTAAAAATTAAACCTTATTAATTTAAAATATATTGTTTCAGTATGTTATTTGACATCTTTATATACAAAATAAATCACAAAGTGATCCAGCTTAAAATTCACACTTAGTTTTTCGATCGCGCAATAGAATGTATTCAATGTCAAGTTCACACGTTCATCTTTAAGAGCCGATAGGATCAGTACGTTAAAAAGTGCTTTACAATCAACGATCAGATAAGATACCAGCATGTGTGTACATTTAATACGAAGTGGGATAGGTTTGTGTGTATTTTAAATAAGGAAGAAACCCCGCGACGGGCGAATCATTGTCAGTAATTCATTGAAACCCGGCTGGATGACTGGACGGGTTTTGTCGACAATAATTAGGCGGGTTTGAAGGAACTCTAATGAGGTGTGTGCCTTTAAGGCTGAGGCTTTAATTTGTCCGCGATGACTGGTCTGAAAAACAAAAATGGTGAAAACGCGAACCAAATTTGTTTGTTATACTTACCTATGTGAAAACTTCAAAAGAAAATTCGAACGTGAAACTTCGTTCAACTTGAAAGGGTTCTGCTTAATTACAAACTTCGCTTGTTTCCAATAAAAACATTCACAGTAACTTATCTATACGTACAGCATATAAAGGTTGTGTGTGTAGAATGAGAAATATTGTTTAAGTGGTTTTTCGTACCGTTTTATATATTCTTTGATGTATTTATGATATTATATGTACGTACGAGTAGGTAAAATAGAACGAACGGTTTTTTCTTTGCTAAATATATCCTTTTCTATTTTATGTGTATTAAGGTCCGTTTATATTATCCAGCACGCACGTCACCAGCTCAGCACAACACTGCACGGAAAAGACTACTTCTATTCATAATATACGACACGTTCATACTTGTTTTCGACAATATTGTCATAATATGAAATTACTGGTAGAGCGATTGCATACCAGCAGAGAAGTCGTGGGTTCAAGTCTCCATCTCCTTCAAGAATTTTCCGATTTTTCTAACTTAATTTTTATGACGTATCCAATAAATCGATACTCTCCCCTTCAGTTTCTCGTATATTCGAATAATTAGCATCTCGAATTTGTTTAATCTTATAAAATGCTACCTACATAATAAAAAAAAATTGTCTGTGTAGATGTTTCTTTTGAAAAATTGTTAGTACTTGCATATATACAAAAATAGCCTAACCATATTTGTCGCTTTGAGATAATTCCTGTCATGGCACATATGATGTATGTTTGTAATAAAAAAATGCACATGGCTGCATTTCAGTTAGTACGGGTGCACTCGCCACTATGACTTTACGTATGAATATATCCACAGTGACCAAAATAAAAACCGGTTCTGCTTGACACGTTTCAATGACATGTACTGCTGTATAATATGAATAGATATGTAGTATTGGTTTTTGCTGTTTCAGATACGTCAGTTACGACACACATGAATGTGTCCAAATAGAATGTAGAATATTTTTCGTACTGCTTTTTACGTGCAGTTGAGTTGTTCTGGTATAAACGAACCCTTATATGCATTTTAAAATAATTTTATACGTCTTTTTTTTCTTTATATACATACATACATATACCAACCCATAAAGTGAGATAGAACGGTCCAGTAAAAGCTCACCGCTTTCATCCTTTGCGCCGTGCATTCCATTTGAAATTCCCTCGTTTGTCATTCGCTTATTCGATAAATAAACAACGTTGTTTACCGCTATGCATTTGAACACCAGAATGTTGCATAATTTATCAAATCAGCTCAAAACAGGCTTTGGATTATTCACGCTTGGAGTATGGAAACAATATTTTTCGTTATTAGAATACTTAGTTATATACTACTTAGAAGTGAAAAAAAACTTGAGTATTACGTTGTTTGTCAATCAATTTTCACATTTTTAGTTGTTCCTCGTGTGTTTGATGTGTCCCTTTGACTGAGTGCATTTCGTTTATTTTCGGTCTCCAAGCATGAAAGCGCTTGTCTCTTCTAAAGAGCCGCATACAAGTCTATATTACACACAAAAGATTTATTACGCTCGTTTCTTCGTTACACACATTAGAATTAAGGGCTATTTTTAAAAATTCGCTTCAAACATATTATTCAGTCGCATTCATTACCCCCTGAAATGTGCGCCTATTTATATTTATTCATTTCGGCGCCGTCTGAAATATATCATTCCTTATGATCATACGTATCATTCATAAGAAATTTCATATGTATGTAATCATTCATAAGAAATTTCACAAATGAAAAAAAATCAAACCAACAACTGTTATATGTATGTACATATAGGTACAATCTTCTATTATATACTAATCACATATGCAACAATCAAAATTTAGCTGAATGTTTTATGTACAAACAAAGAATGCAGAAATCCTATGAATACTATATAAACATTTTACAATATTGGAATGTCTTATGAATATTTTTATTTCAATCATATTTTTGGATTATTTTATTATAAAAATATTTTTGTTTTACGAATTTTTCCCAGCAAATAATAATTATAAGTATATTAAAATATAAGTGTCGTACATTCTCGTATTTACATATGTACATATATACAAGTTGTAAAAAAATCATATGTTCATACATTCTAGCATCAACTGTCTATAAATATATCATTTTTTTGCAATCTTCACAGATTACTTACAGCTTCATTTATAAATATTTTATTTATTAAATCTAGGAAATGCTAAATAAATATACCAAGAATCAAACTATTTGTAAATTTGTGCCTATTTTTGAAAAACTAATTCTTTATCAAATCCATCCCTTATCCTTATTGGATAATGTATACGTTCGTGAACAATTGAAATAAATCACATTTATAAAATTCCTGTATGAACTTATGCAAAATACTAATACACATTCCATGTGTATATCCAATTCGTGAAATTATGTAAAAAATGCCCAGTTCATAAACAGCACAAGCTTTAATGTCTTCATGAAAACAGACGAACACCTACCGATTACATTAATTGGTGAATTTATATTATAGTATTCTTATAAATAAAAACCAACAAATGTCATTTTGACAAATTAATGTACAATTTAGCTTGTACTACCACTAATATATGTATA
The DNA here is from genome assembly GCF_051622035.1 of Arctopsyche grandis. Taxonomy (NCBI): domain Eukaryota; kingdom Metazoa; phylum Arthropoda; class Insecta; order Trichoptera; family Hydropsychidae; genus Arctopsyche; species Arctopsyche grandis. The sequence goes on from NC_135359.1 coordinate 11,825,257, forward strand.
TGTACATTGGACTTTGTGTAGCATCTTGGCGTTTAATGAAAAATTTAATGAAAGACCTTTAATGAAATTTATTGGCTTTTTAATCTAAAACCACCAAAAACTTTGAGAGAAAACATCTTTTGAACTATTGACCATACGCACTTGAGGATAGATAAAATGAGGGAACTCAGTTTAAATGAATACTCATATCTAAATTCACATGCTAAAATTTGATAGTTTTGACATATGTATACATATGTACATGGTTTTAGCATTGTTAAAAGCAAATGTTGCTGTTGACACACAAACACGGGTTTTGCAAAATCAAAGATGTTGAAGGGGATGCATTATGGAAGTTTTTATAAAATATAAAAAAATACATCATAATTTCAACAAGTAAGAATATTTTGTAATTTTTTGTAAATATTTCAACTACCAATATTAGGATACAACTTTCTTTTTTAGTAAGAATAAAAGCGGGGAGGGTGTCATAAAAATTAAACACCGACCTGGTTCTTTTTTATTCAGCACGACACCACTGGCTATGTGCAAACATGTACATATAAAACCTAACATGAACTGCGAATTATTCAAAAATGTCATCACTCCGAAATAATGTCAATCAACTAACTCTAAAATTTATTCAGCCGATTTGTTGAGAAGTCATTTAAAACTTTTCGACCCCGGAAATGGGTTGTTTTGTTCCATCATATTGAAACAATTTTCGGGGACAGGTGTTTCCATTGGTAAGGCCGTGACAACTATTGTCACGCAGGGGCCATAAAGTTGTTATTGCTCACACTCAATGGCCATTGTTTCGAGGGGCCTATATAATATAACCAGGGGGGCGCTTACAAAACACTTCACGACCAATTTATACCCCTGCCTAGACGTATAAATCTAATATGAGCTCATCGTGTGATAAAGTTATTTTCATAACGTCTCTATGGCACCGGCCGAGACTTAATTCTCAGTCACACCCAACCATAGCCACCTATAGGTGTATGGCGACTTTGATAGTTCAAGGGTATCCCTCATTCGCTAAAAAATATGTATGTATTTTCTTGAAAAGAAATCCCGCGTGTAATGCATAATTTTCCCAGCGAAAAGGTTTGCAACCACTCCGCGTCGGTTGTTTCCATACAAAAATGTTTTCATATTTTAGGTTTACGATCGGCCATAAAGGCGCACACACACCGCTGTCACTTTAATGTACCATACGACCCCGGGAAAACAACCCCGTCTGACCGACACTAACCCCTTTTCCTCCGAGTTTGAATTATTACGAATCGTTGAGTTTTTACGGCGATGAAAACGTATAGTTATCGGTTAATTGCTGTTTCGATATGACTTTACTCACATGAAAATATATGCATACATAACATCCACAATTAAAATGAATTTGCTATGTAAAGACCCCTTACGTGTGTCTCGATATTCAAATATTTATGATGCCTACATATGTACGATATCTGCCAGTATTGATTTACAATTCTCAATATGCACATATTGAGTACTCGTACGGTAAACCATCTGCATTGCTGTCATTGCTTAATTTATAAAACATACTGAATGGTTTCAATCCTTTCCAAAACCCATTTACGGCCTAATTACAGTACTGATAATATACCAAGTTTGGTTGTCCTGAGTTGAAAGTTAAATCATTCCAACATTTTTTTTTAAATAAACAGCTTAAATGTATATATCAATTACCTGAAATGATAAGCCAAAATTTTGAAATAAAATAAGAAAGGAAAATATACTTGTCTTTTTCTTTATCTTTACCGAATTTATTGCAGATATTATCACCAATTTAGAAAATGTCTGAAGAAGATCTTCGATTAATTGTCAGGGATGATGTATAGATGTGAAAATTGCACATTGAACGCTAACATTTTGCACAAGTCCAATTCACTCAAAAAAGTATGGACCATAGCAAGAATAAATAGGAAACGGAATATGCGGGTGAAACGTGAATTTAATGGGGAGAGTGAAGAGATTGAAATGGCAATGATCGAAAGGTGCACAAAATAAATGCTAGAAAGGTACTAGATAGAATGTATGAGGGCGAAAGTAAGGCCGCAAGGAAGATGGGGGATGAAATTAGAAAAATTTATGGGGTGAGATGAATGAGATACGAATGGAAGCGTGTTTGGGAGGCCTTCGTCCAGAAGTGGATGGTGAATGGCTGCAAATGATTATAAATTGAGACGTAGCTAAGTTTTTGCCGTACTTTTCCCTCCAAAAATGATAGCCGACAATAGATATTTTTTTAAGCTACCCATTCCTAATTTTGTAAAACTACATTTGAATTATAAGATTGCGACACATGTATTTTTAAAAGTTATATATACCTATACATCAAATTTCAAGAAAAATACTCTTTTTACAACTTTGCCATTAACAAATATTATATTTTTTAACTGCAATAATAGCCAATGTTTTTTCAATTTAACAAAAAAATTCTGCAAGCCACTGTGATGGACTCAGCTTCCGGTTAAACATGTGTAACCGAATTCGCCCTCTCTCTCGCATCTTTGGGGCACGTGTGCAAGGGGTTTCCCGCGAAAATAATTATTTCTGTTGATATTGATCAATGTTTTTATTTCGTGATGGCATAATTCGAATCATATAGGATGTGATGAAGAATACATAAAATATGAAGACCCTTCATTCAGTATATTTGGAGAAATAAAATAAAATATAAGTCCTGGTCACTCGTTATCCATCACAGCGAGGCAAGTGTTAATAATTTAGACCCAAGCTGCATGTATGATTTTAAAATATGTTATAAAATCTATAAATTCAGTGATCTGTTTTTTTTTTTTGTTGGGATTATTGTTATAATAAAAAATAGAATATATGTACATAGATGTCTTCATTTTTAACAATAACAGTTTTTATTTGTTTATTACCTTCAAAATTTTCCATTCATTTTCAAAATTGCCCTACCAATGCACCACCAGTGAACATACATAAATATATAAGTCAACACAGTTGTACACACATGTAATTTATAACATGTATGTATTTTTTACCATTTATTTATTATGTTTAATATATGTAATGTGGTGATATATGATATTATACATGAACGCAATAGCTTCAGTTTTTCTGGTCGAACAATCAATTTTAATAGAAATAGCTCGACCAAATAAAACGATCTTATTTTTTTTACCCCGACAACAAAACAGCATTATCAATTTAACTCGCAGGAAGACGGGAAAAAAAGACGCTGAGAAAATTTGACCTTAGGGAGCTTTTTATCGTATTCTCGAAGGGCTCAATTAAACGGACACAAGCTCATTTGTTTTCCTACGTAATCCAATAAAACTCACGACATATTCTTTCATTGAGATTAATTGAACAATCGGCCCCTTTGCGATCGTTGGAATTCAGTACAGCTTTCGATTTCTATTTTATTTTTGTGTAAATACATACATTGACAAACTTCTATTGTTGAATTATTGATTAAATTAAGTTATGAGACAAATTTAACGTTTCATTCGTGTGTCAGTTTGATTTGAATTTGAAACACATACATATTATAAAACCATTTAATATTTTAAATCAGTTGCTTGGTTACGTAGAAACTAACTAGTCAAAGTTTCGATCGTCCGTTATTCGTGTTAAATTTCACTATATTCGAGTCGCGCAAAAGTGTCTGTGTTTTGCAAAATTTAATATATAAAAAGTGTGCTTTAATTTGTGATAACAATAATCGGATATATTTATTTGCGATGTGCTTAAATTTATCTCCAAAAATTGTCACGTAAATCCACTGTGAAAAAAAGCTAAGCAATGTCATTTGTTTTTCGTATAAAATTAATTTGAAAGATTTTCGTTTAAAAATAATTAAATAGTGCCGTGTTATAAAATAAGTGACAGTGAATATTGAAAGGTTTTTTCAATAGTTTGAAGAAAATCTTTAGTGTTTCGTAATTGTTAATTCACATCAATAATCTCAACATTGATGTGAATCTCAACTGCTGAAATTAGAATAATTTGAAATCAGAAAAAAGAAAATTATCTTCAACATTTGATCACAGGTAAATGATGTGTATTCAAAACAACACATTTTATTCTAAAAAGTCTAAATAATAAGCAATAAAATAATATAATAATACTCAATATGTACGTATTATATGAGCATTGTTATATTTTCTCGGTATATGAGTCTCTTTTGTTTTTTTTTTTAAATACAATTCATTTAATTTATTTTAAATGTATGTTATATTAAAGAGCATATGATACATATGTATGTACAGTAGGGCTAGTTATATTTGCATTATGCAGATACAGATTTATATGACATGACAGTCAAACAAAAAGTGACTAATGTCCTTGTCGTTCGAGCGGAAGGAAATTTTTTCACTATTGTACAAAATTCTTATCACGTAATAGTTGGAGACCTGATTTGAATTCGACGCAAAAAAATTGGAGGCAGTAGCAGTAACTTTTCCGAGGGACGCAAAATTGAAATAAACGTATGTTCGAAATGTGGAAAACACGTCGAGCGATTTTCCGAATTCGAACTCTTTCAACGCGCCTGACAAATCATTCCGATCGACGGAGGAAACTTTCAGCGACAACGTTAATATTATTCAAAACTCTTTCAGTCGCACGCAGAAATAAGACACAATGAGAATTCCACGAAAAAAAAATCAAATACGTTCCTCAAATGTCAGCTTTGTGCGTAGAAAATTCGATGGAAGCGATGACACGTTTATTATATTACGCGAGAAAATACCACATGTACTCGTATTTCATCGTACTGTGCGAGCCACTGAACAATCGTTAAACGATATCAAATATTCACCAAACGTGTTGATAGATAGTTCATGTTCGGATAACATTCATTGGCTAAATTCCAAATACTGTGCTGAAGGTGATAAATTTGACATAATTCTTTTAAAAATTAGAATATACATACACACAAAAAATATTTCATCATAAATTTGTATAATTATAACATAACGGACTTTTCGTCTAATTTTACCCGATCATTTATTTATATACATTATATTTATGAAATTTTATACATAATACAACACTATATTACACATATAATAATAATAATAATAACTTTTTTATTCCAGATATGTATTGTATTATATTTGTTTAACGGGCACAACACGTAGTTCGTAATATAAACTACTTTAATGGCTAATATAAATTTAATGTTATATAAATATGAACTGCATCAAGTTCTTATATAATTTAATAAATTCTCAAGTCCATGAAAAATTTCATATCCCACCTGCGGTCAAATTAGAGTACCGATAAAATGCTAGGTTTGGTAGTCCTAAGTTGAAAAGTATACCATTCACATATTTTTTCTGATATAAACCGCTAAATTGGCTGACAAGATAAACTTTAATTATGGAATAAAAAATCGAAAGAAAAGATATGTACTTGTCTTTTTCTTGATTTACATGGTTTTTATTAGTTTTACTTCGCCAATCGGTCTGACAAACTGCTCACATTCTTCCAATCGCTTTGAAACTTTGCCATTTTGCGAAGTTTGGCCATCGATAGAGATTTCGATTGAGTCCGCTAGTCGATGGTGAAATATAATCGTAATCAATACGGTTCAGAATCCAAAAATTTTGGAGAAGATAACAGCTCACTCAATGCCAATAGCCAGTAAGTAGCCTTGTTTATTTGAATTTCTGCCCCCCAGTCGTTTTTAGATTTTAATTGTTTAAACGCCTATAACTTTATCGTCTTCTCACTATATCTTATTAAATTTGCATTATAGGCTCTCATATATATTTTTACTTCACTAATAGGTTATGTAATGAATGATAAACATAAGTTTTTTTATAAAATTGCGTTGCGTTGTTTGTTCTTTGGGCAAGGCGTTGTCGCCGCTTGTTTGACATCTCTCTTCTATCTTTGTTTTCAACTATCGATTTCGCTTTTTTGGGTTGATTTTGTTACTGATTTTATTGTGGTAGAAATACAAAATTATCATCGCCAAATTAGAAAATCTCATAATAAAATTCGATCCGTATATTCCCTATACAGATATCTATACAAATATAGACATATGTACATATACTTAGATACACATATTATGAAGAGAGAAATTGAAGAGAATAAAATGGCAATGGGTGGGTCACGTAGCTGGAAGAATGGACAATAGAAGTGCTAGAATGGTACCTGAGAGAATGTACAAGATTAAAAAGAAGGCCGCAAGGAAGACGGGCAGACAAAATTAGGTAAATGTGTGGGGTGAGATGGATGAGAATTCGGAGACAAACGGAAGCGTGTTGGAGATGCCTTCATCCAGCAGTGGACGGTTAGTGGCTATATATAATGATGATTAATATATTAAACTGTATAATTTTCAAAAAAGTATATGAACATAAATAAATAAATAATATTAATAAATTAATAGTAAAAAAAAAATTGTAATTATTTTTAGAATATTTTGGTCACGCTTCAATTCTCCGTTTCTTTGATTTAATTTGGAAAAGTGTCCCTTGTTGTATTTAGTGCAATAGGTTCAGGCGACCCACAATTTTCAACTTGTCCACCCGGTCCTTTCCTACATTCCCTCAACCCTCATCTCTCGCCAAATTAAGTGCTTGTCCCGAATCGGATTGGGGTGTTAGGGTGACCATAACTCTTGGTGTGTCACACCTGCGTCGAACTTGCGCGAACTAACTGCACTAAACTTTTTTATATGTTCGAACTAAACTTCTTGCACGGTAAATGACGTGAGCGAACGAACCAACTTCTCCCCAATCAGAAATTGTAAAACCGGGCTTTCTTTACCATAATTTAAGTATTTTTTTTTAAATCCAAAAGAAAATACATGCATACAAAAAATACATTTTGAAATTTAAAGAAATACTTTGTAAACAAACATTGTATATGTATAGCGTTTTGTGCTCCGTTTTAGCCACTCTCGATTCTGTTTGACGATTCTCAACCTTTCAACACGTTCATCGCTCTTTGGAGCAGATCAATAGCCAAACACCCACATTCACATATTGAATGATAAAAGCTAGAGCTAGAGTGCATTTCTGGTCAAGACGTTCTTATGCAATGTCCACGCTAAAAGCCCAAGCTACCAAAACGGAAACTGCACTCGAACGAATCTCGGGGCTATATTTGGGGCCGTGTCAGACCACGTCACGATCTCGGACCAACGGGTTAAAACTACAAATAATATAAAAAATACTCTCTATTTCTCTCTCTATCTCTCTCTCTTTTACTCTTTCTCTGTCGACGTCGGGACAAGTTTATTGTGACAGGGGTTGAGCGCATTCCGCATATCCCCGCAGCTATAAATCAAGCCGCTCGCGGATAAACTGATGTCAGTCCAATAAACCTTCAAATATACAACTTTTTTATAATTATATAAATTTTACACGGTGATGTTATAGTAAACATGCAAATTTCAAAAATGGCATACGTATCTATTTTATATGTACGATACAGTTTCCGTGGAACACTCCATGCGTATGCGAGAGTGTGTGCTATTTGACGCGTACATTATGCGCATTTCAAACAGATCGAAATTTGCATGCAACATAAGCCTCCGCTAAGGATATTGTGTAGTAATGCCGCAGGGGTTGCCAACTGCTTTGGGTATGATTTAAATATTCTATTAGTTGCCAAATCTCAATCTAAATCTGTTTTTCTTCACTATACATATAATCAATACAATCAATACTCGCGTATTATGGATAGACATATGTTCATACATACATACAAATACAATGTAAATTTACTTTCTTTCATTATTATATTTTTTTATATTCATATTTTTATATACCAATAAATCTATGTACATATATTATGTATTTAGTAGGTATTAACTACTATCTGAATTAACGTATGTAGGTATTAACTACTATCTAATTTAACCTGGCGTTCCTTATGCGGATTAAAATTTTAAAAAAAAAATTAAAATAACCAGGGCTGTGGAGTCGGAGTCGTGGAGTTCAAGCAAAAACTGCTTTTTATTATTTTCTTTAATTAATAGTATTACGGTATTTATCAACTAGTCTCCAATTTGTTGTGTTGTGGCCAAAACAGATGCTTTCCTCCGCCTCATACTTTTTTATTCTCATTTTTCTGATTGATTTATTTGTGTATGTACTTATTTAATTAATATCTATTTAATTACTAATAATTCAATAAATTGGGTAACATGTCAATTATTAGTGATTATTTTGATTCCTTTAATTTTTTATATTTTGAAAATTATATTTATTTAATACGTTGGCAAGAAAAGTCGATCTTATTAAAATCGTTCAATTTGGAGTCGAAATCAGAGTCATAGTCGGAGTCGGAGTCGTATTATTAAATAAAGTCCGAGTCGTTAAATTTTAAGCCGACACCACGAACCTGAAAAAAACTAAACTGATAGTATTCCTAATTCAAACAAAGATTCATCTTTGTATGAAATAATAATATTTTTATTAAATAATATATATAAAATGATTTTGCACAAAGTTCTACAAACCTGACTTAACTTCTTAATAAAAGTTAATATTCTACGTAATACCAACAATTTTCTGATGGTATATAAAAAGTTCTGATATAAAATTAATATGATCTAGCCTATCCGTTGTTCGTGTATGTCATACATCGTCGTTCATTCATATGTGAACATGTATACCATCGACGAAATTGTCTATACATATGACGTGCACGTACAAACTACATTTAATATAGGAAAGGTTATTTTAATTCTGAAAATTTGCTTGTCCGTATTTTATATTAAATTACAGGAGAAGCAGTCATGCCTAGCTTGGCAATTCTCGTTTATCCAAATATATGCTATATTTTTACAGCTGTCTCGTGCATCCCCCCGTTTATTCGCTGTGCAGCCGCATCGATGAGGTTAAAATGTCAACGCTATACCACACAATAATATAATATGTATTTACTATGTATGTATGTATGTATCTACGCACAGTATGAACGTTCACACGCGCACAATACAAGTCATCGGATCAGAATCAATCCTATCGCAGATGTACCCTGTTTGTTCGGCATGCTAATTTCTTCGGGGACGTGTTTCGAGGGGTGTAACATACCCTAATGGAAGACCTTTCGCCGTTTGAAGGTTTTGCTTCATGGTTAACCGAACTTATCGAGCTTCCCGGAGTAACTTGCGTAACATCGACGCCAATAACGGCCCGGGTTCTAATTAAGATTTTACCCTCACACATCCTCCCCGACGCCGAATTCTCTCCCTATCTGCTATACACATTTACACATTGTCTATGTATGTATGTAATATATGTACGTTTAAATTTGAATATTAACAGAACAATTTGTCGGAGTTTCTTTTCACGGAAAAGCTGGTCGCGTTCGCAGCTCGTGATAATTTTTCCGACTGAATGAAACGCACGCATCGATCTATTATTGTTTCTATTATGCTTTTTAAATTCATTCTGGTTTGTTTATTGTGTTTTTGATATTGTTTTTTTTTTATATAGAAAATTGGCGACTTTTGATTTGCTCTGCTTCGATACAATATATTTGTCGGGGAAAAAAGGTGAATTCGCATACGAATGATATTATTTTGGTTTCGGCCTACATCCCATTTTACTTTTATCAATTTATTGTTCAATATACATTCAGATGTGTATTTGCGTCCTACACATGTTTATACGTACATGCGAGCATTTGGATTTAAAAAAATATAATTTACATTATATTATACCATCGGCTTAGTGGCAGAAAGCTTCAATACAAAAATTGGCCGTTTCAACCTAATAATACAACTCAGTAGATTTCAGCAAGCTCTGTCGTTTGAAAAGACAAGTTGATTCATATTCGATTTATTTTTGACGTAATTTAATGATTTTAATATGAATTCAATTAGTTATGTACTCACTTGTTACTGGAAAAACACTTATTACAAAAATACTTGTCGAATATATATACATACTTTGATCGAAAACAAACGATTAATACATTTCATATTGTGGTTAAATTAATGAATAATGATTAATAATTTATCACAAAATAGAGAGAATATTTGATTTTCTCAGAACAAGGATTTTTAATTTAAAGCTTTCTGCCAATAAAACCGACGATATTTGGTCCATAAACATTTGATATTGCAATGTAAAATTGTTATGAAATCAAATAGCTTCTTTGTAAATTGTTGAACGGAAGCCATAAATTAATTTATTTTGAAAATTGGTTCAAGCTTTCAAAAACTCTATAATAAAAATATTTTTATAATATAATATTAAAATGTAATAATATAGTAAACATACTTTGTCTCCATATATATACATATGTATATGGTATTTTGTTTCCATGTATGAGAAATTGAAGAAAACCGAATTAAAACAAATGCTATTTTCTTATATACATACATGTTCATATGTATGTACAATTGCACATTTGTGCATACATATTATACATAAATATATATTGGTCCATTTATAATACAATCAGGCTGCACAGATGTACATATATAATTCAAAGATGTTGTGTATTTTTCTCAGTAAAAGTGATGTGACGCAAACATACACATTCGGTGGGTGTGTGAAACTGACATAATAAATGTGGGTAACGCTTCGTTAATGAAGTGTAATATGGAGTAGACATGTCTGGTGTTCACATGGCCATGTCTGATGTCGTCAAGATTTACTATTATTATCCTCTATTTCGTACTAAACTACTTCTACTGGCGTACGCGTGAAATACATTTGACGTTTAATTTTCAACGCTTTATTAACTATGCGTATGGGTGTAAAGCTCCGTACACACTACATACACACATACGTACATATGTATGTGCTGTGCTATTTATCTACCAAATAAACTGTCGAAAGTGATTTGTGTGCGATTGTGACTTTCAACGGTTCATTTGCTGGCTCGAATTAAACTCATTTTTTCGACCGAGTGACTTCGTGTTTATTTTATACGCTGTGTTTCTATTGTGTATTTTTATATTAGGTACATACAATATAGGGAAAACGAGGAAATACATATATACATATGTATGCATGTATATAAATCACGCGAGATGTCGTTTTAATTATAAAATATTGAGTTTATTTTTAATAAAATGTTTAATGTGAATAAATAATAAAATACATCAAACATATTTATTAGAACATTGAACTCAACTCTTCCTTTCCTTGTATATTTCCTGCTGATTTTATGAACGCATTTCTATTTTGGTAGGCTTATATTTATATATTTGTGCATAAGCAGAAATATTTTACAAAACTTGAAACGTCTAAAAAATTTAGAATTATTCATCAAAACCTACAATTATAACCATATGGTTTGTTAATAAATCTATACGATTAGTATTATTTTTCGAAGAAGAAATTCTAAGAATTTATTATTTCACATTTATTTTTTCATTGCCTATGATAATTTGCATTTATTTAAAAGTTCAAATTATGTGACAACTTTAAATTTTCAATTTGGCTATAAAATCAAATAATGTAAAATAAACAATTCAATTCCCCAAATTTCTCAACTTAAATTCTCAGTATTGCTAACTGCCGAATTTATAAAATTTATACTTCAGTGAAAACATATCAGACGTAAATTTTGATACACGTATGTATGTATGTATGTATGTACATACATAGTCCAGCACTCCTGAAAAGGTTTGCTTTCCTTTGAGAATAGGCTCTGTCATAACGGATATTGGCCCAGCGAGACGTGTACTTTACGTTCTTGTTTTTTTCCCCTCTCCGACGCCATCTTGCAATTTTCCGCGTACCATTATATAGTTGTGAAAGAGGCCAAGGATAGCTAGCTGCACATATCCTGCGATTAACGAGGCTCCTTGTGACAAATGGTGCGGAATGGATTCTTCTGCAGCGCTCCGATGGCTCCAGTTTTCGACCGCAAAATATCCACCATTTTTACGATATACGTTATATCTTGCGTTAGATTGCTTTTCCTCTACTGTGGAGGGAATTTTCACGGGAAATCTCGCTCGTCGTTTGATTAATGCGAGTATCGCGTATTCGTATACGCTCTCTTCGCCACACACGAGATGAAAATCCATTCAGCGAATCTACTGATCAATGTAATTTATTATCGATACTGTGTAACACTCCCGCTTGCTTTTGAAGGCCCGATGTCAAAATGTCTGGTTGCGAGAAATCACGGCAATAAAATTGAATCCGAATATTTGGAATTGAAATTATGACGACCTTAATTTAATTATATAATCATTTATGTACCTACATATAGATTGCTTAAATTTGTTTTAATTGCAAAGATTTATAGATTCTCATATACATACATATGTACTGATATTTAAAATAAATACCATGTTATAAATAAGGTCTTTTTTTCATTTTTTAATTGACAGCTTAAATATATGTACATAGGTATATTATTCAAATTAATAACAAAAATTTTGTGTTATTTAGAAAATAATAATATCACAAGATTAAGAAATAGGAAAAAAAATATTATTTTTAATAAATAAAATTCAAAGTAAATAAAGTATTTGATACAAATTTGGTTGCGTTTAAATAATCATAAATTTAAATCTACTTTTTTCCAGTAGATTGTTCATATTGATACAATAGATAATACATATATGTATATGTACATATTATAATAGCTACACAGTACATATGTATGTAAATAATGTTTGTGGTTTTTCCTTAAAATTTATCTGAACGTTTGTGTGTGTGTGTGTGTGTGTATAAATGTAAAAAGACGGAGAAAATTCGCACGTACCGTATGAAAAACGAATTTTCCGCGCGTCGAATTCAAATCGCGGCTGGAAGTTAAAAACGCATTAAATTGAAAATCGTTTAACGACCCATCGGCGAAACATTTAAGAAAAATCTGTAGAAGAAGCACATCTTTCCGAATTGCTTTCTTTTACGGTCCTCCACACTTTTGTTTTCCTTCTCGGCTGGAAGTTATTAAACACCCGGCCCTCTAGAAAACCGCATTTTCTTTTCTGGCTTTTTTTCACTCCGAGCTTTCCCTCGTCTATTTTTTTCCTTGTTCGGTCTGCGAGCACACTTTCTCTCTCGTCTATCGTAAATATGTATCAGTATAAATATAAAAAAAAACTTGATTACAGCCTCCATATAAATAACCCTTGTAGATTTTTTTCCCTCGCTTTGTCGGAGACCTATGTATTATAATAATACACAATCTTGAAAACGTTTCATTTAATTTATTATGATCTTACATGTCAACTGAATGTATGAATTCGTCAAACGATCATACGCTTTGAATTTATTTAAATATCTACATAATTAGCATATTAAAGTGTATTATATGTAGGTACATGTGTAGTTTTGTAATGTACGGTAATATGATAAACGATAAAGTGACTGCAACAACAACCGGTAGTCTTTTATCTTTTTGATCTTATATCCTCGTTTTCTTGACAGGCTAAATGTTGTCTTGGATGCTTTTTGTAAAGTGGGATATATCTCTTTTCCGCGTCGCAAAGCCGTCCTTCTCAAACTTAGTCACATCATCCTTATCATTCGTGTGCGAGCATGTAAACTTTGAATGTACATACATATATCCTTTGAATTTAATTCAATTTAAAACTGTAAATAATGTGAAATTATTACGAATTATTTTGTTTTGGTATTTTTTGTAAATTGAAAATACAATACAAAATGCAAAAATGTATCCTCAATAATTGAGTTTTTTTTTTTTACTTTTTTTACAATCTTTTTATTAAATAAAAATAAATTCAATTTAGCGAAAATTTAACCGTTATTAAATTAAAATGTTTTGTATATGTATTTAAAAGATACATAAATATATGTATGTACATATATAAGCTTACTAAATTTGTACCAAAAAATTACATAATATAGGCACGTGTATATATTTAAAAATAAACCATAGCCAATGTTTGTTCAAAATTGAATCACTTTCTTTTAAAAATAAATTTATATTAAAATTACAGAGGCTGGCGTATATTTTCCCACTGTCTAAATATAGAGCTATATATGTGTGCATGTATAATATGTTTGCGCTAGGAATTTATTTCGAATATAAAAACATTTTTTCTTTGAAAACACCATTGGAAATGTTTTATTAAATTTCATTATTTGACGCATTGCAAGTGAACAAGTCAACTGGATTTTAAGTCAACAAGCCAATGAATTTTCATAAATCAATTTGAAATCAATACCGGATTAACACGATACAAGTGCAATAGAACCGAGTCCATTGATTTGGTCACTCGGCCGATACTCGTAACGTGGCAACGTTCGGGTAACTTTCGAGAGTCAAAATTAGCGCACTCATATCGTGTCAAACCGACATAAATTTGATCGCTGATCCAATAACACGAATTCACGAATTTGTCAAAACGTAAACTGATAAACAAATTGTGATATTTTAGCCTTTCCTGTTAGCAAGCGGGAAGCATTGTTCTGAAACTTTCGCAAATTTTTTTTCAATGGACTGAACGAGCGCGTCGAAGGATCATTTGTCAGTGTAGTACTCGAGTCGGTCCGACTATCACGACTGACCACTCTCTTCCAGATGAACGGTGGTTTGCCGGCGATCCGGCAGATTTAGATAAAGTTAAGCCCTGCGAAGGCCGTGACTAGCATTTTTCAAGTCCTCGTCTTTTTTTTTCGTTTGCGAAAAGGCGATCATTTCTCTTTTACGAGCCGGGCCTGGATTCCGCAGATATGGCAGTCAATAAAGATACGAGCCGACAGCCGTGTAATGTTATCGCCCTTTTATTATATTGTTCCCGAATATCCTTCACGCTTATGTTTCGCACTCTCCCTTTCGCGCGAACCAATACACAGGGTCGATGCTAAGTGATGTGCAACGGTCTCCACACTTGTTGGTGACCCTGTTCCATATACATTACATACGTATGCACGTATGCACGTACATACATATTTAAATCGAAGGAAATCGTATATTGTAAATACGATTAAACAAGTTTTATCTACATAACTACTATGTACATGAACCGTTATATTTGAAAGTGGCATAAGTTTTTGGTGGCATAAGTGGCATAAGCACTTTTCTTCATTTCGAGAAATATATAGCAAAACATTGAATATAAATAATATTCAGTGGTGTAGTGCTAAATAAAAAATAACCAGGTCGGTGCTTAATTTTTACGACCCCCCCCCTCGCTTTTTTTCTTACTAAAAAAAATTGTATCCTAATATTGGTAGTTCAAATATTTATAAAAAAAATCAAATAATAATTAACAAATATTCTTACTTGTTGAAATTATGATGTATTTTTTTATATTTTATAAGAACTTCCATAATGCATCCCCTTCAACATCTTTGATTTTGCAAAACCCGTGTTTGTGTGTCAACAGCAACATTTGCTTTTAGCAATGCTAAAACCACGTACATATGTATACATATGTACATGGTTTTTAACATGTGAATTCAGATATGACTATTCATTTATTTTTCCCTCATTTTATCTATCCTCAAGTGCGTATGGCCAATAGTTTAAAGAATCTTTCGAAGTTTTGGGTGGTTTTAGATTAAAAAAAAGCCAATAAATTTCATTAAACGTCTTTTAAGTTTTGAATGTGCTCAGATTACTATTCGATTGTGGTCATCGAGTGTTAGAACGAGAGTCTGCTCACAATATTTGGAATACAACATTTTATATGAAATTTTGGTCAAAATATTTTTTAATTGTACTCGAAAAACAATGTTTATGTCAAACAAAGTGCCAAGGCAGCGACCTAGCTCGTAAAGAAGTACCAGGGCGGCGACCTGGCCCGACTACACCACTGAATATAACGTTTTAAAAATACTGGTGGCCTGTTATACATTTAATTTTTAGTGTGGGATTCTGGACATATCGAATAAAAATACATATTTAATAGTATTTGTCTGGTAGTCTGCACTCATCATTATTTTCATAATTGAATGAAATTCATTCAATTATGAAAGCAATGATGAGTGCAGACTACGTATGAGTGGAATTTTCATTTACTTTCTTCCATTTGGGCCCTTTCAGGGATGTTTTGAATTTGAAGCTGGTTCTTATTTATTTGAACTGGCTGTAGGTGCAAGACATTCCCTTCTTTGTATTTTATTACTTGAAATTTTTATTTATCCGCTACTATTATAATGCTTTATTGTTTCTTTATGATTGTGTTTAAATGTATTTTTGTTTGTGTATATATATTTTTATTTTTGTCATCTCTCAGTGTTTTTTTTTTCGACTATTGTGGTGAATTGGGGATTCCTGTAATGTCACAATAATTCAAACTTAATGTCCATATGTATAAATAAAATAAGTTATTACAATTTCTGAATTAAGCCAAAAAGAAATCGTGTTTTTGAACTGAAAATTAGACTTCTGCCACTTTCAAATTAAACAGCCCATATTGTATGTACATATGTACTAAAAGTCTAATGAGTGTTTGTTAAAAAATATCTCGTATATCTAGTAAGCCTCTTTGAAATAATCGTTATCATAGATTTTGCACGTGTTTAATGGATATACATACATACATACATATGTATGTATATTCATAATTCAAGTTTATGATTTTTGGATATATGTAAATTAAATGTATATGTATGTACATATGAAGTTACTTATATCAAAAGTTCTACTAAATTTTTCTAATATTTTCATATATGTACATACACACATATATACAATGTATATATACATATGTAATTAACTACATATATACATATACATATAAATGTAATTTGTATGTATGTATGTACATACATATATTTATTTTATTTATTTATTTTATTAATTGAAAAATCAACAGACAGGATGTACAGAGATAGGTATAAAAAAACAAAAAGTAAATAAATAATATATGTAACATCCGAGTCCAATAATAGATTTTTACAAAAATGAAAAAGATAAATATAAGGAAAACAAATTAAAAAGTAAAGAATAAAGGCATGACAAAATATGTAGTACATTGCATAATTAAACTATAGTATTAAAATATTTGGAAAAGGTTATAAGATAGAATATAAGAAGAAATTGAAATTTACAAATATAAAACAAATGAAAAAGGTAAATACAAAATAAACAAATGAAAAGGAAAAGAATGAAAGCTATAATATGATTAAATAGCACATTACATAACTAAAATAAAGTATAAAATACATATATATATATATATATATATTATATGTATATACATATATTATATGTATATGGATTCTTTCTGCATAAATAAAATAAAATAAATATGTATGTACATATGTATGTATATATGTATTTATACGTACATATCTACCTATATATGGAGTGTATTTGGTTATTTAAATTTGTGTATTTCTTTAAATAACATTTTGTATTTATTCTACTATTAACACTATGAATAATTATAAAAATACATTGAACATATAATATTTGCTTTTTGCTTGAATTCGGTATTTGAATAATATAATATATCTAGGTATATCATGTTTTTTTAACATACGAGAGATGAAAAACGAATCATTCATTACATTACATATATTATATGTATACATGTATATAACTTTTGGATTTTTATTTTTAGAAGCTTTTATTGTTCATATATTACATATGTTCACAATACATCATAAGTCTATTTTGATGGTAACTAATACAGTTATCATTATCTATTTTACACATGTTTTTGTTAGTATTGAAAATATTATCTAATTTTAATGTGTTTAAAGCATACTAGGAAAATATCTCAAAAATCTATTTACATAGTCCATAATATGTATGTATGTACAATGTGAATGCATATTACTTTTGACTAATAATTCTTAAAATTCGACGATGTTGTCTGAATGAGACTGTTATGTCATGTTACAGATAATTTATCTTTGAAAATATTTCAATTGTAAAAATTTAATATTACATCTGTTTTTATAGTTTTTAAGGAGAGTGCTGAATTCGAATTCGAATACTCGAATCAATATAAAATATTGATTCGAGTATTCGGTCGCTAGTTTTCCCAATTTTCATATACTACATACATATATACATACATACATATGTATATATGCAGATATTTAAATATGTTCATGTGTATGAATGTATATTTGATTTTGATTTTTAAATGCTTTTTATTATTACGAAATAATGTTCACAATACTTTATTAATAGTTACTGATCTACTGATAATTTTCTATTTTAAAATTTTATTTAATTTGGTTAGTAATCATAGTATTATATTATTCTAATGTTCAGCATAATAGGAAAAAGAGCTCAAAAACCTTTATTTAATAGATTGCACATACAAGACGTAAAATTTATTTATTTATTTATTTAAAAAAAAACAGAAACAAATAACATTACAACTGTAATGTTATTTGTTTAAAAGTATATAACACTGACACCAAAAAAGTTTCCAAATGTAATAACAACACTGAAAAAAATAATAACGAAGAAGAAATGCATTGAATAATAATAAATATGGGATAAACATACATATGTATTACGAAGAAAAATTACCAAACAAAAAAAATCTAAACCAAGAAAAGGAACAACAAAAATATTGGTATGAGCGGGAATATTGTTAAAAGAAGAGCAGGTTCTATGTATATAAAAAGGAATTACACGAATATTTGGTAGAACAGGGATTAATGTGAAATAATGATGAATTACGGAGGGATCTGAATGAACATTGGTATACGATCTTACATTAAAAATAAGGACTATCAATTATATACATAGATACATATTATACATTCAAAAGCTTAAACAAAAATTTAAAAGAACTTTTTCTCCAATATAGTAGGGAAATAAAACGACATCTGGATATGCGGTAAAAATTGAATTTTTTATATACACGATAGAAAGGATTCCAAACAGTACTAGCAAATTCCAGATGACTTCTTACAAATGAAACGAAAAGCAAGGCAACTGTACTGTGGGATTTAAGGGGCTTGGATGGACTACATAAAAATGAAACCCAAATTCTTATATAACTTGCTTAGTTATAATATGAACATACATACATATGCATATGCATACTTATTATATGGATCAGCAGGTAAAATTTGGCGATTTTTTTTCAATTCTGCTAAAACTAAAGGCAAATTGAAAACAATGCGTCTCGTATTGAATGGCGCCAAGGAGAATAATCGTAATATTATTTTAATGGGTTATTTCAGCCGGCGGAAGTTTGCTTTCGTGGTGACACAATACGGGCTGTTGATTTGTTATTTTGTTACCGTGTGTATGTGTGTGTTGGGTGCACAATGGCGTAACACAATATAGGTGTTTTGTGTGCTCGGTGTGTTTTGTCGAGGGTCTATTCTCACTCACCTGGCGCCCACTTACCTGTGTTTCCCCAACGACGAAACCGCATCCTATTATGATGACACGGATTCCCTTCTTTAATGGCACAATGGCATATGTCACAACATAAACAAATACGCCCCTCTCGTGTAGGGACCCGTCTGCGGACGTACCGGCCAATGTCCAATTTATTCCGATTTTCTTCAGGTTGACGTGTAAACAATGTCCGTTGTGTCTCGAGTTTGAAAGGTTCAACGTCAAAATATCTTGGTGTATGGGATCAAGTTCACAAAATGTGTATACATATGTATGTAATAAGAAAATACAAGAATAGAGTTTCTTGGCGCGTAAATTAAACCTTGATCTTTTGTATTTGTACGTGATATTTTTACATATATCTAAATCCACTGTGGAATATAATTTTAGCATGTTATATTTCGATTTCCATTGCAGATCGTAATCTAAATTATGCATACATATACATACATACATAGTATTTAGATCATTATTTACAGCTATTCCATATCCACTTCTCGATATACATTTGTATGTGGTCTCTCCAGCAAGCTTTCATTCTTGCACTGTTTTGCACAATTTTATACCCATCTTCCTTAGAGTGAAAACACACAGCGATGAACGTGGCACATGGTTTGTTTTAGATAGTTTTAAACGTGTGAAAAAAATGTGTCGTGCATTGCACGGTAAAATTGTATACTTTTCCGCAAATTCGAATATTTTTAATATAATAGTATATTAGGCTAATAAAGTTTTTCAAAAAATTCTATTCTTTTAAGAGAATTGAAATTGTATAAAATGAAGATTTTTTATATTATATTTGTAGTATTATATATTAAAATTGGGCCCATCAAAAAAGGATTTTACTTTTCTTGAAACGTTTCCAATATATGTATATACATAATATGTATACAAATATTCATATAACTGCCCGTTTGTAAATTTAAAGTGGAATACGCATAATACATTTTACCGGTATAATTCTAAGAGAAAAATCAATCCGTATGTAAATTCAAAACGTAAAGCCTATTCCGCTTTCGTTCATTTAATTTCCAATTACAACGAGCGAAAAAAAGTAAGAACGATCGAGCAATCAGATGCTCGAAAAGGTTCGCTTTTCGAACAACAAAGGAGAAATTCAATTAAAACAACCCTCGAAAATTTTGAATAAAAAGTAAGCAGACTAAGAGAGTTGAACGCGCTATTTCGGAAATTCTCGTTACACCATACAATATTATTAGTATTAGATGTATTGAGACACCTGCAAATATATAGATATATGTATGTATAATTCGCAATATGTGTACATATGTACATATATCTGTATATTTGGGTATTCTACTTCTACTACCTAATTTTCTTTATGGCCAGTTTTGTTTTATGTGTCCTTTTGCCGGTTCGTGTTAATCTTGTCGGTTGATCGCGAGTTAACCCACCCACTGGCGACATATCATACTGGCATGCACCTTATCTCGTCCTCTAATATTCACATCTATATGTGAATATACACATACGAGAATCCTTTGTATTCCAGTCCAGGGACAACTGAAGAACACCTCTGCTGTCACATTATTTCTGCTAACGTATCTTATTTCGCACACGAGCGAAACAACGACAATAATTAACCGTTGCGGTTAAAAAATCCTCATACATACCTACTTTTAACTTTACTTTTACGATGCCGTTTAATTAATTGTTTTGCACTTGATGATTTTGAGCTCAGTGGTTATTTGTGTATGTATATTTACGAAGGCAAAATTAATTTGAAATGTCAATCCTTTGACTTCCATTTATGCGAGGCTTTAATTTAGAGTGGATGCAACAACTGCATCGCCCTCTCCCAGTGCACTATTTCCACAATAAACACGATGTGCATCCTGCATTCCTGCACCGGCGACAGATCTCGCCCCCGTTCAATTATGGCAAACTAAGCAATGCGCTCTATTGTAGTACATATGTACATGTGTATGTAGGTATGCGAATCAGTGTTTGTCTTATTTTTTATGTATGTAGAATAAGCAAGTGCCTCACTTTTGGTTTCAGTTTTGTGTACATACATACACATTTAAATATATATGTATATGTATAAAAATGCAAAGTATACATTTAAAAATAATTATTATATAAAGGCCACTCAAATTGAGCTTCAGATTAAAATATTTTATGTTTTCAGTATATGTCTGCTATAAACAAATAAACGTATATTCTAATTTGAATTTTTTTGTTGTTTCAGGTTAGTGAAGCTTCGCGTGTGGTATTCATTTTTTAATAACACATAAAACCTTTGGTAAGATTTATAATTATTTGAGGATTTTTAAATGTTCATTTTTTTATGTTATGTACACCAAAATTACACCAATGTATTTTTTTTCGTTGGAAAACGATATTTAAATAATTTTAAAACGGCAACAAATTTTTTGGTCAGTTACTAATATTACGGTCGACTAGTAACATTTAAAATGTTCTCTCTATAAAATCACTCACGTGTTTTCGGCTTCAGAAATTATTTCATTGGACATAAAAATACAATTCAAATATTGACAAATCGAATATCAAATATGTACATATCTGACAATTTATTATAATTACTGACCGTTTATTTTATTAAATGTTCGTCTACAAATACTGCCAACATCTTCATGCTTATTTATTTATTTTATGTAAGATGTAGCTTAATAGCTACATCTTATATAAATATATTCAAACAAATAATAATAAAAATATTATCTCTCAGTCGTCCTTTTCACGGCCAAGATCGCCGAGTCTGCGATACAGCAAAGAATAAATATCCTTTCGAGAATACGTATTTTATGCATCTCATGGTTTATATATTCATTCTTTCGAAACTTCCACGATATAATCACTTTATATATATATATATATATATATATATATATATATATATATATATATATATATATATATATATAATTATTACTTAAGATCTTTGCGTATTTTAAATAGAAAGGTAGTTGATTATGCCAAAGTTGAAAATTGAGCCTTTATTGACCGGTCAATGATCAAAAGAATTAAAGATCAATGACTACAACCCCCGATCATTGATGTCAGAATTTATTATTAAGTGCGACTCGTCGAAAAACCCCTCGATTTCCCACACATATATTTTCTAGGATTTTTGGGGATGTAATAATTCGACGCGCTTTTGTGTATGTGCACACACTTACGTACGAATGTACGGATAAATGAGAGCAAAACGGGGAAAACCTTATCCGGAACAACCTCCCCGAGGGTTCGCAGTTTATTTTCAAAAGGATGCCGCGAAATATTAAAGGAAAATACTTTTTCCTCACCCCAAGAGGAGTAAATAGAGAGTGAGAGGGATACACGTACAAACGCATACACGTAAAATATGTACATTTTCGCATATGCGATATATGTATGTATGTATGAATATTCTCCTGAACGCAATGACTATATTGATTTACGAGTAATATTTCAATATATCGCACGGAGAGTGCTCGCAGTACCCGTGCGCCCATACAAACTAGGCCAAGCATGAGTTTAGATGTATTGCATGATTTATTAATATTCGCGAAAAAATCTTGAGAGACCAGCACGTTACTTTATCCCTTTTATGTTATGGTTAGCGTATTTGTCGCACTTCAAAATGGTTCGCGGGAAAAACGCCACTATCTTTTGAAATATTTGACACTTACATTTGTACGTAACCTTGTGAATATGCTAAAATTTTATACTTACGACTTCCACATTTCTAAGGTATATATAATATTGTTATTAAATTATAAGTTTTTTTTATTCAACATTAAAATTGTATACATATATTAAAATAATTTCTAAAATAAGAAGTGTGATTCATCCATGAAAATAAAAGTATTCAATGTTTATAGATATAAACAATTAAACAGTATTAAATTATAAATATAGGTTTCCGAGATTTTTCGATAATACACTTTAGATGTATCCAAGTGTATTTATGTAATTTTATAAACGATTTTCTCTTCAGAACAGTCGTTAGAAATTTCTCGGCCAGAAAATAGTTGAAGACCCATATACATATGTATATGTATGTCTATATATGTACTTATGTGCATGCACAACATCCACATGAATATACGATTTTAATAAATTCCAACTAAAGCAATAAAGTTAAACAGTAACCGTGTAGGAGTAGGGCGAAAGAGGAAAAAAAGAAGCAGCTATTCTTTGACAGTGGTGTCAGATAACAGAACAAAAGGTAATCCCTTTGTAAGTGAGTCGTTCTGTGGCGTTTCTGTCTTTGACGTCTACGGGATAAGAAGAACTCTATATGGATTTCTACTGTGTATACATACAATAAAAATATACTTTATATTCAAAGGTTTTTTAAATGACCTGTTGTTTCAAATACGAAATATCGTCGTGATTTTTCAACGTCAAACTTTAACCAATTCAATATTTTAGACGTCTTTTGAATTGCATGCGATTTGTTTTCCTTGTTTTAACATATCAATACTTAATTCATTATTTAACTTTGTATCCTCATAAAATCTACAGTCTACATACATCACAATATCTTCATCGTCGGGATAATATAATAAGTTCGCCAGTTTTGCGCAATTTAATCAAGGGAGAGATTGTTAAGCTAGCTAGCGCGCATTAATTGAATTCGTTATTAGCCCGTCGTGTCGGGGGTGGGATATTATGCAAGCAAATTGCATAAGGGATGCGTTCAGAATACATAAGCGCATTCGCAAGTGCATCAGCGATACAGAACAACGTTATTCGGCATACAATTGAGTTTTGACCGCAGTGATCTTTGGACCGCGCTGTGTCGTACAATGGAAACAATCGGGCAAACCATCTATTTGTCAAGACACATATTTTTATTTTATATTTAAACGATGGTAAGACTTCCAGTGTTCATTTTACGGGTCATTTAGATAAACATCTCGAAGGAACAACGACAATAATTGAGACGTGCAACCATTTTACTTGTACAAGCACAGAATGCCGCAAAAGTAATGTTGTCTCATTTAATTTATTTGACAGGTTTATATTTATATTTAGCTTTGGTTTATACTGTTAAATTGCTCGCTGAAATGTGGCTTAGTTATTTGACTTATAATTAAATTTAGGGTTTTTACTACATTTGACAACATATTAAACGTGCCATATTTTTATTAATATATTTTCATATTAATAAAACGATCAACATGAAAATGATAAATCATGTGTAATCATATTTATGCTGAATAATGCATAAGATGTTCACATTATTAATATTCAATGAAATTCTCGATTAGATAATAGTTTTCAATGATAAAAAAGAAAAATCAGCCAGTCGTTGATATTAATTCAATTGAGTTTTTATTTCGTATATTTAACTAAGCATCACTTAATGAATAACGTTTTCAGTGAAAATATATTAAAGTAGATGTTTCAAAGCTCCTATAATTAAAAGTACATTGACGTCATTTCCTTTGAATTTAATTTATTCGTATCTATTCATCATTGATTATCGACGTACATATAATTATTATTTATTATTTATTATTATTAGACTTATTTATTATTATTTATTTATTATAATTATTATTATTATTATTTATTATTATTATTATTTATTATCAGTAATATTTATATATTTACTTATGTATTTATTTATTTATTTTTTGTTTACTATTTTTCAATACTTTTTTTTTATTATCTATATATTATTTATATGGGCGTTGGGGATTGCACTATTCTCCTCATCGTCTGGAATAAAAGCTATTATTATTATTATTATTCTTATTATTATTATTATAATAACTAGACATCGAAAACTAGACAGTTCAATGAATAATGAAAACAAATATACATATAAACACGTATTGTAAAAGTGTCGTTGAAATAATTTTTTCTGATTTTTAGTGAAAATTCATCACACCTGAATGCGAAAAATTGATCTTTTCCATACGAAATATACATATGAATGTGACAGTTGATAAAGTTGTTCTGTCCGGACATTCGCGTTTAGTATGCAAAAGGCAATTCGAATTTTTACGTTTTAGTTTAAAGTACATAATATGAACATATGCAGAATATATAATATGTGCCGTGATGCCTGGATCAGATTAATGATAGCATTTAGTATTATGATCATCAATCAAGTTTGATCTCAGTTGAAAAGCAAAGGGGGAGAGATTCTATCCAATGAAATTTGTAGAGCTTGAAACGTAATTGAATTTGTTGTGCTGTCTCGTGAAAGTTTTCATACTCGATCAATGTTATTAAATATTCAGCAAAGTCTACGAAATAAAAAAATAATAATACTGCAGTGTGTGCTGCAGTGAGAGAAAAAGTGTTTAACACCATTTTATGGCTAAAAAAGAATGTGGCGAAACTGTTCAAAAACATAAGTATCATCCTGTGCGCGTACATAAAAGGTACCAGTGCAATGTATGTACATATGTACATATGTATGTATGTAGATATGAAAGTACAAATTTTAAGTCACTCTCAAAGGTTTTTATTTCAAAAAGGTTTATATTTTATTATTCAAGGATATGTATTTAATTATTATATATGTAAAATGTTTTATATTTTTACCATAAAACAAAAACAATAATAGAGCTATTTATTATGAAATTTATAGAATTTATATCAAGTTTTCAATAGCTATATTCAATCAAAAATAAATAGACCACACATAACGAAGACGTTATAATAGTAATTCTTTCAACGAATCAATTTACATATTCATATGCCAGGACTATTTCTTTCAATTAAAATTTATCAATAATAAAAGTGCTACCCAATTGCTTATCTTATCTTAAATATTTTAAGTTGACGTAAGTATGGATGCTCATACAAAATTACGTTAATTCCTTTTACCGTATTACGCTAATCGTCGTCTCGAGTAATCTTCCTATTAAAATTTATGTATAATTCATGTCTGATAAACCGGCTTATGCTGCTCAATAATGCGAGGGGGAAAATGCAATTAACCCGATCGGTGGTACTCAAATGCCTCTTTCGAAAGCAACAGCCAACACCGTATTATTATATCACTGAAAGAATCTGACGTTGGTAAATCCACAGTATTTTGTGCATTATATATGCTTTAATAATTCAAGAAGGAAACGTCAATTTATGGCGTTAAATAATAAAATGAATGAAAAAAATGTAACTTTGGATATTTTTCTTTTCCGTATACGAAACGAAAATGTTAAGCTTTGAGTTTGACCAATTTAATAAATATTTATGCTGAACGTTCGATACGAATGCCGTTCAAACGAGATATTTAATGTTTTCATTATAATATTTCTCTCTGGCGTTTGATCAAAAGATTCCAATTCATTTCGACACAATAATAAATACGAGCTTTTTAGATACATAAATATATACATATTAATGCTTTCCTTATCTTATAATTATCTAAGAAGTAATATGTGTTGTGGTATATAAAATAGTGTGGTTTTTATTTATATTGTATAATGCTTAAAAATAATGCTTTCTGCTGTTGAAAGTTCGACTTTTTGACAAAAAAATGTGAAGAAAATCTAGTGTTTCATACTGTGACTGATCTCGGGTTTTACGTGGATTTGGTGTTAATCTGATCGCTAAAATTCAACGCAAAAGCGAAGCAATAAAATAAAAAGAAAGGCGTTAATCTCAGAAGGTGCGAGCTTAGAGAATAAACGGAAACTCATTTAACCAAAGCCCGCGTCAGAGAACCGGTTGAAATCCAACCGGAAATGCGACCAGAGAGGGTCGTCCGTAGGAAAACCCGGAAACAGCTGTATCGTATTGAAGGGAAAGACCGTGAATCAAACGTGTCGCCGCTCAAATGAGAGAACGACCCCTTGCACATTTCATATATATATATATATATTCTATTTACGAGCCGATAAAGAAAACACATTTTCCTCGCAAGTTTTTCGCGACGGAGAAAATTGCTTTTTTCTACGGAAAACACTTTCAGTTTCTTTTCCGTAGAGAATATTTTTGATTTTCATGTCGGCGTCGAATACATTGAGAAAATACGTTGTAGTAGAAGTGACTCATATTTTTAAATCTACATACGTAAATAAACACGTCAAAAAGTTGCAATTCAGTATATGATATTGTTGCGTAGGGGTGGGTGGAGGATCCAAGTAAAAAGCCAACAGTCGTATCACAGCATTTATTGATGATTAAGGAGATACACGCACTGTCACTGCTCAGTCCAGAATGACATGATATCGCCTACGTACCGCCTTATAAAGGGTAGATCTCTCAGGACGCCTAATCTGTTTTCCTGTTGTATAGTCACGTATTCGGATATGTATTTCCACGACATTGGGTCTCCCCGTACCGATTCTGAGAAATAACTAATAACGGTCATAGTTTAGCCTTAATGCACTTAGAGTCCAGATATAATCCTTGGAAGTAAGTGCATGCACTTAATTAATCCGATAACAGATATCCGTTGGTCTAAGTGCAATTCGCTCAATCCGCGGCGTACGTAACAATATTTAATCGTCATTTTATGCAATACTAGTTGTTTTACCCGGCTTCGCTCAGTATTTGTAATATAAACAGCTTAATAATGGCGAATCTAATAGTAAATATTCATTTGTTTTTTTGTTAAATTTATTTCAATCGAAAAAAAATAATATTCAACGATATCGATGCGTCGTCATCGAAACTTTGATTTGTTTTCGATGCTCCCACCCACACCTTACGTATTTATAAAGTCTCTTTCGAAAATATATATCAGATTACGGGGGTGGTGACCAACTGAACTTTTTAGTATTTTTTTATGTTTTATTATTTTCTGTATTTAATCTATTTTTACAAGCTTTTAATTAGCTTCATTCTGTTATTTCTTAGTTAGTCTTGTATGTACTTATTAGCTATTCTTAATCTGTATATCACACTCGTCGCGTTGAAGCATTCTGTTACACGAGTATTCTGATTGATCGAAATCAAATAAATAATATAAAATTTCATCTAAACATATTGCTTTTGCTTTTTATTATTATGAAATTATGTTCACAATACATCTTATATCTATTTTAATAGCTACTGATCTACTGATCATTTTCTATTTTACAATTTAATTAAATTTGATTAGTAATCATAGTATTATATTATTCTAATGTTAATCTACAGCATAAAAAGAGCTCAAAAACCTATTTACAATCCTTATAATTTCATTTGAAATTTTATATATTTATAAGTAAACTTTAAGGTTTTCTAGGGAAAGCTCTTGTCTTTTATAACCATCCAAACAAAATGGCGACTAGAAAATCAAAGTTTGTTTATCTTAAACTCTGGAAGTATTCTTTCGAATTTATAGTCGCAGTGCCTACACTTAATCGTAGGGAATCAAAGGACCGTACGTGTCCCATAAAAAAAGTACATTGCGATTCGGCGACAGAGCTTTTTCTCCCTTTGCCTGACTTTCTAGGCGTTTTAGTATTCAGGCGAAGCTTTTTCATATAAATGCCTGATGCATGCGAAATCGCACTAGGCACACGGATTTAGACGGGACACGACGACTTCATGACCCGAAGTTGGCAATACCTGGCCGATTGTCTCGTAACCGTCAAACGCTTTTACGACTCGATTGTAAATCACGACTCTCAGACACTTTCCTAATTCGACCGATCCGTTCGAAACTTGCTGCAAACTCGAAGACAATGTCCAATAACTACAATACACAGATTCGATTTTAAGAATATCTTACTTCGGCTCGTAGGTGGATTAAATTGACGTCAAAAGTGTGATAGCGCTCGTCTCGGACGCGCAACGTAATAAAAAGCTCGTGAAAAATCTCACATTTTCATCGCCGTAATATAAAATGAAGTAAAAATAAAAATAAAACTCGGTAAAAGGTTATTTGTGTAAAGGGACGTCGTATAATAGATATATGCTATGTTAAATGTGACGCTTTTCCAAAATGGGATTCAGTTTTAGACAAATCATTTCTCTTACATTTTGAATTCTATTTTCAGTCCTCGGAATGTTTATCTATTTTTGAGATTTGCGTTGCATTTTTTTAAATTTTTATGCGATTGTTTAAATCTTTAAAATATGACGATTATAGAGAATTCAAATATCAAAGATACCCAAACTTTTTAGAAATTGTACATATGTATGTATTTATGTTAAAAATTTTCAATTATAATCCACATTGTATTATTTATTAATTATAGTATAAATATAATATTACTAGTGTTGTACCCTATGACATATCATCGCATAGGTGTTGACATATTAAGTTATTAAATAAAAAATAAATAAATTAAAAGAACGAATATAAATTAAGTGTCGTTGGTCATGTGTTCGATACATATAAAACACCGATAAAAAAAATAATTAATTGATTCATTAATTAAATGGCGGTAAATTCTCAGAGATTCAGCGCCGTTTATTTGCCTAGAGAAAACATTGGTATCGAACATTATATATATATATAAGTTTTTTTCTTTAGTTATTATATTTGTATATACGCTTTAGCAATGGTTTAGCTGTGATGTATGTTGAATCGAAACGACTATTATAGTACGGCGTTCATTATCTCAGACAGACAGACAGACAGACACACAGAATAACGATATTATATACATATATGATACATATATGATATGCATATATGATATATGATTTTAACTATATCTACATATGTACATATGTTTACGTATTTAACAATGGATTAAGTTTTATGATCATGCGAAAATTCGAGGTTTTGGCTGATTCAAAGTCAGAATCGATCACTAATCACGTTTACACGATATGTGTGTTAGTATGTGACTTCGGAGAATTTTTTGAACACCGTTAGTTCTATCGAACTGAAACTAAGCATCGATCACTGAAATGCTTATTTATTCGACGTTAATTTTATAAGTTGACCGGAAATGATATCTTCCCTTATTGTAGGAGTCTTCTTTTTTTTTAAGTTTTTGAAATCCCGTTATCTCCCAAACCGCTCAACGAATCATACTGAATTTTTTTTACATATAATAGAAATTATAAATTTTATATACTAATATTTTATTGTGTTGTGTCAAATAAGTACTTAAAATGATGAAAATGTTTATTTAATAAAATATTTTATTATACATACATGTACATATGTAGGTAGGTAGTCAGTATTTGGTGATTTACGACTATTTCTAATGCGGGACGTAAATCAAATGAAATTTCGACTCACACACACAGGTGTTTATGTAATAAAAGTTGTGCAATCGTTTCTCGCTTTCTTTTTATTATATTAAAATACAATTTTATTAGCGTGGTCTCATTGTGCGTGTGCGGTTGGGGGATCTTCCGGTTTAAATCCCGTCGGGGGCAATAAAAACGAGACTCTTCGCTCTGACTACATTAAGAGGAACATTTTTTAAGCTTAGCGAGATGATTTAAAGCTCGATGACAAAGCATTATGAAAGCGAAAACGAGCTTAAAAAGAAACACCTTCGAATTGAACATTCAATTTGCTCGAGTACGGACTGCTTAAATTTAACTGTGAGATGTAATTTTGCCCTTGAATTAATATCAACGAACGTCAGCGAAATAAAATAATCAATCGTTAATACTATAAGGCAGTTGATTTGTGTACATATATCAAAAGTTCCTCCGGTGCTCATGAAGCGATGTTTTTATTATATTTATTTCCACGACAATCATGAAGTGGAACAAGTATCTGAGAATCCAGTTACAAATTTCCTCTCACACACCTTCTTATGAAGAAAACTACTCTCGTTTTATAACTTGATATCTTAAAAGATTCTTCCGTTACATCTCCGATATTAGATTTTCAATAGATATGAAGCAAACAAATGTACATATGTATGTACATACATTTATAGATAACAAACATCAAAATTTGTGACACTTTGACACGTTTCCTTATCTGCATTTTACTAATTTCCCAATATTTGTTTTATTTAATCTACTAGTTAAATTATGCTATAAATGTGATAGTCTTAACAAAGAGCAAGACGTTTACTAAAATACAATAATTTTAACGTTTACATTTATAGAATCGAACCAAATTTATTCGACTAAAAAGTATTTCCGAGGGATTTTTACGCTATCGAACGATGTGCTATATAATATATTTATGTTCGATATATTTAGAGGAATATTATTCCGTTCACGTAGGAGCCACTGTAGCCAGCCATATCCCAGTAATGGCCGAGTTGATTTAATCTCATCAGAACATCGATATTCAACCGAAATAGTGACAGGGGATGAAGGTCCTTTTCGTCTGTCTGGAACGTGTTGAATTTTCATATTGAAAATAAAATTCAAATGGAAAAATCGTCGAATTGGTTATTTATTACGACGTCAAAACAAAACTGGTACTAATTCGCATGATGAGATAATCCCATCGTAAATTAATTGTAAATCCGCATTTAAATTTAAGCCTTCGGGGTAAATAGTTCGTGTACTCTTTCGAGCAATTTATCAATTAGCTCGTAAAAGATAAGCTTTACAACTGGAGGGCATGAACGTGTAGATTGAGCTTGTGAGATCTTCCAAGCATGGTAATAATAAACCAAAATAAAACTACTCTGAGTTGTTCATATGACTCTTTTCTCTCATTTTAATTAAATAATTGCAGTTTTATTCGAATTGAAAATGGATATTTTAAGTATAATTATATCAAAAGTATTTTCGGTCATATTTTTTGTTTTAAATTATACAAATTTTCATAGTATGATACACATATGTACATATATATGTATATATATGACGTTTTTAATATTCTATATATAAAATACTTAGTTAGAAAAATAATTTATAAAACATTTAGAAAAGAAATGTATTTAAAAAAAATAAAGAATGTAACTAAATACATAAATAGACTATCTATTGCGGTCACTTTACATAAGTAAACTTTGCCTTATTACTCAAGTTCTTGTATCGTTTTGTAGTGTATGTTCTTTTGGTGGAATTTTCCCAATTTGAAGTAGCACTTGAGACAAAAATAAATGTCACGTTTCAACGTTAAAAATATTTAGATTTTCTACGTACGCAGAAATGTGATATTTTCCTAGCACTACGTCTTATTTATTTTACTGCGAAGAGTTAAAAATATTTTTTCCGAAAATAAGAGCGACCAACTACAGAATGAATTCAAATAATTATCATAGGTTGGTATTAAAAGGTGACATAGAACGTCACCTGTATTGAAAACAGGTCAAAAATGAAATATGAATGTCACTCGGCTACCCCTATGAATGAAAGCCTTTCAATATTGAAAATGTCAAAAATTCATAATGATCATTGAGACCATTCATCACAAAATTCACATTTTCATTCCCAATGTACATATCCATATACATATGTATGTACATATGGTATATTATAAAAGATAATATACTAACTGTATATATTTTTGTATTTATGTAAGTTGTACGCACATATTGGCCAATTGCGATAAATCGAGAATTTTATTTATTTTATTTATGTCAACTTAACTTGCAAAACAACTATCAAAATATTATTTTGCAAAATTTACTGGATTTTTATATAATAATCGAAAAAAGCTTACTTTAATTTATTCAGAACAACGATCGTCTACATGAAAATATATGCTAAAGAAGCAGTGAAATGCAGTCGAAAGCACTTTGCTTACCGGTCAAATTCTAAATATAACAACTTCAGAAAATATGTACATACATATGTACCCGTATGTGCATAAATTATATGGAAAATGTCTGCTTTAAAAAACTATACTTGAATATTTTCGAAAGCACATCTAATTTTTAATTTGTAAAAATAAAAACATCACAAAATAAGATCTGTATCTTTTTAATCACACGGTCATTGATACATTGCATTTTAATTAAGCGTTAAATCAAGATTTGGCTGTTTTTATTTCGGCGATTAAAAATCTCGTTTTTCCCCCCGTCGGCTGTGTAACGATAAATTAGACCGTTAATTTAATTGTAACAGATTTTGAGATCAAATTTATAATCGCCCAATAATATATATTAGCAATTAAAATCCTAACCAGCGGATGTTGTACGTCAACGTCTCGATTGGATAATCACAAAATTAGTTTATCTACCTATTATTTATTGTATTCGAAGTCCATACCCAGTAAAATTTTAATTTAAGTTATGCAAACTATTGTGTTAATAACGCGGTGGTTATAAATGAATATACCAGTATTATTTATTACGAAAACAGGTATCGAAATTTTATGTTTATGGTTCGATTCATATAAATGATCATAAATACACACATATAGACCCTGCTTTTGTATATAAATACATACATATATGTAATACGTACTATAAATATGTATATATATATATATATATATATATATATATATATATATATATATATATATATATATATATATATATATATATATATGTATATATTTACAGAAAATATCGTATGAAAAAAATAACAACAATTTGTATTTTCATTCGTTGCATTCATTATAAATTCAAATTTGCATAAAAATGGACTGTCAGTTTCAATTAGCAAATTTTATATGCAGTGCCAGTCTATTATTTAAAATTTTCAAACAAATATCTGAATTTTATTTGAATAAATAAATGTTTTGAAAATGAAATACTACAGTTTCAATTTTCTCTAATTTAATGAAGAGTAAACATATTCAATTTCATTTACAGTAATATGATCACAAATAGTTAATACCTGTGAGTGAACAAATTCTAGAAGTGCATACACATTGTTTTATTACTACTAATGCTTAATCTATCAATATTATACATTAAAGGTAAACTGAACTTTTAGGTCGTGTACATAATATGTACTATATGTACATATGTATGTAGGTCCATACATAAGGTATGGATAATGTGATAAAATGCAACCGGTTCTGATAAAAAGCACGTATCCGATGTTCGATTGAATATTACTGACTTGCATATACATACGTACGTATATACATATGTATGTATACAGATATACGAATATATACATACATATGTATGTATACTTGCACGGACTTAGAAGCCTTTTATAGATGAGTTTCGTATTCCTTTTCACGTCGTCGTCTACTTTGCAGTGGTTCTCATGACGACTAATCTTCGCCGTGACTTGCTCCATTTTTCCTTCTGATATCTTGATTCAATTTTCGACGGAAAAAATCCATTTTTCCACCTCCTCTTCCATACAATTTCAACTCGTATGTTCCAGTTTATATTACTTTTCCTGTGTATAAGTTACATACGCATGATTTTTTTTTTCAAATATTGTTTTTCATCGGAAACTTTTATCTTGATTTCAAGTGCGTATGTTTCTTTTCAAACTCAATATTCCATATTCAATTTCTGTTTGTTTTTTTTTATCGTTTAAATTTTATCAAATATAAATACTTAGAACCATTCTAATTTTCTTAATAGGTGGAAGTAAAGATTTTTCTTTATCGTATTAGATGAAAACAAATTATTCATAAATATGGCTGGTTATTTTTTTTATTCTTTCAAATGTAAAATTTATTTTTAGTCAATCACTTTCTGTATTTTACCTACTTTAAAGTACAAACTTGACCGAACATACAAATAACCTGGTAGTGTAATCGACCCATGTTGAAATTACTCATGTTTAATATTATTTCATATAATTAAAAAAAAATTAAACCATTTTTATAACTTTCATGTTAGAAAAACATGACATATACATATTTTTTTCAATAAATAGTAAAAAAATTACAATACAACGATAAAGATTTTGTAGTTTCAGTTTGATAGGGTTAATGGTGTTCAAATTATCTCCAGAATACACACGACACACATTCTAAGTCATTAAAACGCGATCTGTGATCGATTCCGAGTTCAAAACAGTCAAAATTTCGAGGTTGAATTTTCGCATTATCACAACGCTTCATCTATCGTTACTACGTAAAAAGTTATATTGAATTTTTTAATCAATTTCGTTATGTTTATGTCAATTTATCTTATGGGTTTAGTCGAGTGATGATTCCTTTTTATTTTGTAATATCATACTGTAATTTATTTTATTCGAATCCTGGTAATTGAATTCAAAGCTATTCCGACGATAAATAAGACACAAAAAACTCGATATGAATTGAACCGATTGTATTCTCACGATACGAACATGGAAGTGGAATGTAACCGAAAATTTTATATACGAAATAAAATGTCACCTTGCAGGTTACATACACATACGATTTTTTTTTTGCATACATTGCCCATACACATACATACATAGGTAAATATAAAAATTCGTTCCTAAAAAAATCTCGTTTGTACGTGCGCTCTCTTTTACAATATTGCTTTGAGAGCTCGTGAAATTTAATTTCTTATAGGCCGCACATAAAAGTGTCAACAAATTTATTATGTGAAAGAAAAGGGATAGGTATAAAAAAAATGATAAGAAGAATCCGAGGAAGGCGAAAAGAGCGCGATATGGTCCGTAAAGGAAATTTAATAATTGCCTTATAAATTCTCGCGGTTTTGAATGCCGGGTCGAATATAAATATGCGTCAACGTCACATTTTCAACGAGAAAAAATATGCTAATGTTCCATTGTAACATACGTTTATTCTAATGCTTATATAATAAGACTACCTTATATTTACATATTTTGCCGATAAATATTGTAGTATTACTATAAATTAATAATTTTTTAAAGCAATCTCGATTTTGAACGTAACGAGCTTCAATATATCAAACATATGTAATATTTGCTATATGGCGAAGCTTCCTTCGGCAATGTTTTCATCTCAAATGATTTCTCATTTATGTACCTTCTGGAGTGTAAAGAATGGATTGCAATAATATGAACAGCTTTGAATCACTTTGGCCGTCATGTTGTTGAATTTTGTTGTCTTAATCCTAATAACGTTTTATGTAATGATATCAAATTTTACTAATGAAAGTAAATATAACTAATTTATATAATGCATTCTGCTTTGAATAGGTAAGGATGCTCGGAATATTTGGTCTAATAAAATAGTCCTGTATTCTGGAATTTTTCGATAGGCATATTCGACGCATAGTTGAGCGTATCGGAAAAATAATAGGATTTCCGGGGTCTGGACCCGGACGGATACCAGGTACGTTCCGGGAATTAATTTCGCTCGTGTTTGTACGTACTCAGGTGAGCGCAACAGGTGACCGCTGACACACCTGTAACTATGCACCACAAAACACGTGTACCGTACACCACTTCAAAACAATATATGTATGTATACATATATAAAAGTGATTTAAACCGTTCAGATTGCCACTTACGTAAAGATTCTGACCACTTTGTTTTAAAATTAGACATGCCCGTAGTGCACTTTCAGCATCGAACTTCAATGCCGTACATCGTATATTTCTATGGTATATAAATATATGTACATAAGTATATATGTACATATGTATATCCAAATAGCGTATAAGTATGTTCTATCCATTGTGGGTATAATTGGATCATTGCGATTGCCATCGTGTGTGCATATACCGCCGAAATGTGAAAATGTTATGTATAGGTAACGAGAAAGAACGATTCGATTCGCACCGCACATAAAATATAAGGGTTGGGAAAACAAAAAACAAAAAGCTTGCGGAATTAGCCTCCATAGGTAGTGGTTAAGTGAAAATTATATGCGTGCGGCAAATTTTCTCGTTTCGGTTGTGGAAAAATTACATGTTTTCATAACCAACTCGCATTTTTCCGGCGTATTATGCGTGCTAGCTAATGCCACCGAAAGGGTCTTTGGGAAATGACGTTTCGCCACTCATTACAACTAGCATTATGTTTATATGCGTAATTCATCAACAATGTCATGGTATTAATGTATAAAGATACATACATATGCGATAGTTATTCTGTTTTTAAATTCACATACTCGGAGGTGATTAAAATTGTTCGAACGTTTCTCTTTTATACCTATGTACATATATAATACAAGTGTTTTACCCGATGACATATCATCGCATGGGTGTTGGCATATTAAGTTATTAAATAAAATAAAAAATAAAAGAAATCCATCGGTCCTGTGTTAGATCCGCACGCGGTGGAATTTTTTTCAAATTCTTTTTAAATACCTACATATATTTAATTGTTTAATATGAAAAAAATGGTAAAAACCACCTACCAATATAAACAATATAAAACATTGATAGAAAAATTTATTTATTAAATAAATTTTCAATAGAGGGCGGTAAATTCTCAGAGATTTAGTGCCGTATATTTGCGTAGAGGAAACGTTGGTATCGAACAGTATATATAGAAGCTTTTTTCTTTTGTTATTATATTCGTATATACGTTTTGGCTGTGGTTCAGCTGTGACGTACATATGTACGTATGTCGAATTGTAACTACTATTATAGTACGGCTACCGTTATCTCAGACAGACAGGCAAACAGAATAAAGATATTATATATTTGATATGATTGTGAAAGATCAGTTTTTTATTCATTGAAGTAAAATTACAATATATGTTATATATATACATAGTTATATTTTTTTGGTTTTTATTTTAAATATATGTATGTATGTATTACATATATATGTATTATCAAAAATTACATATATCTAGCTATTAAATGGCTTTCGTGGAATTTTTTAAGTCGTGTTTGAATCCCATAACAAATCTGGCTATAAATAACGAAAGTATTCGCTTCACTAATAATTTTTGAACTGTTTCAATTATAAATTGAAGCTTTTTTTAATTATTATTTGTATGTATATATGAAAAATGTTTTAGAGATTTATTATAATATTTTTTCACACTGGATACAAAAAAAGACAATGACTTTTGTATAATAGCCAAAAGTTTAATTAAAAATGCCAAATATAAATTCTACGTATATGTACATACATATGTTTCCTAATTTACGATCTATGCCAAAATTCGATATAATACATACATATATTATTACATTTCATTCTATCGAAGTGATGTGATTACATTTTCATATTGTTTTTGAAATTGAAAGCCAAATTTATCGAA